>NC_057343.1:198922500-199547500 GCF_016509475.1 Prionailurus bengalensis
GCCTTTCCTCCCTGGTTCCCAAACTTGGCTTCACATCAGAGTCCACTGTGGATTCTGATCAGTGCTGGCTTTGGAGTGTTTGACCTGGGCTGGATCCCAGCTTTGCCTCCGCCCCGTTGTGTGACTACGTGAAGGTCACTCGAGCTCTCCAAGTCACCAGTTTCTTCATCTGCAAAATGGTGACAAAATTTTACCCTGGACTTCATGAAGCTGTTGGGGGAATAAGACAGAATCTTTTGTGGGCGGTGTGTTGATCACCGTGGCTTGGCACCTGGTAAGTGCTCAGAAATATTCCTGGCACAGTCCCCTGGATTCTCCTTCCTTTAGTGTGGCTCTTTAGGCTTTCCATCCACGGCTTGCACATACACTCCCCCTCGGTCGCCAGCAGCTCAGCGAGATCTGCTACAAAAGTCAGAATCCCCTGAGACCGCAAAGTAGGCTCTTTCACGAAAGCCAAATTTCAGGAGCAAATTGGAATTGATCTCCTCTTGGAAATGAAAAGTATTTGATCCAGAAGGCTCACTATTATATTTAAATCAAACAGTGTTTAAAAGAGCAGCAGGAAAGGCTGGCAAAAGCAGAGCAAATTGCTCTCCCCTTTGAAGGCCATCACTCCCTGTGAGTGGGAAACCATCGGTCACTAGGGATCCCGCTACTTTCTTGTTCCTCTTCGTAAATGAAGAGGCTGCAAAGCCAGGGGTCAAGGAAGAACCAGAGCAGAAAGACGGTTGGTTTTCTCCTTCCTCCTGCCTGTTCGCTAAGAGCCTCCCCCTGGTGCTGTCCATGCAAGAAGGATGGACAGGCACGTGGTGGGCAAGAAAGATACCCATGGAACAATTCACAGCCAGCCCTTGGGGAAACCTGACAGTTGATGTCAAACTTCTTGCAATCCCGGGAGGGATCTGTTCCTAAGAAAACAGGTTCTGATGAGTAAGCGAGCAAGGGTCTGGTTGAATGTGTGTGCAGACGGAATAGTAGGTGAATCACACCTGAGGTTTGTGAGAAAGGTGACACTCTGTGAGCAGGTGCTCGTTTTGTCCAAGTTGTCCTGCGGCGAGGTAAAACATGTAACGTTCATTTCTATTCATCTTCCGTCGCTACCAACAGTGATCTTGGCTTACCGGTTTTCTTCCCCCCCCCCCCCCCCCTTAAATCAACTGTCACTTTGAGGAGAGGGAAGATAAAATCCCAAATTCCGTTCAGTGCCTGAGAGGGCGTTGGAAACACATACTGGCTTTGGAGACGTATGCATATTGGAAACATACATATAGTGGAAACACATACTGTGTGTTGGTGGGCTCTGTGAAAGAGTTGAACTTGAAAGGACAAGCCTTAAGTAAGGTCTGTAAAGAGTCCTACGTCATCCTAGGTGGTTAGGTTCTACACCAAAGGGGAAACGATTGCCGCTAGATATTCTGCGAAGTTAAAAAGAAAGGCAATTGACAAGAATGGATTTGCGGAAACCAGGATTTTTAGTCTCTTGTTCCGGTTCCCTATCACTGTAGAGTCTGATGCCTCGCTGCCTGACAAAATAGTGGTATAAACACCTCCCGCCATTTTATTATGCTTACGGGCTCTGGGGGTCAGGGAGTCGGGGGGAGCTTGCTCCTGCATCACAGTGTCTGGGACTTCGGATGGGAATACAAAAGCTTGAAGGGACTGGTAGCTGTGGCTGGATTCATGTCAAGGCTGGCTCCTGCCTCCGTCGGGAGGGTAACACTAGCCACTGTGCTGGGGGGTCACTGTGGGGCTGTTCGCAGGAACATCTCACCTAGCTTTTCCATGCAGGCTCCCTGCTTCCTCACAGCGTGACGATTGGGTTCCAAGAGGACCAGGCAGAAGACGAGACCCTTTTGAGGACCTAGCAAGTCACGCGGGGTCATATCCTCAGAAGGCCTGGCTGACCTGCCGCCAGCTTCTCTCTGACCTCGTCTCCTACACTCTGACCTCTGCTTTTTGAGCCCCAGGCACACCAGTCTCCTTTCTGTTCTCCACCACCTGGAGCTCCTTCTCGCTTGGGAGCCTTCAAACATGCTTCTGCCTGGAATATTCTTCCCTTCCTCGTATGGTTCCTCCCAAAGGGAGGAGCGGGAGCAGGATTATTTTCTGTTTTAAACTTCTTGGCCCTGTTTCTGCAAGCTGTCAGATGTGCACGGAGCAAAAGGCAGCCAAGCATGTATGTTGTGCCTTGTTCACACCCTCTGCCTGGGAGTCACTGACCCTGACAGTGGGGGTACCGGGAATGTTAACATTCCAAGTAATGGAACTTCCTTTATACCCTAAGTGAGAGTCACGGGCCCTGGCAGCCTTAGTGTCACCAGACGCTGGCCGTCTGCTTCTGACGTGACAGGTGACAAGGCTCAAGGGCAGTTCTTCTTTTCAGATAGGCCACTGCCACTCCAATCCCCCCACCCCTGCAGGTGACTGTCTCCTCATAGTAGGGACAGAGTGGTTTATTATAAGGAAGTGAAGTTATCTCTGAGGGACACCCGGGGCCAGAGAGCAGGCCAGTTGAAGGGACTTTTCCTGGAACTAATATGAGTCTACTATTTTAAACATATAAATCCTTCCCTCAAGTGGCAACCTCAATATTGACAATTACGTCTTCTCAAAAAAACAAAACAAAACAAACACTTTCTTATAATCCAGGGATTGGTGAACATCTTTTCCAAAGGTTGAGATAACAAATATTCAGGTTTTGCCGATCCTACGGTCTTTCGTTGCAATGAATGACTCAAACCTGCATCAACAAATGGGTGCGGCCATGTTCCCATGAAACTATTTATGGACACTGAAATTTACATTTGGTACAATTTTCATAGGTCACAAACTACCTTTCCTCTTTTGATTTCTTTTACCCTTTGAAAAACCAAAAACCAGTCTTATCCCATAAACTGTACAAAAGTAAGCATCAGGGCCAGATTGGTCCCCTGGCCCTACAATTTAACCCATGACTCTGGAATCTCAGTTCCCTGTAATTTACAGTTTGATCATCAGGTCAAGTAATTTTCCAGGGACAAACACTGGCAGTGTTTATCCAGTATCTATACCTGTGCTGCACTCCTCTCTGCTTTGGTAACTATTACCCCTTCTTTAAATCTCAACTAGCTACTTCTATTTTTAATTTTTTGAGGACACTCCAGGTTGTTTTCCATGATGTATATGCCAAATTATAATCCCACCAACATGTGGAAGGGTTCCCTTTTCTCTGCGTTCTCTCCAACACTTGTTTCTTTTTTTTTTCAATATATGAAATTCATTGTCAAATTGGTTTCCATACAACACCCAGTGCTCATCCCAAATCCAAGACTTGTTTCTTGTGTTGATTTTAGCCATTCTGACAGGTGGGGGGTGATATCTCATGTGGTTTTGATTTGCATCTCCCTGACTGAGCATGTCTACATGTGTCTGCTGGCCATTCGTATGTCTTTTTGGGGGAATTGTCTATTCATTTCCTCTGCCCATTTTTAAATCAGGCTGTTTGTTTTCTTGCTATTGAGTTGCTGGATTCCCCTATCCACTTCGGCTATCAACTCGTGTTCAGATTTATAGTTTGCAATTACTTTCTCCCGTCTAGAAGTTGTCATTTCATTTTGCTAGTGGTTTCCTTTTCTTTGTGGAAGCTTTTTAGTTTGATGTAGTCCCACGTGTTTATTTTTGCCTGTGTTTTCGGAGTCATAGCCAAAAAAAACAAAAACAAAAACTGAAAAAAAAAACCATTGCCTGGAACAAGACCAGAAATGTTTTCTTCTAGTTTTATGATTTCAGGTATTGCATTTAAGACTTCAATCCATTTTGAGTTGATTTTTGTGTTTTGTGAGTGTATAAGATAAGGGTCCAACTTCTTTCTTTCGTATGTGGCTCTGTTTTAACCATAAAAAAAAAAAAAAAAAAGGAAATCTTGCCATTTGTAACAACATGGATGGAGCTGGAGAATATTATGCTAAGCAAAATAAGCCAGACACAGAAAGCCAAATGCTGTATAATTTCATTTACATGCGGAATCTAGAATAATCAAACTCCTAGAAGCACAGGATAGAATGGTGGTAGTTCAGGGATGGTGTAAGGGGGAGAAACGCAGAGGCGATAGTTAAAGGGTACAAAGTTTTATTTATGCAAGATAAACAAGTTTTAGAGATCTACTATGCGACATCGTGCCTACAGCTAACAATGTAGTGTACTATATATTTAAAATTTGCTAAGAGCACAGATACTATGTCAAGTGCTCTTACACACACACACACACACACACACACACTATAATAACAACAATAATAATAATAAAGAGAGAAGGAGGAAACTTTGGGAGGTGATGGACATGTCTATTATCTAAATGGTGGTGATTGTCTCACCATTTGGTTTATCACCAAATTCGTCGAGTTATACATATTAAATACGCATAGCTTTTTACATGTCAATCATACCTCAATACAGTGGTTTCTAAAAAAGCTCAGTATGAATTTCAATCATTACAAAAGCCCTTTAAGAACCTTAATTGGAATTAAAGGACGCTTTCTCATAAGTTCCTGTGTTTCTTGGCACTTATAAGTTGTGTTTATGTCTTTCTTTGTATGATCATGTAATTACCATCCACATCTCTTATAAGACTGTAAACATCAAGAGATCAGCAATCAAATCTGTGTCATTATCCATTGTATCCTAAGCTCTAGCAAAGTGCTTGACACCTAGCAGGGACTCCGTAAATATTTGATGAAGGAATGAAATCTAGTTTCCTTTTGTCTATTTCTGCTCCTGCTCTGAAGAAAAGCAGAGCCCCTTAAAAAATGGCACTTAAAGCAATCAGCTTAACTGTGGAGTCTATAGGATAACTTCTTGCTTGGGTTTTCAAGTGGAGGCAGCTAGGGGCGCCTGGGTGGCTCGGTTGGTTAAGTGTCTGACTCTTGGCTTCAGATCAGGTCATGATCTCACGGTTTGTGAGTTCGAGCCCCGCGTCAGGCTCCCCGTTGGTGTGCAGAGCCTTCTTGGGATTCTGTCTCCTTCCCTCTCTGTCCCTCTCCCACTCGTGCTGTCTGTCTCTTTCAAAATAAAGAAATAAACTTAAAAAATGGAGGCAGCTAAATCTGAACTCAAATGTGGAGAAGAGTTACAATAGACCATTCCTTCCATGTTCTGAAAGCTTCACCTTTAGACATCCAACTTTTCTTGCTCAGGGTTCCCTATTCCGTGTGATTTACTGCCATTGTAGTTATGCATTTATTTGGGTAATCATTTGATTACTGTCTGTCTTCAGTCATGGAGGCACTATGTACACTCTGTCTAAAAATTGTCAAAATAAGGAGACTTTTAAGACAAACACAGAACTAGGAAATTGCATTAGATAAGACAAATGAGCTGGAAAATGAGTCCACTAGGCACATTTATCTGGAGCATAGTTTTGGGCCAGCATTATTTTTCAGATCTTAATTTTGCCTCGTTCTTGCACTGTCAGATTAATGCAATGGTATCTGATGCTCCGACAGGGATTTAGGATACGTTTAACATATTGTGTAAGGGTAATGCTAGAGCAAGGCTGAGAATTTGTCATTCGTTCAACAAATACTTATTGAGAAACGCAAGATCAGAAAAAACACGGTCCTGGCCTTAAAGAAGCACAGTGCGGAAGATGCAGGCCAACTTCCCTTGCCCATTCCTACCGCATCCTTGGTTTGCTCTTGCTTCTGCAAATTAGCATTCAGTTTAGGTCAACTCTGGATTAATCCAGGTGCCCGTGACCAACAAGGAAGTTTGCACTGGTTTCTGGCCTTTCTTTGTGCCTGAGAGGTTAGCGTGAGGGGGTGGGGGGGGATGTCAGGGTCTGCGATTCCCCCACAGCCTGAGGCTCCCCTCTCTCTGTCCCTGTGTGGAATGAGATCTGACTACAGCTCCACGGAGGAACCCCCTGCCAGCGAGGGAAGGAAATCTGAAGGGCACCGGACGGCAGGTCAGAAACCTTGGTTTCATCTCGGCTCAGTCGCAAACTCACCAGCACGGCCTTAGGCAAATTACTTTTCTCCCTCTGTACCTTCGTTTCCTATAAGGAAAAGAAAATGAAAAATTGGGTAAGGATGTTTAAGGTCTTTTTCAGGCTTGAGTTCTCACTTTCTACCCATCACTATGTCTGTAGTGGAGAAACCACAACAAACACTAAGATCTGTGGTTTTTGGTTTAATAACCAGCTGGTTTTGTTAAACTTAAATGTTTCATATTTAAAAAACAAAACAAAACAAAAAACCCAACTTCAACCCCTGTATCAGTTGCCTGGCTGAAAACAGGTGAAGATTACCAGGCTCTAAGGTGTGAAATCTTTCAGCAAGGGGAAGGCTTCCCCTCGGTTTTGAGGATGCTTTTGTGGGGGACTCCTTTTGAATGAGACCCAGTCTGACAACAGACGGAGGGAAAGGGCTTTGATAGCTCAGAATAGTTAACATTTATGGCGCATCTGTTAGATGGCAGGCAATGTCCTAATTGCTTTGCACGTATTACCCCATTTAATCCTCTCTGCAACAGGATGTCATTCAAACAAAAAATTAAAAGAGTTCTCTTCCAAAAGGCCAGCAAGGAGCAGGATGCTTAGCATCAGGATGAAAGTGTTAAGGGAGCAATTAAGAATGCATTTTTATGAGCGCGTAGCTCTGCAGTGAAATGCTGGTGTTTATGTCATTCACCAAAGACTTTCTAAGCAGCCTTCCTGGTCCCTAGGAAAGCCACTAACTATTATTCCCTGCCTGTCACTGCAGCCTGAATCCCATGGTTGATTACAAAAGATAATGGAGAGGAAGGAGGTGGGCCTGTAAAAGAGAGAAAGGCCTGAACAGGTAGGGATTTGTGTGTGGTCTAGATTTATTAGCCCAGGGGATGGTGCGTATAGCTGTAAGACGGTGAGCGGCTTGGAAGGGTGAGTTCAGGAAAATTAATGGAAGGATTTTATTCCGTGATGAAGATACTGTTTTTGTTTGCAAGGGACTCAGGAGCCAGATTAGGAGTGGTTGAAAGTGCCAACTCTAAGCCAATGCAGGAAGTGCCAGAGACAACAAAGCAGGGGAGGTAGGAGGCAGGACTCACTGGAGGGAGAAGGAGGTCGCTTCAGGGTGAGGAAGGGAGCAGGCGGAGGAGGGAGACAGGGACACAGAGGGAGCATCCACACTCCCTTTAGCTGTTCTACTCTGGGCTTTCACCGCTTCCTCAAGATCAATGTTTCTCATCTCAAAAACAAACAAACAAACAAAGTTCGTTCCCATTTTATTATAAACACTGACTTCATCCTAGAATAAAATGGACCTGAGCTTGTTTTAATTCTACCGTAGAATCAAAATAGCTTCCCTCCAGTTTTTTCCACCCCGTTAAAAAGCAGAACCCAATTGGGGGCACCTGGGTGGCTCCGTGGGTTAAGCATCTGACTTTGGCTCCGGTCATGATCTCGAGGTCTGTGAGTTCGAGCCCCGCGTTGGGCTCTGTGCCGACAGCTCGGAGCCTGGAGTCTGCTTTGGATTCTGTGTCTCCCTCTCTCTCTGTCCCTCCCCCCCACACTCCTGCTCTTGCTCTCTTTCTCTCTCTCAAAAATAAATAAACATTAAAAAAAAAAAAAAAGCAGGGGGGCCTGCATGGCTGAGTCATTTGAGTGTCCGACTTCAGCTCAGGTCATGATCTCATAGTCCGTGAGTTCGAGCCCCACATTGGGCTCTGTGCTGACAGCTCAGAGCCTGGAGCCTGCTTCAGATTCTGTGTCTCCCCTCTCTGCCCCTTTCCTGCTCATGCTCCGTCTCTCTCTGTCTCTCAAAAATGAATAAACATTAAAATGTTTTTTTAATTAAAAGAAAAGCAGAACCCAGTTGTTCACAGCTGCCTATCCTTGATTCTGTCCCCGACTTCCCACAAAACAAAATGTATTGAGTCCTTACCATGCGTAGACTTTGTTCCATACTGTGGTGAATCTCATGGGAGCTCCATGCCGTTCTAGCATAAGGGGGTCAGATAATGAACAAAATAAAAAATGAAATGACACAACATGATAGAAGGTGGAAAGTGCCAAGAGACGCAATAAGGCAGGAAGGGTAATAAGGGAAGCTGCAGGTGGCAGGGGGCATGCAATTTTAAAGAATATGGTCATGGAGGGCTTTGTTGAGACGGTTGAGCAAAGACAAGAAAAGCTGAGAGGGTGAACTGTGAGGACGTCCGAACATCCTGGGGGAAATCATTTCAGGCAGAAGAGCCGAATGCATGGCTTGTATTTTCAAGGAACAGCAAAGAGGTCAGCGTGGACGAGCAGGACATGAGAACAGAGCTGTGGGGGAAGGGGCAGATTCCGCAAGAGCTTTGCTGACACTCCGAGGGATAAGAAGAGCCGTCAAAGGGTTTTGAGCAGAGAAAGGACACCAGAAGTCTTGAAGTGCCTACTTGCAAGATATTCGTCAAGGGCATCCAACTTCTTCCTGTCTCACTTCCATCATCCTTGTCTGAAACACCACCGGGGCGCCTGGGTGGCTCAGTCGGTTAAGGGTCCAGCTCTTGGTTTCGGCTCAGGTCATGACCTCATGGTTCGTGGGTTCGAGCCCTGCATCCGGCTCCTTGCTGTCAGTGCAGGGCCTGTAGGATTCTCTCTGGCCCTCCCCCGCTTGTACTGCCTCTCAAAATAAATAAATAAACATTAAAAAAAAATTAAAACACCAGCATTTCTTGCGAACTTCTGGGAACCCTCAGACCTGGCTTCCACAGTTTTGTACTTACCCTCTCAAAACTGTTCTGTAGGCAGCAACCACAATGATCAATAAAACGTATTACCAACACGCCCTTGCTTAGGCTTTGATGACTTCTCTGTCCAACTCTGCTATAGCCACACAAGCCTTCTCTCCGTCCCTCAAACCCCCAACTCTCTCTGCCTCAGGCTCTTTGCACCTGCTCATCCCAACTGTCCCTCCATTACTCTCCATCAGAGTACCTTGTTCGTTCCTGAAGGTCACCTGCACAGTTGGTGAGGCTGTATTTATTCGTTTGCTTACTTTTTAAGTCATCTGTTTCTTCTGCTAGACTGTGAACTCTGTGAGTGAAGGACTCCTCTGCGTCTCTCAGTCATGGTCGTCTGGCATGTTGCTGTTGGCACTCAGTGAGAAATGACTGAGTGAATAAAAGGAAGGGAGAGGGTCATAGACACATCCAGACTGTGGAATGACACGTATTCATTTCTTAGTCAGTCCGGGCTGCTGTGACAGAATACTATAGACTAGTATTCTTCAACAGCAACCATTGGTTTCTCACGATTCTGGAGGCTGGGGCATCCAAGGTCAAGGTGCTGGCAGATCTGGTATCTGGTGAGCGTCTTCTTCCTAGGTTTCAGACTACCATCTTCTCGTCGATCCTCATGCTGCTGAAAGAGAAATCATCTTTCTCGTGTCTTCTTATAAGGCTGCAAGTCCCCTTCATAACGGCTTCACCCTCACGACCTAACTATCTCCCCAAAGGCCCCGTTTCCCGATACCATCACATCGGGGGTTAGGATTTCCACATGTACCATCACATCGGGGGTTAGGATTTCCACATGTACCATCACATCAGGGGTTAGGGGGGCCATGAACATTCAGTCCGTAATGATATACACATGAATTGTACTATTAGGACCGAGGAAGTAAGCTTTGTGAGCAACAAAAGAGCCATTGTTTTATAAACTGCTAAACATTCTCCTAAAGGAAAGAAAGGGCAGCAGGTAGAATGTGAATACTTGAAGAAGTGACATCCTTTTACTTTGTCAAATGATATTTTTAGTGTATTCATTTCTCCTCTAATTGCTGCTGCATTTATTTCAGTTTCCATGGGAACCTAGAGAGGGACTTCCCTATTTTCCCCTCCTCTTTTGGGCTTCAGCAAAGAAAAATGGACCGGGAGGGAGTTCTCAAGAGCCGCTCCAAAATCCCTGGTTCATCAGGGGGCTGAGGGTGACACACCCTTGTTGGGACTTGCTCAGGACCAGAGGCTGTGCCAGGCAGTGAGGGAAAGGAAGAGAACGAGATCTAGTGCTTACCAGGGAGGAGAAGGGGCCGCTAAATGAATCCTTTCAATACGGTGTGGTGAGTGATGTGATACTTTTGTGCAAGGGGTTTTGTGTTTAAAGAGAGAGGTCAAGGAAGCTTTCGGAGAGACAATGCCTAAATTGTGTTCGAAAATTGTCCCGGAGTTAGCCCAACAAAGGATGAGAGGAAAGAGTGGGAGGAAATCTCTCATCAATGGCCCATTATTTTCCTGGTTCAATTCGAAAGCATGAAGAATGGTTGGAATGCATGAGGAAAAGATGAGAAAGACGTAAAAACGACAGTCTTCCCATCACTGATGTCCATGTACAAAGGATGGGCGTGGGACTAGGCAAAGAAAATTCTGAACTACCTAAGAAAAGGAAATTGCTAAACATTTGTGGTCTTGGGTTTTCCCAGGTGAAAGGGGTCAAATTGCCACCGTTGGGATATATTCAATCATCTCGTATGAGACACTACCTTAGAGTATGCATGGCATCAGAGCAGGTGTATCAATCTGAAAAGGCGTAAGCCTGACCACGGGATGGTTAGATTGTAACCAATAGGAGTGCTGAGAATGTCTCTGCCCACCTGGTTGGTCTAGGACTGGTGTTTCATCAAAACAGGACCAGCCGTCTACAGCCATCTAAAAATAAACCAAATCCTTTGTAGATGTGTCTCAACAGCATGAACGAGAAACGTAATCCCTAGCGACCTTCAAATTCCCTCTTTTCTTGCTTTCTCCCTGCCACTTGTCAAACTGCAGGTGCCCCCCGCCCCGACCTCTCTCTGCCTAAATCTTTATGTGCTTTTTGTTACCCTCACCCATGTCATTTCCTCTTGATCCTGCACCCTGTGATCCCGAGAATGATAACGTTGATCTCTCTTCCAAGGAGAGGACCCTCAAGAGCTCGAAATTTTCATTTTGTCACACGCTCATTAATAGGATCTGCAAACATTCAATTCCACTATAGACGCAGAATCCTAAAATGTGTGAAGGAAAGCGGGGATCTTAGTACAATGCTCTTACTTTACAGATGAGAATTCTGAGGTTCATAGAGTGGAGGCTAGAGAAGCTCTCAGGACCAGAAACCCTGAGACAGTTGAGACAATGTGTTCATATTTTAATAGCTAAACTCCCTTGAATGAGGCTCAAAACTTATATTCCTTCCACTAAATCCCCATCCCCAGAAGATTCTATTGTGGCTCAGTGGGATCACAGTGCTACCTTAAAGATTCTCCTCATGAAGCCAGAATACGGTTTTTCTCATCTCTATTTTTATGTTTGAATATGGTAACAACATTTCAAAAAAATTGCCTTCCTTGATGGCATTTTTATTAATTTTTTCCCCCAGCTACCCAGAATAATTAAATGCATAACATAAAGCAAGACGTATAGAATCACCCAAATGCTTATTCTTGGTTATGATCCGCCAAATTAAAAACGTGCCTTGAGCAAAGTAAAATCTGCGGGGAGAGAGTTTAGAACAAACAACAATAATGACAAGACCCTGGCAGTGAGGCTAGGGGCTTGAGTGTCCCTCCTCACTCAAGCCGGCAACACTCCTGTGAGTGAGGTACCTCGACGTTTTCATTTTACAGGTGAGCGAAGATTTGGAGAGGTTCGGTTCCAGGTCAGATGGTAGAACCAGCATCAGAGCTCAGGTCTGGGATAATTCCGGTCTGAGCTCTTCATCTTGCCATGTGACTCATCAAAAGACTAAATACATCGATTCGAAGGTGGAACCATTTTGCATCCTCATTCTCGCTATCTAGACGTCACGGATGGATGCAACGAGAAGAGGCAGCTGCCACTGCAGAGCAGCCCTGCAGAGGATTTAATTTCAGTGGACTGCTTCCTACGGGCTGTGAGAAAGCTCATTCGACAGGCTGGCTGGGATAGATCAACCGAAGTATCACAGGGGACAGTTCCGATACTTTAACAATTCCTGCCCTGCAATTCTAGCTGCCGTCACAGAGCGCAAGTGGGGGAGGGGCAGAGAGAGAGGGAGACACAAAATCCAAAGCAGGTTCCAGGCTCTGAGCTGTCATCACAGACCTTGACGCGGGGCTTGAACCCAGGAACCGTGAGATCAGGACCTGAGCCGAAGTCGGATGCTTAACCGACTAAACCACCCAGGCACCCTTCTTTTTGGATTCTTGGGTCAATAGCTAAGTCAATCTTTCCTTATCAGGTCTCATGGCCCCTCTGGTCAAACACGGACAAGTAGACAGACAGACACACACACACGCACACACACACACACCATGATCTTCCTCTTTTGCTTCACAATTCATTGTCAGTGCCTCTCTGGTTCAAGTACTAACATAAAACTATGTTTACATACGTTTAATGATTATTATCATTTTGCTTGTTCATTAACTTTTAATTATTGTTATGATAAATAATAACAATAACCATTAAGTCACCGGGCTTTAGTCAGGATCCTAAGCATTGCGTAATTTCTCTTGCTCTCCCATAAGCCCGTGGGAAAATCCATGTAATCATAGCAATCATTCATTTAAGGGAATGTATTTTCCTATAACTCCTTTGTGGATATACTGGCTTAAGCCAGCAGATGGTCCCCTAGGAAAAGCTGCAGGCTTGGTGGTGGCCATCCATGCTCATGGTATTAATGATGCCAATAGGTCTTTCATTTCCATTTTCAGCCCAGTTGCTCACCCAAGGTCTCAATGCTTAACTTTTAAGTGCTTTGGAGACATTACTTTTTCCATGGCCTTCAGTCAAAGCAAATGAAGTTTAAAACTAAACTCATTGTTATTCTAGGACTATGCGCCACATGGCTACACTGGTCAACGTGTGTCAACATGGTCAACACTGGCTCAACATGGCGGTCAACAGCTACACTGAGTACACGAAATGCAGCCAGTTTGAAGTGACGTATACTGTAAGTATAACACTTCAACTTCGAAGAGTGAGTACAAGAGGGAAAAATAGCTCATTAATGATTTTTATATTGATTCCGCGCTAGAATGAGAACATGTTGTATGCAATAATTAAATAAAACATATGATTAACATGGATTTCACCTGTTTTTAATTTTTAAAATGTGGCTCTTAGAAAATTTAAAATTACGTACGTGACTTGGCTATTTCTATTGGACGGTTCTGTGCCGAAAGATCAAACCTGGGAGAGACTGGGTAATTTTCTTCCTTCTTTCATGAGCGAAGAGTGATGATAATAGCTCATTATTGAGTCAGTTTTGCATACCTGATATCGGGGCCTGGCACTTACATGTGTTATCTCATCCAGTCTTTACTGCAATCCTACGCATTAGGTAAAATGGGTTATGCCCATTTTTGAGATGAAGCCTGTGCAGAGAAAATAGCTTGTCCAGGGTCATACAGCTTATGATTTGGATGCTCTGCATTGCTTTAATTCCTGTGAATGCTAAAATACACAAGTACTTCCCAAGATGTAGACGCCATGTATATATCTCCATGGCTGTCTCTCACTCAATGGTCGTACGATAGTAGCCATTGTACTTCTCCTCAACTATCTTTGCCTCCAATTTCTCATTTTCTCTTTGAAAAGAACATATACCCAGTTTAAGAGAAAAAGTCATTCCCCTGGAGCAGGGACCTCTACAAGTACTTACTACACAATCTATTTCCTCAACTAAGTAAGGCAAAGGGGAGCGGCAAAATGGGAAGCTCTGTGATGGAAGGTGAGTTTCCGTTGTGCTTAAAGCTGCATCTTGTCATGGCAACACACATATGCACACGTACGCTCACACACTGCAAATCCTTCTTTCCAGAATCTGTGGATATGTTCTTTTATCCGATAGTCACTCACAAATATCTTCTCCCATTTTGTAGGTTGCCATTGAATTTTGTTGGTTGTGCGGAAGCTTTTCATTTTGATGAAGTCCCAACAGTTTATTTTTGCTTTTGTTTCCCTTGCGTCAGGAGACTTATCTAGAAAGTAGTTGCTATGGCCAATGTCAAAGAAGTTATTACCTGTGTTCTCTTCTAGGGTTTTACGGTTTCAGGCCTCACATCTAGGTCTTTAATTCATTTCGAATTTATCTTTGTGTATGGTGTAAGAAAGGGGTCCACTTTGATTCTTATGCATGTAGCTGTCCAGTTTTCCCAAATTTCCCATTTGTTGAAGAGACTATCTTTTTCCCATTGGATATTTTTTCTTGCTTTGTCGAAGATTAGTTGACCATATAATTCTGGGTTTATTTCTGGATTTTCTATTCTGTAACATTGATCTATGTGTTTATTTTCGTGCCCGTACCATACTGTTTTGATTGCTACAACTTTGTAATATACCTTGAAGTCCAGAATTGTGATGCCTTCCTCTTAGCTTTCCTTTTTCAAGATTGCTTTGGCTATTTTGGGGTCTTTTGTGGTTCCAGACAAATTTTAAGACGGCTTGAGAATCTGTTGGTTTTCACAGTGTAGTGGCATCTTAGACTTGGTCCCCAAGTTAGTATAAAGGTGAAAATAACCTAACGGCCAACACTGCAGTGTCAATAAATTTCCTTATAAAGGGCAACATTGGAAAGCAGGCTGTCATCTCAGAACAAACCCAACTCAGCTGATTTCTTCTCTAGCTTAGAATGGATTGTTGCTTCTTTAGTTGAATGTCAGATGGTGTTGCTTGTTTGTATTTAGACAGCATGTTATATGAAAAGTGCATCACTTTAGACACTAGAATCACGTGTAGCACAGTGAGATGTTCATTTCAGGAATGGTACATGAAAACTGAGAGCAAATGAGGGCAATGAAATTCACTGTTATCATCTCATGCTAACTCTAGGACATACAGTCATTTTATGGAATGGAGGACAGAAGTGTTTTTATGTATTTATTGTTTGTTTCTTTCTATTTTTCAACAAGCACATAAAATTGATTGTGTGCAAGTTAATACACATGCATATTACCTCTCAGTGTCTCTGGTAACTAATATTGGCCTCTTATGGGTCTATCACGAATGAGGGTCCTCAAGGAGGAGATTTTTGGTATAGCCGGGTGTGACGTATTTTTACCTTTGGGGCACTGGAAGAATTCATGAGTTCATTCACTATTCTTAGAATGTTCTACGTGCCCGATGCTGTCCCAGGTACTGAGGAGTCAGAGATGAATGAAGAGCCCATCCTACTCTAACCTGCTCAGAAATTTCAAAGGGTTTACTCATTTTTTTTTTAAATGCCCAGGAGCATTATGGGTATGGTCCCTAGCTTGTCAGATGAGTAGCTTAAGTTTTCTCATATTGTCATTGTTATCATTTCCATTATCATTAGAAAAAGGAGGAGGCAGAGGCTAGGAGGTGGAGGAATGTTAGCACCTGACGGGTCCCAGTGCAAAGCAAAGGGCAGTGTGGCAGAGTGGCAAGCTGTTTGAGCTTTGGAGAAGGTGTGGCACAGATATCGTGAGGACCCGAGCGAAAGCGGCTTGGAGACCCTGCAAACTGCAGCTCTCTGCCTTGTCAAGCGTTTCTGTTTTAAACTACGTGGAACAAATGCCGACAGGAGAACCAATCTCTCAAGGAACTAGTGTCACTCTTCTATTGGAATCCTGCTCTTTTCATAATTGTACTGTGTCACTTTCCAAAAGCTCGAGGACATTAATCTTGTCCAATTATCCCGTTTTTTAGGCCGTAGAATGAAGCTTAGAGAAGGGCCATCGAATTTCCAGGTTATTCGCGAAATCAGTGTTTCCCTTAAAAAAAAAAAAAAAAAAATCTGCTTCGTTTTTCCCGGAAGATCATAAGTTTGCTTTGTTTTAGAAAGCTAATTGACTAACTCACTTCAAAGGGGCCCCTTTGACTTTGTGCTCTTAATCTAGAGTTTATGATATTTCCCGGTGCCAAATGAGAGACTATCTACATCAACTTTGTACCCTTCTTCTGTTTTCTCTCCTCCAGGTACTTTATGACCCAGGCTGCCTTTTGGATCAGAAAGATACTGGAAGCTATAAAACACACAAAGCCAGGCTTTGTTACCACCTGTGTGTTCAGAAGGACACTCGCCCTGAGCGGGTGCGCATCACATGCTCCTCTAGTCTCTGACTCTACTTCCCCAGTCGGTCTCTGGGTAGAGGATGGAGGAAGGCAGAGTCAAACCTGCCTGTCTGGGGGGACCTGCCCCTCCGTGGAGGCGAGTTACGGTGTCCCTGTGGGCACATATATTTAGAGTGTGCTCTCTGCTTCAGCAAGTTTGTCTCAGGCCACATCTGTTGCTCTAAGCCCTGAGAGTGCAGCCCTCAGCACGACTGTGAGGACAGCTCAGTTTGCCTCTGGAGCCAGGCTGCCCCATTCATTTCCCATGGCTCCGAGCCCACTTGTGGTCACGTCCCTTGCTCTCGTCTCCCTCAACACGGCAGATGCCAGCTGGTGTTCCCAAAGAGCTATGGTATCAGTGCCCAGCACTCTTTTCAATTAAAAAATATCTTTGAAACATTTGAAAGGAAGTACGTTGCTTTTTTCTGATGAGCAAGGAACACACACCGCGTGTAGAAAATTGGACAGATACTGAGGGGTATAAATCAAAAAAGCAAGTAAGAACTACGATTCTGCTACTCAGAAAAGACCACTGTTATTTTGGGAAATTCTTCATAGATTTTTCATCCTGTACCACGGGCGTTCCTACAATTGGAAAGCTATTAAATGTGCTGCTAGGCATTCCAGGTTTTTGTTGTTGTTGTTACTGTTGTTGTTTGTGTTATTGTTGCTGTTTAGAGACAGAGAGAGAGCTCCAGAGCTCCTGAGTGAGCAGGAGGAAGGGCAGAGGGAAGGAGAGAGAGATAACCCAAACAGGCTCATGCTCAGCGCAGAGCCCGTGGCCGGGCTCGATCTCGTGACCCTGGGATCACGACCTGAGCCAAAATCGAGAGTCGGATCCTCAACAGACTGAGCCACCCAGGCACCCCATTTTTTCTCTTAACAATATTTTGTGAATATTTTCTCATATCATTTAATCGTCTATGAGACCCTGTTTGGATGTGTGTGTGTGTGTGTGTGTGTGTGTGTGTGTATACACATATACACAATGCTTTCTAGTGATTTCTTCCATAATTTAAAATTTCTCTTAGAGACAGAACCACCGGGATTCTTGTATAACATCAATCCTCTATAGTTTGATGTTTTACTCCTTATTCTGGGCTTCTCCATGCTTAATCGCATTGTCTTCATGATGCACTTTTTACATCAAAGTTTTAAAAAATGAAAGAATGAAGTGCTTACAGGAAACGTGATAGTCACCCATCTATCTTTTCACCACCCAAGAACCAGTTGTCTCCAGAGAAGAGAATTTTTTGTTAACGTTCCTCTTTCAGGACTGTTTAATTTTGCACATCGCAACAAAACCAGCTGTATTGGTTAGGGATCGGTTTACTAAATGTAATGGAAAAGACAAATTAATGGTAGCTCAACACACTTTTATCACTTATTTTCTCAGGTACGAGAAGCCTAAGGATGCACAATCTTTGCTATGTGAGCTCCACGTTCATTAGGGACTCAGGTTTTGCTAGATTTCTCCTTCCTCTTGGCTTCTATTTTCAAGGTTCCAAAACGCCTGCTGCTGCAGCCCCTCTGACCACACAGCATGAAGGAGTCGGAGCAAAAGAAATGGGTCATGCCCTAGGCATCTCAAGAAACTTGAAGGAGTTTTCCTGAAAGCTCCCTATAGCACATCGGTTTAAATTTCATTGGCCAGAGCTCTATGTGCTGGGAGGCTGGAATGTAGTTATTTATTTGGAATCGGTGCACCACTGAATAAAATTAGGGTTTTACTATTCATAGAAGTAGATGAATTGGGCAGGCGAACAAAATATATATTGCTTTACATAACTAAATAGCTCAAGGGTTATCTATGGCTTCAGGTACAGTTTGATCCAGCTGGACTTCCGTCCTATTTCTCAGAGATTCTCGCTCATCCTTCTCATGAGCTGTTTTGCCACCAGACTGGGTCTTCCTGTGATGGCAGAGATGGCTGTAGTATTTCATGCTAGTGTATCCTTACATCTCACTGCCCGGAGAGGGAGAGAGATGTACTTTCTGAGACCTGACACAGGAGAACAAAAATACTTTCTTCCCAAACTCCTAGCAAAGTCTCTCTGTGTACCCTTGGCCCGGATTGGACCACCTGCTCATGCCTGGATCAATCATTATGAAAACAACACTTAAATCATCATGACATTATAAATATTGTCCCGGAAGGTCCGAATGATATTCGTGGTTACACTTCCTTTCCAGGTGGTCAAGGAAACAAGTCCGTGTCACTCAAGTTCAAATCTTTCTGTGTTTAAACACCATCAAACACCGTTACCATTTCTGTAAGTTTACTAAGATCTTACTTGACCTAATTTAGCTCTTTTTCTTTCTTTGTGTACAGAGGTTTCTCCCGCGGTCAGCCAAGCCAAGTTAGACCAAGTCCTCCCAAGATCAACCATCCGACGTCCAAGCGGTAGGTCTGGAGCTCAGAAAAGAATTCTGGGCTGACGTGCAAAACTCGGGACTTGTCAGCTTACAAATGATTAAAGCAAGTATTGTGGATGAAACAGTCTGGGGGCCCGTAGAAAGTGAAAGAAGAGGAAGGGCTTTGACATTTAAGTGTTAGCCGGAGAAGGAGCTGGCAAAAGAGACTGAACTTTCAAAACTCGGCATCAGGGAATCAGCGAGTTGGGAGAGTAGCAGAGGTGATGTTGAACCTCGCACCTGGGACGGGGGTTCTTGCTTCAACATTCCTGGCGGTTGGCCCCCAGCCTGTGCTTTGGTACCTCCAGTGCTAGACGGCTCCGAATGTTGAGACAGTCTTATGCCATGCTGAATTGTTTCTCTCTAATATCCTGGCCCCTGTTCTGCTTTCTCATGCATCAGAAATCTGGCCTGTTTTATTGTTTTCCTCTGCATGGTAGCTCTTGAAATAGCCTGAGATAGTGAAGAGCCCAATACATGTAATGTCATCAACCATGAATGCTGTTTAGACATTATTGTTGTTATCGTTACGATTTTTATTTCATGGTTGCTCACAGCAAAGCCTTTAAAGTCAGATAGCCCGAGTTCTAATCTCGGCTCTGGCCCTTTTTTTAAAAAAAAAAAAACAACTTTTTTTTAACGTTTATTTATTTTTGAGACAGAGAATGAATGGGGGAGGGTCAGAGAGAGAGGGAGCCACAGAATCTGAAACAGGCTCCAGGCTCTGAGCTGTCCGCACAGAGCCCGACGCGGGGCTCGAACCCACAAACTGTGAGATCGTGACTTGAGATGAAGTCGGACGCTTAGCCGACTGAGCCACCCAGGCACCCCAACTCTGGCCCTTTTTTAGCCATGTCATGTCATATCAGTACTAAGTTCCTGAGCCTTTGTCAGCCCAGTGACTAGCAAATAGTATGCACTCAATACATATTTGTTATGTAATAGTAAAACTGTGACAACAATAACAAAACCCATGAGCTCCATTTGCCGTGTATGCTTGCTTTATGAACTTACGCGATATATTGGAATAATCTCTGTCTAGCCCTATCTCGTCTAGTTGGCTCTGAGTGCTTTAAAAAAGGGATCTATCTTCTTATTTTTCATATCCCCCATGGTGGAGCACAGGGCCTGCCACAAAGAAAACTAGTAAAATTCTGGTGGGACAGATATTTGCCAACCCGTTAGCTACCCAGATTGCCTTCTTTAACGGTGAAATGATTGTTCAAATCGTCCGCTAATCATCCTATTGTAAGTGCCTCTTATTATCTGCGGGAGCCTCCTAGAGGATAGCACACATGCAACCCCCAACCCAAACAGGGCAGCCATACTTAGCTTGTCCCTATCTGCTCTGATCATTTGCACTGCCCATGATGCTGCTTGGTGATGGGTCCTTGCTGCCACTAACCCTCATGAAACCACTAGTGCCTGTTCTGGAGGTGGGACTCTGAATGACCTGCCTCTCCGGGTACAAGGACATGGCCTCCTCCCTGGGTCTGAGCCGAGCTTTCTTAGTTGGGTCCTGAACACAGTGCCTCGACTTATGCTCAGCCTCTCCCGAATCCTTTCTGAATGCCCCTACTAGCTTCTGCTTCTGACTCCTTTTGTCTACAGCTCAAACCAGTCCCAGGAATCTGGTGGGGTGAGAGGCCATTCCAAATCTGCCCATTTTTCTTCTTGCTGCAAGCTTCTGCCCTCTTTAGAGCTTCATCTTCTTATAGTTACCGGACAGAAGGTTCCAGGTTTATGCATGGGACAAACCGGTATAGGGCAGGGGAGGATGGGCATTGGGGAGGAGGAAGAGACTTGTCCAAGTTAGTCAAAACTAGTAAAACATGTCCCATTAAATAGAATATTTAAAACCTACCCCTCCCCCCAAAACCTTTGCCTATGTTAAAACTTAGTTTTGCCATATCCTGAATATGGTGGTGGTCGTATAATTCTATACCATTGCCCAAACATACAGAACTCCACACCAAAAAAACAAAAAAACAAAACCCCAGCAAATCTTACTACATATACATTCCAAAATAAATCGTAATTTTTCAGCCGTGCCAGAGTTTTGCCTGGCAGGTCATGTTCGTGATGTCTGTCTCATTGATTTGGCTCTTCTTGGAAGGCTGTATTTTCTAGTTTTTCCTTCCCGATAGACTATTCATTTACTTGATTCTTATTGATAATGAGACATGAATTAGTTAATGGCTTTTTCAAATGTAAACAGGTTAACCCCAACAATATCAGGAAGACTAGAGGACAAAGAACAGCTAAACACAAAAAAGGGCCACAGCCTCTTATCAGGACGCGATAACTCTGCTTGGGTCACCCCTTATCACCCTCTATTCTCTGCTGCTCCAGGCAGTTGGCTTTTCAGTGTTCAAACAGCTGGTTCATAAAGACTTTGCCACATAGCAAGTTATTAAGTACACCGTATCTTGAATTTACGTGGTCTCATATTCTCTTGCCTAATCCTGTTAATTCCCTTTAGAAAAGAGTGACTTCCGGGCACCTCCTTCCCAGTCAGAGGCAGCCTGACACTTTTCTCCTCCTTCTGTGACTCCTCATCCAGCTTTTGGCTGCAGACATATGATGTCACTGCCTCTGAACCACCTGTTCTGATCCAGGATGCCCCCTGCACCCGGGTTTGTTTCTCCCGAAGCCACATCCTCCCCATAGAAGTGAGCGATCATCCTTTCACCCTCCGGGATATGGGTTCCTTTGGCCCCCAAGGGCCCTTCGTTCCTAGGCAACTCCCACCCCTTGGAAAGCACGGGAACTCTGAACGCAAATCCAGCTGCCGGGTTCACAGTTCCATTCTTTCATCTCTTACGGAGCGAGGGTCCACTCTAAGCCAGGTTCTTTCTGAAGTGCAGAGTCTCTTGTCTCTAGCAGATAATGCTTTACTGGGGAGGCAGAAAGTAAGTAGGTAAAAAAAAAAAATAGCATCAATGCATCAGTTACAGAGGGAGATAGGGCTGTAAGTGACATAAACAGGGCTAAGACAGAAAATGGTGGGAATGGGGATAAGTGGTCAAAAGGAAACCACTCTGTAAGAGAGATATTTAGGCTGAACCAGAGGAGAAGCATTTCAGCTCTATGAAACAGTGAGCACAAGTCCTGGGCCAGAAGGAGCTGTGTGTGATGGGAATTCTGAAGCCCAGCGTGATGAGAGCACATCAGGAAAGGAGGGTGCGGTGAGCTGGGGCTGCGGAGTTCAGGAAAGGGGAGTCTGAGCTACTAGACAGCTGGTCAGGTCTAGGACTGGGGAGTGGGAGATGACCATGCCCTCCAGGGTGTGGTCCAAAATAAGAAGAAACATGGCCTCACTGGGAGACTTGACCCTTAACAAACAACAAATTGCAGAAGTTTCTCTGTTGGCAACTTCATTTGGAGGAGGTTTTGTTAGAAGTTGCTTCCCAACACAGAGTGGTTGTCTATAAGGTAAACTGAGGACTCCACGTGCCCGTGGATGCCACAGTGTCTTGTTCTAGGGTCTAATTTATTCTGTGGAGTTTGTGAAAATGAAGCCAGCCACCCTGGTTTCATTATAGGAAAGGTATTCACAGTTTGGTTTCCGTTCCTTTGCAGCTGTGTTGAAACCCTTTGTTCAACTGTTTAAATTTTTAGCAGCAATTAAAGGGATGGAAGGTATGCCGGCTTCAAGTTTGCGAGAGCAAGGGAAGCACTGATTTATTTCAGCAATTTGGGTTTGGAATTTCATTTCCATCTTCTCTGAACAAAGGACATTTCTCTGTCTTTTCCCTCTCTGTCTCTCTCTCTGTCACACATACAGCTTCATTCTGTGTAGAAGACACTCAAAGTAAAACAGACCTGAAACAAGCTTTGGGACTTTTTTTTTTTTTTTTTTTTAAATTTTTTTTTTTTCAACGTTTATTTATTTTTGGGACAGAGAGAGACAGAGCATGAACGGGGGAAGGGCAGAGAGAGAGGGAGACACAGAATCAGAAACAGGCTCCAGGCTCTGAGCCATCAGCCCAGAGCCCGACGCGGGGCTCGAACTCACAGACCGCGAGATCGTGACCTGGCTGAAGTCGGACGCTTAACCGACTGCGCCACCCAGGCGCCCCAGGGACTTTTAAGATAACCCCCAGAGTGTGGTGCTGATAAGGTATTCGCTCCATGGCAGGCTGTTTTGTGGTAAGTACGTAATAGAACATTTGTACCAGACAAGCAAAGTGTGGACAACCAGAAGAGAAAAATAGTACATATTTGTTTCCGTACATTAGAAGAAATTAACAAAAGAAAAACATAACATGTTTCAAGTTCATGAATATAATAATGGAATCAAAGACTTCTTCATCTCCTCTGAGTTGCGTTTTTTTGTTTGTGGCCTGGCAGCTCCTCCCAGCTATTCACACGGGACGGTTCCTGGCAGAGGAGTCGGGCCTGGAAGCTGGAACTGCCCGACGTCTGGCACATTACAGGGGCTTGTGGCGGCCATTTGTTATTTTCATGCTACGGGTCTCCACTTTACCTTCCTAATGGCACCCCAAATTTAATGGGGAAGTAAAATCTCTCCCATCGCGTGCAGTCTTGGTGCAGGGACCCAGTGCTCTCCCTCTTTTTAATCTCTGATTCAGAATAGGTGAATGAGGAGACGCAAAGTTAGGCTTGGCCAGTCTGGTGTATATTCCAGTGACTCTGAACTTGGGTGAGTGGCCCAAGGATGAAGAACTGGTGGAGGCCAGTCATTGTGTCGGGAGGAATGGCACCCGATCCTGACGGAGTTTCTCAGTGAACCAGATGCTTTATTTTCTGCTGTGTGGTCTTCTAGAGCTCTCTGGGTAACTGCTTCTCCAAGCCTGTCTCCTAGCATTGCAGAGATTCTGTGAGTCTTTGAATAGTAGTCCAATAATTTCCCTTTTGCTTAAGTTAGCGAGAGTCTTTTTCTGTTGATTGCTACCGAAGGCAATTGAGGTGGTACAATAAATGTTCCTAGAATGAATGAATGAATGGAACGAAGACAGGCCCAGATTACATTTCAAGCCTTTTGTGACTTTTCTTTTGTTGTAATCAGAGAATTGAGTCTCATCTCTGGATAGGTTTTCTTGGAACTTGGAAAAATACTGAAGTTTTATGTAACTTTCTTTTTGGAGGTAAAGCTAGTGTTAAAAATAATTGAGCCTAGGGGCACCTGGGTGGCTCAGGTCATGATCTCATGGGTCGTGAGTTCAAGCCCCATGTCAGGTTCTGTGCTGACAGCTCAGAGCCTGCAGCCTGCTTCAGATTCTGTGTCTGCCTCTCTCTCTGCCCCACGCCCCTCACACTCTGTCTCTGTCTTTCTCTCTCAAAAATAAATAAACATTAAAAAAAATTTAAAAATAAATAATTGAGCCTAACTTTTAAATATATGCCTATTGTATGGTAGTTAGAAAACACAGATAAGCATAATGTAGAATATAAAAATATTCGTAAAAATCTTTCTGTATAATAAATATCAATTGACAAAATCATGTTTCATACTTGGATGGTATCTCATGGTAGAGATAATACATTTAGCTAATCCCCTATTGCTAGACATTTGGGCTATTTTCAATTTTTTTACTCTTCTGAAAGATCTTGCAGTGAACATCCTCTTAGGTAAATCTTTGTGTACAGAGGCTTATTACCCTTAGGACACATTTTAAGAAGCAGAATTGTTGTGCCAAAGAGTTTAAGGACACCCAGGTGGCTCAGTCAGTTAAGCGTTCAACTCTTGATCTTGGCTCAGGTCATGATCTTGTGGTTCATGAGTTCGAGCCTTGCATCGGGCTATGCGCTGCCCATGAGGAGCCTCCTGGGATTCTCTCTCTCTCTCTCTGTCCCTCCCCTACTTGTGCGTGCTCTCTCACTCTCTCTCAGAATAAATACATAACCTTTAAAAAATTAAAAAAAAAAAAGAGTTCCTGGGTTTATAATGATTTTACCTGAAATAGTAGCCCTCTTTAAATGGAGCCGATAAAAAAAAAAAAAAAAAAGAGTAGCCCTTTTATTATGAGAACTTCTTCAGCAAGAGCAAAAGCAAAAACAGAAACAAGTAAACATAAAACGAAGGAAAGAAAAGTCTATGTTACAGGCTGTGCATCAATGCACCATATTTAAGACTGCTAACAGGTGTTTCTATCGATCACCCCAACTAAGTAGAGAATAGCCCTCTCCGCTCAACATAACCAGACACTGCACTTGCTTTCTTTATCCATTCATTCAGAAGCAGTTATTGAGTCCCTGCTGTGTGTCTGGCATGGGGCTAGGGGCTGGGACAAAGAAAGGGAGGTAGGACCTGGTTGCCACACTGGAGGCACACACCGCCCAAGGTGCCGTGGAGACCCACGGATAACTTACAAACAGCACAGTGTGGTGGTAACTGCTACAGCTGAAAGATGAAAACGGTTTGCACAGTGCTGAACAGACAGCCAGGAGCAGTTTCAGCCTGCGTGCTTGCAGTCCTCTCCTCCGCGTGTCCCCGTCTCTCTCATCATGAAGCACCACGTGAGGTGGGATACTCCTGGTACAATACGAGGTTCTGGAGAACCCAAGAAGGGAGAGATCAGGAACAGCGCCACGGAACCCACGCGCCCTGAAAAGTGTTAGGGCTGGCAATGTCGGGAGGAGGACGCTCTGGAGAGCACGTCATGAGCACCCGTACTGATGCGAGAAGAAAAGAAGGTGTGCGGGGAACAGACCCCTTGGCGTACAGGGTTTTGGGTGGACAAGGTGGCCGAAAGGAGGATTGCTGTTAATAACAAGACAAGGCATTGGCGCGTACCTTCATAAATAAAAGAGATGCACTGTAATTCGTTAGCCATTGCTGATGCAACAGACAACTCAGTGGCTGAAAACAACAGGAATTTATTATCATTGCACAGCTCTCTAGCTCTGAAGTCTGACATGAATCTCGTTGCGCTAAAATCAAGGTGGCTGCAGGACCGCCTTCCTTTCTGGACACTTAAAGGGGATGAATCTGTTTCCTTGCCTTTCCCAGCGTCTAGAGGCCATCCACGTTCCTGGTCTTGGGATGATGCTTCCTTCTACCTTCAAGGCTGGTAAGGGCTGGGCAAGTCCTTCTCACACCGCATCACTGGGATGTGTGCCTCTCTTGTGCTTCTCGCTTCTACTTTTATGGACACTTTTAAGGGCCCCCCTGGGGGCGCCTGGGTGGCTCAGTCCGTTGAGCGTCCGACTTCAGCTCAGGTCACGATCTCGCGGTCCGTGAGTTCGAGCCCCGCGTCGGGCTCTGGGCTGATGGCTCAGAGCCTGGAGCCTGCTTCCAATTCTGCGTCTCCCTCTCTCTCTGCCCCTCCCCCATTCATGCTCTGTCTCTCTCTGTCTCAAAAATAAATAAACGTTTAAAAAAAAAAAAGGGCCCACCTGTACAGTCAGGGATAAACTCCCATCTCAAGGTCTTTACCTTAACCATAACTGCAAAGCCCCTTCTGCTATATGGGGTAAATATGACCTGTTCTGGGGATTAGGACATGGTTATCTTTGGGATAACCTGTCTTTGGGATATCTGTCTTCCATGGGCATTAGGTTTTAGTGCTGGAGAGTGACATCATTGGGACCTGCCTGAAGAAGGAGGGTGGGCTGGAGGGCAGAGACCAGGCAGAAGACTCCTTTCATGATTCCAGAAAAAAAACACGACTCAGTCCAGTGGGAACAGGCAGGAAAGAACAGATGTCTGTGGCAGAGTGGGGACAGACTCTCTGGGAACTGGCAAGTGGTTGAGTGGAGAGTGGGGAGAAGGGGAACAAAGGTAGAGGTGTCCGAGGTGACTCAGGCTCCGTGGCTCTCATGAGTATCAGGATCATGGTGTCATTTATCAAGAGTATTTGGTTTAGGGAAGTGGCATAGTGATACATTAAAGCTTGGATCTTATTATCATTAGACAAATAACTTACAGCTTTGCCACTTTCCAATTGTGACATAAGATGAATTAGGATTCAAGACATATACACGCGAGGGAGAGAAGGAATGGGTGGGAAGGGCTGAGAGCAAGAGGTGTGGAGACAGAGACAGGGCACAAAGAGGGTAAAGAAGAGATGTACAGACTGAGAAGGAAAAAGGGAGAAGGAAGAGAGAGAAAGTATTTGAGTTAAGATGGGCAAGAGATTTGGACCATGAGGAAGCCAGACAGGGCCTGGAAGAGAAGGGAGAAATGAGAGGAGTAACCACAGAGAGACAGGCCGAGAAAGCTCAGAGTTTCTGGCATGAATGGGTTGGTTAATTCAAATTTCCAGTTCACTTGGGTTGGCCTCACCATTGTAAGGTAGTAATTTTTAAGAGCATCTTGGAAGATTTATTTGCTGGAGGAGGTTAATTACTGTCACAGCTTCTCTGATCAGGCTGCAGCCACAGTGGTCCTTCTGTAGGTGAATTACGCCGCCCCCCCCCCCCCCCGCCCCGGGACGTCCCCTCATCTGTCTCGCCAAAGGCAGACCCTCTTTTCGCCTTCTAGTCATGACTTGTTTAACTCTTGGATTGTTTTGTCCCTGGGATCTGAGGCCTTTGTCAGATAAGCTGAAGAATGTTTTGCCTTCCATCCCGGTTCCTCACAGATCATGACAACAGCCAAGGTGCACTCAGACAGGAACTTTGGTAAGTCTCAACCCAGCTCGTGAATTTCTGGTGCCCATTTTACAGGTGGGAGCACAGAGGTTTGGCCCCTGTCTGATCACGTGCTCGGGGTCACCAGTGGACGGAGCTAGAACAGGCTACCTCCAGCTCAGGGAAGCGAAGAGCCAAAGGGCCGACTGAACAAACAATTGGCAGGATGCCTTACGAAGATTTCAGGCCACCGAAACGCTGCCTCCGGAAAACTTGGGAGCCCTCTGTCTCAGGGACGAGGGAGCTCGCTCCGAGCCCTGCTCCCAAACTAACCGTGCCCCGGGCAGAGTCAGAGGCATGAGAAGGAAGTAAGCTCTACGGGGGCAGGATTTCCCCCGGCACGGGCACCACCAGCGCCTTCAGTGGTTCTAGTTATCATCTTCCCAGCGGGGAAACGGGCGCTCAGAGAGGTTAACCAACTTGCCCAAGGTCACGCAGGAGCCGGCGCGGGCCCGGGGCAGCGCTCCTGCGGGGGAGGCGCCTGCGGCCCGCACGGAGGGGCGGGGTCCCGGCGGCCGCCCCGGCGCCCACTCCCCCGTGCGCCCCGCCGCAGTCGCCGTCGCCGCGCCGGGGCGGGGGGGGGAGGCGGGGGGGGGGAGGAGGGGGGGGCGCCACCGCCGGGGCGGGGGGCGTGGAGCCCGCGCGGTGCGGCCGGCCGGCCCGGGAGGAGGACGATGCGCGGCGCGCCCAGGTGAGCCGGGTCGGGGTCCCCGCCGCTGCAGCCCCGCGCCCGCGCCGCGAGCCCGCCCGCCGGCCTCCCTGCGCGGGGGCTGGAGCCGGCACCCGAGGGGGCGGCGGGGAGGGCGCAGGAAGCGGCTGGGAGCGCGGCGGCAGCGGCGGCGGCAGAAGCTCGGCTCCGCGGCTGGGGGTGGCCGCTCCGCCGCGCCGGGCGCCTGGCTGCCTCGCCTAGGGCGGCGGGTAGGTGCGGCGGGCGCGCGGGGCCGGGACCCCGGGGGGGGCCCCCGGGGTGCGGGTGGGGGCGCGGCGGGGGAGGAGGACCTCCCGGAGAGCGCGCCCGACCGCAGGGGGGTGGGCTGCGTGGCGGCCGGGGGAGGGGGGTGCGTGCGGGTGGGTGGCCGGTGGTGCAGGACGCGTCTCCGGCGTGGGACCGCCGTGGGGTCGGGGCTGGTGCCCTGCGCGTGTGTGCGTAAGTACTTGTGAAACTGCTTGTTTGCCCACTGACTGTCTAGGTGTGAGTGTGCGTGTGTGTATGAGAAACAGAGAGAGAGAGAGAGAGAGAGAGAGAGAGAGAGAGAGAGAGGTAGCACGGGCAGCGCATCCATAGCCATAACGTGTGTGTAACTGGATACATGTGTGTGGACTGTCAGGATGGTCCTGGATGTGTGACCCAGAGACTGTGACTCCCTCTCACTGTGTGTGTGTGCGTGCGTGTGTGTGTGTGTGTGTGTCTGTACGCGACAAGACACGCATGTTCTTGTGTCCACCTGGCCGTGTGTGTAAGTGACCGGGAGTGTGTGGGCACGCTGTGCTGCACGAAGCTTCCACGGCCGGCCCTGCCGGTACCAGCTTCCTGCAGTTGCCTTTCACAGAATCCCGATACCACTTGCAGGCGCGTTTCCCCTCAGCGCGCTAGCCGGCGTGGGGCTCTGGGCTGTGGGTTGCCTTTGGACGAAGTGGCTGTTGATACGGAGAGGCCGTGGCCGGCAGAGGTGGACAGGTCGTGGCCACCAGCTGGGCTTCCTCGAGGGCGAGCTTAAGAGAAAAGGTTGGCTGGATTTTCCATTTGGTCCGCTAAAAGGAACAACATGTTTCGTAGGTGGGTTTTGGGTGGGAGGACCCTGGGGCAAAGCTTGCCCTTCTTGCCTAGATACTGCTGGGACGCATCCCTGGGTTTTAACCTCTGTGGGAGACCCTGGGGGGTGGTGTGCCCTCAGGTGTTTACCTGGTCCCCTGGGGGGACCTTCAGCATCCGTGGCCAGGGAGAATCCGCTTTGTGCTGCTGGTGAGCACAGGTGGTGAAGGAAAAGGACACTGTGATGGATGCAGTGCCCTAGAAAGAAGGAAGAAGTCGGGACAGGGGACGTGTGGCGTGCAGTTCTGGGGAGCAGCTTTTCACCCAGGAAATGAGGAGGTGGTGAAAATCGGTACAAAGTAGAGTTTTCAGCATTTTGAGCCATTTTTAAAAATTCCTATCACTCTTGCCCTGAACTCTCTCTTGTGTTGGCCTCACTGCCCGACCCCAGGGGAAATATCCGTGGTATGATCATACTGCAGAGTTGAGCAGACCCCCGTTTAAGCTCCAGGAGAGCTGGCGGGACCTTTGGGGAGTGCTCACTTCGGCCCATGGTGAGCAGACAGTAGTCTTGGTTCCTCTGAGTTATCTGGATTTTATTCCTGAAGCCAGTCCTACTAGGGGGCCGCACTGACCTCACAACCAACAAATGGAATGTATTTCCTTCCACTCCACTTCTCCTGGACCTCCCTGGCACTTTTCTTCCCCTCAGATCCTTCCCCGAGTTCACAGATGATAGCCAGCAGAAGCGACCTGCTCCCCACCTCCAGAGCCGCCTTCCCCATCTGTTATGGAACCAGCACCACCCTCCAGGTGATGGTGGCTGGGAACGGAAGTCCTCTCTTTAGTCCTCCTCTTCGTCAGCTTGATCCATGGGCAGGTCTTACCTGCTTTCCCTCAGTACTTCTTGAATCTAATTTTGTTTGTTTTTCATTCCCACTGCTGCCGCTTTGTCAGGTGAACCCCGCATTCCGGGATTTCCAGAGGTAGGGACAGAGGAGGACTGCGGTGGCAGGAAAGATGCAAAGCAAGTGCACAGAGGAGACCCTTGACGTTATCACTGTCTGACTAATGGGTGAAGTAAGTTCTTTGGAAGGGTCTGGACCTTCTGAGGGGTGGAGCGTTCCGTGACCTAGATCGAGTCTCTTGGCCTTTCTAAATTTCAGTTTCTTCATCTGTGAAGTGTGATAGAAGAATTCAGCTGGGGTCTCGTTGCTAGATCGTTTCTAAGGTTTCTTCCAGCTTTGTAAATCTCTGATTGTCACTGGTGTTCTTTCGGTGAGAAATATTACCCCTAATGACTTCTGGTTGCCTTCCAATACCTATCCATCTTCTTAAAAAGTTCTGTGTGTCTTTAGGGAAAGGAGCCAAGCAAAGGGGAGAGGCGTGGAAACAGACTCTTGACTTAAATTTGTGGTTTCGGGTCAAGAGCCCACATCAAGCCTTTGGCCTGAAGGAGTCCTAGAGGTCACCTATTCTCACCACCCATCAAGTGCCAGAATATTCCATGCCATTGCCTTTTTGAAAATTGAAAAAGCGTGTTAAGTCTTATTAAGATAACTTCACACAACATTCTAATTCAGGGTTTCTCAGATCTGTGTACTATTGACATCTTGGGCTAGATAATTTTGTTGTTGTTGTGATGGACTGTCCTATGCGTCCTTGGACGGTTAGCAGCATCTCTGATGCCCATTAAGTGCCAGTAGCAATCGCCAGTTGTGAGGACCAAAATGTCTCCTTGGGGAACCAGATCCTTCCCCCCCCCCTCCCTTGCTGAGAACCACTGTTGTAATTCAAACACAAGTCTTGTTGCCTTGCGCGGAAATACCTTCTGTATTTTAACGAGTAGTTGAACTTCTGTATTTTAACGAGTAGTGGAACTTCTGCATTGCTAGCTGCTTTTTCCACACCCTTCCAACTTAACCACCCTCACACATTTACCTTTATCCCTCGTGGTTTCTCACTGCCTTGTTGCTATGCCTGGAGATGCTCAAGATGTTGCTGAAGGCTGAGAAGCATTTTGGAGACATTATCATAATAATCCTAATAGCTCACATTAATCCAGCCCTTGTTTGGTGCTAAGCATAGTTCTAAATGCTTTACGCGGATGATCTCATTTAATCTTCATTAAGAATCCCATGAGAGAGAGACTTTTATTCCCTCCCCTTGGAGAGATGAGGTGACTCAAAATTAGAGAGGTAGGATAACAGACTCAAGAGTTCTCTGAGCTGTGAGCAGTGGCGCTGGGTCTGACTCCAGAGTCCCTTCTGAGCCCCCATGCTAAACTCTTCCATGAATGGGATCTTGGTGTTACAGGGTGGAAATGATCTTAAGCAACTTCTAGTTCAGTTGTAGAACCAAGTTTGCTCCTAAGAAGGCTAGGAACTGACAGGTTGGCGACTGTGTTCCATTGAAATAATGTGGTTTCTCCTTTTTTTTTTGGTCTTCTCCTCCCTCTTTGTTATTTAGGTTATTCGGAAATAGCTCCAAGGTGTATGCAGGAGAAGGGTGGTGGCAGGGTTGGGTATGTTGCAGGAGGGGGTTCGGGGAAAGGAAGGGTGGAGAAAAGGAACACACGCTGGATGCCATTGTGCATTGCTTTTTCCATTAAGTCCTCACCGTCATGGAAACTTTAGATATCTCTATTCATCAAAATTGAAGTTGCCCGATCTGTATCAACCCCCTCCTTCTGTATTGTTAGCCCACTCGTTCATTCTTTCATTCCGCATGCTGTTTTGGTGCTACTGAGGGAGTACAAGGTGGTACACATTTGGACAGAAGGACATCGAGTGCAGCGTAAATGGCCATCACATAGGCTCGTTCATAGAGTGAGCACCACTAGCTCACCCATTATTATTAAGCTTGATAATCCAAGGCCAGCCCTGAGAAGGCTGCCCGCTTCTCCTAAGACCCCATATCAACAAATCCATGGGTTTGGTAGCTGTCTTGGTTTGGCAAGCCTCACAGTTTGGTTAAGACAGTGGCTCTCCAACCTTGGCGAGCACCAAGATCATCCATAGGACATGTTGAAACACAGATGGCTGGTCCCTGTCTCCAGAGAATCTGATTCAGCGCTTCCGGGTTGGGGTCTGAGAATCTGTAGTTCTGACAACATTCCCAGGTGATGCTGATCCCAACGGTCCAGGAACCACAGTCTGAGGATCACATGATTAAGACCAATGTAACTAAATAAAGCTTACCACCCACCCACCTGAAATTTTTTAATAAAAAATACTATTCGGGGGGCGCCTGGGTGGCTCCGTTGGTTAAGCATCTGCCTCTTGATTTCGGCTCAGGTCATGATCTCACAGTCTGTGGGATCGAGCCCCATGTCCAGCTCTGCTCTGAGAGTGCTTGGGATTCTCTCTCCTTCTCTCTCTCTGCCCTGCTTTCTCTCAAAATAAATAAACAAGCATTTGAAAAATATATTATTTTTAAGGTAGCTAAGCCTTTGATTTTATGAGAACCATGGGATAGAACAAAAATTGAAAGAATAGTCACTGCTAAGGACTAGTTGACGTCTCCCTTGAAGCCTCGAAACTTTGCCTCTCCTTTTGAATTTCAGAAAAGCCTTTGCTTTTTCTTAGCTATGGTACTTCTGAGTTAGATAAATTCTGATTTTAGATCTTTTCATGCTCCCTACCTCCTTGCACACCCCCACGGCTACTTTGGCCGGAGTGATACGATCCCTCGTTGCTCACAGGATAATCCAAATGAAAAGTCCTTCAATATCTTATCTGCTGCCAGATACATTCTGACTCACCCCTCTGAGATTGAGGAAGGTTTGTTACCTGTCCATCCAGCTTTTGTTTCCTGCAAAGTTGCTTTGCATTGATTTCTCCAATCAGATCGACCTTAGTGCAACGAGGAAACCCAGTGAAACTCCAGTGGGAGCATTAATGTATAACTGATTAAATTTTTAAAATCTTAATCAGAAGAAGTTTCTTTTCAGACCAGATTCTGAGCTCCATCAACCCTTTCCTTCTTCTTGGCTCAGCTTCTGCCTCTTTTTGCACAACCACACATCCTCCCCCTAAACAAGGTCACTCCAAGGTGACTCTAAGTACTTGCTGAGGAAGGTCTAGCAGTTCTGAAACTCAGAAACTCAGGATTTAAATAATGTTTACTGAATATTTACCAGGTGCTGTGGAATTGTACACAGCTGGGCTTCTTTGATTTTTACATCAAAACCCTGAGAGAAAATGTATTTCTCTTATTTACAGATCAAGAAACCAAGGCCTGGAAACTTGAAGAAAACTCTTGCATTAGTTAGGGTAATGGTATTAGTAAGTATATATACATATATATGTGTATATATATATATGCACACATACATATATATATACACATACATATATTTGTTTATACATAATAAGAGTCAATATTGGCTTGCTGAAGCAAAAATAGGAAATTATTGGAAGGATATGAGGCTTTCTCATGTATTCAAGGAACTAGACCCAAGGAAGGATGAGAATCAAGACATCAGCGGCGAACTCAGCTCCAGGAGTTCACGGTCTTGTCTTCGTTGCTCTGCCATTAATCTGACACATTCCCACCAAGAGTGTGTCTCTTGGTTCCGATTCTCAACAGGGCGAATCTGATTGGCCCAGCCATTCAGGGCCACAAGGTCACAGCCAAAGCCTAGTTGCCATGGGGCTCACTTCTGTAGTGGCGGAGATAGTCCCAGTACACGTGGTCTGGTGGACACGTGAATGAAGGTCTCCCGTTTCAAATAACTAGTGTGGCAGAGACAAGATTCGATCGCAGGCTTGACTTCATACCCGGTGCTTTCCTCCTACCAGAGGGATGTCTGATAGAGAAACACATTAATTTAGCACGTGACACAGATGACCTGCTTTGATTTTCAAGGTCCCCCTATACTAGGCTTTCTCTGCATGGGGTCCTGCTGCTTCCATTTGTGCATACCTTTTGGTTTCCGATGTGGCTGCATCTTGCCTCCTCTCTGTCCATCTGGTTTCTGTGCCGCGTGGCCTGGCTTCTCCTTCTGCTCATGGGTGTCGTGGCTCCCGCTCACCTAGCACACATTCTGACTCACAGATTGTCAAAGTCGAGGGGATCCATCACCGTGCCTTCTCTTCTATCCATACAGTAAACAACCTCGGTAATACATGCCAAGCCCTGATTATGAACATTGCTGAAAGCGCTATATCTCATCCACCTCTTCTAGCAAACTTATTGTTGCCTTTTTTTTTTTTTTAACTTCCCAACACTTTATTGTAAAACAGGAAGTTAAGAGGAAAGTTCAAAGAATTGTCTGGTGAACACATACACTCACCACACAGGTTCTACAGTCAACATTAACTTGCTTTGTCATATTTCTGTCTATCCACCTTTCTACCCATTCATCAATCCATTATTTGGGCGATTGCAAAGTAAGCGTCTGTTTCTTTTTTTTTTTCAACTTTTTTTTTTTTTCGGGGGGGGACAGAGAGAGACAGAGCATGAACGGGGGAGGGGCAGAGAGAGAGGGAGACACAGAATCGGAAACAGGCTCCAGGCTCTGAGCCATCAGCCCAGAGCCCGACGCGGGGCTCGAACTCACGGACCGCGAGATCGTGACCTGGCTGAAGTCGGACGCTTAACCGACTGCGCCACCCAGGCGCCCCTGTTTCTTATTCTCATTTGTATCATTGGGAAACTGAGACCAAGACAGTTGACATGACTTGCCCAGAGTCACCACCTCCTGCAGACGGATGCAGCTGGGATCTAGGGCTGGCAGTCTGCCTCCCAAAACGTTCTCGAACACCGAACAGCATTATGTCTCCTGGGAGGGGAGAGGGAAAGACACACGGTCAGTTAGTGGCAGGGCGGTGGCCAGCACCCAGGTCGCTGGTGCTCAGGCTCTTGAAGTTTCCATTGCATCGACTCACGATAGTCTACTTTGTGAGTGGAGGTAGTGATTTCCTTGCTGCCCAAAGATCTGCCGGGTTGGTACTTTGCAAACTAACCCAGGTCTCTGGAAAATCTGATCTTTGACACAGATGATCGTACAAAACTACACTCTTTCTTCCTTCTCCAAAATTGAAAATAATTCATGGCAATGACAGGCTGGGGAATTACCACGTTAGATAGCTTTTTACGCTGTTCAGAGGGCTTTCACATATGTCCTCTTATTTGAATTTTACGAGGAGTAGCAGATCTGCAAGACAGGTGGGCTGGATATGTTAACCACACTGAACAGCCGGAGACCTGGGGCTCATAGAAGCAAAATGAGGATCTCAGAGTCACATGGCGCTAAGAACAAAGTTAGGCCTTGGTGAAAGCACTTCGCCTCTTTCCGGTGCCAGCAGATACCGCGTGGGTTTTAAGGAGCTACATAAATATCTAGTTAATGAAATGAGACTCGAAAAGTTGAGATGCAGTGGCGGGGAGGCTACTGGGATCTTTTGTGGGATAGCTTAGTGACGTAAGGTCTGTGTTGTGAAGCCACTGCCTTGTGTGGCCTTGGACAGTGTCTCCTTTCTATGCCTCAGTTTCTTCATCTGTGAAATGGGTATAATTGCAGTACTCCTTCAGGGTGCGGCGTGAAGCTGCAGTGAGGGAACGCACGCGAAGGGTTTGGTGGTGAGTATGTGTTCATGAAATCTCAGTCACAGAAATCTGCCACTGCTCTTCTCCTGCTTGCTCAGCAGGATTCTTCTGAGTTAAATGGCCCCTTCCAAAATCTGTGGATCCAGATCGATCTCTTTCCTAAGGGGTTTGTTTAGGAACTGTTGGTGGGAGAGTATACTCAGAGGCTTTTGGGGGAGGTGACTTCTGATTAGTCCCGTAAAGATAAGGATTCTGCTCGACAGTTTCCATCCAAGCTGTAAATAGCCCATGTCCTTCGAGATTGCACTAGGATGCTTAATTGGATATGATCATCAGCACATGATATCTGAAGTGGAGAGTTCTGTGTAAACTGTTTTCTAGCCCAGGAGGTTCAGAAGGCGTAGAAGAGAGTGAGGACAGAAGAAGTAAACAGGCTGGTGGAGACTTTTCTCTTGGCATGCATGGCAAATGCTATAATCCAGGTCTCTCTGCCAAGGAGGCATTTACATAGATGGGAAAAGCTATTAAAGAGGATTTCAGAGGGACGGACTCACCTGGGTGGATTGCGCTCCATCCTTGAAGTGTTTCCCAAAGCGCTCTCCATGAGCCGTCCGCACCAGAATCGCTGGGACGCTTGTTCAAATGCAGGTTCCCGGACCTACTGATTCAGAGATGCTTTGAATGAGGCACTCAGATCCGCAGTTGTGCAAGTGATTTTTAGGGATTCTAGTGTTAGAGAACCACTGTGGTCCGCAGCATTAATCCCGCAAAGTTCAAAACAAGAATTTTGAAGACTTTCTTTAGGTGGAATACAGATTTTAGCTTGACGTGCTCCCAAATCCAAGCCTCTGAGTGGGAACAAGACGCTCTGGGCATTCTGAGACTCAGCTCTCAGGGGCCTGTCCCGCAGAGAAGACGAGTAATGTGTGTAACTACACCCCCAAGTGGGGCAGATCAGTCCCCAGGTGCGTAGCTGCCTTCATGGAGAAGCAGAGTGGGAAACACCCAGCCTCCAAGGACCCCATCCGGAGGCCACCCTGTCACAATAGCCGGCTCAAATTACGTTGGGAACTCACTGGCCATTCGCATTATTAGTGTTCATGTTCATTTATTTTTTGTGAGGTTCGTATTATGCTTCTCCCTGTTATACAGATGGGGCCACTGAGGCTAAGAAAAGTAAGCGATTTGTCCAAGAGCATACCTGGTAATCAGTGCAACCACGACAGAGTCCAAGGCCATGCTTTGAATTGGGCCGGCAAACTATCTGACTGGCTGGCTGTTTTTGTATAGCCTGTGAGCTGAAAATGATTTTTACTTTTTAAAAAATATATATTTATTTATTTTGGGGGAGAGCACAAGCAGGGGAGGGGCAGACAGAGGGGGGACAGAGGATCTGAAGAGGGCTCTGCGCTGACAGGCTGACAGCAGTGAGCCTGATGTGGGACTTGAACTCACAAACCGCGAGACCATGACCTGAGCCAAAGTCGGACACTCAACCAACTGAGCCACCCAGGCGCCCCTGTTTTTGCATTTTTAGAATTGCTGGAAAAAAAAAAATCAAAAGAAGAAGACTATTTTGTGACCAGTGAAAATTACGTGAAATTCAAATTCGGTGTCCATAAATACCTTTTATCGGAAAACAGCCGTGCTCAGTCATTTACGTATTGTCTGTGGCAGTTTTCCTGCTACAGGGGCAGAGTTGAGTAGTTGCGATAATGACCTTGTGCTCCATAGAGCCTAAAGTATTTACCAGACGGCCCTCAAAACAGTGCCAATCTCTGCCTCAAATCACTATGCCGGTGTCTCCCAAACTGCAGTCGTTTGAGTACTACCTTTGTGGTTCTTGCCACCTTCTCATGCCATCTGGCACGTTATCTGCAGAGCCCTTTTCTTTAGATCAATTAGTTTTCCTTAAATAAGTTTATTTTACAAAGAAACAAAAATGTAAGTGGAAGCCAGTGCCAACTGCAAGAAATAGAAGGTAGCTGTAAAAGCGAATGCCGCACACACAAAACAATGTATCAGATTTCAGCTGCACAGTTGGAGCAGATACTGACACCGGTCCTCTCAGTTTCCTGCAGACCCCGTCACCCTTTCTGTACCCAACCTCCTGACTTCCAGTGGTGAACCTGCCTCATTTTTGGAAGGGCTGCCCTCAGTCTGCTGTAATCCACTGTGCTTATAAGCACGATGGGCTGGAGGTGCCTGGGAAACCGTGTCCCCCGTGGACAGCCCCTAACCAATAAATGATGGTGGCGAGAGTATTAATACCCCAGTGCCCTCCCCACTTGTCCCAGATAATTCTGAGGCATATTTGCACCATTTCCCAGAGCTTCCACGTGAGATGACGCTTCTGTGGCGTAATAACACATTCCGCATCGGCTGCCTTTCACCTCCATTCCTGTATCATTATCCGCCAAGGGTGTCCCTGCACCTGGCAGATGAACAGGGCACATTTATTTAATCCTCACCTTCAGACCTGCTTCTTGGAGGACCTCAGTAAGATAATCGTGTTTCTAGCCAAAGATTGTGAGCTTGAGACCTGTTCTTTTTTCATTATAAAAAGGAGATTTCCAAATGTCAGGAAGGTTTCAGAGATTAACACTTGAGTTCTCTTCTTCAACGTGAATAACAGTGATGAAAATAGAAAAGGAAAGGAGAACACGTTTTTAACCATATGATCCAACAGCATTTAATGCTGTGTCCACCTGCTGCCTAGGACCATGAGCTTTCTCCAGTGACATGGGAACCACACTCAGGGAATTGATGTTTGACCTTAAAGAGAGGCCCCCAGGCCAGCAGCATCAGCAGTACTTGAGATCTTGTTAGAAATGCAGATTTTCCACCCTAAACCTACTGAATCGGGAACGTGGAGGTGGGGCGCAGCCTTTGTGTTTAACAAGCCTGCAGGTGATTCTTATACTTGCTTAAACTTGAGAACCGCTGCTCTAGCTGCTCTACGGTAAACAGCCTCTTAGGTAGTTCCGCTCTCATTGCATTCCGGGATGTCATCAGAATTCAAAATCGTCTACGACTTGCTTCCTCCCCTCAACCTTGACTGACTGATGGCTTGCCGGCTTCTGTTCGAGCCTCCCACTGAGGGGGACCTTGTCGCTTGCCCAGACACACAGGTCAGTAACTGGACAGCTCTGATGTCGGATGATGTACCTCAGAGTGAGTGTCAGACTCCTCTTGAGGCTCCCATCTCTCGTTTGGAGACCCAACGACAAGACTACTTTTCTAATTATCAAGTGGAACTTCCATAGGGTGTTAGGCCATTCCTTTGACAAACACTGATCACGAACGGTGTCTCTTTTCTCATAGAGTCTGTGGCCAAATTAGGAGTGAGACATTAATCAAGTGATCAGAAACATGTATTATAGGATATTATTAATATTATTATATTATATGTTAATATATATAATTATAATGTATTTATATAATATAATGTATTTATAATATATAATATAATATAATATAATATAATATAATATAATATAATATTAGTATAATATACAAATGCCTCCTGAATCTTCTTTCTCTTTCTTCGTGAAATATCCAGATCCATGTTTCATTGGGTCTAGTTTCTTGCAAAGTCCCTCTCCTTGTCACATTCTTTGTGGGGGTGGTGGGAGGGAAATCTTTGCCTTTAAAAATATCTGATTTCTAGAAACGCTCTAGATGTACTCTGTTCCCGTGCTACATGAAATGGAAGTGCATGGAAGTTTACTTTTCCTATAATCTATTTTTTCCCCACAGGTAGATTAGATATGCCTCGTCACTAGTCTTTCATTGGTTAAAGGCTGTTTTCAATATCAGTTTTCTGACAAAAGGTCTAGAATTCCCAGCTGAGAAAAGTGTATTTATCCAGAAGGAGTATTTTCTCAGTTATTTTGAGAAAAGTGAAAAGCCATTTTGCATCCTAATTGTACGTATCTGCACTGTGGTCCCTTAAGCATAATTGAATTGGCATCTGTATGGTTTTCAGTTAAGGAAATGAAACAGCTGGAGGCTTTTTATTTAGGTCTAAATCTTTCCAGGTGACTCAGTACAAATGGCATTTTGACTGCCATCCCTGGAAAGACACTTGCGAATGTAGTCCCGACTCCTGGAACATAGGTGCTCTCTCTCTCTCTCTCTCTCTCTCTCTCTCTCTCTCTCTCCCTCTCCCTCTCTCCCTCTCTTAATGGCTTACACATCACCATTTAGATGTCTAGATAACAAATCATACGATTTTTTTTCAGCACTAATTTACAAAGAGAAGTTCTTTTGAAGAGTATATGTATGAAGTGACATAACATAAATTCCCGAAACGGCGTTCTACAAGTTTCTAGTATTTTCCAAAACAAAGTCCCTGTAAATAGCTGAGAACTTTCTTCATCCGTGTCGTGAGAACTTGCACACTTGCGGTTTTTCAGATGAGCCAAGAATTTTTTCGCCGTCACGGTTACGAGGGCATCATGATCACCAAGGATGCAGAAGCCTGGGGGAAAGCTTGTGTGTCTGATACTGGTAACACTGTGTTTTGGTACAAATGGCCGCTGGTAGGTTAGGGCATGAAGTAATGAGGCCAACAGGAGTTAGTTTAACAACTAACTCATATCAGATATCTCGGCTTATTTGATTACACTTTGCACTGCTCTCTTTTTGTCCCACCTGCTCAGAGGTGTCCACAATCGTATTTGAGACCACACATGGGAATTGAAGAAGCATCCTTTATTTTTTTATTTTTTTATTTGTTAATTTTTGTGTTATTTTAGGAGAGTGAGAGAGAGCACGAGCAGGGGAAGGGCAGAGAAAGGGAAAGAGAGAATCCTAAGCAGGCTCATCAGTGCAGAGGCCGATGCGGGACTGGATCCCACAAACCATGAGACCATGACCTGAGCTGAAACCAAGAGTCAGACACTTAACCGACATTGAGCCACCCAGGCGCCCAGGAGGAAGCATCCTTTTTTAAAATTGGGAAATGGTTCCAGACACTTGGTCTTCCTTCTGGGGATATGAGAGGCAGAACTAATACGGACGTTGCCACAGTCCTACAACTTTATTGGAAGAAACCCTATCGGTCACCAAAATTATAGTTCTCATTTAGACCTCCTTATACGGTTACTCAGATGCCGCCTGAATGCCTCCCATGACAGGCGACTCACCTTGTCAAAATTTCCTTTAGCTTCTGAGAAGCTCTACTTACTCGAAATCTCCCCTTTACTCACGCTGCCCAGTACCCACTGACCCGGTCCCTTCTACACCTGGGGGAATTGAGACCCAGCTTGGTAAGCAGACTCGCTCACGGATAAGAGCAGTGAGTTAGCGGCATGGTTGGGCTGAGAACCCAAGCCCAGTGACTCCCGGTCCGGTGCTTGCTGCTCCCATTATGTGAAGCTCCTGCCCTCAATTTGGCTACGAAGATAAATAATGTTTTACTTATTTCTGACACTTGTCCAAAATAAAGGTATTGGAATATGCCCTTTGGTGTAGAAGTCTAACCCGTGCGAGCATACTCTATGAAGAAACGTGGTCAATCTATGCACAGTTATGCATGAATATCCGCCCATGCAATCAAACCCAGAGATTAAAAAAAAAAAAAAAAAAAAAAACCAACACCCAAAGTGCAGCAAAGCCAAGCCGAGGTTCTGACAGAGCTCCAGGTTGGCAGACGTTGGCACTGTGCCAGACCGCGTGGCTCGTTCACTCCATAGGCGGGGACTATTTCCAGGTGAGCCCTTCTCATAATAGGGATGCAACGACACACCTTCTGTTAACCATTAACGACTGTTCCACAGCGATCTTTCAGGATATCCTGAGTAAAGGAACAAGGGTAAAGATGGGGTGTACTTACCTCTTGGGTTTGTCCTTTAGTTACTTACGATTTGTAAGCTGGAAAACCAAGGGTTGAAATGAGCATTGGGTGGCATAAGTAAGATGACCTCTTTCTCCTCCTTTTTTTTTTTTTAAGTGTATTTATTTATTTTGAAAGAGACAGAGACAGCGTGAGTGGGGGAAAGGCAGAGAGAGAGAGAGGGAGAGAGAGAATCCTAAGCGGGCTCCGTGCTGCCAGCGCAGAGCCCGGCCCGGGGCTCAAACCCACGAAACCGTGAGATTATGACCGGAGCCGAAACTGAGAGGCAGGCGCTTAACCGACTGAGCCACCCAGGCGCCCCTTCCTCCTCCTTTTTTTAAGGAAGGATCCAGTCTCCACGTGCCCAACAAGGAAGAGAATCTCCAGAGAATCCGACGGAGTTGTATGCTGCTGTAGCTTGACTTTTGTGACAGATAAAGTGTTTAGAATCATTCTGGTTACTTGAGCTTGTCCTCCCTAGCTCTGAGAGAATACTGAGATCTTCACTTGGACTTCACCTGGTAGAAGGTTCTGTTTGACTCTCTTCTCCACCCCTTTCCTGAGGCTCGCCATGCTCTGTATCTGGTTACAACAATGTACGACTGTTTCTCTGAAGGAGACCAATATGGGGGGTATCACCCCTTGTCCCTCAGATAAGGGTGCAGCATGACTGTCATTAAAACGCACACACGCATATGTGGTCTAATTGAATTTCAAATCGGCAGGACTTTTAGAAGTGACATAACTATACACAGGCATAGGAGATGCTCTCAGTTGATTGTGTCTTTAATTGGCTAGGTAGTGTTTTGGGAAGGAGCCAGAAGTGTGAGTATGTAAGATAAAAAAACATCGTTTTTATGTTCTTTGCACATCCCTCTTACTCTACGTGATCTTCCAGAAGTGTCCCTGTAATCACGGTTCTGATTAGTTAGCCCTGATGAGCGTGGTAGAAAATAGTGGACTGTGATGGATTAATCAAATCAGGATAGATACGAATCACCAATTTATCTTTTGTTCCTGTTCGTTTCTCTCTGACAAAATGCAGGCTGTCTCATCTCACTGGCTTGTTAAATGGCAGTCATTTTCAATTTGCTTGTTGGGTTTCCGATGAGGAAGAGGTAACAATGTACATTGCTATGAATATCTGAGGTTTTCCCCGTGTTGTAACATTTTCAAATGCAGTTTCAATCAGATGAACTTCAGCTAGCTTTTAACTGGTTTTCTTAGTGCCAGGTTTTCTTCCTTCTAATCTGTATACAAATACAATATTGATTTTTTCGGTGTATTACTCAGGATTCTTTTGGTAACAAAGAATGGCTGGAACCCGACTCAAACTGGCTTAAGAGGGAAAAAAAGGAATTTGTTGGCTCGAATAATTGGGAAGTTCACGTGCAAAACTGTCTTAAGACACCGCCGGGTCGTAAGCCTCAAGTTCACTCTGCTTTCCCTGGGGTTAGCTTCATGCTCAGACAAGCTCTCTCCACGAAGTAGCAATGATGCCACCAGTAGCTTCCAACTGAAAGTCTTCATGGTCTGGCAACACTAGGGAAAAGAGGGACTCTTCCTAGAGAGAATTGTGGCCAGGGAGTGAGCCGTTTGGGTTGGCCAGTGCTGCTCTTGTGCTCATCACTGGAGCTTGGGACCGAGGCAGGAGAAACAGGGTTCCAGAAAGGAAATTCAGAGCACTGTTTGCAGAGAAAGAGGGATTCCTTCTCTTCCAGTGGAAGGAAGTGTGATCTGATGACAAGAACTGTACAAAACAAAGCTTGGGTTTTGGAAGCCACATGCCTGGGTTCTGTTCCCAGCGCCGTCTCTTCCTGTAACAGGAGGGACAAGAGGTTGGAAGAAGAGGAAAGTGACGGCGGTTGGCACTTGTGAGCGCATAGTGAAAGGTGACTAAACAAGACGAGGTGGTTTTTTCCCTACTTTTAAAAATGACCATAGTGTACCCTGGGGTGGTCCAGAGACTACCTCCCAGTTGGAAAGCCATAAATTCTCAAACCTCAGTTTCTTCATGTGCGAAACTCACTACTTATTTGACTCAACAAGTATCTACGAAGACAGTACAATATGCCGGGTATTTTTCGAGGCACTGAGGATGTAACAGTGATCAGATGTAACTCTGTCCTCCCGACACTATTCTAGTGAGGACGACCGATTACTAATGAAGAAACAACGGAGTATATATGATGTCAGTGCTAATGAGAAAAAAGAGTCGATAAAGAAAATAGAATCCTTTGGAAAATGAGGTTGAAGTTTTACTCGGGCGATCAGGGAAGACTTCTATGGGGAAGTGACAGTTGAGCAGCGGAGAGAAAGCAACAAGTGAAAAGGCCCTCGGGTGAAAACCTGCTTTTATGGCCAAGGAAAGTAGCAAAACCAGTGAGCTCAAGGGCACTGCGGGGGGTGGGGCATGGCTGAAGTTGAGTTTGGTGAGGAGCTGGGTGGGGCCAGATAATGTAGGATCTAGTTGGTCTGGAGTTTGCATTTTATTCCAAATGACACTAGGAGACACAGTCGAGTTTTATTCGGGGAAGATATGATCCGACTTACATGTTCACAATACCAGTCTGGGGGGCGCCTGGCTGGCTCAGTCAGTTCAGCGTTCGATGCTTGGTCCTGGCTCAGGTCATGATCTCACAGGTTCGTGAGTTCAAGCCCCGTGTTGGGCTCCATGCTGACCTCCAGGAGCCTGTTTGCTCTTTCTGCCCCTCCCCCACCCCCACTGTCTGACTGGCTCTGAAGAGAAATAAACAAATGTAAAACAAAACAAACTAAGGTAAACTAAAGTAGCGTTCTGGCTGCTGTGGGGACGAGAGATGAGAGGGCAGCAAGCAGGAGCACAGTTGTGGGGTTATGGCGGTATCAGAAGAAAAGATATGGTGGCGTGGACCAGGGTCCGGGTTCTGGAGGGAATGAGAAGAAGTTGGAATGAGGGGTCAGTTAGAAAATAGGATGAACTTGCTGAGAGTTTGGTTGCAGGGTGTGAGAACAAGAGTCACTTGTTCTGAGTCACTGGGTACATGTGGGGCTGTTGGTCGAAATGGGAAACACTAGGGGAGGATGAGGTTTTTGTGTTGGGAGTGGGAACTGCAGAGTTAAGCTTGAAATGCTTTTTATTTTATTTAAAAACATTTTTAAAGTAATCTCTACACCCAACACAGGGCTCAAACTTACAGCCCCAAGATCAGGAGTCACACGCTCCACCGACTGAGCCAGCCAGGCATCCCTGAAATGCTTTTTATTGTAAGCCACGGGAAGGGATGTGATCACCTCAAGAAAGATTTTAGGTAGAGGAGGGAGGAGGATAGAGCCCTGTCACTGCAGTAGTTAGGGCTTTGTACTCAAATATTTCCGATACAAGATTATTCCAGATTCTGGGGCACCTGGGTAGCTCAGTCGGTCTTGCATCTGGCTCTTGGTTTGTTTGTTTTTTTTTTTTTAATTTTTTTTTTCAACGTTTATTTATTTTTGGGACAGAGGGAGACAGAGCATGAACGGGGGAGGGGCAGAGAGAGAGGGAGACACAGAATCAGAAGCAGGCTCCAGGCTCTGAGCCATCAGCCCAGATCCTGACGCGGGGCTCGAACTCACGGACCGAGAGATCGTGACCTGGCTGAAGTCGGACACTTAACCGACTGCGCCACCCAGGCGCCCCAGGCTCTTGGTTTTGACTCAGGTCATGATCTCACCATATGTAAGTTCGAGCCCCGAATCGAGCTCCACATTGGCCATGCAGAGCCTGCTTGGGATTCTCTCTTTCTACCTCTGTCTGCCCCTCCCCTGCTCTCTCTCTCTCTTTCAAAATAAATAAATAAAACTTGGGGGGGGGGGGGGAAGATTATTCCAGATTCAAAATGTAAAAGAGATCGGAGTGGCCAGAGCTACTTAGCTTTAGGTCAGAGTAGGGGGTTTAGAGTCTTGGAGGCTGGGTCCTCCCCACACCTGGCCCAGACCAGGAACTGCCCACGGGAGTCCCCGCTAATCTTAGCGGCATTAAAGAACAAACACTGAAAAACCCAGAGAAATCTACATCCGTTCCAGCTCTGGTGGTCTGCCGTTCTCTTCCTGGCGGCCAGGCAAACGTATTTGGTCCACCCTGACCAAAGCATCCAAGGGCCCAGGCTGAGTTTCATGGTTCTGTTGTGCAGATAAATAGATTTATAGTTTCTTCTTGATAAGATTCGATTAGAAAACTAGCAGATGGAATTAGAGAATGTCAGAGCTGGAAGTGAACCCGGAGATCATCTCCTCCAATCCGTCTGTTTACTGAGAAGTAGATGGTGAAGCTTAAAAGGAAAAAAAGAGACCAGCTTAGGGTCACCCCCAAAGAAGCGGATCAGGCTCTGCCCCTGCATTCTCTGATTCGCCATGGTGTGGATCAAATGTGATACAAACATAGGAATTCTTCTGAAAAAGGAAACTACAGTCAGTGAAGAGGGCCAACTTGGTGGATCTGTGAGTACCTGCCCAGTGAAATGTACAAGGTCTGACAGCGCATGCCAGAGGAACTTTGGGTAGTTTGGAAGTTAACTGCCTTTCAAGGCGGAGTTCTTAGCCTGGGGTTCATCAGTGTCCTTCAAGGCATCATGGGCCCCTCCGGAAATGTGTATGTATGGGCATGACCATCGAGTTTCTTCAGGGCAGACAGTTCTCAAGAGATTTTTTTCTTTTCAAACGGATATATGATTACCTACCCTCAAAAAAGAGTTAAAAAAAGAAAAAAAAAAAAAACCCTGAAAATCCTCATAGGAAACGTGATGGCTGACCATTTTAGGGAATACACCATTTTCATCATAACAGTGTAGCAACTTGTTTTCTCATTAGCTAATGTCCTAGTGCAGACCACATAAATAAGCTGGGTTTCCAGGAAGAACAAAAAGTACGCTGATTAGCATGGAGTAAAAAGAAGTACCCATGTGTTTTAATGTCCAGATTAGTAAAATGGTAAAGCCACTTTGCGGTACTCGGCTGTGTCATACTCCAGTACGTCAATAGCTCTTTGCTGTAGTATGGTTGACTAAATACTTTCTGATACTCTACAAAAGTCGTGATAAATAGGAAGCCATGATTATCTGGCAATTTCTTCCCCTTAGCATAGACTTTTATTTTCTCACATTAACTCATTGTCTAACTGTTTTTTTCTTTTTAATTTCCACATTATAGGACCTTGTGGGCACTGCAGTCCGACTCACCCATGCGTGTTTCCTGTAATGGACGAACTTGATGCGAATGTGAGGTATGTTGTATTTCTGTGTGGACTGTAATTATGCTGCCGTAAATTATGGCCGTTTGAACTACGAGGCCTCTGAAAAATCTGTTGTAGTAGAGTTACCCATCCAGCAGATGTGGCTTTTCTTTTTTTTAATTTTTTTTTTTTTAACCTTTGTTTATTTTTGAGACAGAGAGAGACAGAGCATGAACGGGGGGAGGGTCAGAGAGAGAGGGAGACACAGAATCAGAAGCAGGCTCCAGGCTGTGAGCCATCAGCACAGAGCCTGACGCGGGGCTTGAACTCACGAACCGCGTGATCATGACCTGAGCCGAAGTCGGACGCTTAACCGGCTGAGCCACCCAGGTGCCCCCAGATGTGGCTTTTCTTCAGTGTTTCATGTGTAATCACGAATGTGATGCTGTTTGATGATTTGTGGCTTCTTTCCTCCTTTCTGCCTAAACGATAAATATAATATGGCTGTAAATATTTCTAGGTGCTTATGCTAAAAGTCTGCATTATGAGAGATGGTGCGACATGAAAACAGATATTCATCTCTATAATAGGAAGAATGGAGATGTATTTAAGTAGGGTAAAAATAGCTTAAGAACGTCTCTCTGTACATCTACACTGTAGATATGCATTCAAATAGCTTTCTCATAACAGGTTCTAGTCTGCCCGCTTCTTTTTTTTCCAGCCAGGTCATTAGATCACGTGACGTGATGACTGCATGGTATAGCTACATAAAGCTAAACGGTTTTATTTTGTTTTCCTGTCATTTCCTGCAACTCTTGGAGATCAGATAATAGGATGGCTCCTAAGGAAGATTTTCTCTAAAGGTTTGCTGGCATTTTATTTGGCACAATCAAATAGCGTGGAAGAAAATTGTATTCAGTAAGGCTTAAATGTTATGAATTGGCATTCGGGGCCGAGCTTTAGCCGTACGTATCAATCGCTGGAAGACATTCTAAAAAAAAATACGCTCCTGGTGCACTCATGAGGGCCGTGCTTTTTTCACTCGAGACCTATAGGAAAGCATGTTTCAGGTGTAGATGAGAGGCACTGTGCTTCTGTGTTTGATATAGTAGAATGCCACGATAAAAGGGAGCTGTCAAATATCTTGACAGGAACTCTGGTGACTCAAGCTGCAGAGATGTTACTATCACCCCAAACCCGGGGATTCCTTAAGGGTAGAATGTGTCTCATGCGTAGTGCCTGGCACATGGTGGATATTGAATAAAGACTCGCTGATCACCCAGCCATTGGTGGTCTACTGCATATATTTCAAATAGGGTTGTGTTCTAGTTTACCTAGATAGGCACAAAGGCTCTGTATATTTAGCAGTAAAACATTTTACACTTGCCGTAGAAGCTCCCTGGACTGGGTTCCTTACCCAACACACTGACTCGGGGCCGAGGCTTAGAACTTTAACCCAGAATTTTAAGCTGGTGCCTTGTGTTGCATTTCCCTCCAAAAGTCTGTGACATTGTTTGTCCAGACAAAGTGGAGCGGAATCTGGAGACTCTCAATTTTAGTGTTGTTAATTTTTGTTAAAAGCCCAAAGGGAGCAAGCAGTATCAATGATTGTTAAGTTATGACATTGTTTTAACTTTCAGACACGGTCTCAAACTGCCTCCTTTGGTAAAAGGAGCTTCTTTTTGGATAGTTCAGATTTTATGATCCCTAACATTTCCAGTGTTTCAACATTTATTTATAGCAGCGTTGGATTCCAACAGCGGGTTATAGTTCAATTAAATGAACACTAGCCATTCTCCCGGGTGCTGTGGGACAATCCTGGAGGATACAAGATGATATCACTCCCCAGAATCGTATCTCTGGACCGTCCTCTCTGTCACATTTCTAACCTGATCCCATCGACATATGCGCATCCTCACTCACGCCTACTCTCTACCCACACAATTAGTAACATACAAATGCACAGACTTTCCACCCATACCCTCCTCAGTCCAGCCTCTGGATGTTCATAATAAAGGACGTATTTTAGGCTCACATTTATCAAATTGTGATGCATGTGTCACTAGTAATACATAATGATTTTAGGTGGTACGTGAATATCTTTTTTTAAGTGAATTTTTATTTCAAGGTAACCTTCTTACCATGTGAGTAATACTATTTTGGCACTTATAGTGGTGAAATGTAGTTTCCTTTTAAACTACATTCACTTAAAATCTAAAAGTAAGTTTGTTTAAGGAAAAATATTGTGTAATTTAAAAATATTCATTAATAAAAGATGGTGAAAAAAATTATAAGGGTAACATGCAAATGACTAGGGTCTGGAAACCAATGTTCTAGGCATAATTGGGGTAAATTTTATTATTTTAAGGGCAGAAACCAAAAATTATCACTATTATTATTATTATTATTATTATTATTATTAATTTTATTTTATTTTTTGGTAAGGAAATATCTTCAGTTTGTGAAGTGCCCACATAAAATGAGAGGCAAAGAGCCCAGGACCCTGGTACGGGAGAGGAATTTTTCTGCTTGCTCTGAAGACAGGAGAATAGATGAAAAAGGAGGTAGGAGTTTGGACAAGAGAAAAGATTCAGAGAAGGGAGGACTTTGGGGCACTGCTTAGACAAGCGTGAACCAGCCAATGGCATGGTGGCTGTGAGGGACTTTGAGGGAAGTTAGGTTGCGAATCTTTATTTGTTTGTTTGTTTGAAGTGCCTACGTATGGTGTGTGTGCTGCCCTCTCCCAGGCTCCGGTTCGTTAGGAAAATTTTCTGGCTTGGCTAGGAGCTGAGAGTTGAAGGTTTACCATACATGCACTGTGAACTGCATGTGTAACATCCCATTTAATTTTTAGGCAGCCCTGTGAGGCGCATGTCATTGTCATCCTCATTGTGCAGTGCATGGTAACTAAGGAACAAAGTGGTACCTGCTCAAGGTCACGTAATCACACTGCCTCGACTAGACCACAGATACGTTCCGTGAATGCGTATGTGTGTATTAGTGAGAGGGCTGACATTCCTGTCTGGGAAAGTGTGTTTGGAAGGGAGAATGAGTGTATGAGAATGAACACTCAAAAGGCATAGGGTGGAGAAGAATAGACATGGCAGGAGAATCATGGCAGGAAATCAGAGTGAAAATCTTAAAGTTCTATGGGCTGTAGAATTAAGAGATTCTGGCCAATTTTTCCCAGGTATCAAGGGACAGAGGGGTCCTAGTTGATGATATCTGGGGCTAAATAAAATTTCTAACACTTAAGTATTTTCTCTGGCCATACTGACCACTTTATTTTTGCTGGGTCTCCTTTAACTGGGTTTGCTAATTAAGCTTGATCTGTGCCATTGTACATCTATCAGTGTTCTTGGCTACAAGCATCGGAAACTAACTTGCTAATGTGTTCGAAGGTAATTTTGGGGAAGCCACAACGTAGGTACAGGGTCAAATAATTAAGATGAGAATGCTGTGGGACACCAGGCTTGCAAATAAACAAGAACTTTGGGAGTTCTCATAGAGCTAGGAAGAATTGGTCAGGACATCACTGCATCATGGATAATGTCCAACCATTGCCTTTTTCCGTATGCTACTTGAGAGGCAGAGCCCTGGGAGGTGACAGCTGATTGGCTGAGCTAAGTCATGTGATCGCATGCTGTCCAGCTTTTATAAGAGGAAGCAGGTACCACTCAGGGAGATGACATAAAATGGAGGAAAGTTAAGCTCTCCAAAGAAGTTGGTGATTTTTAGGAAGAGGAGATGGAGGCCGTATAGCCAAAATATGACCAACTTCTAATACTATTTGTTTTGTAGCAGTTGTATATTTCTGTGATATTTAAATAATATTGCTCCGTGTGTAAAAACAAGCAAGTGAGGGTTTCTTCATTTGTTTTATGTACGTTGATTAAACATCTAAACCATGTGCCGGGAAGAGTTAACATAAGTACCTATTCTTTTTAAATATATTTTTGTTTAGAGAGAAAGAGAAAGCACACGAGCAGGGAGAGGGGTACAGGGAGAGAGAGAGAGAGAGAGGGAGAGAAAATCCCAAGCGGGCTCCATTCTCAGTGCAGAGCTTGATGCAGGGCTCAATCCCACGAGCCTGGGATCATGACCTGAGCCAAAATCAAGAGTCAGATGCTCAGCTGACTGAACCACCCAGACACCCAGTACATGCCTGTTCTTAAGAATCTCCTGGTCTAACTAGAAGACAATTGCATAAATATAATTTAGTACAGCAACAAAAGAACCCTATCAGTGAGATATACAATGAGCTATATTCTCTGTGGACTATAAGGTAGGACTGAAAAAAGAAATACTAGGTCTGATTTTAGAAATATAAGAAGAAGCAGAGCTCCTGGGTGGCTCAGTTGGTTGAGTGACTTCAGCTCAGGTCATGATCTCAAGGTTGGTGGGTTCGAATCCCGCATTGGGCTCTGTGCTGACAGCTCCGAGCCTAGAGCCTGCTCTGGATTGTGTGTCTCCCTCTCTGTCTGCCCCTCCCCTGCTTGCTCTCTGTCTCTCGCTCTCTCTCTCCCTCTTAAAAATAAATAAACATTAAAAAAAAATTAAAAAAAAGAAATACGAGAAACATTCTCAGTATTTTTTCTTTAGCATTGTCCATTGCAGAGAGCAGTCGATGTAGGATAGATAGACTCATGATGAAAAGCCGGATAGAGAGGCACGTGCCTGACAATCCTCTCCTTTGGTAAATAGTATCTCACAAATTTAGCGGTCTGCAGGCAGCTCTTTCCAAACAATCTGACCCTCACCCGATGCTGTGTCATGATCTGTTTGCTTCTTGTTGGGGCCCTGGAGGAAGCAGCTTGCCTTGTTTTTGAAGGGATGAAGAAAAGAGAATGGAAACAATGGCTTTGGTGATTTTGCGATCAATAGTTATTGTAGAACATCACCGGCCTGTGCTTGGGCAGTGAGTGAGCCTGGTGGGGTTTTAGCCCAGTGCTATCTCTAAGCTCATGACACTACTTAGTGATACCCCGAATCACTTACTGACTTGATTGACTTCAGAGCTAGCCCATGCTATTTGCTTTGTTTTGTTTTAACTACCAGATTGTTCCCGAAAAATGGTAGCATTTCTCTCCTTCTGCTAGAGCTTCTCGGAAACTCAGAGTCAAGTTTATAATTACCACTAGCAAGAACAGAAGCTCTCCAGGCACTCACTATGGCTCTGACATGCCGTTATTTTATTTTTCCAACTCTTTTTGTCACTTCCTCTTGTTTCCTTCGCTTCCTTGACAATATTTTATATTGTTTATTTTTGTTAGCCACTTTAGGGAAGGAAGGAAAGAGGGAAGAAGGAAGGGAGAAAGGAACCCAAAAAGAAACCAGTTTTCCGGGCGGGAGAGAGAACCCTTCTTTCCTCTGCCCTCGGTACAGCTTGACGCCTTATGTTGGAGAGCCACTAAACATTTTTGAACAGAAGATCAAAATTGCAGGCTTGTGTATAAAACACAGAAAGTCTGAATAAATACAAAAAGCTGAATATTTTAAAATATAAACTACATAGTCCTGATGTAAATGCCGTCACCTGCTGTACATATGTGACAGAATTAATTAAAAATCATAGCAAAGGTGAGTAGCTGGCTTTGGATTAATAAATTCATGGCTAAGTTGCCACTCATTACTTCAAATGAGGAAATTCAATTAAGTGGAAATCAATGTGACTACAAGAATTCGTTGAGATGATCTGCATTTAGCAAAGAGAAAGAGCAACTTTTAAAATAAGGGAGTTGATTTTGGGTTTGATTATTAATACTGGTGAGGATACATATGATTCACTGAAGTCTGAGGGTGACGTGAGAATCTCTGATGCCAAACGTTCTAACGCCTTGAAGTACCACATAGCCTTTGAAATCCATGTATACAAGTTGTCTGCCCTAAAGACTTATCAATAGGTAATTGACTTGGAACCAGAGTTAACTCCTGTTTGTAACTTGGCAGTTGGAGCTGTGAATATGGGAAGCTTTAAGGCAGTGAAATGTTTTGCAGGAAATCTCTCTCCAGGCTTTGAAATTGTGACACGCATTAGCATATAAGGAGAAAGTGAGTGGGTACCATTTAAAAGGGGTTATTTTTATGTTGCTTTAGAAATGGAAATGGGAATAATACTCAACTTTATTGCTTGACTGATAAAATGGTGATAATTCCGTTGGTCTTTTGATTAGATGAGGAGCACAGCAAATATTAACGGGCACTCACCCTGTGGTGAAACTCCCTGTGCCTCATGAGGTCACGGAGGACATCAGGCTGGAGCCCGGGAGAAGGATGGAGGGAGGACGGCATATTTACATTTCTGAAGCACTGGTCTCTTGCAGGGTATGAATCTGCTGATGTGGAGCCAAGCTAACTTGCTTGTCACACTACACAGCTTCCAAAGTACAGGCGCTGCAAGGACTTCAGCCAAGATGCCAGCCCCCAGGATGCCAGAGTATGGTGTTTGGGCAAGCAGAATGATGTAGGTTCAAGTCTTGGCTTCCCCAGTTACTAGCTGTATGACCTTGAACTAATTATGTAATCTTTCTGAGCCTTTCACTTGGGTATCTGAGAATGGAGTGTTTGTGAGGATCAGAAGCAGAGTAGGTGAGGTTCTTAACATAGTATCTCACTCATGGTTCACGTGGATCAATCGGTTACATGTCGTCTTTAGTCACCACAGTAACCTTGAGCTGTAGGCTTGTATTATCCCCGGGACTGCTAATCAATTGCCACACTATGTAAGTTTCTCGATGGCTTAAATTCAGTCTCCATTTAATTGGTCGACCATGAGATTTTTTGATTATCTGTCCCTGATTGGGCCCATTCCGTGGCGAGGAAACTGAGGCTTCCAAAGGTGATAGAAGACGGTCAGTCTTGAGGCTCAATCAGTGGCCTCATTGGGATGAGGCTGCTGCTCTTCTGCACTCTGTCCAGCACTGTTTTCTCTTTACTCTGAAGCTTCCACAAACTTAGGCACATTCCTGTTTGGGAATTGAAGGATCTAGAGCTTGGTCTCCTTGTGTCTTTTTGACCCCTCGTCTTGCATGCTATTCGGTATAGTCAGTTGTCCTTTATATGCAACTAACCCTTTGGTTGGTGATCTCCGTGTAGAGGAAAACACCTCTGGCTTGTTGCTTTCTGCTTCTGTATCTGTCTGTGTCCGCTCCAGAAAATGGTGACTGTTTTATCTATTTCAAGCAATGGGAGGTTTGATGCAGGTAATTGGTCACAAAGCTCCCTGGAAGGGCAAGAAGCAGGGTATGTTCACCAGAGGTCAGGTGAGCCCTGCTTCAGCCGCGGATCTTCTGGAAGCTGGCTGTACTATTGCATTTGTTGCTTAAGGAACCATTTGCTACTGCTCTCACTGCTGAAGGCCCCTGTAGATTCTGGGCAAAAAAAATGGTTCTTTCTCCCTTTTGCAATCCACTTTCCCATTCTGAGACTCCCATTTAGAGAACATCACCAGAAGCTAGGGGCAAAGGAAGTACGGAACACATAGTTTTCGGGCTTCTCCCCTCTGGTCGAGATGAGTGCCTAAAAGTGGCCAATACAGCTTTTTCCCTATCACCGTGGTTTCCTCTGGGACTTAGAGCTCTGGAGCCTAATGCATTGGGCTCCACATCCTATGAGCTCATGACGTAAACATTTGAAGTTCAGTGCTTTTGAGTCCCCATCTGCTAGACTGCAGGGAGCTGTCTTTTGCCCAGTTCACGTTGCCCAAGTGTTTTGGGTCTTTGGTAACTGCTGAAAGTGAGTGCTCATAGGTGTCCCTGAAGTTCTGTTTCCCCAGCGAGCTGAGCAGCCTCCAGTGATAACGTTCCACTGAGGCGCTACTCTGAATAATACCCTGCTGAATGACTAGCCCCTGGGACTCAAAGGTTGCACCTTGACTCTGGTAAAACAGAGGCCTTTCGATACGGAAAATCAACATGATTACACATGTAAAGTGAGAAGAATATGTATTCTGTGTCTTACTTGATCAAAGTGGGTCGCGTGTGAGAATTGCTGGAGACAGGAGCGGGTCAGAAATTGGCAATACGGCATTTCCGTTTCTCAAGACTCATCTTCCAGGGGCACCCAGAAGGGTTGGGCCCTGATGAATGTCGCTATCAACTGTATCCACATTCTCAGAATGCCACGCACACACACTCTTTCTGAGTTCCTTGCCCCAGTCAACCCTGGCTTATCTGGTTCGTTCTCTTATGACATCTTGTCATCCCTCACCACAGCTTGGTTGTTTCGGAGTCCTCCCAGACATCCCCAATCTTAATTTAAATCTCCAATTTCACAACGATTTTTCTAGATAGTTTCTCCGAACCTGTGTAAATCTGCGGGTGCAAATAACGAGGCAGGGATTGAGGTGTTGCTAATTTTACAAAACATTTTACAAGATCTATTTGATTCTCAGTTCCAGTCCAGCCAGAATTTCCTCAGTGCTTAATAGGATTAGAGCATGGTCTGCAGTGAAGGGTCGCCTGGAATTCAGTCTTTGTAAGGGGGAATCTCTTTGTCCCTCTTTATGAGAATTAGCTGTTATGAGACTCAAGAAGCATATGCCCAACACTGAGAATTATTTGCAATTCCTTCCAAGCTCCTTTCCATTATCTGCATCTTTGCCTAGGGCTTGTGGCTCTAGAAGTCTCACAAAGCACAGCACACAAAGGAAATACAAAGGGTTTCAGAGAGGTTAAGTGATTTTTCTTAAGCCCACACAGCTAACAAGTGTGTTAACCTGAGACTAAAACCCAAGTGACGGCTTTTTTTCAACTTGTTGTCTAACTGTCCAAAGACAGCAAACTTTTTTCTCAAGGGTATGTAATTTAGATGAAAATGTTACTTAATTAAACATGTCTAAATCTGAAAAATGGGTTTAGACAATACTGGGAAAACATTAAATTAGCTGTTATTTGCTGCCTTGATCATTTGACAAGAGTGGTTCCGATGCTTATACATGACCTATGTGATCTCATTTAATCCTGACAACTCTATGGGTTCCTTTGTGTTATGAGCTAAATGTTTGTGTTCCCGGGGAAATTCATCTGATGAAGTCCTAACCCCCGATGTGATGGTGTTAGGAGGTGGGGCCTTTGGGAAGTAATTAGGTCATGAGGGTGGAGACCTTGTGAAGGAGATTAGTGGCCTTATCAAAGAATTCCCAGAGAGCTCTCCACTCTCCACCATGTGAGGAAACAGTGAGAAAATGGCCGGCTGCACGGTACAAGTGGGTTCTCACCAGACACCCCAACTGCTGGTGCCTTGATCTTGAACTTCTCAACCTCCAGAATCGTGAGATATACATGGTTGTTGTTCAATCCATCCAGTCTGTGGTGACTTGTTACAGCAGCCCAAACTAAGACACTTACCAAAAGGGTCCCTGTTATTACATATGAGGTCAGTGAGGCAGAGACAGATTGTTGTTTTGTCCAAAGTCACATTTCCAGTAAGAGGTAAAGACTGCATTTTCACTCAGATTTGTTTGATGTCAGAGTCTATCACTGGATCTTGTTTGCTTGTGCAAAGATTTCTGTGTCATGGAGGGTCTGTCGTTGGACATTTTCAGACTTGGGTTCTCAAACTGAAGACCAGGCGGACACATTTGTTTGGCTTATCCAGGTTTTTAAAAATTGACTTGCGTGCCTTTCGAGAGTCTGGGCACTACCCCCCCATATACTAGAGTGACAGATACCGATTGTCTGAAAAGAGGCCATTTTGAACTGTTACATTGCCTTCTGTAGCCAGAGTCGAGTTGGTCAGGGAGTTTGATCTGCCTGCTGGGACCGTAAAGATTGTTTATTTTGTCATTTTAATTTTGAAAACAGTGGTAAGACTGTCTTCAATTTTAGAGACCGTATTATGACATTTAGTACCTGCTATTTTCTCCCTGGGAATTTGTTTTATTACCATTTAGCAAATAGGTTTGTGTTGAATTTAAGATCTTTTTTCAATTAAGGAATTGGAACAGGTTTCTAAATAAATACCTGTTACATGATTAACATTTTATCAGTCAGGTAATGATGTTCAGGCAAGTTCTTATTTGCATTTCTAAAGAACTGTAAGAATAATCCTTTTTTCCCCCTTCTCCTCTGCCCACTCACTTGCTCCTCAACTTATAATGGCTTTATTAATTTCAATGCTTGCAAAGGGTTTTATACAAAGTACTCATCTTTGAATGTTCAATACTATCATGCCCTTACGCATATCAGATATAGACACATATTTATAATAAGGTCTCACTGCCAACACTCTGGCTGACATTTTTAGCCTCACCTTATCTCAAAGGTCACCATTGTTCATTATTTATAATTATTGCAATCTAAACCTTCAACAGTTGAATTCCAGAGAGACCGTATATGTAGATATATAAAACCAGAAAGTCATTTTTTTAATGCGTAAAAGAGGAGAACTGCGCAGCATTTGAAAAGAAGTTGGTAATAGGAAATGAGAAAAGCTAGGTATGGAAGGTCCAGGAATGTGATCAGTCTGCACAGAAGAGGGGAGGCAGGTCTTTTGGGTGGATGCTTCTGGCTGAGTGCAGCCTGAGTTACAGTGGGTGTCAGGAGTGGGGGCTCAGGGTCTCAGTTATTTATTTTGAGAGAGCGAGAGTAAGAGAGAGAGGGAGAGAGAGATGGGTGGAGAGAGAGAGAGACAGAGAATCCCAAGCAGGCTCCACGCCATCAGCACAGAGACCAATGTAGGGCTCGAACTCACAAACTGTGAGATCATGATCTGAGCCGAAATCAAGAGTCAGACGATCAACCAGCTGAGCCACCCAGAAGCCCCTCAGTTAGGAGACTCTTAACACTTGTCCAGGGGATGGGGCAGAAGGGCCAGAACTAAGATTGAGAGAGCAGGGGATAGAGGAAGGGGGATACAGATTCTAGAGGAAGTTAGTAAGCAGACTTCCTGGTAGAAAGTGACCAATCACGTGTGAAAGAAGAAGAGGACATTTTGAAGTTGACCATGAAGAAGGAGTAGGGTTGCATGGAAACAGAGGCTGGTTTGGAGCTGGTTGAGGTGTAGAAAACTGTGAGACATTCTTGTGTGGACTGTCCAATAGAAATTTGGTTAAATTTGTGTGGAGCCCAGTGGGCAAAAGTTTTGGGAAAGATTCCGATCCAAATTTGTGCGTGATGAATAGAATAGAACAGAAGTTGACCCCCACCCCCCCACCCCAAGGCTCTAACGATCTAGACAAAGGAAAGATGAATGTATCTCTCCAGATATTACTATCAATGAGACTGCCTGTATATGAAGCTTCCTCCCTCTTGAGACTTCAGTGCTCATCTCATTCTCTTAACTCGCAAGGATTAAGGAAGTTTTGGCACAATTAGTGTGAAAGTCAGAAACTACGCCCCTCCTGATCTCCTACACTCAGAAAGCTTATGGGAGCAAGCCACCTGTCGTGTCTCTCTAGGTAACGTGGAGGTACTGAAGTGTTCCCTTTGTACTTTGATTTCTAGTCAGTGCAGTTGTGAGAGTTGAGCTCAGTCTTTTTCGTAGTAAACAAGTTCTTTGTGACTCATGAGGGTTATGATGTAAAGAGTGCACAAGTATTTGGAAAATAGTGCATTGAATTAGTGTGAATTTTAGATTAAGTTTTGCTGTTGAAAGTTTTCAATTAATTTGATACTTTAGCAGAGGATAAGATCGGATCCTCTCCCTAGAAAGGGATAGTTTGATGGTTTGTCGGGGGTTGAACTGAATTTGATCGCGGTACTGCTGATGAAATTTTGAAAAGCAAATTGAGGCACCCCCAGGGGATCCTGAGAATCAGGAAGGTTGTCTGTTCACTTCAAACACGTCATTTTTTTATGGTTGTGTTATTGATGGGCTAGCATCTCCCAGTTTGACACCCCTGATTGTCAGGGAGAAGGGATGGGCAGCCGGTCTCTCTGTTGAGACAATTTATAGCCCTCTCAGATCACTTCTCTGGGCAATCAGCCTGAGGTCAGGGTTGTGACTTCCCATACTAGCGAAAGAGGAATTGACTTTCTTGTAATCCAGGAAGCACGTTTGTGGGAACCAAATCAGTGGAGAGAAAGGTCCCATCCACTTCAGGAAAAAAAAATTCGCTTTTAATAACCTCGCTTTACTTTTTTGCAGGAAGACCAATGCTGCTAATTAAGCGCAGAGAATTTGAAAGGTATTTAAAATATCTCATCTAGTCAAAAGAAAAAGCCTAAGCAGTTAGTCATATTTAAAAAAAAATCTGTAATTCATATTTGATTAATTGTGACATGCTTCTATCCAATTAATGTTGAACTGCTGAGGTTTTACTCTGTGGGGGGAAAAATAACTAGTAACCTTTTTACACTAGCTTAATTTTAGCACTGCTTTATTTAGAATTATGTAACCTTGACTTTGCAACCCTCTCCTACCCTTCCTGTCATTGCTGTCATGAGACTTCACCATCTCTTTTTTGAGTGATTGGCACCATCGCCAAACTCCCTCTCGACTGGGAGTGTCCCACCTCCAGTTCATTTCATTGCCACATGACTGGCCATCTTTCTAAAGCTTAAGCTTGACCTTGCCCATCCCCTGTCTTTCCTCAACTCCCTACTCGCGCTTTAAATCCAAACTCAATTATCTCCTGCAGACCCCCCAGCCTTCCCTGTGTCCCTTCTACACTCCCGGGGCTGTGTGTACGAACTGCTGTTATCAACTGTTTGTAATTGTCAGAGCTGTTTGTAATTGGTAACTGTTTGTTTTATGTGCCTACCTTCTCTGCTGGACACCGTGTGCCCATTATCTAGCACACTGTCTGGCATATCACAGTGTGGAAGAAATGTAACTAAAATTGAGGAAGTTTCGACTGTAACTGTATAGGCAAGATCTCATTATCACTGCAGGCCTATCTCTACATTAACAGCCACCACCTCTATCCCCCGCCTCCCTCCCTCCCTCACACACACTGAATTTCACTTGTAATTATGGATTCTGAGGCTATGGGATTTGAGAGGAGATGGGAGGTTGGAAGGAACACTGGTTCTCTACTTGAGGTTGAAAAGGCCTCGCCTTTCCCTAGGAAAGCTGTTGCCGATCTCATGGCACCGGAGCTTTAGGGACGGGGTGGATGCTCCCTTTACTTTATGTTCTGTACTGGGATGTACCTCTTGGCAACCACCCCCACCACCATTCCTGCTATTTCTAGCTAACAGGCGTTGAGCAGTCGTGCAGGCGCCGAGCTAGACCCTTTTGTAAGTATTTTCTCATTCTCTCTCTCTATTCTATGCAGAAGTTGCTCTTATCAGCATTTTATATGGAGTAACATTGGGACATAGGAAGATCAGTCAAACTCACCCAAGTTCACATAGCTAATACATGGGGGAGCCAAGGGTCCAAACCTAGGACGTCTGCCTCCTGAGCTCCGGCCCCTGACTGCTGTTCGGCAGCCGCCTCTGCACCACTAGACTGCTGTGGTATATTACACCCAGCCCTAAGACCACGGTCACTTATCTGCCATGGCTACTACTATGCCAGCTATTATCATTAGTTCTAGTATTTCACAACTATGAGTTCCTAATACTTTCTTCACTTATTCCAAATACCATGCTAAGGGCTTTGAAGACAGTGTGTTGTGTCACAGCAATACAGAGAGCCTACTCTGAGAAAGAGAGCCTGTGTCATCCCAGAGAGAGGGTCCCGTGTGCTCTGTGATCAGGGCCCCTCACAGGAGATTAGGTCCCTTTGGGTAGACTTTCTCTTTTTCTTGACAGTCTCACTCTCCAGGAATTGTCCCTCTTCTCTAAGCAGAAACCTGCTCGCTCCATTACCTCTGTCCTCCTTTTTCATCCTCAGAGATGACCGAGATCAGCTGGGGATCTCGAATGTTAGCACAGGAATGTCCTTAAGAGGCCAGAAGAAAGTTGAAGGCGCTCTCACGTATCAAAATTCCCACCGTGGTGTTCTTCTGCTTGAAAATTCCAGTCTTCTTTTTAAGTATGTCCAGGGAACTGGTTAAATTCAACCCAGATTATTAGGTATTCGGTGAAGAAGCACAACCACAGTGAGACTGTGTCACATTAGGCAAGAGCTTAATAGTTGGGCCTGGCAAAAGGTTTTCCTTTATGGACTGTTAAGTTCTCCTTCTTCCCCTTTACTCTTTCTCTCAGTTTCTGTGCCGTTGTTCAACACCCTACTTTTTCTTTTGTCCACTTGCTGTCCCCATCTCATCCCATGGAGCGAGCGTTGTCTGCACCTGCTGCTGACTCCATGCTGGGCTCTCCTTCAGATGGCTCCAAATGGCCAGTTCTCTCCTACCTGACCCAAAGTCACTGGGCAGCAAGGAGTTCACTTCCCTCTCGATCCCTGGATGTTTCCCACACAGATCGCTCTGGTTTAAGAATGACCTATGCCTTTTCTGCTCTGTTACATTTTCCTATTCGCCTCTACCTTTTCTTCTCCTCCTCCTCCTCCTCCTCCTCCTCCTCCTCCTCCTCCCCTCCTCCACTGTGTTACTGGCGGGTGTCATCTTACATTCAAGTGGCTCCACTGCTCATCATTCTCTTTCTCTCTTGCCTTTCCCCTCGCCCAACACTTCTATCGTTCACCACCCATGTTTTTCTCCCTCTTCTTTTTCTTCCACATCTCTATCTTTCCTAAGCTAACCCCTCACTTGGTTTATCAGAAAACATTTTTTTTTCTTTTGTTTTAAAAATGGAGTTTTAGGAGTATATACTTGTGACTCAACAAGTGTTTACCAACTCTTGACCATATGTGTGGCTGTTCGTAGTTAAGAAGGTGTATGAGATAACAGTTCTGTCTGGTGATAAGACTTCGTATTAATAATTTATTTACACGGTATTTCCGCGTTTGCGACGTGCTTTCGCTTGCATTGTTATCTAATTCTCATGGCATCCAGCAAATCAGGGCAAGTTTTATTAACCTAGCGTATGAGATAAAGGAAATGAAACTTTGCGAGGTTATGAAAAGGATTCTTTTGTGCTTAAGGTCACATTACTGGTATATGACAGAGCCCAGATTAGAATCCAGAGGTTTTGATTCCTAGTGCAATTTTTTCCCACAATACATGTGGCAGTAAGTGAACACAGGGGTAACCTAAGTACATCAGCATGATAACAGTGATATCATAAGATGCCAAAATCTAAGTAAAGAGGCATGGTGGTTTTATGGTGTTTGGCCTTGGCTGGGATATTTGGAAAGGTTAGCTGAAGTTTGGTGAGAAATGTCTGAAGACAAATTTATCCATTAGGATAAGGTTGGCTTTGGGGAAACATAACAGGTGCACGATGGAAAGATTAGTCCATAAGGTGACGTTATAACAAAGAGCTGGCATCAGGGAAATCCAGCAAATGGTAATATTTAGACCACAGCCCTAGGGAATCTGGAAGTTGCACATTTCAAACCGTATAGATTACTGTGCTTAACGAAGTTTCTCAAAATATACTAGGGAATCATCTACAGTCCCTGAAGTAGCAGGAATGGTCAGGTAGACCTCTGATCCCAGAGTAACTGAGGCTTGGGGCAGTCATTACAAGAGACAGTCAGAAACATAGGGATGCATTTGGGTACCAGTCAAAGCTGCAAATTGGCAGCTGGGTCTCAGGGTCTATACAGAAGCCAGGAGTTTGGAGCTGGGACAGAATCCAAATGAGCAGGAAGAATGACTTGATGTTGAATATTGTCACTAGCTCAGCATGAAATAGGAAAGTGACCTTTGAGTTCCCTTGATTCTGGGGGGATCTCCGAGGTGAGATAATTATCATTATCCGGTAATGATAGCATGCCTTACAGACTATTTGTTGAAAAGGACAGAATAAAAGGAAAATTCAGAATGTGCTTACATCAGCAGGGGAGACTTCATGAGAAGCTGGCCTTTGAAGTACAGGGAAAACATAGATTATCCATGTAGTGGGTTAAATATTCGAAGAGTGATGTTAGGATTCTTCCAGTTTGGAGAAAATTCAAAGTAGTTTAACCAACGGTGAGAATTTGTTGGCTCGCCAAACTGAAAGGTCCTGCTCTGTCAGAGTGCAACTTGCCGGACCAGCACCTCAAACCATATTCTTGGAATTGGTCTCTTTACTCTGACATCCTCTTCAGTGGGGCCCTACCATGTGGCAGTGCCGTGAAGGTCCAGACTTTCATCCTGTCATCTTCAAATGCAGGTAGAACAAAGGTCATCCAGCCCACGAGTGCCAACAAATTCCAAGAATTAAAGACCATTGGACCAGTTTGCATCTGCATAACGATCTCCGAATCATTGTGGTTTGCGTTACGTTTCTATTGGAACTTCCGGGGGAAGTAAAAATGGTAATTGGCAGGCCTTGATTATGTGCCGTGCCTGGAGATGAGATGGGGAAGAACAGGCTCAGCGCCATCCAAACCGCATGGACTAGCGTAGGGATGAGATGGCTCCCGCAAAGAAAAATGGAGCTCTTTTACCAAATAAAGGGTAAATGATAGCCTAAAAGTGCAGATGTCCGATAAAGGGGCCAAAGTTCTTGCATACAGGAGACTGTCCTCAAAGTCAGAGTTCTTCGAAGTTCAGCTGTGACGGAAACCCTTCGTTCGCTTAAATAAGATCTGAATTGCATCCTTCTATAACATTATTGTATCGTCATGGACAGATCGGAGTTTGGACCAGAAGTTTGATATAATTAGCAGGTGCTGAGAATAGGGGTGCCAGGTAGCAGGTTCCAGCGGAACTGACAATGCTGGAAGGATCTAGTTAGAGGCTCCCAAGGTTTGGAGGGAGCACAAGTCCATAGAATCAATTGTGCTAATTGGTAGAGCACGCTAGAAGTTTTCAACCCAAGACAAAAACTTGGGTTTTACTCTCTGTTATGTCTGAGCAGCCCTGGAACTCTTGATTACAGGCAGAGGTCCAGAAGCACCTCTCAGCGAACTGGTTTCTTGTGAGGAAACAGGAGACCTGAAATTCCAACACTCTTTTGAATTTCAAAGAACCTCTTCTTATTAACAGGCACTAATGGAGCTCCCTAGTTCAAACAGATGATTAAGGTTGACATTAGAAATGTGAATCTCACTGTAACTAATGATTCAGCAAATATTCCTTCCCTATTTATGGATATTATTCTGACCCCGACAAATATGGTCGTGGACGTATATGGTAGGTGGGTATACATGTGGGGAGGTGGTGGTGACTGTTCTTCTAAGTAAGTGTATATTCCCCAAGTGGGTGTGAATTGTGGGGATACAGCAGCTGTTGAGTCTCAACATGGCTTTCTTTCACTTAGTCTGAAACTAGATTCTGCTTGCAATGGGAAGGAGAGCGAGGGCTGAGTCAGATCTTCACAGACCTCGTGTCACAGAAGCCTGGAGAGACAGGAAGGGACTTTACACAATAGCTCTGTCCAGTAGAAATATAATGCTAACCACAAATGTGAGCCACATACGTGATTTTAAATTTACTGGTAACTAGGCTAAAAATAACTAAAAAGAGACGAGTGAAACCAACCGTAACAGTGTATTTTATTTTATCCAACACATCCAAAATATTATTTCTGCGTACCATCAATATAAAATTATTAACTATATGGTTTATATTTTTTTTGTACTTAGTCTTCAAACCCTGGTTTGTATATTTTCCACATACAACATGTCTGAATTTGGGCCAGCTACATTTCAATTTTTTTTTTTAATGTTTATTTCTTTCCGAAAGGGAGAGAGACAGAGCGTGAGTGGAGGAGGGGCAGAGAGAGAGAGAGAGAGAGAGAGAGACAGACAGACAGAGACAGAGAGTGGGGGAGAGGCAGAGAGAAAGAGAGAGAGAGAGAGAGAGAGAGAGAGAGAGAGAGAGACAGAATGACAGAATCTGAAGCGGGCTCCAGGCTCCGAGCTGTCAGCACAGAACCCAACGCGGGGCTCAAACTCACAAATGGCGAGATCATGACCTGAGCCGAAGTCGGATGCTCAACCGACTGAGCCACCTAGGAGGGCCAGCTACATTTCAGATGTTCAATAACGACACACATCTAGTGGCTGCTATACTGGGCAGTGAAGTTCTAGAACACATGTTCCAAGGTCAGCAAATGATTCGAATGAGCCACCACTCCCCACTCGTACCCTCCCTATCCCCCCAACTGCAAACATCACTCCTCTATCAGTCTGTCTTCCCACATGGTGGTTCACCATCCTTCTTAATGGTTTTTGAAGCCTCCCTAAAGCTGAAACATTTTTATCCTTTTTAATATTATCAACTGCCTCATTCCTGAATAAACAGGCTACATTCTCCAAGCTCCTTCCCTGGACCTGATATGTCTCATGCTTTTCTGTTTTCTTTTTTGACTCTGTCAAGTTACAGCTCATTTCCTGCTTTGGCCTTTTTTTTGCTCTTCCTCCTAGAGCCTCTGGGATCTTGGCCGGACGAGGAAACTACACAACATGCGGGGACTCCCCCCTCTCTGCAGATTTTCTGCCGTATTTCTGATCTTGCACTGGGTTCATGGCCAGGCTGTGTGGGCTCCTGCTGGCTTCATTAGTGCTTTCCTTGGGCTTCACTGCAGGTCCCTATTGATAGTCCCACACGGTCTGTACATAAAATTTGGTCTCCTGCAAGAATCTGAACAAAAACAATTTTGTTTTGAATTGAGGTCAGTGCCTTAGATTTCTGTTCCATTAATAACTTAAATGTTTAGTTTTCAAAAAGAATTTGCTTTCTTGGTCAGAAGAAGCATTTTTAGCCTCCTTGGTGAAATATCCTTATTTTCTTTGAGCTGGCAGTGTTTGTAAGTGCATTCATTTGGCAGGCATTGTTAATTGTGGTTTATTAGAACCTAACGGATTGTTGGGGCACCTGGGTGGTTCAGTCAGTTGGTTACACGTCCAACTTTCAGCTCGGGTCATGATCTCATGGTTCATGAGTTTGAGCCCCGCATTGGGCTCTATGCTGACAGCTCAGAGCCCGGAGCCTACTTCTGATTCTGTGTATCTCTCTCTCTCTCTCTCTGCCACTCTCCCACTTATGCACTGTCTGTCTCTCTCTCTCTCCCCCCTCTCAAAAATAAATAAACATTAAAAAAAAAAAAGAGCGTAGTAGATTGTTAAAGCTGGAAGGGACCTTAAAGATGTTCTGGTCTAATCTCAGTGTTTGACAGGTCAGGATAATGACTCCCAGTGGTCCCAAGGCCACCAACTATGAGGCATAGGCAAAGCTAGACTGTGTTTCTGGGTTTCCTAACTCTAAGGTGATAACTTTATCCCTGTGGCTTTATTTTCCCTCCCTCCTTCTTTCCCTTCCCTTTCTCCCTTCCTCCCTCCCTCCTTTCCTCCCTTCCTTCCTTCCTTTTCCTTTTCTTTTCAATTCCTACTGAGGAAGCTGGCTCAACTGCATTTAAGGATAATCTTCACAGGGTATTTTCCAGGTACACCCTACTAACTCAACCAAATCTGAAAGCAGCTGGAATCACTCACATGCATTACAATATTCAGTGTGCTTCTGTGGTCGCCAAAGGCTGGTAATGGTTGACTGGCAATCTCTATTAAATTGACAGTAGCCTTTAACCTTGAACTTCCAATATTTATATCCATTTCTCGAATGAGGACTTTAAAGGTTAAACAGATTGGTGGGTGATATGGAGGAGGATGGATAGGCTGAGCAATCCGTTAGCGGGCTGGACCTGGGAAGGTCCCACAGGGAAGAGAATACGAACGACGTAAAGGCGTGTGCAGGGTTGTAAGATGGAGAGAGAGACCCAAAGAGGTCTGTAGCTCGTTGTAGACATGCCCCAACAGGAGCTGCGGTCTTCAGTGTGGGAACCCAGCCAACCTACGGCTCAGCAAGGCAGGAGATGGAGAAATTCTCTGACCTTGCTCTTCTGCCAATGCCTCCTGTTGACTGAACCCAACCAGAAGCCAGAGGAAAAGACCCGATTGATAACGGTGCCTACACAGAGCCCGGGCGGAGAAGGTTGGCATCTGGCTGTGAGAGAGCAAATGGAGCACACAGGCAGATGGTCGTGAATGGTTCTTGTTTCCGACCGCCTGGTATCTATTTTTCCTTTCCTTGGTAACAGCATTCTGGTTTTGCTTTAGGAAATGGCCCCTCCTTGACTCTTGCGTCTTGGATAGGGGTGAACTGTGTCCCCCAGGCTCCAGAGCGGGCTAGCTCCGTTCGGAGTGCCGGGCTCCACTCAGCATGCCTGACCCCCAGCCACAAGAGTTTGGTTCAGGTAGGTGCGGTCAGTGGCTCTTGGGATAAAATCAGAGGACTGCTCTTTCCCCTGGAGTCCCTGAGAACACAGAGGCTTAGAGATGCTGACAGCCATCTGTTCACCTTTAGGGGAACTGCGGAGGGAAGAAGCCATTACAAAACGAGGAGATTGCTAGGAGGTGGAGGCAGTGAGACCAAGTCCCATTGACCTTCTTTGAGTCCCTGGATCCCACTATACATTCAGCGGTACTGGAACTTTCAGCCAGGCAGTGATACATTCGCTTTTGCCTTGGGGTTTTGAGTTGGGGTTTCTGACACTTAAAACCAAAATTAACCCCATCACTGCAAGTGGCCAGATAAGAGACTTGAAGTAGGGTAATACCAGTGAAAATGGAAAGAAAATAGGGGTGTGAAGACTGGAGAATTAATAAAGCTCTGGTGAGGTCAGGGAATAAGTGGGAAGAAGCAATAAGATTAGTAAAGTCATCCGGTAATTTGTCACTTATCCTGTAAATTATTCCAAGTTTCGTGGAAATGTTTAAATATGGTACAGTAGAGAAGTCATTAAAAATTATGTTGGCTGTTGTTGAATAAGTCAGCTTGTGAATCATAAGTCAGCTTGTGATTTTATGTATACAGGTAATACAATTCTGTCATAAAGAAAAAAAAAATTGTGTGTGCACGGAAAATCACCTCGAATGCAGTGCACCAAGATTCTTACGTTGCCCGTCTCTCGTGAGCAGGGTAACGGATGTTAATGTTCGTTTGTGTGTCTGCATTGTTCTGCTTTTTTTTGTTAATGATCATGCATTGCTTTGTAATAAGAACAAAATGGAATAGACTTAATTATAGTCAACAATTACATTTTTCACTGCAACTGAAGAGGGTCAATGCTGATTGTAGGGGATGGGGGTTGCTGACTAGGAGACAGAAAATACCCTTGTAATTAATCAGCTAGTTGAGCTGAACTGGAGGAGGAGGGGGAGAAAACATACCCAGATCAGGCTGGAGCCTGGTTGGAAATAGCCCAAGCTACAGGCCATGCAGCCCTGAACTGGGAAAATACAGACAGAAGCCATTTTTACCTACTTTTCCTTCTTGAGCTGATGATCATGATATCATATGGTGTCAATTTTCCACTAAGGAGAATTTTAAACACATCTTGGACCAGACCAGACCACAAAGATTTACCATGCGTGTGCCTTTTCTCTACTCGGGCAAATCCAGGAGCAGGTGAGTCCAAAAGTACTAACCTCTAGAGTTATCAAGACAGTTCACTCACTGGCTCCTCTGACTTCCTTTCTTGCAAATGCTCAGAATTCATTCATTGAGCTCAGACGTGGTCCTTGTTGCCTAGCAACGTTAGTAGAATTGGTATGTGTGCCTCTTAATCACTGCAAAGTCTTGTCCTTTATTTATATCAGAAAATAGAAAGGAGTGAAGGAGAAAAGGACTGTGGAAAATGAGGTGAAAAGGAAAATATGCCCAGAGTGGATCTTCTAACTGGAAATGAAATCATAGCATCTGAGTCATTCAGGCAGGGGGATGTTTGGCAAAAATAGTTTTGGGGCCCACCCGAGGAATTGCCTGACAGATTAAAGCCCTGAATCAGCATTTTACCTGAGCAGTCTGCACAAAAGGAGGTCCCAGGAACTTAATGGTTCAGGATCTTTCCGTCTACAAGGCCATGAAGAAAGCCCCCATTTGCTCTTTCTCTTGGATAGTTGTGATAAGCAACGTTTCGTTGGAAGGACAATATCATATTAGGGTTGTTCTGAAACTCCTCTAGTTTCCCTTATAATCCTCCTGGAATTTAGAAAATGTGTATTTTTAGGTTTTATGACTTTGGGGATAGCGTATTCCATTAATTTACTTTTCCTGGAGTCAAATCTTATTCAACTGTTTCGACACCAGTACCTAGGGTATATTTTCATGTGGGTGAAACATCACCCTCAAAAATTCCTTACGCTGTATACCTAAAGTACAGTGTCTAAAAGTGGGGACTAATACTGCTGTCTCAATAAATCCACAGAACCATTTTTCTAATGTCAGAACAGATCATTTTTCTTCTCTTAAGAACTGAATGAAGTAGTTGGCTTATATTTTGGGGAAGCTTGTTGCTTGAAAATTCAAAAATGCTTATCTTTGAGCACCCGAATTACAAGCAGAGTGGCAAGGTTTGTTCCCAGTGAGGGACCGTGGGAGCGGAGTTGACCGAAGCAATAGCAGATTACCAGCTCCTTCCTCATTCTAACTTGGGGGCATGCGGTCATTCGGGGGAGCAGTGAACAGAATTGCCTGAAATATTCAATTGGTCCCTCTCTCTCTCTCTCAGAGTAGGTGAAGTGAGTGTACAATGAAACTCCATTATAAGTGGTGCTTTTTTTGTTGTTGTTTAACGTCCAGTATCTTACCGCTATTTAGGCAACAAAGGATCTCTACTTCTGTTATTCAAGAGACCACTAAATAAAGGTGCAAGCTTATTTCCTGTCTTCAGCGCAGGACCAGAGTCCTGCAAACTTGAAAGGGATCCTGAGTGATATGAACAAGTCCCCTACCCGATGTAAGAATCCTTCTGTTTGAACATCCGTAATAGAATATATCATCTTGATTAGCCGGCCACCTGGGAATTGATGGTTGAATATCAGGCAAGCTCAAGAACCAATAAAATATTAAGTCCGCTGCTTCTACCTCCTTGATTCCCCTGAAATCCTTTTATACCTTTCCGACAGTGTCTCAGTTCAGAACATGATCATCTCTCACCTGGGTGATTGCAACAGCCTTCTCATTGGTCCCACTGAGGGACAGAAGGAGACATCCTCCTCTCCTGCCCTTCCCCCCCCCCCCCCAGGCCACTCTGCACACAACATCTGGAGTGACATTTCTTAAAATGTGAATCTTGGTATGTGCCACTTCCCTCCTTAAAAGCCTTCAGCGGTTTCCCTTCGTTCTCAGATTAAAACCCAAACTTCCCAGCATGGCTGCTAAGGATTTCTGCGATTGGCCCCTGGTCTGTCTCTAACACATCACAGCACTCTCCACTCTGCGGCCCCCTCTGCAGTCCTGGTGCAGTCCTTCTGTCTTTCTGTTATATATTGCATTCCCTACTGCTGAGAGCAACCTTCATTTCTTCACCTGGCTGGTTGTGTCACAACCTCCGGGTCTCTGCTTAGATGTCTCTTTCTCCAGGAAGCTTTGGATTAGATGTCTCTTTCTCCACCGAAGCCCGGATTAGATGCCCCTCTGAGGTGTCCCCATAATATTTCATTATAGCATTTATGATATTATATGCTTGCCTGCTTTTGTTGCTTTTTCCACAAGCCCTTAAGATAGATCAAGGCAGACTCTGTCTTGTTTAACTCAATTTTTAGCACAGCGTATGCTCAATAAATATTCATTGAATGAATGCCAAAGTAAGCCGGGTTTATACTTTGGCCCTTAGTTGCCTCTTGGTAAGAGAGCTCGTCATCCAAGGGTGCCTGGGTAGTTCAGTTGGTTAAGCATCTGACTCTTGATTTCGGCTCAGGTCATGATCTCATGGTTCATGAGATGGAGTTCCGCACCGGGCTCCATGCTGATGGCGTGGAGCCTGCTTGGGATTCTCTCTCTCTCTCTCTCTCTCTCTCTCTCTCTCTCTCTCTCTCTCCCTGCCTCCTTCTTTCTCTGCCCCTCTCCTGCTCCCACATGCTCTCTCTTTCAAAAATAAACATTTTTTTAAAAAGTTTTTTTTTTTTTTTAGAACAGAGTTCTTCATACAAGACTATATAGACTATATATTTGGATGGACTGCAGATCTTGGGGGATGGTCCAGACTATATAACTTCAGCTGCAGTTAGACAGTCCAGAGTACTGGTCTAGGATTCTGGACCATTTCTGATCTTAGCTGTCACCCTCCAGTATTCTTATTGGAATCCACAAGGGATCACAGACTTCACAGGATAAGATTTTGCCAAGTTAACTTCAAAAGTCTAAATAAATAATTTCCATGGTGTCTTCATTTCTGTATTAACTGACCTAAAAACTCTAGTCATTGAGTAAAGTGTGGGGCTTAATCCATGAGACTTAAATTATGTCTTAGAGTCTAATTTCAAACCCAGTAGGAAAGAGAGAAAGGAGAATATTTTCCTGGTACCTCCTACACAGGTATCCTTGCTATGATTGGACCACCTTGGATGCGTCAGTTACTGTGGCCAGAGAAATTTGGTTCTCTGACTGGCCAGACCTGTTTCACATATTTCATCACTGGAAGCAGAGACCCAGGAGAACACACGGGAGGGCGTCCGGCCATATTAGATAGCCTGGGTCCACTTGACCCTGATACCCAGCTGAACCAACACACTTTACTGTAGCTATGTGAGAAATCTGAGTGAGTTTCTATATTTTCTGAGCTATAAAATGGAATGGGTATAGTGAAACTTTATTTTACGTAATGGATTATAGTTTATATCATGTCATCATTTCCCTCCATCATCTCATATACTACTCTAGGTAACCAGCCATCTTCCCTGCTATGTTCCTACCCAGCTGGCCCGGGGAAGTGGTGGAAGATATGTTAGTTTTGGAACAGCTGTGCCTGTGATAGCACAGTTTTTTTTTTACAATAGTTGCAGCTATGTGAGTGATGAAGCATTATGTATTTGTAACTTTCTATATTGTGTAAGTGGCATTATCATCTTGTTAAGATGTCAGCTTTGGTAAAGGTGTTTTTGGAACCCTTTCAAATGAAAATTGTATTATAAAGTCAAGTAAAACATCAGGAGAACTAAGCGTAATGACTTACATAAGAGAAGACAAATTAGAGGAAGAGCATGATGAGGGAAGCAAATGTGGTTAATTAATTCTTTTTAAGGAAAGTTTTTATTGAAGTGTAAAATACACTGAGAGAAATGTGCCCAGGTAAGAATATACCTTGATAAATTTCCCCAAACTGAGAAGACTTATGTAACCTATACCCAGATCAAGGAATAAGACGTTGCTAATGCCCAGATTACCTAGTCACTGCACCTCTCTAGCAAAGGGAACCATGATTCGAACACCTGCCATCATAGATTAGTTTAGAATTTCATAGGGGCGCCTGGGTGGCGCAGTCGGTTAAACGTCCGACTTCAGCCAGGTCACGATCTCGCGGTCCGTGAGTTCGAGCCCCGCGTCGGGCTCTGGGCTGATGGCTCAGAGCCTGGAGCCTGTTTCGGATTCTGTGTCTCCCTCTCTCTCTGCCCCTCCCCCGTTCATGCTTTGTCTCTGTCCCAAAAATAAATAAACGTTGAAAAAAAAAATTAAAAAAAAAAAGAATTTCATATAATGGGCCATTTTGATATTCTTTTCTAAAGAAGTGTTTGCTTGAGTCTTTTGCCCATTTTACTGTTTAATTGACTGCCTTTTCCTTAGTGATTATTAGGGTCTCTTCCTACATTCTGGATCGAAGTCCGTTTTCCAATATATTATCATAAATATCTTTTGCCACTGTCTCAAAGGGACTTTTGATGGATAGAAGCTCTTCAAAATGTAAAATATAACCCAGTTGACCAGTGGCTTCTTTTGTGGTTAGTACTTTTTCTTTATATCTTATTTAAGAAACTTTGGTTACTTCAAGGTCAAAAAGATACACTCCTAAGTTTTCTCCTGGAAACTTTATTACTTTATAGTTCATACTTAGATTTATAATCCTTTTGGAGTTGATCTTTTATATGGTATGTGGTAAAGGTTAGGATGATTTTTTTTTCAATATACATATCTAATTGACCCAACACCATTCACTGAAAAAGCCACTTTTTCCCATTGTATTCAGTCTCCTAAATCAGTGATGATCATGTGAGGGTCTGTTTCTGGATCCCAGTCTGTTCCTTTAGTTTGTTAGTTTACTCTTATGCTAACACCACAGTATCTTAATTTGTTTTCATATTATTTTGTATTTTCTATGGGTACAACCAGGTTTCTTTGAAATTTATGGGAGTTTTGTTTCTTTCATTCTAATCTTCGTATTTTATTTTCTTGACTTATTATACTGGCCAGTACCTCCAGTGCCCTGTTGAATAGAAGTCGTGAAAGTGGACATCCTTGCCTTCTTCTTGGTCATATAGAAAAACCTTTCACTGTTTTTCTATTAAGCATGATAAGGGTGTGGAATATCTTTATAAGAAGTAAGAAGGTTCCCCTGTCTCCTTGGTTTGCTAAAAGTTTTTAGTTTTTAATCCTGAATGGGTGTCAGATATTTTAAAAGCTTCTTTTTTTTTTTTTGAGAATAATATGAGTATTCTCCTTTATATGTGGAGAATTACATGGCTTGATGTTTCAGTGTTAAACCAACCATACATTACTAGAACAATAGATATGTGGAGCATACATATTTATGTAGAACAATGTGTAACTCTCATTTGTTATGTCAGATACTGTGGCATTCCATTTGTTAGTATTTTGTTGTGGATTTTCAAATCTATATTTATGAGATAAATTGGTCTATCATTGTCCTTCTCGTAATGCATTTTCAGATTTTGGTACCAAGGGAATTCTGGCTTTTGTTCTCTAAAAGGCTTTGTGTAAGATTGGTGTTACTCATTTCTTGAATGTTTAGAAGAATTCACCAGTGAAGTTATCTGGCTGGGCCTGGAGATTCTGTGGAAAGGTTTTTGGTTATAGATTAAATTTTCTTTAATAGACATGGACTATTTAGATTTTTAAAATTTCTTATTGAGCTGATTTGGTAAATGATGATTTTCTAGGAATTTGCCTATTTCATCTAAATTTAAAATGTATTAACATTAAGTTATTCATACTATCCTTTTATTATCTGTGTGGTGTTTATAGAATCTCTGCTATGTTCCTTCGTTATTCCTGATGCTAGTAACTTGAGCCTTATCTCTCTCTAAAAAAACAATTAAAAAATTTTTTTTAACATGTATTCATTTTTTTTTAAATTTTTTTTTTAACGTTTACTTATTTTTGAGACAGAGAGAGACAGAGCATGAACGGGGGAGGGTCAGAGCGAGGGAGACACAGAATCTGAAATAGGCTCCAGGCTCTGAGCTGTCAGCACAGAGACTGACGCGGGGCTCAAACTCACGGACCGCGAGATCATGACCTGAGCTGAAGTCGGACGCTTAACCGACTGAGCCACCCAGGCGCCCCAACATGTATTCATTTTTTGAGAGAGAGAGACAGAGCGTGAGCTGGAGAGGGAGAGGGAGAGGGAGACACAGAATCCGAAGCAGGCTCCAGGCTCCAGGCTCTGAGCTGTCAGCACAGAGCCCGACGTGAGGCTTGAACTCACAAACCGTGAGATCATGACCTGAGCCAAAGTCAGCTGCTTAACTGACAGAGCCACCCAGGTGCCCCTCTCTAAAAAAATTTTTTAATAACAATTTGGGTAGGGTCAATTTTATTAGTCTTTTCAAAGAAGGGGTTTGGTTTGTTAATTTTCTGTACTGTTTGCCTTATAATATAATTAATCTTTTGCCTCTCCTATTTTCTTCATTCTTTCTTTGGGATTAACTCGCTCTTTTTTTCCTAACTTCTTAGCTGGATTTTTAGACAACTTAAGAAGCTTTTATTTTTTATTATGTTATCAACACATTTTATATAATGTATGCATTTAAAAAGGTTATGAATTCCTCTTTAAACACTGTCTTGTTTGCATCTCCCACGTATTAATACTTCGTATTTTAATCATTATTCAATTCAAAATACTTTCAATTCCCATGTTAATTCCTTCTGTGACCCGTAGTTTATTTAGAGGTCTATGGCTTAATTTCTAAATATTTAAACATTTCCTAGTTATTTTATTACTAATTTCTAGCTCAATTCCACATGGTAAGTGAATTGCTATGAATGATTTCATTTTTAAAAAATTTTCTTGAGATATACTTTTGGCCAGCATATGGTCAAGTTTGGTAAATTTCCATGTGTACTTGGGGGAAAAAATATTCCACGATTGTTGGGTACAGTGTTCTGTGTATCAGTTAGGCCAGAGCTGTTCATCCAGATTCTCTATCCTTATAGATTTTTGCGTCTGCTTTTTCTCTCACTTTCTGAGAACGTGTATTAATGTCTCACACTCTGATTGTGTGTGCCTTTTAGTGTTGTCCATTTTTTCTTTATGTGTTTTGAAGATATGTTATTAAATATGTAAAACTTTGTAATGAATATATCTTCCTGATGAATTGACACTTTTCCCATTTCGAAATACTCCTTTTTTTTTTTTTAATTTTTTTTTCAACGTTTATTTATTTTTGGGACAGAGACAGACAGAGCATGAACAGGGGAGGGGCAGAGAGAGAGGGAGACACAGAATCGGAAGCAGGCTCCAGGCTCTGAGCCGTCAGCCCAGAGCCTGACGCGGGGCTCAAACTCACGGACCACGAGATCATGACCTGGCTGAAGTCGGACGCTTAACCAACTGCGCCACCCAGGTGCCCCTGAAATATTCCTTTTTTACTGCTGACACACTGGTTCTTGTCTTAAGTTTATCTGGTTAGATATTATAATAATGACACCAGTTTTCTCTGAGTTAACATTTGTGTTATATATACGTACATTCATATTTTACTTGTGTCCTTATATTTAAACTATCTTTATACAAGGTAAGCGGCTTATATTTTTTTTATCCAATCTGACATTTTTTTCCCCTTTTTAGTGGTGTATTTAAACTGCATCCCAATATATTTAGGTTTATGTCTGCTATCTATTAACTTTTATTTTCCAGTTGACCGCTTATTTTATGATTATTTTTTGTGCTTTCTTGCCTTACTTTGGATTAATAATTTATTTTCTATTATTCCATTTTCTCCTTAAGTAGCTTGTTAGATGTGTATTCTTCCAGTGGTTGCCTTAGAGATTAAAATATGCATCCATATGTTATTAGAGTTTAATATAAATTTGTACTTTTACCAATTCTCAGAAAACCTGAAGCCCTTAAACGCTGTCTGTATTTATCTCCTTTTGTTTTATGTTTGGCTTTTTAACCCTACATAGCACTTCAACACCAAAAGACATTACACACTGTTTGTACAGTAAAACATAATTAGCTTTACTTACAGATTCGCCCTTCCCATTTCTCCTCCTGCCTATATCTGCATCGCCATGTTTTTCTCTGGGCTCATTTTTCTTCATAAAGAAAGCTCTCCTTACATCACCCTTAGTGCAGGTCTGATGATAAATTCTCTGGTATTTCTCTGGAAGTGTTTTATGTTTCTTTCACGTTTGAAGGATATTTTTACTGGATATGAAATTTCTAGGTTGACAGTTTTGCTTTCTCTGAGCAGTGCAAAAATATAATTTCATTTTCTTTTGACTCCACATGTACCATTGGGAAGTCAGGTAGAAGGCTTCTTGGGTCTGTGAAGAAAAGTGTCTGTTTTCTCTTCTGGCTGCTTTAAAATTTTTCTATTTGTGTTTTTTTTAAAATTTTTTTTTAATGTTTATTTATTTTTGAGACAGAGAGAGACAGAGCATGAACGGGGGAGGGGCAGAGAGAGAGGGAGACACAGAATCGGAAGCAGGCTCCAGGCTCTGAGCCATCAGTCCAGAGCCCGACGCGAGGCTCAAACTCACGGACCGCGAGATCGTGACCTGAGCTGAAGTCGGACGCTTAACCGACTGAGCCACCCAGGCGCCCCTGTGTTTAAGTTTTAAGTGGCTTGTATTCATTATTTTGTACCTAGGTGTGTGTTTACTTTGTATTTATCTCGGTTGGAGTCATTGTATTTCTTGAATCTGGGGTTTGATCTATTTTAGCAGTTTTAGAAATTTCTTTATTTCCTTGTTTATTTTTTAATGTTTATTAATTTTTTTATAGAGATAGACCCAGAGTGTGAACAGGGGAGGGGCAGAAAGAGAAGGAAACACAGTCTCCGAAGCAGGCTGCAGGCTCTGAGCTGTCAGCACAGAGCCCAACGCAAGGCTTGAACTCATGAACTGTGAGATCATGACCTGAGCTGAAGTCGGACACTTAACTGACTGAGCCATCCAGGCACCTCTAGAAATTTCTTTAAATACCACCTTGCATCTTTCTTTTCTTCACCTTTCTCAGATATCGATTGTATTTATGTTAGACCTTTTCAGTGTGTCCTATCTACCTACAATGCGAATTTTTTGCGTGTTCCATTCTGGCTTTGTCTCTATGATTGAGTCGCTATGTGTTCCTTCTTCCTGTCTCCCTGTTTAATGCTCTTTCGTCCATATTCCATCTGTATTAAACCCACCTATTAAATTGTTAATTTCAAAAATGTATCTTAATGTTCTAAAATTTTCCTTTTTGTTCTTATTTTAAAGTTTTCTTGTGAAATTCTATCCATCTTGCCATCTGTTTTTTTTAACATATTAATTATAGTCTTAAAAACATTTTTTTTAAACATTTATTATTAAGAGACAGAGAGAGACAGAGCATGAGCAGGGGAGGGGCAGAGAGAGGAGGAGACACAGAATCCGAAGCAGGCTCCAGGCTCTGAGCTGTCAGCACAGAGCCCGACACGGGGCTCGAACTCACAAACCACGAGATCATGACCTGAGCTGAAGTCGGACGCTTAACCGACTGAGCCACCCAGGCGTCCCGGTTATAGTCATTTTAAAGTCTGTGTCATATAATAACTGCAGTGCCTGGGTCACCCACTAGTGATCCATTCTGTATCCAACGTGAATTTTGTTACCAGGAGGAAAACTGTTAGAACATCCCAAAGAAGTTTACCACGCTCCCCAAGAGTACATTTATTTTAAGTAGAAGATGATGCCATCAGATTTAACCAACGTTTCTGTAGTACCAATGTTCCAAGGCACTTTTTTAAATGCTAAACTGCATAGCTTGATGGTAAGATACCAAACATTAACCTTCACTGATTTCACTTATGTTGATCTCAACTCCTGGCCTTCTGTGCATTACCTTCCTGTCCCATTTCTGTACCCCGCCCCCTTCCACTCCACCCCAACCTAGCTTTCTTTCATTTTCTCCTCATGCCGACCGACTGGGTCCCACCTACACTTGTCTCGGTCTTACTGCTTCCCCTCAATGTTAGACTCTTCCCTCCAAGTTTGCTGGACTTGGCCTGATGGCTACTCTCCTATCAATCTTCCTCTGCCTCCAGTGACATTTATTAGAGAGCTCTGCGTGCCTGGGTGAGAGATGGACTTTGAATAGCACACGATGAAAGCCAGTCAAGGGTTGACATTGGGGAGTGACTGGATTAGAGGTGTGCCTCAGGAAGATGAGTCAGCATTACTTATTAATGAGTTCGTGGTAATTACACTATTTTGATAAGGAAAGAAAGAAAGAAAGAAAGAAAGAAAGAAAGAAAGAAAGAAAGAAAGAAAGGATATCCTGGGGCATATTCTGAGACTAGTAGGCTGTTTTCATCACATCCTAAGGCTTTTCACACACTTGCCACTTAAAATGGGTGTCGGATAGCTATAATCCATACATGGCATTGTTAGACTGCTGATTAACATTGGCTTCATTACTGTGTCCTCAGTTGCTGCTCTGGGCTGTAACAAGCACAAATACCGTATGTTGCGATGGATTTGCAGCCACCGACTTTGATCGGAAGTCTGTGGGTTGCTCATTGGTGTCTGAGGCGACCGATCTCCTGTGCTATATTTTTAACTAACTTGGAGAGATGAAAACATGATGTTGCAATGACTATTAGTCATGGCAGTAAATAAGTTTGTCACCATTCTAACTCCTCATGCAGCCCACAGTTTTATGGAGTTTCATCCTTCTAAATAGGCTGCATCATGTTTAGAATTCGTGTCATTTAAATCGGAAAATATTTTAAAACAGTTTTCGGAGGATGCTGGCGAGGGTGGAGGGGGTCATGGAAAATCTAGAAATTCTCTCTCACGTTTCACGTAAAGGCGCCCGAAAAGACAAGTTGAATTATTCATTACATTCAGAGTGAACAATAATTGCTTTGGGCAAGGTGATCCGAATCGAACGGCCAATGTGTCACTCTTGGCAGGCCAATAATTAACGTAATGATATCATTACAGATTAAAGCAACAAAAATACAGGTATCCCTTGCTTTCTGAAAGTCGGTGTTAGGCCACTTGACTTTTACAAAAGACCTACGTTAGTTTTCGATCACCAAAAGTAATCCGAAGAGGATTGGGGCTTTTATGAAAAAAAAAGGCAAAAGGCAAAAATTAGTGTTCGGCATTGGTTTTGCAGCAAGTCCTAGAGAGGCAACGCAGAGAGCAGCGAGGGTGACGGTGGCCGGCTCCTTCCCTGGGAACTACACCCAGCATCTCGGCAGCAAAGCCGCGAGAGCTTTGGGCTGTGTCTGTGAGCTTCTGTGCTAACCTACCCTGTGCCTCCGTTAGCAGGAGGTGTCCTCAGGTTGCTAAGGACACAGCCTGAGAAAGGTTATTTTGAGGACCTGGAAATGCCCCCCAATTTTTCCATATAAGTTAACGGTAATTGGTTTTTGGCTTTATACCATTTGAGCTTACGAAAGGTTTCGTAGGAACACTCTACTTTTGGATACTGGGGGAAACCTGTATATGAAGACTTCCACTGATAGAAATACTTTGAGCACCTTCTCTGTGTTGGGCTTTTTTTTTTTTTTTTTTTTTTTCTGCTTGTGGGTAGGATATATTCTGTATCCTGGGGGCTGTTATTCAGGTTAGCATTGGTAAAGTGTTTGGAAGAGAGGGATGTGATGATGCAGATGTCATAGGAAATCTATTTTCTGGCTTTGGGAGGCAGCCGAGGATCTGGTTTTGGAGGACAGTACAAGTGATATTGGCTTTGACACCTATCCCGGAGTCCAGAGTGTGGGCTGTGACATCTGTGCCCAGTGGTGGCGGTGGTGATGGAATTTTCTCTGGAGCAGTCCCATAATGTTTGAGTGTTTTTTCTGGTTGGGTTGACTCCAACCTTGACTCTCTGATCTTTCTAGAAATTCCAGAACTTCCTAATGTCCTTTAATAAATGTCTTCTCTGCCTAAATGAGCTACAGAGGATTCTTGCTATTTGCAACTAGAAATACCGAGTAATACACTCTGTATGATCCCATTGGTTTAAAGAAATTGTTTGCGTAGAAAAAAGTAACATTGGTTATTTCTGTTGAGTGGGATTTCTGCAGATTTCAGGCTTTTATGTTTGCTTTTCTTTAGTTTTGTGATTGTCCACAATAAGCAACCATTTCTTATGTCAAAGCTTCTGGGGAACATTCATGGGGAAACCTGTTACTTTATAGTATTAGTCTGTTTGTGGAACATGAGACATGAGAAATTCTATTGGCTTTCTGAGATTGGGTTGAAGGTTTTATAAAAATAAGGTCAATAGCCATAGCACTTCGTGGAGACTTAGGAGATCAGGGTCCATGCCAGCTTTGGCTCCAACTGCTTGTGTGACCTTGACGACATCATCGCCTTTTTGGGCCTCCATTCTTTCATTTGCACAGTGACTAGGTTGGGATAGATCACTGATGTTTAAACTTGGCTCTGTGTAGCCATTATGTTTCTGGTGAAGGAGAGAAGGATTATATGCACCTGGGCTGCACGGTCCTACTTCTTAAACCAAAGGAGAGTCACGTGTCTATCTCGCGTATTGGATTTCAGAGTATTCTTTGAAAAAGTTTCCTGACTAGTAACAAATTTGAGAATCTGTGGAGCTAAATTATGTTTAAGAGCCCTTTCAGCTCCAGTATTCAATGATTTCATTACTTTTCCCACTGAATTCCGCCCCCCCCCCCCCACATACACCATAGAGTCACAGAAAACTGGAAAAGACCTTTCTTAAAAATATTTTTAGGGGCGCCTGGGTGGCGCAGTCGGTTAAGCGTCCGACTTCAGCCAGGTCACGATCTCGCGGTCCGTGAGTTTGAGCCCCGCATCAGGCTCTGGGCTGATGGCTCAGAGCCTGGAGCCTGTTTCTGATTCTGTGTCTCCCTCTCTCACTGCCCCTCCCCCGTTCATGCTCTGTCTCTCTCTGTCCCAAAAATAAATAAACGTTGAAAAAAAAATTAAAAAAAAATTTTTTAATTTGGGGAGACTGGGTGGCTCAGTTGGTTGAGCGTCCGACTTCAGCTCAGGTCAGGATCTCACAGTCTGTGAGTTCAAGCCCTGCTTTGGGCTCTGTGCTGACAGCTCAGAGCCTGGAGCCTGCTTCAGATTCTGTGTCTCCCTCTCTCTCTGCCCCTCCCCTGTTCATAGTCTGTCTCTCTCTGTCTCAAAAATAAATAAAAACATTAAAAAAATAAATTAAAAATTTTTTAATTTATTCAGAGAGAAGCACATGAGTGGGGGAGAGGGGGACTTTTATTTAAAACAAATAAAAATTTTTTTAATTTTGTTTTAGAGAGAGAAGCATGTGAGTGGGTGAGAGGGGCAGAGGGAGAGAATCTCAAGTAAGCTACACAACTCAGCATGGAGCCCAACGCAAGGCTTGATCTCACAGCCCTGGGATCATGAACTGAGCCAAAACCAAGAGTCGGATGTTCAACCAACTGAGCCACCCAAGTGCCCCTGGAAAAGACCTTTTTAACCTAAACCTTTTACTCTTATAATTTCTAATTATATTATCTAAGAACGTAGTTCTCCTTTAAGAGTTCACTTGCCTTAAGACAAGCATTTATCTGTTTAGGATTCTGTTATTCTATTTGTCATTGACAGTATGTTTATAAGACATAAAATATATTATTATCAGGGATACATATTATGTTGTGATTGGAATATAAACAAATGAAAGTAATTCCACTGATGCTTAAAAAGTAGAATATTGTTGCTGACTACAACTTAATATGCTTTAACCTCTAAGCATAATGAAGAAAAATAGTTTCATTATCAGGAAAGGTGTAATAACGATTCATGCTGAGAAGTTTGCACCTGGACTTTATGGATCAGCTTATTATTTTTCTAGCATATTCAAAATATATTATGGGGAATTGAAGTAGGTTGAAAATTGAGTATGACTGAGGCATTGGTCATTTGGGGGCATTGGTAAGAGATAAAGCCTAAAACAAAGATCAGATTATCAGTGGCCTTGGATTTCATCTTATATTTTAGGTTATTTTGAAGGTGGCAGTAAAGTGGCAGTAAAGGTTTTTAAGCAGAAGAGTGGCATGATTAGACTTGGATTTTAGGAAGACAAGACAGGCTGCAGTGAGGATAATGAATTAGAGGAGGTCAAGTCTTAGCACAGAGGGAGTAACTAGGAGGCTTATTTCGTGTATGAGATTAAAAAACTAAGTTGGTTTCATTGGAGATGGACAGAAGTAGATGTTTTCCAGAAAAAGTGGAGATAGAAGCCATAAGATTTATATATATGGATAAGAGAATAAGAAAATATGAGGCAGGGGCGCCTGGGTGGCTCAGTTGGTTAAGCGTCCAACTTCAGCTCAGGTCACGATCTCACTGTCTCCGTGAGTTCAAGCCCCGCGTCGGGCTCTGTGCTGACTGCTCAGAGCCTGGAGCCTGTTTCAGATTCTGTGTCTCCCTCTCTCTCTGATCCTCCCCCGTTCATGCTCTGTCTCTCTCTGTCTCAAAATAAATAAACGTTAAAAAAAAAATTAAAAAAAAAAAAGAAAGAAAATATGAGGCACTGGGGCCCCTGGGTGGTTCAGTCAGTCAAGCGTCTGACTTTGGCTCAGGTCATGATCTCACGGGCTCGTGGGTTCAAGCTCTACGTCAGGTAGGCTCTATGATGAGAGCTCAGAGCCTGGAGCCTGCTTCAGATTCTATGTCTCCATCGCTCTCTGCCTCTTCCCCCACTTGTTCATTTTCTCCCTCTCTCTCTCTGTCTCTCTCTCTCAAATAAATAAACATTTAAAAAAAGAAAATATGAGGCATTAATGATGATGCTGTTGTTAGTTTCTTAGCCAGTTGACTGGAACAAAATCTGAAGGAAAAGTAGATTTGGGAATAAGTAATAGGAGTCCTATTTTGTGGGGCGCCTGGGTGGCGCAGTCGGTTGAGCGTCCGACTTCAGCCAGGTCACGATCTCGCGGTCCGGGAGTTCGAGCCCCGCGTCAGGCTCTGGGCTGATGGCTCAGAGCCTGGAGCCTGTTTCCGATTCTGTGTCTCCCTCTCTCTCTGCCCCTTCCCCGTTCATGCTCTGTCTCTCTCTGTCCCAAAAATAAATAAACGTTGAAAAAAAAATTAAAAAAAAAAAAAAAAGAAGTCCTATTTTGTAATGTGGATGTGGGGTTCAAATTTCTTACTCTTCTCATGGTCTGGGAACTGGCAAGCCAAGGAAATGTCATAAAATTGAGCCTAGAAGGCCTCCTACCTGAAGAAAATTCAGAATTCCTCTGGAGAGACACATAGTGAGTTTAGGAGGTCTAGAATTATCCCAGATAAAGTCTCACCAAAGATGAGCTTACGGTTCAAACCTGCAAAACATATGAGAGGAAAAGTTCCTTTCTTTTCTTAATTTTTTTAAATGTTTGTTTATTTTTTGAGAGAGAGAGACAGTGAGCCAAGGAAGGGAAGAGAGAGGGGAGGAGATGATCCAAAGTGGGTTCTGAACTGACAAGCGGGACTTGAACTCATGAACCATAAGATGGTGACCTGAGCTGAAGTAAGACTCTTAACAGACTGAGCTACCCAGGAGCCCTGAGAAAAAGTTGCTTTCAATGAGAGTCAGTACACCCCCAAATCAGCAAGATTTTAACTTGGAGAACTTCAGATACCAGACCAGTTAGATAGAGACTACAAAATAATTTTCAAAATCAATAAAGGAATCAAAACTATAAGAAAATTATGAGACACCATGATAAAGAATAAGCCAAAATAGATAACAGGCTTAGCTCAAGAAACAAGAAAAAACTCAAATAAACGATCACACCTCCCACCTGAAGGAACTAGAAAAAGAACAAAGCCCAAAGTTAGTAGAAGGAAGGAAATAATAAAGATCAGAATAAAAATAAATGGAGACTAAAAATGTAGAAAAGCTCAATGAAACTAAGAGCTGGTTCCTTGAGAAATAAACAAAATTGCTAAACCTTTAACCAGACTCATCAAGAAAAAAGAGAGGACTCAAATAAAATCAGACATGAAAGAGAACTTACAACTGACATCACAGAAATAGAAATAATTATGAAAGACTATTATGAAAAAATTCAATGCAAACAGATTGGACAACTTCGAAGAAATGAAGAAATTCCTAGAAACATACAATCTTCTAAGACTGAATCAGGAGGAAATGGAAAAAACCTGAACAGGTCAATTACCAGTAATGAAATTGAATCAGTGATCAAAAAAAACTCCAAAAAAAACAAAAACAAAAACAAAAACAAAAACAAAAAAAAACAGAAGTGCAGGGCCAGATGGCTTCACAGGTGAATTCTACCAAAATTTAAAGAAGAGTTAATACCTAGAATCCAGAAACCATTTCAAAAAATGGAAGATGAAGGAATGCTTCCAAATTTATTCTGTGATGTCAGCATTACTCTGACACCAAAACGAGGCAAACACACTGCAAAAAACAGACCAATATCCCTGATGAACATAGATGCAAAAATCCTCAACAAAATACTAGCCAACTGAATTCAACAGTACATTAAAAGGATCACTCACCACAGTCAATTGGGATTTATTCTAGGAATGCAGGCATGATTCAGTATCTGGAAATCAATCAATATGATGCACTGCATCAACAAAAGGAAGGATAAAAAATATATAATCACCTTAGTAGATGCAGAGAAAGCATTTGACAGAATTGAACCACCATTCATGATAAAAACTCCCAAAGAATGGGTGTAAAAGGAACATACCTCAACATAATAAAGGCCATATGTGACAGTCCCACAACTAGAGTCATACTTAATGGCTTTCAGCTTTTCCTCTAAGATCAGAAGCAAGACAAGAATGTGCACTGTCACCACTTGTATTCAACTGTATTCCTGGAAGTCTTAGCTAAAACAGTCAGACAAAAAAATAAAATAAAATAAAATAAAATAAAATAAAATAAAATAAAATAAAAATCATCCATATTGATAAGGAAGAAGTCAAACCATCTCTCCTTGCAGACGATATGATACTTTATATAGAAAACCCTGAAGATTCCACTAAAAAACTATCAGAATAAATGAGTTCAGTGAAGTTACAGAATAATAAATTAATATACAGAAATCTGTTTTCTTTTTACACACTAGTAATGAAATAACAGAAGGAGAAATTAAGAAAACGGTTCCATTTACAATTGCACCAAAAAGACTAAAATATCTAGGAATAAATTTAACCAAGGAGGTAAAAGACCTGTACTCTGAAAACTATAAGACATTGATGAAAGAAATTAAAGACCACAGAAATAAGTGGAAAGGTGGATGGTGATCGTGGATGGGAAGAATTAATATTGTTAACTGTCCATATTATCCAAAGCAATCTTCAGAGTCAATGCAATCTCTATCAAAATACGAATAGTATTTTTAATGGAACTAGAACAAATTATCTTAAAATTTGTGTGAAACCACAAAAGACCCCAAATAGCCAAAGCTGTCTTAAGAAAGAAAAAAGCTGGAGGTATGACAATCCCAGATTTCAAGATGTACTACAGAGCTATAGCAATTGAAACAGTATGGTATGGGCATGAAAATAGACACATAGATCAATGGAACAACAAAGGAGGAAACAATATACAGTAGGAAAAGACAGTCTCTTCAATAAATGGTTTTGGGACAACCGGACAGGTACGTTCAAAAAGAAACTGAACCACTATACACAAAGATAAACTCAGAATGGGTTGATGACCTCAATGTACAACTTGAAATCGTAAAACTCCTAAAAGAAAACATATGCAGCAATCTCTTGGACATCGGCTTTAGCGGTATTTTTCTGGATCTGCCTCTGTAGGCAAGGGAAACAAAAGCAAAAATAAGCAATTGGGACTACATCAGACCAAGAAGCTTTTTCACAGAGAAGGAAACCTCTACAAAATGAAAAGACAATTTACAGAATTGGAAAAGATACTTGCAAAAAATATAGTAAGGGTTAATATCCAAAATATGTAAAGAAATCAGGCAAATCAACACCCAAAACACAAATAATCCAATTAAAAATGGACAGAGGACTTGGATAGACATTTTTCCCAAAGAAGACATAAGGATAGCAAACAGACATATGAAAAGATATTCGACATCACTAATCATCATGGAAATGCAAATCAAACCCACAGTGAGATATGACCTCATACTAATCAGAACTAGTGTCAAAAGATAAGAAATAACAGTTGTGTGGGTGAGGATGTGGAGAAAGGGGAACCCTTGTGTACTGTTGCTAGGAATGTAAATTGCTGAAGGCATTATGGAACACAGTATGGAAAATTAAAAATTAAAATATTATATGATTCAGTAATTCCACTGCTGGGTATTTACCCAAAGAAAATGAAAACACTAACTTGAAAAGATATATGCACTCTTACATTTATTGTAATAAACAAAGTGTTTGTAAATAAATAAATGCTATTTACAGTATCCAAGATATGGAAGCAACCTAAGTGTCCATCGATTGATGAATGAATAAAGAAGATGTGATATATAACCAGAATAGAATATTAGTTGGCCACAAAAAAGAATGAGATCTTGCCATTTATGACAACGTGGATAAAACTAGAGAGTATTATGCCAAGTGAAATAAGTCAGACAGAGAAAGATGAATACCATGTATTCACTTATTTGTGGAATATAAAAACCAAAACAAATAAACAAACCAATCAGAACTAGACTTCACAAATACAGAGAACAAACTGGTGGTTGCCAGAGAGGAGGGGGATAGGGAGATGGGCCAAATAGAGGAAGGGGATTAAGAGGTACAAACTTGCAGTTATAAAATAAATCCCAGGGATGAAGAGTACAGCATAGAGAATATAGTCAATACCAGCACAATAACTTTGTATAGTGACAGATGGTAACTACACTTACCATGGTGAGCATTTCATAATTGTTAAATCATTATGTTATATGTCTGAAACTAACATAATATGGTATGTCAACTATACTTAAATTTAAAAAATATATCAAGTTCATTTCCAAAGTAGTTGTAGCAATTTACATTTGCACTAGGATTACTATTTTTAAAAGGAATAAATACATATTTTAAAGTTTTTACTTAAATTCCAGTTAGTTAGCATACAGTGTGATATTAATTCCAGGTGTACGTATCGTGATCCAAAACTTTCCTACATCACCCAGGGCTCATCATATCAAGTGCACTTTTTAAGTCCCATCACTTGTTTAACTCATCCCCCCTACCCATCTCCCCTCTGGTAACCGTCAGTGTGTTCTCTATAATTAAGACTCTGTTTCTTGGTTTGCCTCTCTCTCTGTGTGTTTTTTTTCCCTTTGCTCATTTGTTTTGTTTCTTAAATTCCACATATGAGTGAAATCAGATAGTATTTGTCTTTCTCTGACTGGCTTTTTTTGCTTAGCACAATATTCTCTAGTTCCATTCATGCCGTCGCAAATGGCAACATTTCATTCTTTTTTATGGCTGAGTAGTATTCCATTGTGTGTATGTGTGTGTGCGTGTGTGCGTGTGTGCGTGTGCGTGTATGTGTGTGTGAACACACCACATCTTCTGAATCCATTCATTAGTCGATGGACCCTTGGGCTGTTCCATATTTTGGCTGTTGTGGATAATGCTGATGTAAACATCAGGGTGCATATATCCCTTTGAGTTAGTATTTTTTATTCTTTGGGTAAATGCCTGGTAGTGCAATTGCTGAATCGTAGAGTATTTTTATTTTTAGCTTCCTGAGAAACCTCCATACTGTTTTCAGAGTGGCTGCACCAGTTTATATTCCCATCAACAGTGCAAGAAGGTTCTCCTTACCCCACATCCTTGCCAACATCGTTGTTTCTTGTGTTGTTGACTTTAGCCATTTTGACACGTGTGGGGTGACAACTCATTGTAGTTTTGGTTTGCATTTCGCTGGTGAGTGATGTTGAACATCTTTTCATGTGTCTGTTAGCCACCTATTATGTCTTCTTTGGAAAAATTCTATTCATGTCTTCTGCCCATTTATAATAGGATTATTCACTTTTGCTGTGTTGAGTTTTAAAACTCTTTATATATTCTTGATACTCACCCTTTATCAGATATGTCATTAGCAAATATTTTCCCCCATTCTGTAGGTTGCCTTTTAGTGTTCTTGATTTTTTTCCTTTGCTGTGCAAGCCAAAATAACAAATAGAACTTTTATTTAAAAAAATTTTTTTTTTCAACGTTTATTTATTTTTGGGACAGAGAGAGACAGAGCATGAACGGGGGAGGGGCAGAGAGAGAGAGACACAGAATCGGAAACAGGCTCCAGGCTCTGAGCCATCAGCCCAGAGCCCGATGCGGGGCTCGAACTCCCGGACCACGAGATCGTGACCTGGCTGAAGTCGGACGCTTAACCGACTGCGCCACCCAGGCGCCCCACAAATAGAACTTTTAAAAAGACAAATACAGTAATTCAAATGAAAGATCCTCAAGGGAAGATTAAATGTGAGATAAATCGTAGCTGCAGAGAGAGTTAATGAACTGAAAGACAAGTGAAGAAATTAGCGCAATTGTAGCACAACTATAGAGAATATCTGAAAAATGAAAAAGTGTGGAGGACAGAAGGAACAATCGATGTACTTTTAGAATGAGACACAAAAGCAAATAGGCTGAATGAAGGTAAGGCAATATTCAAAGAAATTATAGCTGAATTTTTTTTGACGAAGGAGAGATGAATATTAATGTACAGGAATCATAATGAGTCCTGAGTAGAAAAAAAATGAAAGTAAATCTACTTACGAACACATGTCAGTGAGGTTGCACAATATCAAAGACATACAGAAGAGTGAAAGTTACCAGAGGAAGAATAAGTATATGTAGAGCAGTAGCAGCATTCTAGCAACAGTAGAGGCCAGAAGACACAGGGTTGTTATCTTCAAAGATCTGAGAGAAAATAAAGATTAATTTGGGCATCTATATCCAGTTAAAAATGTACCAATATCAATTTTGAAATAAATACATTTTCAAACAACACTGAGAGCTATTATAAATAGCAGACCCTTACTTAAGTATTAAGGGTAGAATTTAGGAAGAAGGAAATTGAACCACAAAGTAGAAATACAATACAAAAAAACGATATTAAGCAAATCATTTGATGAACGTGTGGATAATGCTAACCAAATGTTTGTTCTGTTGTTCTATAAAAATAAAATAAAAATAATACTAAGGATTTGGGGTATAAAAACAAGGTAGATCTAAAGTCCTGAGAAATAGCATTTTAGATTGGAAGGGTATTACAAGGACCTAGTATGCTATTAGAATAGCAAAAACATATTTAATGAAACACAAAAATTGTAAGTCAACAATAAAAGATTATGTTTGACTACGTAACAATTAAAACATCTATATGGCAAATATACCAAAAACAAAGTGAAAAAAAAAAACCCAAGTCAAACAAGAGAAGTTATTTGTAAACCATATAGCCAACCAAGTATTAGTATTCAGAATATAAGTAGAGTCCCTACAAAACAATGAGATAAAACAAACTAAGCAGAAAATGATAAGACAATTCTTCAAAGAAAACTGAATGAATAAACTGAAAGCTACATGATCTCACGAGAAAGCAGGGAAATGCTATCACAAAGTGAGTTACCATCGGATACCCGTAGTATCATCAAAAATTAATGAATAAACAACACCAAGTGTTGGAAAAGTGTAGAGAAACAGGAACTCTCATTTATGGGAAGACTAAATGGTATAATTATTTTGAAGAGGCGTTTAGCAAAATTTGCTTCTATGTGTTTGGTACAACTCTGGTGTAACTATATTGGAAAGCGGCAGAATGAAGGAGCACACACCCAATAGCCTAGCAATTTCCTTTCTAGATTTCTGTCCTAGAGAAAATTGGGAGCTTGAGCACAAGGAAGTTTATGGCAGCTTGCTTATGATAGCAAAACAGTGGAAACCAATTCTCGCTCCTTCATAGGAGAATGGGTAAGTTGTGGCTTATTCATGTTGGAGTTCCAATTAAGGTGAAGGAACTCAGTCTCGATACTACAGATAAATCCCCAAAGCATGACACTGAATGAAAGGAGATATAATCGACACGATACCATTACACATATAAACATAACAAATAAATAAAATGCACAAAAATATAAAAAATAGTGCATTTTGGTTTTTGTCTAAACACGTATATAATAAAAGGACTAACACATATGTGCGAATGGTGTATACAAATTTTGGGCACAGGTAACTTCTGGGGAGGGAGGGTAAGGAAATGAAGGCTTTAGCTCTACCTGGTTTTTCCCCATCATCAAAGTTCAACATTGTCCTTGAGCTTAACCTTCAGGCAACTTTGCTAGAATCCTGCCCTCACACTTGCTCCTGGACCCGAGCGCTCCCACCGCCCCCCCCCCCCCCGCCCCGCGTCAACATTGCTTAGTCCTGGACCTCTGGTCATTCCATCCTTGTTTGCTCAAGTCAGTGTATTATTTTCTCTACTTTTTAGAATGTTGGAAATGTTTCATAATTAGAAATTGTTTTTTATTTTATTTTATTTTATTTTATTTTATTTTATTTTATTTTATTTTATTTTATTTTATTTTAGAAGAGCTTAATCACCAATGCCAGGTGGTGCAGTGTTTACATCAGACAGATGCTGAGGAAGGTGTGTTGGTCTTACAATCCCAGAGCTGGTTGGTGGCAGTAGAAAAGCCAGCTCCGAGTCTTAAGAGTTTGGATTTTTTATTTTCTTCCACCTGATCACACTGCTTCCCTTATGTGGTTAAAATTATTCCACAGGTCCTTAAATCTAGTGAGAAAGGTAGCAGAGAGAGGCCGATAGTGAAGGGAGCCATGTAGGCAAATCCAGGGCGGTTATCCCCATGCAGATGTGCGTGTGGTCAGCAGAGGAAGTGTAGGGGTGAGGCGCTGCTTTCCAAGCACAGCTTTGATGTCCGCTGAGAGATATTGAGGCCGGATTACTAACTGTCCCTCCTTGATAGGACTTTCCCTGGAGCCCAGGTGGGAGGCTGTGCAAGAAAAGAGATGATTCTGCAGCCCTTCCCTCTGTTCCAGACTGTCTTGTTTCTTTAAAGGCTTCGCTAAAGGAACATCATTCTCTCCCACAGTTTGGATCCCCACATAACCTGCTGGGGAAGAGTAAACAGTAATTAGTTATATAAAGTGACAGAAAAGATACAGATACAAATTAGTGAAGGAAGATGAAGGCACAAATGTATCATTATGCAGGAGGAGCAACCATCCCACCTTTCAGAGCTCTGCTGGGAGGAAAAGTCTAGAAAAGGTGGGTTCAGCCCACCCCATCAGAATCTTGATGATGTTCTGCAAACCCACACCCACCACCCAGCTCGCTCCCATCCCCAGTGCCTCAAAGCATCCCTGCCCTGTACCAAGCCCGTCTGCTGTGATATAACCAAGTTAGAGTTCCTGTCCCACATCCACCACTGCCTTGCTCCGTGACCTGAAACCAGTCACCTGTCTTTTCTAAACTTCATTTTAGTTTCCTCATTCTCAAGGGAAAGAAGTAGCACCAGACCATTTCCAACTTTCTTCTACCTCTGCTATCTTACACAACTATAAATACCTTTAAGAAGATCTTGCTCTCCATGCCACAAAATCAACTTTGGATTATTCACTCACGGTCAAGTATAATCTACTGCTGACAGCTGGGGAAATTACACTTTAGCCATAGTGCAAAGATGGCAAACTCCGATGTTTCCAGGGATCAGGGAGGTAGCATAAATTACTGAAGCAGGCAGGTGTGACATAATAGAGAACAGTGTGGGTGTCGGGGAACTGGAGAGTGTCTGCTTACCCAAAGGCATTCACGTGCAAATGTTTCATAAACACTGTGCTGAACAAACAAAAGTTTTCTGGGGCTGGATTTGGGCCAGGAGTCACTAGAGTGGAGCCCCTGAAAAAAGAGAGGGAAAATTAGTGGCGGAATTTCAGGCATCAGTCCCAAGAGGTTTAAGAGCATTGGGGCAGCAGGGAGTGAAGAGGTGAGAGAGGGAAGGGCATACTACAGTCAAGGATCATTTGCTACCTCATCCTGCATTCATCTGACTTTCTAGACAGGTGGCCTCGGATAGATTTTGCCTCCAGCTTCACCCCCTGTACGTTGACTGAATCCAGTCAATTTGGATCTTGAAGTCCTGACTTCACTTTCCTCCCGTTTCACAAGAAGGGAGTAGAGCACCTTTCTTCCAAAAATCTCGTCTGCATTTTATATTCTATGAAGCTAAATAGTAAATGGCTTCGGGATTCATGCTTTCATTCTATTCAACATAAAGGTCCAAGCATAGCTCACAGATGAAGATTGCCTGGAGACCTCCAATTCTGGAGTTTAACGCATTATTTAATGTTTGGCAAATATTTATTGGGTGCTGGTTCTAGTTCCAGGCACCGTTCTGGCCTCTGGAATGCAGCAGAGAGCAAAGCAGACAAGATCTCTACTTTTACCCAGACCAAGCATGTGAGAAGAAAAAAAAAAAAGTAAGATCATTTCAAAATGGCAGCTTAAAAGCAATATCTTTAAGGGATGGTCAAAAAAGTGGCATTCACATTGAGACCTAAAGAAGGAAAGAATGCCACCCCAATAAAACTAGGGAGAAAGAGCAACCAGACAGAGGGGCCGGCTAGTGTGAAAGTCCTAGAACAGGAAACAGTTTGACAAGCTTGAGGAATTACAATCAAGACCACAGCTAATGGAACATAGAATGAGAGGGGGTGTAGGCATCGAAGGCAACACAGGGATCAGATTCTGTTTTCCGTCATCGTGGTAGGCAGCAAGCCATGCCTTGTGATGATGTATAAAAGTTTAACTCTGGGAGGATCTGGATATAGACAAGAGATCACCGCAAGTTTAACTCTGGGAGGATCTGGATATAGACAAGAGATGAACGCAAGTTTAACTCTGGGAGGATCTGGATATAGACAAGAGAGCACCGCAAGTTTAACTCTGGGAGGATCTGGATATAGACAAAAGATCAACGCAGTAGGAGTCAGCAGACTTGAGTTCTTCTCTGACATCTGCCAGTAACTGATGTGCGATTAGGTCAGTCTGCCGGTCGCTTCGCCTCTCTGTGCTCCAGTTTTGTCCTCTGCAAAATGACATGGCCATAGCAGATACGCTTGGGAAGGAATGCCCTCACTGGAATATAAGCACTATGAGAACAGGCATCTCTTTCACTGACATATCTACAGTGACTAGGACTGTAGTTTGACACTCAATAAATATTTGCTGGATAAACGAGCCATTTTTCTGGCTTTAAGACTCTATGCTTTTGAGGCAATCTTTGATGAAAATTGATTGGTCTTGTTTTGATAATTGTACCTTCCACAGCAATCTAAGATATAAAGTTGTGAGTATAATGCATGTTATTGGCTGACCGATTCAATTGGCTCTGCATATATCTTCTGGCTGTACATTGGATAATAATAAAATAATTTCAGAATAGATTCCTGGATTTAACCAGGCTTCCATATACTGAAGGCTTGCAATGTGCCTGGTACCATCATAAGCATGTTATATGCATTATTTTATTTAATCTTAAAATAATCCTGTGAGTTGGGAAGATTGGCATAGGAGGTCAGTAATATCAAGGATCTATGTTCCTTCCAGCTTTCCATTTGTTGTCCCTTATGTCTGGCTGTTATTGCTGCAGACATCATATTCAAGTTCAAGGGCAAGAAACGGGAAGGGATGAAGCCAATACTGCCCATCCTTTTGTTTAGGAAAGCAAAAACCTTCCTCAGCCCCCTGGCTGACTTCTCTGCTTGTTGGTCAGAATTGTATCTTGACGGGGTGCCTGGGTGGCTCAGTTGGTTGAGCGTCCGACTTCAGCTCAGGTCATGATCTCGTGGTTCGTAAGTTGGAGCCCCACGTTGGGCTCTGTGCTGACAGCTCAGAGCCTGGAACCTGCTTTAGATTCTGTGTTTCCCCTCTCTCTCTGCCCCTCCTCTGCTCACACTCTGTCTCTCAATAATAAACGTTAAAAATTTTTTTTTTAAAAATTGTATCTTGTCACCCCTAGCAAGAGTTGGAAAAGGCAGCAGCCTCATGGAGCAGGGCAGATTGGTACCCCGAAAAAACTGAGGTTCTGCCCACCCAGGAAGGAGAGGTTGACAATAGGGAAGGTGGTTGTCAGCGTCTACAGTCTCTGTGTAGAGCAGCCTGGCCATCGAATTAGGACAGAGAATCTTTGCTTGCTTGCTAGTAATTTTAAGCTCTGATGAGTTATTTTCACTTTGTCATTATTTATTTGGGTTTTTATATTGGTGCGCGCGTGTGCGCGTGCACACACACACACACACACACACACACAATGAAGAACCTAATCAGTAAGCAATGCTTTGAGGACTATAAACCAAATGCCAGGTGGAGCCATGTTATTGGAAAGTATGTGCCCCATCTAGTCCTGATTCTGCCACCATCTGATGACTGTAAGAAAATCTTTTCCTCAGTTTTTTCATTGGTAAAGTGGAGAATTTGAACCAGATGCAATCTAAAGTCTCTTTGAGCACCATCGTCTGCTGACCTTATGTATGTTGATTACGGATTGACATTTGAAAAGAATGAAGGGTGTTCAATAGGCACAAAATGTTTTATATGCTCTTAGAAGATTTGAGAGAGCTTTCAAATACTACTTGTCCCCGCTGAAAGTTGGGTACGGTGCGGTGAAAAGCTTTAAAGTAAATAACAAGTAAGATTAGATAAAGGGCATTGTATCACCGGAAAACAGAGATCAAACGCAAATGTGAAAAGGGATGCATTTTACGCGAGGAGCGCAAGTTCCACCATCAACCTGGTGTTAAGAGACTGGAAGCTTGTAGATTCTGGTGTGGGCAGTCCCAGGACTGGAACTTCAACAACAGCTCTCCCTGGGGTATTAAAAGAGGCAGCCAAAAAAAAAAAAAAAATGGCCAAGCATCTTCCCAGGGAACAGGGGCTCCTCAGAAATGCTTTGGAAGGTGCTCAGCATCTCCCTGGTCTTTGCGTGGCGCACGTGAAGAGTGGAGGCGTGGCAGGTGCTATAGTAGGCTTTGGGGTTCTCCTTTCTCTTATAAAAGCGACAGTGGTGGTGCTGTATTCATGACTTTTCAGCCTGTGCCAGATCCTGTGACAGCTGCTTTATAGATATCATATCTAAGCCCCAGTCTCTTCATCTATAAAATGTGGTAATGGTAGTCTTTGCCTCATTTTTTTCATAGAATGAATAATTATTGGGGGCCTCATCAACAGCAGTCACCCAGAGAGTTTCTCTACCAGTCTCATTTCAAAAGGGCGCCTCCGAAAATGAAGTAGTGAAACATGGAGCCTAATCCTCAGCATAGTCAGTACTTGGAAGCTTTTTATCACTGTTCCTTTGTATCCAACTGATTTTTCTTACCCAGTGAGCAACAGAGTCCCTGATGTGCCCGAAGCTCGTGGAGCCAGACTGGGTTGCCGTGAGAGGCAGAATTCTAAGATGCCCTCCGAGATGCCCTGCTCTCTGGAGTACACACTCCTCCTATGTACTCAATGGAACACTTAATCCAGGTGCTTCTGTGAAGGCTTTTGCAGACATGATTATGGTCCCCAGTCAGCTGTCCTGGAAATAGGGAGATTACCCAGGGAGGCCTGACCCAAACACATGAGCCCTTTAAATCGGGGTCTAGAGGTAAGAGGCAGGCGAGTTGGAGATTTGAAGCCTTAGAAGACTTTTGATGCGAGAGGGAAAATCCCTGCTGGTTTTGAAGACAAGCGTGGCATGGAGTGTGGGCAGTCTCTAGGAGCTGATGGCAGGGAGGAATGGAGGCCTCGTTCTTCTACTGCAGAGATCTGAATTCTGTTAACAAGCACGGATGCTTGAAGGAGAACCCAGAGCTCCCAAAGAGACAAGCAGTAAGCACTGCTTACATCCTGTTTTCAGCCTGGGAGATCCTCCTGAGCTGAGAACTCAGTCACACCATGCCTAGATTTCTGATCTGCCAGACTGTGGGCTGAGGAATAGGTGTTTTTAGCCATTCAGTATGAAGTGGTTTGTTACTTTGCTTTGGAAAACTGACACGCTTGTCTTGGGGTGCATGAGTAGCCTGTGGCAAAGCTAGGATTTGAACTCCGGCCTGGCTAACTTCAAAGCTTTTGTTCTAGGTCTCCCTTATGCCGGGGAATTATGCAATTTCCAAAGTTTTTATTAGGCAAGAAATAGATACCTTAAATTGCTAAGGGCAAGTATAAAATGCACCCAAATGATGTGGTGAATTAGGAGTAAATGCTCAGAACTATGAGAAAATAAATCACTTGAAATATTCTGTAACATAAAATGTTACTAAAATGAACGTGAGAAAGGAAGGTTGGCCATGCCCATGCCTCTAGGTTTAAAGAAAGAATGGTGACATACAAATACTTAAGTGTATTTCTCTAGTTGCCAAGTTAACTTGGCCTAGAATGTGGACAAATAGAACTTGGTGTGCAGGAACCAGAAGACTGGACATCACCATGGGTTCTACAGCGTTTTTGAAGGGTAATTGACTTCTTTTTTTTTTTTAAATGTTTGTTTATTTATGAGAGAGACAGATAGAGTGCAAGTGAGGGGAGGGCAGAGAGAGAGAGGGAGACAGAATCTGAAGCAGCTCCAGGCTCTGAGCTGTCAGCACAGAGCCCAACACTGGCTCAAGCTCATGGACCATGAGATCATGACCTGAGCCAAAGTCAAACGCTTAACCCACTGAGCCACCCAGGCACCCCAAAGGGCAAGTGATTTCCAAAGGTTAGCACAATTAGCAGAATTGGGCAAAAGAACAGCATGATTCTTCTATGGAGGGGCCATGAATTGGGCTTGGTGTACAGATGCCTTCATAAAGACCCTTCCTCATAAGGCATAGACTGTAGCTATAAAGAATAATAACTATTATTATTACCAAGGGCTAACTATGTGCCAGAAACCTCTTTAACGGCTTTACAACAATTTCTTTATCAAATAATCCTAAAACGTTGGTCCTTAGGATTATCTCTTTTTCAAAGAGGAGAAACCCAAAACATGGAAAACATGAATAATTTGCCCGGGGTAAATAGTAAGCATTAACTGGAACTGAGGCATGTCTCAAAAGGCTATTTTCTTAGTTATTATACCTTTCTCCCTGGGGACAAAAATGCTAAATTTCTAGGAAAATCTATTTTTGTTAATTAGGGAGGTACAGTTATATGGCCAAGACGGGATGTTATATAAAAGTATACACGTTATCACTTATATGAAAAGTTCAAACTTGTTCAAACTATGCTCTATATGTTGAGTAGAAAGGAAGTCATAACAGTAGATACCTCTGGAGTGTGCTGGGCGTTAGGTGTTGGGTAGTCGTCAAAGCGAGTTTTAGGTTTATTTGAAATGTTTGATTTTTTTTTTCTAGAGTACTTACAATGTATTATGAAGTAGGTCAAACCAACAAAATAGCACGTAGTATAATGGAACAAATTTCCATGTACCATCATCCAGCTTAGGAAAAAAGCATGACAAATAGAGTTGACTCCTCCAGGTTCACCCCCACAGAAGCAATTGCCTCCCGGGATTTAGAGTCTGTTATCCCCATGCATTTCTTTATACTTTTTAGTACATAGACATGCATTCCCAAATAATACCAATCATTAATGTGTTAGTAAAACATTAATATGTTTCATGTTTTTAAGTTTACCTAAATTGTATACTGTGCATATTATTTTACAACTTGCTTTTTGAAAACTCAGCGTTATATGTGCACAACGGATCAATAGTGATGTGTTTAGCTTAATTTTTTTCACTCCTGCAGAGTAGGCTACTTTATGACTATAGTTTATTTTTTGATGCTCATGTTGTTGAACACTTAGGTAATTTCCAGTGTTTTGCAATTACAGAATACTATGTTGCCTTGGGTATCTGTACCTATCTAGGTTGCCTTAACGTTCTTTAGGTTCTGTACCCAGGTGTGGTTTGCAGGGCGTAAACACCCTGGCTTTACTAGGTAAGTTCATAAGAAGGCCCGATTGTTCCAGATCTCTGTCAACACATGGTCAGGTCAGATATTAATTAGTGCTAATCCAACTTTGTTAACTGGAGAATGTGTTCATGTTTCACCCATGTGATTAGAAAGAGAAAGAAGGAGGAGGAAAGAGAGAGCCAGAGACAGAGGGAGCGAGAGGGAGGGAGAGAGAAGAAAGAAATTGGACATCAAGTACAGGAGAAAAAAGGAATCCAGTTGCTGAACTAGTGCGTAACTTCGGTGTTTGGATAGGGCCAAAGTGGAGTCACGGGCAGACTGAGTTGAGGTTTAGACCTCTGTGTAATTGACCAAGGGTTACTTACCTTTCCTTTTTTTAAGGGCAGTACTAACCCCAGAATTGGAGGTGGAGAAGAGCCTGCCGTGGCTCCAAATTGGTAAGAAGAGACAAATAGAGGCAGGAAAAGAGAGGAGATGCACCTAGAATCTCGTCTCTTGAACCACAGTTCCATCAGCCAGTCAGCCATTATATCTACAGATGATTTGGCTCATTTTCTAGGGTGATTGGTGATTAACTCTCACATGGACAAACTCATTAGTTATCCTATAATGCCTGCTTTCTCTTGGGATGTCGTGATCAGCTCCACTATGGGGACATTTTAACAGAAGAAACCAGAGACCATTATTTTATCTCACTTGGTGACTTATGAAAAATAAAATGTATTCTGTGGTGGGTGGAAATGTGACTTAATGGAGAATGTCAAAGATAAATAATTTCCGTGAGAACACAAGAAGTTCCATCAATTGCAGGACTCATGGTCTCTCAAGCCCAACATTTCATCATCAGCTCTAGCAATGGGGAAGCGTTGGTGGGATGCTGAGGTGGTTCCTTCCCCATTATGTCAACTTTGATAGATTAGAAAGTCAGCTTGTGGCACACACCCATTCAGGTACTTTCCTGGGCACCACATATATAGATCTACTTAGGTAAGAGTGAGCAAATGAAATTAATCTTTTTGAATCTGTGTTTCCTTATCTGAAAGTATTGATTATAATAATAATAATCCTAATCTCTCTGAATTATGTGGATTAAACAAGAATAGCCAGGGAAGCATTTGCCAACTGAAGGCTGAATTCAGTTGTTGATTAAAAAAAAATTTTTTTTTTAACATTTATTTCTTTTTGAGAGACAGAGAGGGAAAGAGACAGATCATGAGTGGGGGAGGAGCCAAGAGAGAGACACACAGAGAGAGAGAGAGAGAGAGAGAGAGAGAGAGACAGAAACCAAAGCAGGCTCCAGGCTCTGAGCTGTCAGCACAGAGCCCAATGGGACTCAAATTTACAAACAGTGAGATCATGACCTGAGCCGAAGTAGGAGGCTCGACAGGCTGAGCCACCCAGGCGCCCCTCAGATGTTGATTTTTGAAATCTATCATGAGAGTGTGTGTGTGTGTGTGTGTGTGTGTGTGTGTGTGTGACAGCCTTTAGTGCATATTTGCCTTTTCTCAGATGTTTTATCTATCACTGGCAGATAATCAGTGATGCTGATCTGATTAGCATCTGGCTGATGCTAATGAGCCTGGGTGAATAGCAAATCATTTTCTGTCCTAACCCTTTGCTGTTCTGTCTGTAGTGGAAGAGGGGGCTGCTAGTCAGGTTCTGGTTTTATAAAGAAGTGTTGGAAGCTCTACATATCTTGCTCCCGGGTTTCTCCCAGAGGAAATCCTTTGCTTTGCTTTCTGTTTGATTGATCGGATCATTGTCTGTCCTCAGGGAGAGAGATAATGCAATTGACTGCGTGTGTGTGTGTGTGTGTGTGTGTGTGTAAGAGAAGCAGTGATGGAACAGTAACAGTCAGCCCATGTTTTGGTCTGTTTTCTTGGAATAAAATTCACCCTGATGCTTGGCCATTTAACTGGTTTGAAAACTAGTTCTTTCTCTCTAAAGATCTGGCTGGGCTTAGTGAAGGGTTGCACAGTGCCAAGTTCTGTGTATTTCGGCACAGTAAGGGATCCATGTAGAAACTTAGAATTGTGGCTTTCTTACCGTTCCTCTCGTCTCTTAGATAAAGGAATAGCTTTCGTGGTGTCCTTGACCCATAGCCCTCTAACCTTTTCTATTTTTCTTTCTTTTTTTAACGAAAAAATAGGAACTTTATTGGATGTTCTTACACATAATGCTACGTTAGCGTTTTTTTTTTTTCTTACTGATGCACAACGTTAGGTTAGATTCAGATGTACAACTCAGCGATTCGACAAGTCTTCTAACCTTTCCTTGTACCCCTCTGGGGTTGGGGAGCTCACTCCATCGTGAGGTCTGCAGGGCAGTTCTGGAGCTTCCGGCAGGAATGAAAAGTACCATTTATTTATTTTTTTTTTTTTAATTTTTTTTTTCAACTCATAAATTTTTTATAAATTTTTTTTTTCAACATTTATTTATTTTTGGGACAGAGAGAGACAGAGCATGAACGGCGGAGGGGCAGAGAGAGAGGGAGACACAGAATCGGAAACAGGCTCCAGGCTCTGAGCCATCAGCCCAGAGCCCGACGCGGGGCTCGAACTCACAGACTGTGAGATCGTGACCTGGCTGAAGTCGGACGCTTAACCGACTGCGCCACCCAGGCGCCCCAAATTTTTTATTTATTTTTGGGACAGAGAGAGACAGAGCATGAACGGGGGAGGGGCAGAGAGAGAGGGAGACACAGAATCGGAAACAGGCTCCAGGCTCTGAGCCATCAGCCCAGAGCCCGACGCGGGGCTCGAACTCATGGACTGCGAGATCGTGACCTGGCTGAAGTCGGATGCCTAACCGACTGCGCCACCCAGGCGCCCCGAAAAGTACCATTTAAATGACACAATGTCTTAGCTGGATCCATGAGGAATGCCATTGATTACGGTGCTGCTTGTGGTTTTCGTTGTGCTGCTGTCCTCCTTCTGGGCACATTGTAGGTTTAAGTATCCTACCTACCTTATGGCTGGATGGGGCCATGTGACTAATCCTGGCTAATGAGTTGTTGAGTGGAAGTGACATCAGTCACTTGAAAGGCAGGAGCGTTTCATTCCCAGTTTGTGACATACCTGTGCACCCTCCCCCTCCCCAAGTTCTCTTTCCCTTTGGCCTGGCAACTGGCAACATCTAAAATGGTGGTTACTCAAGACTACACTGTATGTTAAATAGCTTGAAAATAAATTGAAAAATAAAAAAGAAACATACAAACTAATCACCATGCTTGGACTATGTCTATCCTGGTTCAAACAAACTACAAATAAAAGAAGATAATGATGATGTGTAGGCGAATCATGAAAATGCAGACATTGATTGGGTATTTAATGATGGAAAAGAATGTTGAGTTGGGGGGCTGTGATGAAGGCATTATAATTACATAGGAGAATGATATTAAAGTATCTGAAGATGAAATAAAAGAAATAAATAAGAATAAAACGGTAGCCACTCCATCAGTCTGGGTTCGTGAGTGAACATAATGAGAAGAGCCTCCCTGACTACCCACGATGGATATGCTAAGTGAGTGAGAATAAACCTTTCGTCTCATAAACTACTGAAGATTAGAGGTTGTTTGTTACCAGAGTGTATTCTAGCCCATTCTGACTGACACAATGATGACTGAGAACCCATTCTCAGAAACCTTCTCAATACAGCCTTTCAACTCTGCAAGTGGACTGAATTTGTGAAATGAGAAGGAAAGTATTTTGTTATTTTCTTTTTGTTAGAGTGGAATTCTACTTTCCAATATTTCCCCTCAGTCGACCCAGTCACACTCCTAAGAGCTACATGGAGGTGTTTCAAAGATTGAAGTTAGCTATCCCAGCACCTCTGGGCCCCTTAGCCTGTAGGTTGAAATCCCCATTTCCTCAACTGCTCTCCTTGTGATGCAGGGATTAATTCAGAGGGGTTTTTTTTTTTTTTAAATCTGGTTAACTATCTAGATATTTTTGAGTGTTTGTAGATAATCATTATCCAGGACAATTCGCAGGGTATCCTTAGACTTTTAGAAACTTTAGCATCCATATCTTTAAGATCCCATAAACTGGCTAAGGTGTGCCTCGTTAGGGTGCAGGATAGTGGGAAAGGTTTAATTTGGATCAATGGACTGAATATCCTGAGAGAATCAAAGAATTGCTGGGGTCAGAGTGCTAACGAGATGAGTTTTAAAAATAGGAAATGGTTGGGGTGCCTGGGTGGCGCGGTCGGTTAAGCGTCCGACTTCAGCCAGGTCACGATCTCGCGGTCCGTGAGTTCGAGCCCCGCGTCGGGCTCTGGGCTGATGGCTCAGAGCCTGGAGCCTGTTTCCGATTCTGTGTCTCCCTCTCTCTCTGCCCCTCCCCCGTTCATGCTCTGTCTCTCTCTGTCCCAAAAATAAATAAATGTTGAAAAAAAATTTTTTTAAATAGGAAATGGTTGAAGGCACCTGAGTGGCTCGGCCAGTTGAGCATCCAACTCTTGATTTTGGTTCAGGTCATGATCCCACAGTTGTGGGATTGAGCCCTGCATCAGGCTCTGTACTGAGTGGGGAGCCTGCTTGGGATTCTCTCTCTCTCTCTCTCTCTCTCTCTCTCTCTCTCTCTCTCTCCCTGTGCCCCTCTCCTGCTTATATGCGCTCTAAAATAATAAATAAATAAACAAATAAATAAATGAAAATAGATAAATAAATAAAATTTTTAAGAAGATAGGAAATGGTTGCAAAGTGAGATATTTGAAAGCACAATTGTTGGGGGTGATAGTTATTGGTAATGAAAAGTTCAAGGAGTCAACCTTGGCGTGAATAACTGAGGAAGTATAGAATGCCAGCTCACTGGAGGATAGCAGGTTTAGGGACCCGTAAGGCTCAAAGGAGTTTTCAGAACATTGTTTCGGAGATAAATATTTATAGTCATCTTTATTCCAGATTACCTGTTTTAACTTTTAGTTTATCCTTATAAGCTATACCACTGGTTATTAAATTTTCTTTCACATCTTAGAACATTCCTCATAGGTACGTTGTACATCACGGGTTCTGGAATGAGGGACACCTTAGTTGAAATCCTGGATTTACTGCTTGCTAGTTATGTGACTTTGGGAACATCAATTCAAATCTTTGAGTCTCAGTGTTTTCTTCTGAAAATTGGATACAGCAGTAGCACCTGTCTCCATAAGCTCGTTGTGACAACAGAAGGAATGAATGCTTCAAAACCAGTATTCTTTCTGGCACGTGGCAGCACTCAGATAATGACAGCTATTTTTTAGCCCATTATTATTATAGCAGAGAGGCCAAGGAGGCCTGACAGATTGGAAAGCTGCCACAGTCAACCCTAAGGGGATACCCTAATTACATTATATTACATTACATTACATTACCTTACATATTGCAGCCTAGCATTTATTTTCAAGCTAACCACAACATTAATTTTCTTTCTCAGCAGTTTCTAGGGCATAGAAGCATTTCTACTCCGTAAATTATTACGAGAAGGAATAACACACACAGACACACACACACACACACACACACACACACACACACACACACCCAGAATTCCACAAACCCGATTTGCAAATCTTGTCAAATTAGATATTCATAAGATAATGAAATACAGTTTTTCATGGAAGATCTGAATTATAGCTGTTATCCTTCTGGGCTGTGAATGAGAAAAGCTTAAAACTAGAGCAGATCTTCCTAGTTCTCTTGATAGAGTAGTAGTATGCTGCCTCTGCCTCTGCTCAGCTATTTCCAACCTTTGACCTTCACTGATCTTTACCTGTGTATGTCCAGGATTGGTAAATCAGGAACACTTCAGTGCATTCATCTGAGACAAGACAGCTGAAGTTCAAGAAGAGAAAGCAGCCAAGCTCTTGAAAGTTAACTCTACTTTTTTTAGACCAGTAATTCGCAATCCTATCAGATCAACCACTACCCTGCCCTTTTTAAATAACCATTTTGTCATACCCTTGACTATGCTGAAATGAAATCCACGATTGTATATAATCTATACACAATTTTGCAAATTAACCACATAATGCCTTAATTGGAATACAGAAGAGCAATAAAACAAAAGTGATTTATGATAAGAGAATATGTATTTCATTATGTAAATGCTCAGGCTCGTTTATAGTAGAAAATATAATCAAGCAGTCAGATACTTGCACTTGTGTGTTAAATCACCAAAACTGTAACAACTACCAACAGAGCCCAGGACAGGCGTGTTGTGTTGGCCATGAGTGGCATTGCTGTTGGTGACATACAGAGAATACTTGCTCTGAACAAAATGAAAGCATAATCTTCCCTTCATTTAGTGTATATAAATTAACATGCAAGAAAGTATTTGTGTTTATGTGTAAAAGTAGTTAAGTTCTAGATTAGGTGGTCCGAAACAAAATTTTCACTTATACAAATGGCTGGTAGGACATTCTAAAATCATGGAGAATGGAGAATGATTTCTTTTTTTTTTTTTTTTAATGTTTATTTATTTTTTTAAATTTTTTTTTCAACATTTTTTTAAATTTATTTTTGGGACAGAGAGAGACAGAGCATGAATGGGGGAGGGGCAGAGAGAGAGGGAGACACAGAATCGGAAACAGGCTCCAGGCTCTGAGCAGTCAGCACAGAGCCCGACGCGGGGCTCGAACTCACGGACCGTGAGATCGTGACCTGGCTGAAGTCGGACGCTTAACCGACTGCGCCACCCAGGCGCCCCAATGTTTATTTATTTTTGACAGAGAGAGAGAGAGAGAGAGAGACAGAGCACGAGCGGGGGAGGGGCAGAGAAAGAGGGAGACACAGAATGCAAAGCAGGCTCCAGGCTCTGAGCTGTCAGCACAGAGCCCAACGTGGGGCTCAAACTCACAGACTGCGAGATCATGACCTGAGCCGAAGTCTGACGCTCAACCAGCTGACCCCCCCAGGCACCCCACAATGATTTCTTTTTTCATGAGAGATTGTCCCTCATAATGTCACCCATCCTCCCCCTAAAAGCCTTAGTGCTCCTCAAACAAACCACAGTCTCATGCCCCACAAAATCTCTCCCACGGCTTCTCTGGGGTGGTACCTCTTCTACTGAGAACTACGTTCTAGATAAGTTGACCGAAGCGCCTGCAAGGAAAGGCTCTTAAACTCCCACAGCCAAAGGTCATCCTCAAAAACAAACAAGAGAAACAAAAAAGCCCCCTGAACTATAGTTGTCCTTCTACACATCAGACATGTCAAAATTCAACTCCGATCAGGTCACCACCTGTGCCGCTGTTCTTAAAACAGTTGTGACCCCCCCCCCCCCCACTGAAGTCATGATGCAGACCTAAATACTTGGCCCAGCCTCCAGCCCCCTCTCAACGTGACCCTTTTGGCCTCATCTACTGGTGCCTCTCTGGGTCCCTGCATTCCAGTCATGTTGGTCTTCCTTCACCTGCTGGAGTCAACCGTGTCACTCTCACTCCTGCACACCCGGCCCAGGGTCCTGACATTCCCTGCCTTGTTTTCAGTCACCTTCCGTTCCTTTTTTAAATCGCAGCTCAGTTATCACTCCCCGAGGAAAGCGTCTTCTGATCTCCCACCGGGGTTAACGCTGCCGTGTTATAAATATAAATAATGTGTACCTCTTCTTACAGCTTCCACGACAACTGTAATTTTACCTACATGCCGTTACTGAATTCGTGTCGACTCCAGGAGTTTCTGAGCTTCCCTGGGGGAAGGAGCCATGCTTCCTTCCTCTCCCTTCTCAGCGACTGAAATAGGACAGATCCTCAAATATTCTGTTGGAGCGCATACACAAGTGACTGAGTAGACAAGAGGGATGGTTGAACGAACAAGTGAACACACATACGCCTAGAGCTAAGCTGGCATTCCTTGGCAAGGCACCGTTGAGTCAGTGAGTTTATTTGTTTTCTAGTGAGAACGAAGCTCCCACCCAACTGCTGGGAGAAATTAATGCTCTCATGTATGACCTGCCTGGCAGGAGCAGTGCTTTAACCTTCCAGCGTGAAGCAACAAAGTTGTGAGTTTGTAGGAGTGTAAGAGAAGATCGGGTTCACAGGAGGAGGAGTATCCTTTGTCTTCAGTCGAACCAGTAATACATAAACATGTTATTGTAGTTTAAAATTCCAATAATGCCCCAAGTGGAAAAGTCTCCCGGTACCCTCCCCTTCCCTGCCCAAAGTATTTTTGGTTAACAGTTGGTTGTACACTCCAATGGCCATAATCTCTGAATTTGTATATATGCACACGTCTCTCTCCTTCTGTTTTCATTTTCCTTCAGACTCTTGTGGTATCATATCATATGTATTGGTCTATGAATTTTCACTTAACCATGCATCTGGTAGATACTATTTTGTTGGTATTTCATGTATGATTTCATTGTTTATATATGAAATGATTTATGCGTGTGTATATATTTTTTATTTTAAAATAAAATATAGCATTTTATTTATTTTTTTTTTTAATTTTTTTTTTCAACGTTTATTTACTTTTGGGACAGAGAGAGACAGAGCATGAACGGGGGAGGGGCAGAGAGAGAGGGAGACACAGAATCGGAAAGAGGCTCCAGGCTCCGAGCCATCAGCCCAGAGCCCGACGCGGGGCTCGAACTCCCGGACCGCGAGATCGTGACCTGGCTGAAGTCGGACGCTTTAACCGACTGCGCCACCCAGGCGCCCCAAAACATAGCATTTTAAAATAAAATATAGCAAACGTAGCAAAAGCTACTGAAAAAAAATAAAAACACCTGTGTGCCTGTGACCCAACTTAAGGTATAAATTACAATCAAAATGTCCTCCTGATAAAATAGCTACCCCTTCCTGCCCCCACCCCACAGTCATTGCCCTGGTTCCTGAGTGTCAACTCAATACATGTCTTTACTTTTCATTACATGTAGGTGCATTCCTTCTTATTCTTTTTAACATCTGCATAAACTTAAGGGTATCAAAGTGCTGTGATTGAATTAGCCATTCCCAGAATGGTGGACATTTATACTGTTTTCACGTGTTCGTTCTTTATTTTAAATTTTTTTTAAGTTTTTTTTTTTTTTTTTTTTACTTATTCTGAGAGAGAGAGCAGGCAGGGGAGAGGCAGAGACAGAGGGGAGAGAGAGAATCCCACGCAGGCTCCACACTGTCAGCGCAGAGCCCAATGCAGGGCTCGAACTCTAGAACCATGAGATCATGACCTGAGCCGAAATCAAAAGTTGGATGCTGAACCACCCGAGCCACCCAGACGCCCTCCAAGTGTTCATTATTCACACACAGTGCAGCAACTCACGTCTTTTCTACACCTAAGCTAGTGTTCAAGCATTTCCCTAGAATAGATACGTGAGAAATGTGTATTCAGAATTTTCAAAGATTTTGCCAGAGTAGCACCGACAAAGCTTTGCCAGTGTATCTTCCCACAACGAGTCCTGTGAGTGCACTTTGGACACATCCTTAGCAGCTCAAATGATTGAAAACTTAGTGTTTTCCCAATCTGATGGGTGAAAATTATCTGTCATTTTACATGACATTTTCCTAACAACATATATTTGCTGAGTAGAGTTGTCCTCCCTTAACTGGGGGGGGGGGGGTGCATTCCAAGACCCCAGGTGGATGTCTGAAATCGTGGATAATGCCATACCCTATATAGACTATGTTTTTCCTATATGTACATACCTATGATAAAGTTTAATTTATACATTAGGTACAGCCAGAAATTAATAACAATAACTAAAAATAAAATCGAACAATTACAACAATATACTGTAATAAAATGCATGTGAATGTGGCCTTCCCTTCTCAAAATATTCTATTGTTCTGCACTCGCTCTCCTTATGATGATGCTGAGATGATAAAATGCCTACACGATGGGATGAAGTCAGGTAAATGGCGTCAGCATTGTGATGCAGCATTAGCTACTATTGTCCTATGACCATGTGTCAGAAAGAGGGTCATCTGCTCCTAGACTGCCGCTGCCTGCAGGTAGCTATAACCACAGAAAGTGAAGCCACGGGTAAGAGGGGATGACAGTACCAACTGTGTGCCAAGAAAACAGATAAAATCTCTGCTTTCATGGTGCTTGCAATCTCTTGATGAGGAGGCAGTCAACAGACGTCAAAAAAAAAAAAGGGAACATACAATATGTTAGATAAATGCTATGAAGAAAAATAAAGCAGTGGAAGGAATCTGAGAATGCCAGGGTATGTTACGTCAGTTAGGATGGTCAGGAAAGCCCTCTTTGATGAGGCTGCTTTGAGTAGAGACCTAATTGAAGGCAAGGAGGAAACCCAGTGGCTATCTGGGGGTGAGCTTCTGGGAAGAAAACACAGCAGGTGCAAAGTTCAGAGTGCACTTGACATATTTAAGAAATAGCGTGGGGCGCCTGGGTGGCTCAGTAGGTTAAGCGCCCGATTTCAGCTCAGGTCATGGTCTCACTGTTCATGGGTTTGAGCCCCGCATCGGGCTCTGTGCTGATAGCTCAGAGCCCGGAACCTGCTTTGGATTCTGTGTGTGTCTCTCTCTCTGCCCCTGCCTGGTTTGCACTCTGTCTCTCAAAAATAAATAAATGTTAATAAAATAAAATACACTTAAAAAAAAAGAAATAGCGAGAAGGCTCTTATGAGGTGGTCATGGTAGCAACTTCAGCTGTCTTTCATGGGCTGGGAAGCTATTGACGAATTTTGGACTGGGCAGGGAACACACACCGTCTGCATAAGTATCAGAGCTATAACTCTGGCTTTTGTAGAAAATATTTTGTAGAAAATAGGCCATAGTGGCTGGGGATCAAAGACGAGAGTGTATTGCAAGAGACTATGTTAAAGATGATGGTGGCTTGGACTGGATATTAGTGGTACCACTGATGAGAAGTGGTCAGATGCGGGAGGAAATTGGACACACCCAAACATCATGGAAGAGGGGAGGAAAATTCATAAAAAGCATTAAAGTTATTCCTTGTTTATGGCAGCCTCAGGTAGATGGGCAAACGCGGAGAACGAATCTCTTCCTTTAAGGAAAGCTGCACAGCTTATAAACTACATTTGCAGTTAATAACTCTTTTTAAATCAAGCACACATTGGTAAGTTTCAGAATTGGCTGGGGAAATAATACCTGTGGAGTCAATATACTTATCAAGGCAATTTTATGGGCGAAGCTAGGTTACACATTTGGTGTGGAAAACTGAGAAGTCGCAGAAAAGTATAAAGAAGTAATTCAAGTTTTTCTAGAGTGTCATTATCTAGAGATAACTATGTTATATATGTACATAACTTAAATGTACGGGTTATATACAATACGGTATATATTATTACATGTATAAATATTAGGTACTGTATGTGGATCATTTACCTGTACATGTATGTGGCTACATGTGTTTGTATTTCACATCTACTTACCAGGCTTGCATTTGAATGTTACTCCACAAAACTCAGGTGTACAAAATGCCACATTTCTTCGAATCTCTACATTAGTTAACTTTTTAATGAACCCTTCAGGGCGGACCTCAAGGGGAAATTCAATCTCAGACATTTCGTGTATGTCTTCTCTCCGGGCCAAGCTGGGCCTTTCGCATTTCAGTGGGCCTTTCGCATTTCACCACCGCCAGGATAACTGTCTACCTGTACCGGTCCCTGGAAGGCAGAAGGCCCTGTTGCTTCTATGTGAACCTTGGCACTGGGGTCTTTGATCCTAGTGGTTTGTCTCTGCGGGTGCTGAGCGGGACTGCTGTGTTCCTTCTTGCTGTTTGGAGTCTGCAAACCTCCCTCTTTCTTAGTTGGCTGTTTCTGCCTTTCGGTCAGGTGATTATGCTCTGGTGCCAGAAGCTTCTGCCTTCAGCCCTGCACCTTGAAAAACCCATAACCAGTGTTGCCAATAAAACACAAATTTTCGTTATCTTATTGGGAGAGAGGAGGAACATAATCGCTCATTCCTACTAGTCTTTTTTTTTTTTTTTTGTGGTTTTAAGAAATCAGTCACAAGTTAATCTCTCAGTAGTTATTTTTCTGGGCCCATATGTAAACACATTTTTATAGAAAATTGAACTCGTGCTTTGCTGCTTCATACCTGCTTTTAGCACTGAACAATGTTTATGAGAGCTTTCCCCTGTCATTAAATATTCTTTTCAAACTCAGATTATCATGGCCATGTAAATACTAAGTAAATAAGAAATTGTTTATGTAACCGATACCTAAATTTAGATGTTTAGGTTGGTTCCAATTTTCCCAGTTATAAGCAATATGATCGTGAGTCATAATATACCTATGTCTTTAGGAGCAGCTCTAATGTATTTTTTTAGGATGAAATTTTAGAAGTGGGATGATTGGAGCATGAATTTTTTGAGGCTCTTTCTGCATTTGTCTATAAGCATAGTCTGGACGTGTATTTATGAACTGTAGGACAGTTCTCAGGCTTGCCAGCTTAGAATGGCAAGCGGTTGTCTTTAAGCTAATTTACGTTATAGGATTCTGTTTTAGGGATGCCTGTTACCATCCAGGTAGAGAATCCGGGTGACCCCCAGTTTACTCTCCGCCGCCTTCCCCTTCCCCATCACTCCCCAACCTACTCTTAGGGACTGCCTGACAGGGTGTGTAGGTGTGAGTGGGCGTGCACGTGATGGTGGGCTTGAATGCCGAGTCTTTCTCGCCCCGCCAAGATATTAGCGACCCTTGACTCCCCTTACGTTTGTGGCAGCTCGATATGCCCCCAGACTCTTGTATTTGCACACCACCTTCCAAACTCCATCCCCGTTCCTGTGAGCTTTGCGCAGATTTTCTTCCTTCTTTGCCCTATCACATCTGCTTTTCTCCTAGCTGTGTCTGGAAAAATTCCAGTGTATTCTTACTCATTATCACTTTTCTCTGGACTGTATTTTTAGTTGTTATTTCAACAGCCCCCAGCCAAATTACAGCATTTTGTCATAACGATCAGTCATCGACCAGGCCACGTGTCTGGCTGTGCGGAGTTAGAGGACCCGGATGTGTGTGAATGTCATGTGTGTATATTTGAAATAAACAGAAGAGATAAATAATAATAGGATAAAATGCATTTATTGAGCATGTAGTATATGCCAGGCAATATCCTGAGTGTTTTATATGCATTTCCTTAATTAATCCTCAGGGCAACTCCAGTAGATGACTAGAAAATACATTTAAAAGCTCTGTCAGGGGCGCCTGGGTGGCTCAGTCGGTTAAGTGTCCGACTTCAGCTCAGGTCACGATCTCGTGGTCCGTGAGTTCCAGCCCCGCGTCGGGCTCTGGGCTGACGGCTCAGAGCCTGGAACCTGCTTCCGATTCTGTGTCTCCCTCTCTCTCTGTCCCTCCCCCCACTCATGCTCTGTCTCTCTCTGTCTCAAAAATAAATAAACATTAAAAAAAATTAAAAAAAATAAAGTAAAAGATCTGTCAGCCTTCAGAGTATGTGGGAAAGGCTTCTGATATTCTCTGGGGAAACTAGCTAACTATTGGTAGTCTGCATATGATGTCAACAATTATATAAGTTGCAACTCAAAGAAATGATTGGTGACCCTAGTACAACTGACTCAGAGAGTGGTTTAGATAAGATGAAGTAGAAATACTGAGTTGAAGAAAGAAAAACAAAACAAAACACACCTCTATGTTGATTGCTAGGGTTTGAGAATCTTTCAGGCAAGGGTTAACTTGCACATTTTTTTTACTTGTTTAATATGTTTATTAATATAGTTTATTGTTATAATTTATTATAATGTAATAATTTATTGTGCTAGGGGCTACGGATATCAAAATGAATAAGACAATATGGTTGAGATGACAATAAATAATTAAAATATAGTGTGACAAAAGCTATGATATGGAAGCATAGGTGCTGTAAAACATACAGGAAGAGGAAGTTCTTGGAGCTTCCCAGAAAATAGGATGTTTAACAGAGTCCCAAAGGACATGAAGGAGCTTGCCAGGTAAAGAAGGGGAGGGAGAGAAAGGGGCTTAACAAGTGTGTCCCACTTCCTTGAGTGGGCATGTGAGCACTTCTCTGTGGTAGAGTTGGTTATGGAACAGTGTCGGAAATCGAGGCAGAGAGCTCAGTAGGGCCCGGGTTAAATCAGGTCATGTTTGGTATTTTACCAACATGGCAGTGGAGGAGGACATTACGGTATTTTGGACCGATAGGGGGAGATGAGTTCGTTCCTTCTGGAAAAAAACCAAAGCGAAACATTTTCACTTCAGTGCTGCTAATGGTTGGGAAGAGAAGGAGTCAAGGCAGATGACCAATGAAAAGGTGACTCATTCATTCACTCATTCATTCATCCAATCATTCATTCATTCATTCATTCATCTTTTTGAGTACTTGTATGTGCCAAGCACTGCTTTAGGCACTAGAAACACATCAGTGAACATAACAGACCATGTTCCTGCTTTCAGTGGGTTTTCATTCAAGACTGTCTAGTGTGTAGGAGGGCATGCTGGCTAACAGCTATGGAAACCGATCACGCAAGGCAGGGGAATAGAAAGTGAGAGAGAGGTCCTGTGCCAAATTTGGTGGCCTGGAAAGTCATCTCCTCAGAGGTAAATCTGAGTGGAGACTTGAATGAAGAAGTGAGTAGTTTCGATCTGAGAGAGCCAGCTGGAGGCAGCACCAAATGAGAGACCCTGAGGGGGGAGCCCCAGTTGGCTCCTTTTGGGAATGATGAGGAAGACGTTACAGCTGGAGCAGCATGGGAAAAGGAGAATGTGGTAAAGGCTGAGATCATAGGACAGCCAAGAGCCAGCTTTGTGGAGCCATTTAGGCCACGGGAAGGGTTCTGGGTGTTAACTGTGAGTGTGATTAGGGAAGTGACACATTCCAACCTAAGCATTTTACAGAGCTCACTCTGTCTACTGGGTGAAGAGTGGGGTGTATTATAGAAAACAACGGAAGCAGGAACGCCAGTTGTAGGCCTTTGCCATCATCCAGGTGAGGCATGAGGTGGTTTCAACTAGGCTGGTGATGGTCTAAAGAGCGGGGAAAGGGTCAGAAGCAGAGGACGTTTTTTAAGGTAGAGCTACTCGGATTTGTTGATGTATGTGAGACATGAGAAGAAGAGGCTTCCCAAGAGTCACTTTAAGATGGTTGGCCCAAGAATGGACAAAGAGGCTGCTTATTGAGATGGGAAGCAGGGTTGAGGCGAGGGAAATGAAGAGTTGAATTTTAGAGGTGTTAAACTGAAGCTGTCTGTTAGGCTGATAACTGAAGGCAGAGTAGGCAGTAGAATGTGAACGGCGGTAGTAATCTCTGCAGAGACAACAGAAAGACCCTCATTAGGGTATTGACAGTGGACTAGAGAGGAGTGAAGAGATTTACAAGGTACTCAGAGTAGGTAGAAGCTTAGGGAAAGGAGGAACAATGACGTAAGATGCCAGATTTCTGGCGTGGTCAGGTAGAATGATGCTTTTTCCCACTTAGTGACAAACTCCGGAGGAATGCAGGACTCCCAGTTAAATAGGTTTCTTTTAGGAGGTTCTTACAGATCTTAAGGACCCCCTGCCCTGTTCTTCTTTAGACCAAACTCATTTCCGGTTCCAGAAGAACAGGGGCCATCTAACTAGCTTCATAAAGGACCAAGATAAATAGTTTTAGCTTTTGCAGTCCATACAGTTTCCATCAGAATTATTCAACTCTGCCTTTGCAGTGGAAAGCGGCCACAGAAGATACGAAAGTGATTGAGCGTGAGCGTGTTCCCGTGAAATTTTACTCACAAATACAGGCAGTGGGCTGGATTTGGCCCTCTGGCCATTGTTTGGTTACCTCTGTAGGAGAACAACCCCAAGCAATTTCTTCTTTCACCTGAGCAGAAAATTTTTACGCTGTCAGAGCAGGGGTGAGAAGAGAAATCGTAATACTTAGCAACAGCAAGCCTAGACCCTGGGAAAATATGTAGAGCTGAATCCATCAGCAACTGGGCCCAGTGACAGGGGCCAGATGAAGCAGAGGGATAGGGAGCAGGTTGTTATCAGAGTATGGGAAATTCCACGTTTCCTTGGACCCTTATCCTTGGGGTAAATGATTGACTACGGGGAGACGCCTCATGTGGCCCACAGGTGTTTTTTTTTTTCCCCTGGGCTGGATTTCTTAGAAGCACAAGAGTAATTTCAAGGCAATGGCCAGCCAAATCCTGAAAACATAACACTTGTCTTGTTCCAAAGGAACACAGGTCTGTACCCGGTGAGCATTATGTACCCTAAACAACTGTGGGCCAAGAGATGTTTGCAAAACAAACCAGAGACCCTACCCTGAATTTGCCTATAGACAAAAAAATATGTCACAAAACAATTATCTCTTACACTGTTTGCTCAGTTCTAACTTTGGAAGGTGTAGTCTTGTTGTTTTTTGTTTTGTCTTGTTTTTTAAATTTTTTTTAATGTTTATTTATTTTTGAGACAGAGAGAGACACAGCATGAATGGGGGAGGGGCAGAGAGAGAGGGAAACACAGAATCGGAAGCAGGCTCCAGGCTCTGAGCCATCAGCCCAGAGCCCGACGCAGGGCTCGAACTCGCGGACCGCGAGATCGTGACCTGAGCCGAAGTCGGATGCTTAACCGACTGAGCCACCCAGGTGCCCCTCATTGTTTTTTTTTAAGTTTATTTATTTATTTTGAGAGAGAGGGCATGCACGCTTGGAGGAGGAGCAGAGAGAGAGGGAGAGAGAGAATCCCAGGCAGGCTCTGCATTGAAAATGCAGAGCCTGACACGGGGCTCGATCTTACGAACCGTGAGATCCTGGCCTGAGCTGAAATCAAGAGTTGGATGCTTAACCGACTGAGCCACCCAGCCGCCCCAGAAGAATGGATTTTCTCTTTTTTATTTTTTTTTTAACATTTTTATTTATTTTTGAGACAGAGAGAGATAGAGCATGAATGGGGGAGGGGCAGAGAGAGAAGGAGACACAGAATCAGAAGCAGGCTCCAGGCTCTGAGCCATCAGCCCAGAGCCCGACGCGGGGCTCGAACTCACGGACCGTGAGATCGTGACCTGGGCTGAAGTCGGATGCTTAACCGACTGAGCCACCCAGGCGCCCCAAGAATGGATTTTCTTAAAGTGAGACTCGCCCCTAAGGTGTAATTTAATGGCATTATCACTTAGCATTTTGTTTACAAAAAGCCCTGATAGTTAACATACTGTACCACAGCGAGAATCTTCCCAAATGTAGATCTCACCTTGTCACATGGGTCCTGGCTTGGCTTTGCATTCAGGCTTGGCCTCAGATAACAGTGTCTTCGATCCTGATATCTTTTGAATTCCTTGCAGCTTTGAACTCCCATTATACTCTCTACAGACAGAGCCTCGTTGGGCTTTGAAGTTTTTCTCATGCCCCTTATGTGTAATCTCTGAGGCTCTTGAAAAGCCTGTTAAAAGCTTGCCACTAGAATTCTCCTCCACGAGTTTGTGTTTGAAAAATACCTAACCTTCATCAGCTGTGCATCAAACACCGGCACCACCCTCCCACCCTCAAAAACAACGAGAAACAAGGTTTTTTAGGAATTGCATAGAAACTCCATTTTGAATAATTTTCTTCCTGTAAAGATGTTGTGATCCCTACCATTTTTCTGTAGCCAGCGTATTTTCACAAAGCATATGAAGCTGTCATCATCAGCGTGTTGGATATCAAGTTTGTAGACTACAAGTAAAACATAATCACGTCTTTTTTTTTTTTTTTTAAAGGAATGTTATTCAATCTCAAACGAGCACGTTTGAAATTTAGTGGGGAAAGCACTGGGCTTGGAATCAGAATGTGTAGGTTTAAGTCCCAGGTGCCCCACCTGATAGTTGTAGGAGCTTACGTTTCCCAGATACGCTGAGCACCGGTCCCTTCAGAAAGAAGACATCATGATATTAGATTATGTGGTACTTGAGAAGATGAAATGAGGCAGCGTGGAAAACCTCCCTAGTGCATTGTTTGCCATATAGTAGGTGCTCGATAAAGCCACATCAGAATCTCCCCACTTCCAAGTAAGAAGTTCCAAATACAGGAGCGAAAGAAAGTGATTTGCAATGGAGGGATGAGGGCTGGGGTAGAGGGCATCCTGTCCAATGCTCTGCTTCGGTGGCCTCCAAAGTGTGGTCCCCAGACTGGCAGCATCAGCATCACCTAGGATCTTGTTAGAAATGTACGGAATTAGAAACTATGTGGGTGGATCCAGAAATCCAAGCCAAGCTTTGATATTCCCTGGTGATTCTGGAGCACCACTGCTCTGATGCTCTTATCATGGAATGGTTTTATATGAATTATCTTATTTAGTTTTTTCTGGGAAAAAAAAGGTTTTGTAAGGGAAAAAATCATACTTAAAAAAAAAAAAAAGCTGACTGGAAGACCTGAAAACTTACCATTAAGAACCCAAAGTCACATAAAACAAATAGGAAATAGTCCCCCAGCATATTTGAAAATATAGGATTCCAAGTAAGGATAACACCTAGAACATATCTAGAATGTGGAAAGGAACTAAGACCACGTGAATAGAACAGAGACATTCAACAGAGGCTACAGCAAGGGGGTTGCCATCACTACTCTCAGTCTGCAAAGACTCAAAGTCAGGCAAGAGAGTAGAAAAGCTTATAGTGAAAACAGTGGGGCTTCAGCTCTGATCGGAGGTTGTTGGCATAGGGAAGCAAGAGGTGAACTGCAAAGAAGTGAGGGGCTCTCATGTAATGGGTTTGGGGGTCATATTTGCCTTTCGGTGGTTGGTCTTCAGGTGGAAGCAGGTAGGAGGGAAGAAAGAGAGCCATTGAGTAAGTCCCGACCTTTCTGGACTGGTTGCTGCAAATATTGGCAGTGAGAGTTTTCCTGTTACATAGGATCTGGCCATCGTTTGTACATTAGGCCGTCAAGAAACCCAGGACAAAACCGCGCACGTATTTAAAGGAAATGATGTAAGCTTTGACAAGGTTACAGTTACGACGTTTCTGAAGTTATTGGTATAGAGGAAAACAGTTAACATTCCCAGGGACTCTGCTATTTCCATTTTACCTAAAAAGGTGTTTAAACATTAATTTACATGAACTATTATCAGTGCAAATATTATCTGAGCTTAAGTCTCCTGTGTGTACTCCAACTGCCGTGGATTTTGTTCATGGCAACTAATACAGGTAATGAAGACAGTACACACACAACACAATTAGTTGTGAAAATGATGTATGCTGTCAAAGGAAAAACTGCGGTGGAGAAAATTAAACAGAGAAGGATGACTTTTTCAAGGCTTTGCTATTGGGGAGAGAAACCGGGATGCAGTCTGAACTCAATTTCACTGAAGCAGAGAACAGGAGAGGTTTCCAGGAGTAGAGTGGGGTGGGAATCATACATAGGCCATCTGTGTTTGCTATTTGGCCTTACCCAAAGGAAACAGGGGGGAGTTTTAGAATTTGGAGCAATGTGTCCATTGGAGTTAGGCTCCTACCCTCTCACAGAAACTGGATGGTAGGGACTCTGCCTTCCTTAATGAAGACATCCCATTTCAAAGGGATGGCTACTAGGTCCATGAGAAAGACAGTCCTGGCTTGTAAAACTGGAAAGAGGCTTTTAAAGATATTTATATCCCAAAAGGCCAGAGACACAATCTACACTTATAAGTTTTCTAAAGTAAATGCTCTAAGATCACACCTGTCAGAACGGCTAGTATCAAAAAGACAAGAAGTAACAAGTGCTGATGAGCTTGTGGGGAAAAAAGGAACCCTTGTGTTGGTGGCAGTGGAAATTAGTGCAGCCACTATTCAAAACAGTATGGAGGATCCTCAAAAAATTGCAAATAGAAATGCCGTATGATCCAGTAACTTCACGTCTGGGTATTTATCCGAAGAAAGTGACCACACTAATTCAAAAAGATACATGTACCTCTCTGTTTATTGCAACATTAGTTACAGGAGCCAAGATACAGAAGCAACCCAAGCTCTCCAAGGATACGTGAATGGATAAAAAAGATGTGGGATATGTACAATGGAATATCACTCAGCCATAAAAAAGTATAAAACATTGCCATTTGTGACAACATGGATAGACCCACAAGGTATAATGAAGTACGTCAGACAGAGCAAGACACACACCGTACGATTTCATTTGTATGCGGGATCTAAAGTACCAGACAGAGGAACAAAAAATCACAAATCAGAAAACAGACTCAGAAGTACAGAGAACAAACTGGTAGTTGCCAGGGTCGGGGGATGGGTGAAATGAGAGAAGAGTATCAAGAGGCACAGACTTCCAGTCATGAAATAAATAAGCCACAGGGATATAAAGTACAGCATAAGGAATATAGTCAATAATACTGTAATAAGTTCGTGTGGTAACAGGTTGAAACTACTCTTACGGTGGTGAGCATTTCGTAATGCGTATAAATGTTGAATCACTGTGTGCTACCCCTAAAACTAATATAATAGTGTATGTTAACTATATTTTGATTTTAATAACTTTTTAAATGCTTATTTTTAAGAGAGAGAGAGAGAGAGAGAGAGACAGAGCGAGAGTGGGGGAGGGGCAGAGAGGGAGACACAGAATCCGAAGCAGGCTCCAGGCTCTGAGCTGTCAGCACAGAGCCCGAGACGGGGCTTGAACTCACGAACCACGAGAGCATGACCTGAGCTGAAGTCGGACGCTTAACCGACTGAGCCACCCAGACGCCCCTCCATTTATTTATTTATTTATTTGCTTATTTATTTATATACTTATTTATGTTTATTTATTTCTGAGACAGAGAGAGACAGAGCATGAGCGGGGGAGGGGGCAGAGAGGGAGACACAGGATCTGAAGTAGGCTGCAGCCTCCAAGCCGTCAGCACAGAGCTCGACGTGGGGCTCGAACTCATGCACTATGAGAGCATGAACTGAGCTGAAGTTGGACGCTTAACCAACTGAGCCACCCAGACACCCGAAGACACCCCTCAATTAAAAAAATAATAAAGCAAATGCTGAAAGAAAAGGGAAGCCAGAACCTAGAGTTAGGGAGAAGTCTATCTAAAGTTTAGTCAAGCCGAGCAGAAAGGTATTGACCGTCGTGGTCAATACCCAGTCTTTCCTCTTTATTGAGAACACCAGGAACCTTACAGTTAAGGTTATTACAATTCACACCAGAAAAACAATCCAATTTTAGTCAGGGTCTCTCTTTTAAGTCAGAGTACCTTGGCACCCTTTGTGCCGACCTTTGGCAAGAAAATAAATCCTGTCTTCTCTTCTCTCTCACCATCCAGAGGACCGTGCAGTGGTGGACAGGATGGGGGAAGGAAGCCTTGTATCGGGAGTATTTTGAACTTCCGGGGCTCCTGTGTGGATGTGCTATGTGTATTTACATGAAACATGTCCCCCTTGTGACGGGGACTTACAAGGAATGGGACAGTTGGCACATTCTCCAGAGATCATGGATCTGATGATGGAGCCCTCTTATCAAACAGAGTTTGATTGGAAAATTCAATACATAAAAAGAAACAGAAGAACTTCTCGAGTTGCCCTGCCTCCTTGGCTCCCCCCTCATTCCCAGAAGTGGCTCTGTGGTATTGCCGGGGAGCTATCGAGGGGACACTTCTTTTTTTCCACTGGATGTTTTCTTCACTCTTGGCTTCCACGATACCATACTCGCCTGAGGTTCCTCAGAAATCCCTGGGCATTTTTCTCATTCTCCTCTGCTGGTTCCTTCTTCTCTCCTGCATGACTCAGTAGTGGAGTTCATCAAGCCCCTGGCCCTCTTCTTGGGTGATTTCATCCCTCCCCTGAGATCTAAATCCCACCAAATGCTGAAAATCCCAAGTATATATCTCCTTCTCAGCCATCTCTTCTGAACTCCAGACACACATATCCAATTGCCTCTTCGACACATTCACTTGAACGTCTTAAAAAAATTTTTCCTAAGTCATCTCTATACCCACCGTGGAGCTTGAACTCACAGCCCTGAGATCAAGAGTCTCAGGCTCTTCCGAGTGAGCCAACCGCATGTCCCTTCATTTAGATGTCTTACAGGCATCTCACACAACATGTTTTTCTCATCTCATTAAATTCCTATCTCATTAACTGAGATAAGCAATTCAGAAATGTAATTTCCATTTGTTCTTATCCATCCATCGATCTGTTGTTCTTACCTATCCTTTTACTTCCCAAATACACCTTTATTCCACGCACAGCCACGACCCTACTCCAAGCCACTGCCGTCACTGACCTGAGCTTTGCAAAGGCCCCTGACAGGTTCACTGACTTTCTCTCACATTCACATCCGCAGGGCTACTTTTCTGCTTAAATCACTTCACTGCATTCTCATGTATTGTCTAATAGAACATAAACTTCTCGGCAGTGCATACAAAGCCCAAGGGATCTGGCTTCTGGCTGGTGTTCAGAGCCCCCCCACCCCCCCAGATTCTTTATTCCTTGCTCATTCCCCTCTGATGGTAAACGCAAAATATCTTTCCTGTCCTGGGACCTTTGCATTTGCTCTCCTGGCTCCTCTAACTCATGGATCCTCTGCACATATCACAGTTCAGCTGAACATCTCTCCCCGTGTTCCCTGATTACCTAGCTTCCCTCTAATCCAGTTGCTCTCCATCCACATCGTGTCAATGACCTTGATAGTTTTACTACCCCAAGTGTGATTCATGAACCACCAGCATGAGCGTCACCGATGCTCTTCGTGAGCCTAGGAGCTTGTGAGAAATGCAGAGCCCCAGCCCCCACCCCAGATGAAAAGAATCAGAATTTGCATTTTAACAAGATCCCCGGTAGATGCACATGAACATTTTAAGTTTGCGAGTGTCACTTTGAGGTACTGATCGCCAATTATATTTCTTTAGCTGTGCACTTGCTTGGTTTTTTTTCATCAATAGTGTGAACTCTGTGAATGTAGGGTCTCTGTCACTTTCTTTACTGCTGCATCCCCGTGCTTAGCACAATGCTTGGCATATGGGTGGCAGTCAATACATATTTGATCAACGAGAGGTTTAATCTAACTTCCTTAACGGATCCATGAAGAAACTGAGGCTCAGAGAAGCTACACAGCTGTTATTAACATGGCCAGTGCAAAAAAAAAAAAAAAAAAGAGAGATAAGTATTCTTGACTCCAAAGAAAGTATAGTGTGTGTGTGTGTGTGTGTGTGTGTGTGTGTGTGTGTGTGAGAAACCTTGAAACCAACTGTTCTCAGTGATGTGACAAACAAACCTAAAATTTCCTTAGGCTATTGTCCCTCTGCAGGCTTCTGATACTAATAACTCACAATGATTACTTACTGATATTTTCCTTTAGCATTTATCATCCTTTTTCACATACACTGACCTATGTGGAAAATTTGCCCAGAATTACTGGCCCAGGTTTTCTTTTATCAAGAGCTGAGAAAATGGTACACAGAGCCAACAAGTGTGTGGTGTTTCTTTATCAATAGATCAAGAGATCACAGAAAGAAGCAAAAGAGAAAAGAAAGCAAAATTTATCACAAGAATAAGTGTCAAAGAACCGATTTAGTGGAGTGGACTGCTCTTTGGCCCGATGAGAAGTACCTGGTAGGGGTTGACAGGGAGTGGTTGGAGGAAGTCCAAGGTAACCCAACGATCTAACGTGGATTTTGCTGAGGTGGTTCCTGATTTACCTTAATTACCACTGGACTTACATTTAGTTCAGTGGACAGTTCTGTTTAATTGGAAAAGCTCCTTCCATTGTTAAATTGTGCTTGTCATTCAAAGTTGAGTTTAAAGCTTAGTTATTTCTGGCTCCTAATTGGTGTGCTGCAAGTGAACCATAACGTTGACTTGGGAATCTCTGACCCTGATACTCCCATTTGATTTGAAATGGACATTCCCTGGTGCCAGAGGTATTCACCACATACCCTGAATCTGGTCTTTTCTCCTATAAGAGGAAAGGCAGTATAGAGGAGATGGCTCTAATGACAAGGATGTGGTTGATGGAGAATCTAAGAATGTTCTAAGAATATGTTCAGGTCACTGTCCATAGATAAGAGAGTGATCGAAAATCAGCCAGACCAATCTGCCTCCAACGCAGGAGCCCGATTCGGTATCCTCTCTGTGGTCATCCACATAAACTTTCTTTATTGCGATAAAGTGTGCATAACCTAAAATTTGCCATTAATATATAAAATAACCATTTTAAATGTATAACCCAGTGACAGTAAGTACATTCACGATGGTGCACAACCATCACCACTATCCATTTCTAGAATTTTTTCCTCTTCCTAACAGCAACTCCGTACTTCTCATTCCTTGCTCCTTTGTGTCCCTGGTAACCACTATTCGGTTCTGTCTCTATGACTTTGCCTGTTCTAGGCTCTTCTTATAAGCAGAATCATACAATATTTGTCTTTCTGTCAGAATTATTTCATATTTCACTAAGTATAATGGTTTCAAGGTTTATGTCCATTGTAGCATGTTTCAGACCTTCATTTCTTTTCATGGCTGATTAGTATTCCATAGTATGTATATACCACATTTTGTTCATCCATTTGTCTGTTGATGGACACTTGGGTCATTTCTACCTCTTTACTACTGTGAATAATGTTGCTGTAAACATAGGTAGAAAAGTATTTATGTCCCTGCTTTCAATTCTTTGGGGGTATAGACCTGGGAGTAGAATTACTGACTCCCCTGGTCATTCTATGGTTAGCCTTTTGAGAAACTTCTGAGAAAATTTATTTTGGGACACTGCTTCCCACAGTGAAGGCACTGTCTTACAGTTCCGCCAGGATGCGCAAGGGTTCCGATGTCTCCACGTGGTTATCGACACGTGTTATTTTTCAGTTTTGTTTTATTTTATAATAGCCATCTTAACAGGTGTGAAGTGGTATTTTATTGACGTCTAGGTATTCTTAAACATTTCCTGAGCCAAGGAGTTCAAAACAACACCAGGAAGCTGTTGAGGATCATTCTTAGTTGTTAGGAAGTTCTCCTACCCGTTACTAAATGTTACCTTTCTCTTGGCAGTGATTCCCAACCTTGGTTGCACGTCTGAATCCCTTGAGAGCTTTTAAAAATTCCAATATTTAGGCCACAAAGCCCAGACCAGTTAAATCCGTGTCTTCGGGATTGGAGTCCATGCATCAGCACTTTTTAAAGCTCCTTAGGTGATTTCAGTATGTAACTAAAGTTGAGAACCACTGCTTACAACCCGATCACTGGTCCCACTTGATTCCACAAGCCTGCAGGGCAGAAAGTGTGACAACCCTATCACAGAGCATTCTGTGACAACCCTTATTATGTAGCCAGCCCTTCACCCCCTCTGGCAGTCCTGTCCTCCTGTCCCTCCTAGATTTTTTTTTTTTTTTTTTGCCATAGCGTGAATTAGAGCCTGACACTTTACATATTTTCTTGTTTAGCTATTCTTCGTCTGTTCTCTGGCTTATCTGCTTCCGCAAGATGTACAACAATGCCTAATGCAGAGTAGGTGCTCAGAAAATGCTGTTGAATGAATGAATGCATGAATCTACTCTCATTTCAGATGGCAGTGCTTCAAGATAGTTAAAAATAGCTTTTGTGTCTTATCTCTGGGTCTTTTCTTCTCTAGGCAAAATCTTCTTTGTACCTTCAATCAGTCTTCAAAGATGTTGAAGCCTAAACCTCGCCGTTATGAATGCAGTATGTTTTTTCTTTCACTTAGCTTAACATAACTGAGCACTTCCTATGTACTACACATACCTGTACGCACATATTCTAGATCAGACGCTGTGCTAGGTAGGATCTGGGAGTTGCAGTGAAAAAAGCGAAACAAAGTCATTGTGTGAGGATGGGCCACAGGGATCAACAACAGAAGTCATTTCGGATAACAAGTGGTTCACAGAAACTGCAAAATGTTTGTTGGTTGTGGCACATTCAACAGGGCCTCACTTGAATCTGAGATGTGAGTGACAAGAAGAAGCCAGCCCCGAAGAAGTGTTCCAGGAGGAAGGCAGAGAGCAAGGGCAGAGGCTGTGCGGGGAGAACATGTTTCCGAAGGGCTCTCAGTCAGAGCCTCTGAGAAGAACAAGGGGAAATCCCACTCTCACCTCCTTTGTTGGACACTTTACTTGCCGTAACATGGCCTGAGATCAGATTAGCTTGGGGTAGCCATATTACCCTATGGAAGTCTTTTTCCTCCTGAATCACATCTCCTCCATTCAATACTTGTAACCTGTCGATAGTTGGAATTTGGATGTGGAAGGGTGGTTTAGATGAATATAACTTGTATTTCTTTTTACGAACCTTAGCCACGATGACTTCAGTCAGTCAACACAAACACTTGTCAGCAGAGTGAAGGAGCTTGCTGGCTCTTCAGCCACTATAATACTGGTTCCTTATTCCAGCTGGCACCTTGTCTTCCATGCCAGGCCTAATGGAAAACAATTTGGGGACGAGGCCAGAGCTAGGATCTGGTGGGTTGTTGCCATCTGGGGCCAACAGCCATCTTGGTTTTCGGTCAGAGTAGCTCAGTCAAGACAGCCGTTTCTTGCTGCTTGGGACCCTGTGTTTCCAGGCTCACAGGACAAGCAGCCTCTCCTAGGCCAGACACTAATATACTTTGACAATTCAGTTCTCCACTCTGGGCCTCAGTTTCTCCATGTTGAAATGTAGGGTTTGGCACTGAGAGTTTTGAGACCCTTTGAAACGTGATTAAAAGAGAAAATTTTATTACTACTCTATTAAAAGCAGAAACCTTTTTTCTGTAGCTTTTTAATAACCAATGGATGTTATGCTTTTATTGATGAAGACACTTGCTTCCAAGTTAATAAAACAAAATGCCGAGTTTATGATAGGAGGGCAGGGTTCACAGGACCAATTCAGATGCTGGAATTGACAAGAACACAAATGTGAGCTATTCAATCAGGCACCAAAAGAAATGTGATTCAGGGCAGTTGAAAGGAGTCCCTGAGCCTATTGATTGGCTGTTATCTTTCCAGTGGAGCTCACAGAATCTGAGATCAGTTTATTCAGGTCCACTTTTTGCTAGAACAGCCTTCAAGCCATGACCTCTCCCCGCAATAGCCCACTTCTACAGGGAAGCTTCTGCATGGGCAGGGGTGGGGTCCTGGAGACAGGGTGGCCTCGTATTCATGCAGACCCTGCTTCCACTTACCGTCATTCATTCAACACCAACTTTCCTTCATCCAACAACGGTGAGTGATGCGCTGAGATTGAACTGATCGGTGGATAAAACAGGCAGGCTCTCCGCCTGGTGGAGCTTACCTCCTGGCTGGGGAGGTGCGCTCGACAGGAATCAACCAAATAAGGCTTCTGAGCACAGGCTGAGTGAGGTAAGTGCTCTGAAGGAACGTCACAAGCTCTCTGGCAGAGAGTAACTGCGTAATGGCAGGGTAGTAACTTCACCTCTCTGAGCTGCCGCCTCCTCATTATGTAGGAGGTTAAGTAGGATAATATGTAAAGTGATGAGTACAGACATTGGCATATACCAGGTGTATATAGTAAATGTGGATTACGGCTGCTGATGGTGAAGCTACCTTCCTGAAGATAAGTGAGGAAAAAATTAATTTTCTTCCTTGTGTCTCAGAGTTTCCTTCAATTCTGTGTGTGTGTGTGTGTGTGTGTGTGTGTGTGTGCGCGCGCGCATGCGTGTGTCTTCCAGTTCCAAGGAGGGTTTTGGGTCGGTGGAGAAGGTCGTGCTGCTCACGTTTCTCTCGGCGGTTATCCTGATGGCCATCCTGGGGAACCTGCTGGTGATGGTGGCTGTGTGCAGGGACAGGCAGCTCAGGTGAGTAGCAGGAGGAAACCGGGGTGGAGTTCGAGGCTCTCCTTGGAGAGCTGGGGTCTGAACTATGATTCCCATTACAGTTCAAATTATGAGAGGGAAATGATGTTGGTAAAACAGAGCAGGGAAGAGATCACACGTGATTTCCCCATGATGACATAGCCGGTGTAAGCACTTACGTGGATCTCCGTCCCGTCTTTTTTCCCGTGTTCAGCTTTGGGAGGGGTTGGGGGGAGGTGTTTGGTAACAGTTGTGATCACTATAAATGTACAATTGTTGAGAGCCTATCTAGTCTAACCTCCCCACTTTATCAGTAGTTCAGAGGGGGGTGTGTGCTCAGTGACTGATCTGGATTTAGACCTGTATTTCTGCTCTTTCCACTTCATCAGTCTCAACCCAGCTGCAGTTAAAGTCACCTGAAGACCTCGTGAAAATTGCTAGTGTGTAGCATAAGTATGTCCCATGCAGTGTCTGGAACATACTTATAGTAAATAGTTATTCATTGTTTACCTGAAATTGACATTTAACTCGGAGGCCTATTTTATAACTCGGAGGTCATATTTTATCTGACAATCCTTGTGGGGGTGGGGGAGGGTTTAACCACCCAAAGTCTCTGCACTAATTGATCTGGGGAGAGACCTGGGCATCAATATTTATAAAAACTCACCAGGTGATTCTGGTGTTGAGCCTGGATTGAGAGCCACCAGGCCATAAAATGGGATAAAAGATACAATCCTGGCTCACCTATGGCCTTCCTCTCTAAGCAAGGCATGCACTAATCCACTTAGAATGCAAAGGAAATGTAAACACGTGGTTCTGGCCCATGTCACAAATGTGAGGCACACAGCAGTCAGTCTAAGCGTGGAAAACAGTGGAATTTGACACCATTTTTGAGGAGGGTGCCTTGGGAGGGTTCCCAGAGAATAACCAAACAAGGCCTGAAGGGAAGGGCGGGTGGGGAGAGAGAGAAGCTTGTGTAGAGGCCATGCTTCATGCACCAGGGCTCAAATCAGGCCAGTGTGGCCGCAGGGAAGAAGATGAGAAGGATTTGGGTGCAAGAGGTCAGGGGTGGCTAGACCACACACGCTGCATGACAGAGGGGGGAAGGGAATTTCACAGAATTCATTGCATGTCTGACTTTTCTTTCCTCTGTCTCTCTCCCTTCTTTCTTTGTTTCCCTCTCCTCTTTTCTACTGTCCTGCCCCTTTCTCCCATCTTTTCCTTTGTCTCTCCCCCTGCCTTCTTCCTTATACATTCTTCTCACAGGAAGATAAAGACCAATTATTTCATCGTATCCCTCGCCTTTGCGGATCTGCTGGTCTCGGTGCTGGTGATGCCCTTTGGTGCCATCGAGCTGGTTCAGGACATCTGGATTTATGGGGAGATGTTTTGCCTGGTCCGGACATCACTAGACGTCCTGCTCACGACGGCGTCGATTTTTCACCTGTGCTGCATTTCTCTGGACAGGTGAGGACAGAGCAGTGTGACAGCAGAGCTCCGTGCTGGGGACAAGGACCTGATTGGCTATGGGACCACGCCTTTCTTCCTTTCCCTAATTCATCAGAAGTGATGAATCTCAGAGAGATAAATTCTGGGTACTCACTGATTCCCCCACTCTCCAGTCTTCGCAGAGGGCTCCCTTTTAGTCAGGCCCTCCCTAAGGTCCTGCAGACACAGAGGTTGTTAAGGCTTAGAACCAGCCTGTAGGAAGTTCATGATCTAGAGAGTGACAAGTATTGGCAATCAGTTTACGGTAGAGCTCTAAATTTATACTGATGGCACGAACAAACTCTGAGGGAGCAAGAATTAATATGCCTTTCCCAATAGGCAGCTAGGGTGGTTCAGAAGGATAGTTTGATGTTCCGACATGACCTCCTCTCCCAAAATGTGTCCGCGTCAGAATTTTATATGCATATTTAGGTATGTGCATGCAACTGTGGAGAATCTTTTCCAGAAAGTTAAAGATGATTTTAAAATCCCCAGTAATGATTCGTTTGGGGGACGCACGGCTAGCATTTAATTCCTTTGCATAATTTTATTCTTTTGCTTCACATTTGACTTCAGGAGGCCTGACGATTTCCATCGTGGCCTTATTTATTTGAGATGTACGTTAATCAGTGGTATTTGGACTTTTTATTTTCCAATTCCTGCCCGTTTGTATTCAGTCATAAAAGCAGAATGCAGTCTAAAGGTCAGACGATTACAGGATCACAAACCGCCATCACAGTACTCATATCATAGGGTTAGTTCCCAAATTCTGATAACACATGCCAGTAATATGTTACCAGAATTCCCATGGGACAAGCCTTTCCTGTCTTCGGAGGAGTCCAACAGACCCAGTCATTCTTCCAGTCTAGAGATAGGTCACTGTTTCTTTAACTGGGGGACAGGAAAAGCATTTGACTAAAATTAGAGATTGTGATGTGTCTAAAATATGTCTTTAAACACTCAAGTAAGAGTCTGTCCAGAGAATTTCTGACACTGGGGAAGGTCCTGAGGGCCTGAAACCAGCTGCGGGAACAGTGGATTCATCTCCTGTCCCGTGGGATGGTGCTTATTGATTGGAATGGCAGGTGTAATGGCCTGCTCTATTTAAATTGTGCGAATTCTTTCTCTCTCTTGCTGTACCAGGAACATAGAGTCGAATGTGCTTAAATTAAATGCATGTCTAATGAGACTCTGTCACTACAGATAGCGACACTGGTAAAACTGAACTGTTGGTTGGCGAGCAGACCCAAAGCATGTCATGGTTTGAAACTTGTGTTCATCTGCTTGTTTGCAGCAGTCCGACTTCAGTACATGAAACACTTTAAGCCAGTCACTATATACTGTATGAAAGTTCACATGAGAAGAAATAAAATATAAGGGGGTAGAAAATACATGGAAGTCTTGAGGGGTAGCCCACATGGGGTCATTGCCAAATTGAGTGCTGAGACTGAAAGTATCATATGGACTTGGAGGGGGCAGAGCTGAGGTGATCGTGGCACCTGGAGGTAACCTTGAGTTTTGGGTAATGAGCTGAGTAGGGAGTGTAGATTGGGGGGACATATAGAATCATCTTCCTAGTGTGGAAAATTGACTCAGAGCGGCCCTGAGAGGGGGGCTGAGGGTTCCCTAGGAAGATTTGGCTTCAGAGTTCCAGATGAACTATCAGGGGCTTTAGAAATCATGGAATTTTCCCCGCGGAGGCGGGCATTCGTTGTCTTGAAGCAGTATGGTCTGGTCATGAAGAACCATCTGCTTTAGAACTGAAGAGGGTGGGATTCAAACCTCCGCTCTGCCAGTGTTTAGCTCTGAGGATGGTCTTAAGTTATTAAGCTTTTCTGAGTCTCTGTCTTCTCGTCTCTAAAATTGGGGGCAATAGCACCTGTTTTATAGGATTGCAGTTAGGATTGAGTTAGATAGTCCGGCGGAGGCATAGCGTTGGCCCAGCTTGGCACAGTACACAATGCTGGTGGATGTTCATTTCAGTTTCCTGCAACTGTCCATGCACCCTCCATGGTAAGATTTTTCTTACCGAACTTGGACCTCATCAGTGAATAGCTGCTCCAGCCGCTGCATCATCCAGAAATCAGGTAGTTACGCTACATGCGGTCTTTCCTTATCCCCTGCATGTAATCAATAAGTCCTACTGATTTTCTTTCCTAAACAGATCCTACTGTTTCTCTCCAACTTTTATCGTGCTGGCCCAGACTAATGCCATCTCTTGCATAAGCCGCTTCGGCAGCCTCCTAATTGTTCTCCCCACATCTACTTTATCTTCCTCCAATCTGCTCACGTCTTAGAAGATCTCATAGCCAGAGTCATGGTTAAAAGCCTTCAATGGCTATGCAGTGCACTGAAGATCGACACCAGACTCCTGGGCCCATAGGGTTTTGTGCCATCTGTTTCCTGTCTGTGTCCCCAACCTCCCTTGATGCCCTTCACCAGCCTTACTCCCTGGGCTGCAAGCTGTCTTTGCCTTCTTTCTCTCTCCAGTGCTCTGGGCCCAGCCGTCCCAGGGCCTTGGCTCCTCCCTCTACCTGGAAACTCCTTTGCCCCCTCCTCTCTTGTGTATCTTCCAGACTTTAGCTCAATCCTTGCCTCCTTCTGGAAGCTCTCCCTGACCCCATCAAACTGATTCTTCTTTGTAAAACTTAGTGCAGTGGTGATTAAAATCTATTGTGTATTTTTTTTGCGTTTATACTGTTTTATTAAAGTATAATTAACATGCTGTGTTATATTACTTTCATGTGTACACATAATGCTTCAACAATTCTATGTATTATTTAATGCTCACTGTGATAAGTATAGTGACCATCTGTCACCACATGACATTATTACAATCTTATTGGCTGTATTCCCTATGCTGTACCTTTCATCTCTGTGATTTATTCATTTTGTCACTGGAAGTCTTTACCTCTTATTCCTGTCTATCTATTTCACCCATTCCCCCCACCTCCCCTCAGGCAACCCCAGTTTGCTCTCTGTATTTAAGAATGGGGGCGTGCCTCTTTTATTTTCCTTTGCTCATTTGTTTCTTATAGAACACATTTGCGTGGAATCATATGTCTCTATCTCCCCCGAGAGGAGAAAGTGCAAAGATATGAGTAAGGAGGGGCACCTGGGTGGCTAGGTCAGTGAAGCATCCGTCTTCGGCTCAGGTCACGATCTCATGGCTCATGGGTTTGAGCCCCACATCGGGCTCTGCATGGGCAGCATGGAGCCTGCTTGGGATTCTCTCTCTCTTTCTCTCTCTCTCTCTCTGTCCCTCCCTCGCACGCTCTCTCTCTCTCAAAACATAAACATTTAAAAAAAAAAAGATATGAGTAAGGACAATGTCCTCACCCTCCTGGAACTTACCTTTTAATGGGGAAACTAACAATTAACGAATAGGGGCATCAATAGTGATGTAGGCACTTGGTAACCACTATTCAACAAATGGAATGTTCAGTAAACCCTGTTTTTGAGAGAATTCTCTCAAAACTTTTTGGCTGCCATTAGTTCCATTTCCTTCTCGGATAGTGGACATCAAAACCTCTGATACCATAAATAAGATGGAGTCAGATGGCTTCGTTTGGTTGGTTTTCCTCAGGGAGCCTGGGAAGGTTGCCAATTGTTTCTAGCATCTCCTGTCCCAAGCATGATATTCTCATTGGGATGGAAGGTTCACCCTGAACATGACAACACTACATCTTAGTCTGGAAGTGTAAGCTTTTATTTATCAGTTAGCTTCTGTTTTTGCTCTGTCCAAGCTGACGGTTGGGCTGGGCCAGAGCACAGGGGGAGCTTGGCAGTGGGGTGCGGTGCCCATTGTTCATCATGTGATTCCTGTTAAGATGTTTGTCTTTGTTTCTGGAGCTACCATGACTCTACAGGGATTAGTGATCTCCGGTCGTGCTTCCCAGGCAAAAATGCTCACTGTGATTCTTAATTCCTCCCGGATGGCAGACCCTTGGATCAAAGCAAGAAGCGGGACTCCATTAATATTATAAAATGCTTTTTCCCAACTACAGTGCTCCATCCACTGTGCTTCCTGGTGCTTTGAGAATTGAATCCAATTAATGAAAGTTTATTGCCTCATTAGAAGTGATTTCCAAAGCATAATTAAGCTACATGCATCATATAGTATGTATGGGTCATGGGAGACCAGAAAACTGCATTAAAAGCACTATAGTACAGTTGACTATTTTGAATCAAAGGTTCTGTGGTGAATGAAAACCAACTAAGTATCTGTGATAGAGTACTGGGTTTTAATCTGGCCACTAAAACCCATGAGAAATAGTTATGTGTGTTGCCCTAGAAAGATATCACTGGTGTGTTAATTGGGGGGAAAAGCAAGTGTCAGATTTCAATGTTTAGAATACTTCCACTTTTGTAAAATAAATATAGAGATATTTATATTTAGGTATAGGTGAGTGAGTGAGAGAGTGAGTGAGTGAGTGAGTGAGTGAGTGACAGAGAGAGAATATGAATGAAATTGCATCAAACTATTAACATCGGTTATATGGAGGGTAGTTGAAAATGGTCCTGGCTAGACTAGGTGACCAGATAGATTGGGGTTGGGAGCCATCACTTTTAATAACCTCTAAAATATATGTTTTGAACTTGAATCTTCCCTGTGCTAGAAATTGACACTTCTTGAGCGCAGAAGTATCCAGGATAGCCTTTGGCTGAAAGTGCTCCTAGACCAGCACATTCTCCAGTCTCTGAAAACATTCTAACTTTAGTGTTAGGAGTTCCCTCTGAGATCTGAGCGAGGCAGAGAGCACAGAAGTCTTTCTGACCAACGTGTTCTCTCTGCTTTCTCACAAAATGCCCTGGATTCTCCCCCCTTTGGAGCCCTCGCTGTCTCCTGTCAGCAGATCCTTCCTCCCACTCACTCCCATATTTGTCTTCCTTGGTCCCACCACCCTCATTCATGACCTTGTGTCTCATCCATTTCAACAGTCTCTTTTCTAATCATCACAGTTTCTTTTTAATTTTTAATGTTTATTTTTGAAAGAGAGAGAGAGCTAGCAGGTGAGGGGCAGAGAGAGGAGACAAACACTCTGAAGCAGGCTCCAGACCCTGAACTCTGTCAGCACAGAGCCCGTCGCAGGGCTCGAATTCACGAACCATGAGATGGTGACCTGAGCCCAAGCGTAATGCTTAACTCACTGAGCAACCCAGGCGCCGCCCTCCCCATCACAGTTTTTAATGAGCATGACAATAATACCTGGGCATTGTGAAAAAAAAAAGTGCCTCCGGCTTATGAGTAGAACATAAAAATGTCGCTCTTCTCCCTCTGCACCTCCACAGCTATATACCCTAGAGGGTACCACTGTACATAGTAGCTCTCTGCAAATTCCAGTCATTTGATATGCAAGAAGCAGACTTCTGTGAATATATTTTTAGTTTGCTCAAATGGCTTTAGGTTTTAAATAAGCTTTTGAAAAGGGCTTTCCCAATATCCCAGTGAATTGCCTGAATGCAGTGTTTTGACCAACTCACTTCTCAGATGATATATTAGTAAGATCTTTTTCAGCAACACATGATGGAAAATAAATCGATTGGTTCAATCAGCTGAAAAGTCTGACCTTAGACATGGCCGTCTACAGGGTTTGAACAATGCCATCGAGGCTCACTCTCTCCTTCTGTCTCTGTCTCTCTCTCCTCCTTGACTCTATCATTTCTTTTTTCTTCTCTTTCTCTTCCATCTCTGTCAGTCTCCCTCTCTGCCTCTGTCCCTCTCTTTATATCTGTCCTTTGTGTCCCTTTGCTGTTTTCTTGTTGGATTGAGTCTCAGGCTGGGCTTAGACCAGTGAGTCTTAAACCATCCTGATTAACTCGTGAATCCACAGGAGGAGAAGCCTAAATGCTCTTTCTCATGGAAGAATTTTGGCTGGCTTTGCTTGAGTCACTCTTTCACTGACGATTCACACAGTATGGTGGCTGGGCAGAGGTGAGGCACCATGACGGTCAGCTTTACCAAAGGTGTATGGCGTGGGAGAATGGCAGTTCCTTCTGGAAGAAGGATGTTGGGCAGACAAGAATAGCAGACATCAACTTCTTTTAGGCTGCCCAAGGGACCTTCAGATCTCTTTATTGAGCCTCCACAACAAGACAAAGGTTTGCCCTCCCCAACTCTTCTTGTATTAGGCCAAACATCCCTAGATCCTTCCACTGGCTTCATATGCCATACTTTTTAGACTTTTAACCATTCTGATCCCCTTCCCCCAATCAATGCTATACTTGTCCTCTATTTGGCATCAAATGCAATTCCCCTTGAAATGGTTCACTTCACTGAGGATGCCATTCTTTACGGGATTGCAAGATGTCCTCATTGACATGTTCAACCAAATTGCCTACCCTTTCTCTTGGCAACACAAGAACTTGATGTATATTATCTGCAAAACTCTTCCGACGATTTGTCAGTCGCAGATTTTCTTTTAAAACAGGTTTACTTGTTAAACATACGATTCTGACTCAAAGGTTGCATATCTCATCCTGTGCCAGAGATAAGCGTGTCTGCGTTTCTTAATGATCTCCCTGCGGCACCACTCAGTTTTGTAATGTATACCTAAAAGGTGTCTGTCATTGTGAACTTGTGTCACACAGTTACATCTGTTTTCCCAATGGGATTGAAATGTGTTTCTGAAAGGAAGGCGTACTGTTTCCCTTTGTCACATACGCTTTGAGGCTAAGTTCATACTTTGTACATAATGGTAATACTTGTTGAGTTGAATCTCATGCTTATTTTTATATTCATTTCATTAAATATGTATTGAGTACTTAACTAATTGCCAGGAGCTGAGCAGAGCAGTGGAAGTGCAGAGGTGAACAACCAGAGAAAGCTCTGAATCGCAGAGCTTTTAGTCTAGTGGGGAACAGGTAGTAAATAGGTAATTATAATGAAATCGGCGGCCATTGAAGTCAAATAAGGAGAAGTCAAAGAAGCTATTGGAGGGGCGCCTGGGTGGCGCAGTCGGTTAAGCGTCCGACTTCAGCCAGGTCACGATCTCGCGGTCTGTGAGTTCGAGCCCCGCGTCGGGCTCTGGGCTGATGGCTCAGAGCCTGGAGCCTGTTTCCGATTCTGTGTCTCCCTCTCTCTCTGCCCCTCCCCCGTTCATGCTCTCTCTCTGTCCCAAAAATAAATAAACGTTGAAAAAAAAAGAATATATATAAAGAAGCTATTGGAGCATGTGGCCTCCAAAGCAGGGTAAGCTCTGGGAGGAAGTAACAGGGAAGCTGGGATCTGTGGATTATGCAAATGTCAGTAGGTAAAGGGGAAGAAGAGGAGGCATCTTCTGGAAGGAAGGTTCCAGAAAATGGCATGTGCAAAGCCCCGAATTTTTTTCAGTGATACCTTATCAACCATAGGCTAAAGTCTTCCCTTGTCTTTCAGTGCTTTTCCCAGCGTGTCCTCGGTCTATTTTTTCTAACTCAGCTCCAACCCATGAGTGATCTGTTACTCATAGCCTGAGTCTGATATGTTTCCTCATAACCCCATGTTCTGCCTTGCCTCGAGTTCCTTTTCTTTTCCCGATGAACACTCACCCTTCAGTATTCTGACAGAATGTGTCACTGTCTCTACCCACTGGCCGGGCTTCATTCCCCATGATTTGTTGTTTCTTCTTCTGAGTGCCCATAGAATGTTAAATATAAGCATAGCAGTGGGGCGCCTGGGTGGCTCAGTCAGTTAAGCGTCCAACTTCGGCTCAGGTCACGATCTCGTGGTTTGAGAGTTCAAGCCTCGTGTCGGGCTCTGTGCTGACAGCTCAGAGCCTGGAGCCTGCTTCGGATTCTGTAATTTCTAACAATAAATAAAACGTTAAAAAAATTAAAAAACGTATAAGCATAGCAGTTATCATCCATCTTGTTTTTAAAATTTTTAATGTTTTTTTAATTTTTTATCTTTAATTTTTGTGAGAGAGAGAGAGAGAGAGAAAGCGCACATGCGCACACAAGCAGGGGAGGGGCAGAGAGAGAGGGGACGCAGAATCTGAAGCAGGCTCCAGGCTCCACGTTGTCAGCACGGAGCCCGATGCAGGGCTTGAACCCACGCACCGTGAGATCGTGACCCAAGCTGAAGTCGGATGCTGAACCGACTGAGCCACCCAGGTGCCCCAGTTATCACTCATCTTAATCATTGGTTTCTCTCCTTCTCATCCTGGATGATAAGCTCCTTGAGAGTCAGCCTCAAGGCAAACGAGAGTTCACCTGTCCTCGTGCTATTCTGATTGGTCCACGGAAGCTGCTGCAGGCACATTTAGCTGATGCTCCGAGATGTGACTTGTGGTTGCTTGGTCTGACTTTGGTGTTCATTTTTCTACCCTTCTCGAATAGCCAGTATAGCAAGTAGTTAAGAATGACGCCCGGGGTGCTAGACTGCCTGGATTCAATCCCAGCTTGACCGGTTACCAATTGTGTAATCTTGAGAAGTTATTTAAATTTTCTGGGTTTTACCTTCTCAGCTCTAACATTGTGTTAATAGTAACTTCCTTTTGGAGTTCGTGAAGAATATAACTGAGTGCATGCAGGAGAACATAAATCAGTGCATGGTACATAATAAGCATTCAATAAATGTTAGCCACAAGTATTATTCCATTATTGTTCTCCTTTCCAAATGTGAATTTCTACTGGTTGTTGTGGGTGCCTTCCCAGACACTGGTTGCTGTCTTTTTCTTCCTGTTGTACGGCGAAGTGTCCTCCAAGGTTAGACCCTCGGTCTTCCAGCACTAGGGATCTCCTTCTTTCCTTTGGAGAGCTCACCCATCCCATGGCTTCACCTGCACCTCTGTTCTCACCCCTCCTGCAGTCCTGTCCCATGCTGGGCTCTGGGGTCCTATCTCTACCCACCTGTTCAATATCTCACCTTAAGCTTCTTTCTGTTTTCTTGAATCCAGTGTGCCCAAAGTGGAAATTTCCGTTATAAACTAATATCCTCTTCTACTTTGTACGTAAAAGGCACATCTATTAGTCATCCTTTAGTCATTTAAATGCAATTCTTTGAGGTCATCTTTTCCTTATCCACCATGACCAGCTGGAAGCCAAATCGTAGACGCATTTTCATAAATATCTCTCAAACCCATCTTCCTCCTCTTCGCTCCTTTTCTCCGATCCCACTTCTTGATTGTTGCAGTAGGTTTTTAGTTTTTATTCCTGTATATTATTTATCAGATACATCTTTAAATTTATTTAAGTATGTTCACATTTTTTCCACGTGTCCTCAGCTCAGAAAGCTTATAAGGCACTCATGTTCTCTGTCTTCTTCCTAAAGAGGGTTGCTTTGGTCTCACCCTGACCATTCACCAGCATTACCAGGGCACGGACTTTGCCAGATGTGGGTTTAATTCCCAGTTTTACTGTATCCTGGCCGTAGGATATTAGGCAAGTGGATTGAACTCCCTGGGCCTCAGTTTCCTCATATTTATTTATTTATTTATTTATTTATTTATTTATTTATTTTTTAACGTTTATTTATTTTTGAGACAGAGAGAGACAGAGCATGAACGGGGGAGGGTCAGAGAGAGAGGGAGACACAGAATCCGAAACAGGCTCCAGGCTCTGAGCAGTCAGCACAGAGCCCGACGCGGGGCTCGAACTCACATACCGCAAGATTGTGACCTGAGCCGAAGTCGGACGCTCAACCGACTGAGCCACCCAGGCGCCCCTCCTCATATTTAAAACGTGGAGAATGAGAGCTGCCTTGCAGAGTTGCTATAGGAGTGAGATATATTATAGAATACACCTCTTGCTGCATAATGTGCCCTCGGTAAATGGGCAACACGTATAGTGTGAATAGCAGTAGCTATAGCAGAGACAAGAAACAGACAGTTATAATACGATTGGAGATGTGCTGTGTCACAGACATAAACAAAATACTTGAAGAACCAGGGCAGAGATGCGGAACCAATTCAGATCTCTGACAGAAAGGAGTCTCCCCCCAAACCCTCACCCCCACAGTTTTTTCTTCCTGGAACCCGAAGATCCCCCCTCTGCTCTTGGCGACATTCTCACCCCCACTTTGTGCTCCTGGCTCCTGATGAATATCCCTGCTGGGGTCGTCTTCCTTGATTCTCAAAGCAACTGGCAGCTTGCCAAGCCCCTTGGGAAGCAGAAGCGGAGCGCTTTAGCTTTCTCTTGAAGCCGCTGCTGTTTCTACACCGCTTCAAAGGGGAACCAGAGCAACTGAAGTGTAACAAAACCAGTTACCATGAGGAGAAAGATAAATCTCTCCATCCAGAGCTCTGCCACAAAATGTGGCTAGATCCCCTACTGGAGGGAGGACTACTGTCCAGCCAGGGAACTGCCACGGTCACACTAGACTGTATATTACCTGTTATTTCAGTTGTAGTTATCTGTTGCCATATAACATCTACCCCAAAACTTAATGGCTGAAAAAACAATGTACTATTCCCAGACTTCACAATTCTGTGCATCAGGAATCTGGGCTTGGCTAAAGTCACTTGATGGTGTTTAGCTGGAGACTGGACAAGCCTCAAGGGTCCAAGACAATTTATCATACACATTGATGGCACTTTGGTGGGGTCATCTGGAAAGCTGGGCTCACCTGGGCCCCTGTCCCCGTCCATGTGGTCCCAGCTCTCTATATGTGATCTCACGTTCATACATGTTCGATTTCTTACATGACAGATCATGGCCTTGAGAAACCAAGAGCCCTCTTAAAAATGAGTCTCAAGACCGGCATACAACACTTCTAATGTATTCTCAGTCAGGGCAGTCACAAGGCAGTCTCAAAGGAAGGAGCAGACTCCCCACCTCTGGATGGGAAGCATGTCAAAGAATTTGTGGCCATCTTTAATCCAACACAACTACAACCTCTTACAAAAGCTGAGATGTAATTAATCCCCCTTTACCCATAAGAAACAGAGACCCAAAGACATCACGTGATTTGTTAAATGTTGGAAAGAATATCCATGAAAGGATTGATGCTAGAACTGATTGTCTTGCTAAAGACAAAATGCCCCTTGTAACTAATAAATTTATTGATTCTGCAGAGCTCTTTATCCCCCTAGTCCTAAGTCCTGAAGACCACTGGCTTGTGCTTTATAAATTCGGAGTTGGGGGTGGGGGGTGAGGGGACTGTGATGAAAGGTTTGTTTTCCTGATTCCATCTCAATATTTGGGTCTTAGCAGCCAGATGCGACTTCATGTGTTCTCTTCTGCGGTTGGCATTTCTTTCTTTAGTTAATCTTGACTAGAGCTCTGGTCTCGCGGACCATCGAGGATGTCACTTTCAATTATTTCAAGTAGGACAGCAGGGCCTGGATTAAGTCCATAAGAAGATACTACACAAGATCTACTTCATTGCTTGCAACCAATAGGGTCTCACTGCTTCCGTTCACCTTTAGGGACCAACTCATTCACCACGTTATTACTAGGAGAGATGTTGAACCAGGTGACCTCCATTTTATTTGTTAAATAATTTAGAGCCCCTGGTTCCAGACTGTATTTGAATCTATTTGAATTCATATGTATGATATATATATTCCCTTTGATCTTGTACTTATATGTAAGTAAAGAGAGTAACTACTATTTATGAAGCATTGTGTACCAAAACCTTTCTGTATTGAACACTATCTCATCATTTCTCACCGTGAGTCAGTGAGGTGGACATAATGATACCCACACTGCAGATGAGTAAACTGGATCCTGGAGAGGTCACATAACTAATCCTGAGACCACAGAGCTAATGACTGGTTAAGGCAGGAAGACGAGATGCTCAGATGAAGACATAAAGTTGACTGCTAAAATCTCCTCTAAGTCTGAGAATCTAAGATTCCACGTTATTCTCCTTGCTCCTCTGCTTTCCCTGTGGTGGGATGGCAGGAAGTGAGGAGGAAGAATTTTCCTTAATTGTAGGACGGGTGGGGTAGAGATTCGCATGGAGCTTAAAATACATGACTGACTTCTAAGAGTTGTCAAAGTAAATTGTGTCCCCAGAGACATTTAAAAGCAATTTAATCACACTTTTCCACATGGCTGCATTTGGGGAAGCTGGTGGCTGGTCTACCAAAGGGGATTTTAATGGAGTTTTATGAACAGTAGTTTGAAATGTTTTGCGTAGACATTTCTTTGCAAATACCCATGCCACATGTTAGTTAATCCTGGCCACCTGGAACCTCACTTGTCACCTGAACATTCATTTAACCACTTTGTATAAGTTTTTTAGTGACAGAAGGATGGGCCTTGTCCAGTGGAAGTCTAGGGAACAGACCTTGCAGATAAATCCGTTCCTGAGATGAGACCAAACCGCATTCCCTCATGAACCCTGTTCACCTGGCATGGGAACCAACGATCCTTTTTCTTGAATTTGTTGTAATTCAGCTTCTTCAGTAGAGCATGCAGCAGCGTTGATTGCAATGGACATTTTCCAGTTCAAAGAACTTTTGGACGTTTTCCAGTTCAAAAAACTTTTGCTAGACTCATCCTAGCATAGCATTCAAAAAGGTTCTCAGGAGTGCCCAAGCCACCAGCATCAGTTATCAGTTATTATCACTTATCAGTTTTCAGTTATTGTCAACCAGTAACAATAACAGAAACGTGAATTCTTGGGCGCCATAACCAGATCTTCCAGGAACCTGTATTTCAGCAACCCCTCCAGGTGACTCCCTTGTATGCTACAGTTTGAGAACCACTGCCCCTGAGCTGGCCTTTTTGGACAGATTTTGTTCTATTTTCTTACAAATACTCTATGTCCCAGTTAACTTGTACTCTCTTTATGTTTGTATGCCTATGTGGATGCATGGATACAGGTTTATGGATTTATTTTCTATAGATCATCTCTGTCTCCTGGCCTTTGTCCATACTATTTACAGTACATGGATTGCACTTTCTTCTCCACCATCCTTACTCAGTCTCTGATGTCCAACTTAAAAGACACTTGCTGGAGAAAACCTTCCCATCCCTCTACTAAATATGACCTTTACATCCCCAAAACTTGGTCCCACAATGTAAAGTAGAATTTATTTTATTATTGATTCAACCTATTCTGTGAGCATCCACTCTATCTAGCATTGTACGAGACATTGGGGATACAGTGGTAAAAAGGGAAACGTCGCTGGAACTTACAAATCAGGTAAGGTAGGCTTTTCTCATCCCCTGTCCTAGATTGTAGCTCTTTTTTTTTAAAATTTTTTTTCAACGTTTTTTATTTATTTTTGGGACAGAGAGAGACAGAGCATGAACGGGGGAGGGGCAGAGAGAGAGGGAGACACAGAATCGGAAACAGGCTCCAGGCTCTGAGCCATCAGCCCAGAGCCTGACGCGGGGCTCGAACTCACGGACCGCGAGATCGTGACCTAGCTGAAGTCGGACGCTCAACCGACTGCGCCACCCAGGCGCCCCTAGATTGTAGCTCTTTGAGGGGGCACACGTGTCCTATACTGCTGGGAGTCCCCCAGGCTGTATTAAGTTATGGTGAGCAGGGTGGAAGGCAATGTAATTGTCTTTTCTGGTCCATACAGAATGCACTGGAGTATTGTGCTCTCTTTGTGACATCCATAGTTAAGACATAATGGCACACTATGGCATATGCAGAGGACATGAAGCCCTGGCTGTTGGTATACATCACCTCCTCTAAACCAGGGTTTCTCAACTCCACCACTATGGATGTTGTAGTTAGATGATTCTTTATTGGGGAGTGGGGGGGTTGTCTTGTCCATTTTAAGACATTTAGCGTCTGACCTCTACCCAAAATGCCCAAATGCCCAAAGCATGACCATTCCCAGTTGTGACAACAACAGATGTCTCCAGCCATCGCCAAATATCCCTTGGTGAGTGAGATCAACCTGGGTTGAATACAACTGGGAATATTTTTCCTGCACAAAGTAGGATTTCAGAAGAAGGGGAAAGCTCTTTTCAGTTGTCTCTAGGACCGTGATGCAGAGAACGAATTAGAGATAGAAATTGTTAATTGATCGAGAGGGTAAAACTGGAAATTACAGGGAATCAATTTTGGAATAAACTTCCCTAACTTTAGAGTAGCCTGAAGTTTAGAGAGTAGTTCAGTGGTTTTTGGTGAATTCCCAGTCCCTGGTACATTCAGGATGGCCTGGATACACTTCATTTTTTTAAGAGAGGATTTAGGGATTTCAGGATTCTGCAAGTTCTGAGATCCAGTGTTTTGACTGTTTCCAAAGTGGCTTTTAAAGAATTAGAATAATTCCTTGGGGGCTTAGGGAAGGTGGCAGAGTGAAGTGATAGTGGTGAAGTTGACATCCTGTCCCTTGAATCAAATGGCCTGAGCTAGATCCCAGGTCAGCTCTTACCTTGAACAAATCCTGACACTTCTGTGTGTTTGTGTCCTCGTCTATGAAATGGGTGCCTTTATAGTTCCTGTCCCATGAATAGTTGTGGGGACTAAATGAGATAATACTGGTAGAGCCCTTGGTAAGTAGATGAATAGAACCTACTAACTCAGCTGGTGCACTTTGATCTCCAAAGAACTTGCAAATTTAGCTACTTCTGCCTGGTGGTATTTATATGTGTGTTTGGGGGGCAGTTCACAATAGGATACATATTTTTGTGATTTTGCAGAGTAATATAATCCAAATATAGGAATTAAACAGTAACCATGACAGGTGACAATCAACTTATCAGATTCCTGTCTAGTCCCTGATTTGTTGACAGAGGTTAGAATTTTTAAGGAAGCTCCATTAGTCAAATAACACTCAAACTCAGTTTTTTAAAGCTTATTTATTGATTTTGAGAGAGAGAGAGAGAGAGAGAGAGAGAGAGAGAGAGAGAGAACAGCAGGGGAGAGGCAGAGAAAGAAAAAGAGAGAGAGAGAGAAAGAGAGAGAGAGAGAGAGAGAATATCCCAGGCAGGCTCCGTGCAGTGCAGAGTCTGACTTGGGGCTCGAACCTGCGAACTGTGAGATCGTGACCTGAGCTGAAATCAAGACTCACGCTGAACTGACTGAGCCACCCAGGCGCCCCCAAACTCAATTTTTATTTTAATCATTTTATTCAGAGATGTTTGTTTTCACCTACCTAATTTAGACTCTTGAATGCAGACTTGGAAAGGATTTTTATTTTTCTTGATTCGTTGCTAGAAAGCAAAGATTAGAAAGTTATTGGGAAAGATAGAAGGATATGTGGTGGCTTATTCAGGGAAGCTGCCTCAACAGGGCCAAAGCTTTGGTAAGAATCTTGAACCCATCAGTCAAGTGGGTGCTGTCATCTGAGCTCCAAATACAAATCTCATGTTTTTTCCACCACATGCTACTTAAAAAATCAAAGTATGTCTATGGTAAGGTAGTGTCAGGCTAAAAATGATGTAGAGGGAAAGATTCAAGTCAAACACATACCTAGACACAATGTTCTTATTCATCCTGATCTATCACTTGCAACTCGGCCAGTGCAATCTAAGTAAAATTAAAATTTTTTTTTTCCTTTTACTCATCACTGATTTTTAAAGTAGGAGATAAAGGATTTTTTCTCAGGCTTACCCAACCACCCCACATCATGCAAGAGTCAATTTCTACAACAGTCTGTGCGTCTTTCACATAGATGTATCCCACCTGAGCCCCTATGGAATGAGCTGTCCAAGCAACTTTCTTTCAGGAATTCACTGGCCAGGGCACTGACTATATAGATCAAATGTATAAAAGATTGGTAAAATGTGCATGACATTCACAGTATCCCTCTTGAAGTTGAACTTCAAAAGGAAATCGGTCACCACTATTGACTCCTCTGTGGCAGGAGCTTCTAGTAACCTGGGGTGATGCAAATTAAAGTGAGGACATTGGGCAGCAGACCATGGACATGGACACCGGACAGCAGACCATTTCATTTTTTAAAAATTAAATCTAATCGGGGCATATGGATGGCTCAGTTGGTTAAGTATCCAACTCTCGACTTCGGCTCAGGTCATGATCTCATGGTTCATGAGTTTGAGCCCCACATCAGGTGCTGCACTAACATTGGGGAACCTGCTTGTGATTTTCTGTCTCCTGTCCTTCTGCCCCTCCCCCACCCATTCTCCGTCCCCCCCCCAAGATAAACTTAAAAAAATAAAATTAAATCTAATTAACTATTTTTAGTGAAGTATAGACATACAATATTATATAGCTTTCAGATGTACAACATAGTGATATGACACTTACATAGATTATGAAATGATCACCACAGTAAGCCTAGTTACCACTGGTCACCATATATGGTTATTAAAATACTACTGACCATATTCCCTCAGCTGTACTTAACATCACCATGACTTATTTATTTTATAATTGGAAGTTGGTACCCCTTAATCTTCTATACCTATTTTGCCCATCCTCCCACCCACATCCAACATGAGGAGATCTTCTTATGCACAGGATATTCATCATACCATGGGAATCAGACAATCATCTTGGCCAAGCAAGACTTAGAAAGAGAGACTTCCACAAAAGTGTTCTGAGCACCAATATAACTATATATTATGAAGTCCTCTTCTGTAAATTCTACTGTCTGCCCCACATGACCCTCTGAATATCTGTGTCCACATATGGAAGCTTAAAGACTCTTCTCAGGTGAGATATCCTGCTTCCTCAAACTTACCTTTTGGCCCACAGGGTATTTAATTTTGGCTTGTCTTTTTGAATTTTGGGATTTCTGTGATCTGGAGATCCAACCGAAATTCATGAAATGTTGCCTTTATTCAACATCTATTCCAAACCTCAAGAATCATAAATTATACAGTAAAGATAGGGCAATATCTGTTCTACACTTAGCCCTCGATTGCCTTCTTTGATATGGTAGATGAAGGGATGTTATAACTTTGAGCTATGATATGGAAGTGTATTGAATGAAACAAGACATTCTTACTTAAAGTATCTATGGAGGACATGCCTAACATTCGAAACCATTTTTACTGATGCAGGAAACTTTGGTGGCAAGAGACTAACTTTAGCCAACTTTATTAGTTTGTTAGAGCTGTCATAACAAGTACAATAAACTGGGTTCTTAGAACAAGAAATGTATCGTCTCATGGTTCTAGAGGCTAGAAGTCTGAAACCAAGATGTCAACAGGGCCACGCTACCTCTGAAACCTAGAGGGGAAGGATTTTTCTTTGGCCCTTCTTAGCTTCAGACCATTCCAATCTGCTGTCTCTGAGCATATCTGAATCTGTGTCCAAATTTCCCTTTTTATAAGGACATTAGCCATATTGGATCAGGGCCCACACTAATGGCCTCATTTTAATCTTATGACCTCTGTGAAGATTCGATTTCCAAATAAGGTCCTATCCCAAGGTACTGAGGGTTAGGACTTCAACATACTTTTTTACGAAAGGAAGAGGGGACAAACTCAATCCATAACACTAGCTTAAGCAAAGGAAAAAAAAAAAGGGAGTTTATCGGAAAGATACGTGGTAGTTTATCTAATCAAAGGAGGAGCTAAAGAAAGAGGACCTGAAAGGCAAGATCATGGCTGCCCAACAATCCAAGGAGTAAGAGTTTACTCCCAGCCCCACCAGGAGGCTGCTGTAGTATAGAGAGACTTTCGCTGACTTCCCCATCTCTGCATTACTCCACGTGGCATTCAGAGTCCCAGGAAAAAGTCTGACTGGGTCACTCCCTGGCCAGAAAAGTCAGGAGCACCATCATTTGCTCTCCCAACAACATGAAAGTGACAGGGAAGAGGTAATTCCCAATGGCTTTGGGATGTTATTATCAAAAGAAAGGAGGAAGGATGCTAAATGAATAAAACCAAATGTCTAATCTAGACCCTCCAGTGCATGAGGAAGGGAGCAGAATTTGTAAAAAAAAAAAAAAAAAAAAAAAAAAGTAGGGGCGCCTGGGTGGCTCAGTCAGTTAAGCATCTGACTCTTGATCTCAGTTCAGGTCATGATCTCACAGTTTGTGAGTTTGAGCCCCACGTCAGGCTCCCTGCTGACGGTGCAGAACCTGCTTGGGATTCTCTCTTTCTCCCTCTCTCTCTCTCTGCCCCTCCTCCGTTCATACTCTCTCTCTCTCTCTCTCTCTCTCTCTCTCAAAATAAATAAATACATTTTAAAAGTGTTTTAAAAAATATTTTCATATACCCCAAATTCGTGATTAATTCTATGTTAATAATAAATCTGTATGATTGTTCATACCGCCATTCAGAAAAACCTGTCATTCTGATAACGATTGGCCTTTCTCATAAGTCAAGATCATGGGGAGAATTCTAACCAATCATGATTCTTTCCCCTGCTGAGCTATCTTTAGCCAGATTTTGTCACCGTGTTAGTTTTATAGATAGAGAAAATGAGTTCCCAGGGGAGCCTTTCTCCCATTCTTTGGTCCGTCGTTTCTTGCACTCTGGTGCGGGTCAGGACACCCACTGTGTTACTGGCCACAGGAAGCTTGCTGGCACAGTGTGGTCAGCTGCTCCCTGACGCCTTGGAGGGAAAGGTGTAATTCTGCCCTCTCAGTTCCTGAGGCCCCCACGTCTCATGTTCCAACACAGGACAAGCTCTCCTTCTTATGCCACCCTCGTTCCCAACTCGTCCTACCACCACCTCTTCAAAGAATATAGCCATTGTTACATTAGTTAGGCTTTGAATTAAGAAAAGAAAAGAAGAGGTGGGAAAAATTAAAGCAAATTGCATAAAATGAGGGGTATAAGGGGGTGTCTCATCATTAAATGGTATCAAATCTTAAAGAACAGACCTAGCCCCCAGGCTTTCTGTTTGCACTTATTCTGTGACTCTTCCAAAGACAAATAGCCGATAGACCTACTGGGGTATTGTGCCTCTTGTCAAATTCCCACAGTTGCCTGGGTGTGGAAGTGGTGATTTCCAAGACTGGAATAGCATGCAAGAAGCAGTCTGGGAGTTAGAGCCCAGATCACTGAGTAGAGTAGGTTGCGTCTCTGTCTGGAGGAAAGAAGGAGGCTAGCACATTGGCAGAACATGGACTCAAAAAGCCATGAGCAGTGAGTTCCATGAGGAAGAGCAGACCCTGGTAAATAGGGGTGACGTGGTGTCCACCAGTAGGCAGGAAATGATGGAGTAGGGAAAATTCGAACTTTTACCTTCTGGGCATCAGAGATAACACTTAAATGGGCTGGTCCAGAGGTAATGCACGTCAGTTGTGTTTCCAACTCCTTGACCAGACCAATCACTTGGCCTCATCCAACCACAAGGAAGCCAGGAAGCTCATGTGCCCAGAAGGGCTGGACGTTTTTAGCAAACAGCAGTTTTGACTTCCATTTGTCGTATGGAAGGAGGCAAACAGTCAACAGACTGTGATGCAGGAGATGCTTGGAATTTGCATTTTAAATGGGCCTCCTCAGGTGCGTCTGATGTAAGGGAGGAGTGGAATCTCTGGAACACTTGGAACACTGACTTAGAATTTCACTGCAAGATAGCCAGGTAGTTCAGAGTATGGGGACAAATCTGAGATACAGTTCTTAGAGCTCAGATGTAGGGCCAAGCCTGGGAGACATCACCTTGTTATCGAAGAGGCTGCAGTTGCCTTGGGCACTACAGTCCAGAGGGCTGGACAGAATCTTCTGAAATGCCCAGGCACGAAGGTAAGTTTCGGAAGCACGCCTGAGACAGAGCAGACCGTCAGGTGAGGGAGTGTCAGGCTTTTCATATACGGAGAGAGGAAGAGGGATGTGGGGCCAACTCCAGACAGTGACTCTCAGATGTGATCTGAAGTTTACATTTTTGTTAGCAGAAACTCATGGGGCGATACCACATTTCATTGTGTAATTGCCTTTTTCATTCCTCTGTTCTTTTCTCATTGCATCTTCCCTTTCTCTCCTACCCACTCTTCCTCTTTTTTCCCATTATTTTCTCTTTTCTTTCTTATTTTATGCTCTACTTGCCCCTCTAATTTCCCACTTTCCCGATGTTTCGTCTTCTTATCCCCCTTCTCCTCTCTGCTCCTTCTCTCCTCTTCTTTCTCTTCAATTATTCTTCCCTCCTTTTCCCTCTCGTTCTTCCTTTCCCGTGGCACCCACACCTTCTATTCTCTCCCCAGGTATTATGCCATCTGCTGCCAGCCTCTGGTCTATAGGAACAAGATGACCCCTCTGCGCATCGCGTTAATGCTGGGAGGCTGCTGGGTCATCCCCACGTTTATCTCTTTTCTCCCTATAATGCAAGGCTGGAATAATATTGGCATAATTGATCTGGTGAGTACCTATGCAGAGAGTGCCTGCTGTTTTAATCTCTGATTTACTTTATTTGCCTGAGATTCTAAATAAATAAACAATATCAGGTTGGGTGGATATTCTAGGAAAGATTCTTTTTTTTATATATGTACATGTTTATTGATTTGGGGGAGGGAGAGAGGGGGAGAGCACACGCACGCACGCATGCATTGGGGAGGGGCAGAGAGAGAGAGAATCTCAAGCAGGCTCTGCACTGTCCGCATAGAACCTGATGCCAGGCTCAGTCACACAAATCATGAGATCGTGACCTGAGCCGAAACCAAGAGTCGGACGCTCAACTGACTGAGCCACCCAGGCGCCCCAGAAAGATTCTGATAGTGATCTAAGTGACAACAGCAACAACAAAAAAAGGCAAGCTAACATTTTCGAATATTTGTTGGATGCCAGAAAATATGCTCAGACTTTAACATAGCATCCTAATAACATCCTTCCGTCATCTCATCCAGATGAGGAATATCAGGCTCAAAAAGGTAAAGTAACATCAGCATGTAACAATAGCACAGAGGTAAAGCTCAAAAAGGTAAAGTAACAATAGCACAACAGGTACTCAAAGCTTGGTGTTCAGACCAGAGAGCCTGAGACATGTGATGTGCCCCAAGGGGCCTTCGTCCCATTTCATGGCTGCCAGTGACCCGCAGAAAACATGTCATGTGGGCAGAGGCTTCCAGAGAATGAAGAGAAGCCTGGGTCAGGAGTCGAGAGAACTGGACCCTGAGTCCAGCTCTGTCCCTGACCTTGAAGGACTGCAGTGAGAAGGTGCATTGGTCTTCAGTGGGGGAGTGTCTCCCAGAGAGTAGGAGAGCAGAGTGTGGCACACGAGCCAGGCATTTGCCAGCCCCTGTCCGGATGATCTTCCAGAGATTTCCAGCTCTGACCCAGTATGCTCCCAGTGCCAAACTCGCAATGAGGATCAAAAGTTATGGTGCGTGTTCACTAGCAGCGATATATGTTCCCTAAGGAAGTTGTCAGGCGGTCACTCTAACATTTGGTCCAGGACCGTGTTGAGGTAGGAAGGGGACTGGAGAGGAAAGATCGAGAGCAAGCTCCAGCCCCACAAGACCAGTTAGAGTAGAAGCTGCTTGTTCTTCTCTCTACCACGTCCCTAGCCCCTAATCTTGCCTTGTTCTTTGTCCAGGAAAGGATATCCAAGCCAAGGCTGGGCCAGGATTTGCATGTGGTATGTCAGAACAAGAGTTCCTTGGGCTTCTGAAAGAAATGCTGGGGACAAAGGAGTGGAGAAGTAAAAGGGGATTCATACAAGGGAGACTGTATGGCTATTTTCTTGAATCCTATCTTTCTTCTCTCAAACTTTCAGCCTTGCCAATCTCAAGGGAAATGAAATTCAAGTTTCCAATAACCAGTAGAGTAGCAACAACGGCCAACAAATGTTGAGCGCTTACTGTTTGCCGAGCCCCATGTCCACTTAATGGTTATTACTGTGAACCTCTTGCAAGCCTCACAACAGTGCTCTTAAGTCGATCCTATCATTGTCCTCAGGAAACTGAGCATCAGAGAGGTGCAGTTATTAGCTAACGTCAGATTGGCAGGGAGTGGTGGTGACTCTAGCTAAGTTCAAGCTTCCTGCACTCCAGGGTCGGTCTGTGCTCTTGATCTCTGTGCTAAACTGCCTCCCTAATGGAGAAGACCTTTGGAAGCATAAACTTTTGTGAATCAGAACTTTTAAAAAAGGGTGCCGCACTCTTACCTTCGGATATAGAATTTCTAAGGGAAAGAATCTAGAGAACCGCTGTTCATTTCAAGAGTGAGAGGGGGGCATCCCCCATTTACCTCCCGCAGCTGGGGAATGGGGGCACCTGCTTGCTATGAACCTGCCTCGTATTCGCTCCATGGTGCCGTGATTGCATTTCATATCTTTCCACTCATCTGCACATTGAATTGGCCTAGGGAGCCGCTAACACAACCCGCCTGCTCACAGTACAGGTACAGTTGATTCTCATCATTCACAGTAATTAGGTTCTATAAAGTTGCCACAAATACTAAATTAGCAAATACTGAATATCTTTGCCCCTAGGAGGAATACAGAGTTAGGTTCCTGCAAGTTCTGGTCCGAATATTTTCATCAACCAATCAATACATAATATATGCTGCCTGTAAGAGAGGCCCATGAAATGTAAGGTGACAGTAAGGTTGATGTAAAATAACGGAAAACTATAATATGCAAATACTAATCAAAAGAAAGGTGGTGTAGCTGTGATGAAATAAATCTAAGGCGCGTCATCTTACCTGAGATAAAGAGATTTCGTTATAAGAAAAATGTCAATTCAATAGGGAGTTCTACTATAACCTTAGAATACACCATGAGACAAGACACTAAATGTGCACACAGATAAAATTGCATATGTGTGTATTATATACAATTGTTATCCATATGTTCGTGTGTATATTCACACTGTATACAGGCTGACCTCAGGCAGGAAGCGTCATTGGATTATACAGCTCTTTTCAGCCAAAGGCTCTTCCTAGACAAGGCTGAGAACTCAGAGCTGTCAGCGGACAGAGTTTATAGTAGGGAGAAAAGCCTTTCAACCTTTTAAAGAGATCCAGTCTGTCATTGTATCTAATACAAGTGAAGTTTATTCCAGGAATGTAACACAATCGCTGTAATTCACCATATTAATACAAGAGAGAAGGAAAGCCCACGTGATCATCTCTTTATTGCCAGAATTTCATTGACAAAGTTCAGTATCTGTTCATGATTTAAAAAAATTGTCATCAAACTGAAAATAGAAGAGAGCATCCATGAAAAAACTTCTAGCAAGTATCATACTTAATAGTAAAAAATTGAAACTCCCTTCCTAAAACTGGGAGGGTAAAATGGCGTCCACTATTACCTGTTCTATTGAAAATTACACTGGAGGTCTTATCGAGGTCAATAATGCAAGAAAAGTGGTGTTAAGATTGGAAAGGAAGAAATGAAATTTTTAGTATTTGCAGGTCACATGGGTGCTTGTGGAGAAAATTCATAAGTGAAATATTTCATAAATGAAATATTCATAACGAATTTAACAAAGTTGCTAGATACATAGCCATACAAAAAAAGTCTTCACTGAATTCTACATACTAGCAACAAACAGTTAAGATTAAGGACTTTAACGTGGTACCATTTGCAATAGAATAACAGATACTTAGGAATAAATCTGACAAAAGGCATGCAAGACATTTACACACAAACGTCGTAAAATATTACTGAAATAAATTTCAAAAGATGTAAGTAATGGAAAGACTTACCGTGTTTGTGAATTGGAAAGCTGACCGTGGGAAAGAAGTCCATTTCCCTCAATCATTCTACACTGACTCCAGTCAAAATCCTCAAAGATTTGTATGGAGATTGATAAGCTAATTCTAAATTTTATATGGGAAATGCTGAGATGTAAGGACAGCCCTGAGGAAGATGAGCCTGAGTTCAAAGCCCTTTTCTACCAGATATATTGTGTGCAGGCGGAAGGGAAAGGGAGAGGCTAACTCTGCTATTGGCTGGGTAAAGGGAATGAAGGATGATTTTGTCTCTGTCTTATTTCCGCTCTTTCCTGGAGCCTTCAGCCCCTGGTGCTCAGACAATGCCTCTGCGCCCCGGGATGCAATCATGTTTCTCTTCTACCATTGTGATTCTAGGTGCTGTAGGCTAATAAGAAAAAGAGAATTTTGCTGATAAACCTTCTCTTTTTCCCTCCTCCTTTTCCTCTTGTATTTTCCTCTTCCTTCTCTGTCCTTCTCTGTTCCCCTCCTTTTCTCTCTCCCTTCCAATTTCTCGTTTTCTCTTCTTTTCCATCTATTTTTCTTTTCTTAAAATTTTCCTCTTTCTCCTCCTGCTTCTTTCTCTTCACTTTTTTTTCTTCCCTTTTCTCCCTTCTTCCCTCATTATTCTCTCTCTCCAACTCTCAGATAGAAAAAAGGAAGTTCAACCAGAACTCTAACTCTACGTATTGTATCTTCATGGTCAACAAGCCCTATGCCATCACCTGCTCTGTGGTGGCCTTCTACATCCCGTTTCTCCTCATGGTGCTGGCCTATTATCGCATCTATGTCACAGCGAAGGAACATGCCCACCAGATCCAGATGTTACAACGGGCAGGGGCCCCCTCAGAGGGCAGGCCCCAGCCGGCCGACCAGCACAGCACTCATCGCATGAGGACAGAGACCAAAGCCGCCAAGACCCTGTGCATCATCATGGGTTGTTTCTGCCTCTGCTGGGCTCCATTCTTTGTCACCAATATTGTGGATCCATTCATAGACTACACTGTTCCCGGGCAGGTGTGGACCGCTTTCCTCTGGCTCGGCTACATCAATTCTGGGTTGAACCCCTTTCTCTACGCCTTCTTGAATAAGTCTTTTAGACGTGCCTTCCTCATCATCCTCTGCTGTGATGATGAGCGCTACCGAAGACCCTCCATTCTGGGCCAGGCTGTGCCCTGTTCAACCACAACCATTAATGGATCCACACATGTGCTAAGGTGAGTGTCAGGGGCTCGATAGATTTTGTTGCCTTGCGTGACTCGGAAGGGCTACCTCTCCAGTTTTTTGTTTCCAGAAGGATTATTCTTGAAAACCTGGGCAATGTTTATAAGGATTAAAGAAAGTTCTACCGTCTGGTCATGAGGTAGAATAGTGGGTAAGGACTCAGGCTCTGGGAGAGACTGGCCTGTATTCAGATTCACTCTCCACAGTTCTCTGACCTTGGGCAAGTCATTTAAACATTGTGAAATTTCGTTTCATTTAAAAAAAAAAATGAGATCATGTTCACAATATCTACATCACGGGGTTTTTATGAAGATCAAATTAGCTGATGTGTGTGGAGCACATAGTATAGAGCCTGATACCTAGTGAGCAGTTAGTAAATATTATCTACTGTTATTTATTAGGTAGTGTTTTACAGCCGTGGTTAGCAGCATGGGATTTAAAGTAAAATAGACTTTATTTCGACTCAGTGCCGCTACTAATCATTTGTATAATCTCCCTTGGTTTTATTTTACTCCACTATAAAAACATAGTAATAATAATAATATCCACTTCATAGGGCCATTGTGACAATTAGAAATAATGTATCCATATGGGGACTGACACATAGTAAGCACTCATGATATTACTAACAATATTATTAATGTCAGTAGGAGCAGTAGTAGTAACATATTGCTTGATATCCTAAGATGGCCACAAAATAACATGATAAACAAAATAAATAGAAGGATAAATATGCAACAGTAACACCATGTGATAACTGATGTAATGGAGGTGGAGATAATCTAGAAGGGGGATTTGAGGAGGAAAGAAGCTGATTTGGCTTAAGAAAATCAGGAAAAGCTTCAGAGAACAGCATTTTTTTTTCCCTAACGTTTATTTATTTTTGGGACAGAGAGAGACAGAGCATGAACAGGGGAGGGGCAGAGAGAGAGGGAGACACAGAATCGGAAACAGGCTCCAGGCTCTGAGCCATCAGCCCAGAGCCTGACGCGGGGCTCGAACTCACGGACCGCGAGATCGTGACCTGGCTGAAGTCGGACGCTTAACCGACTGCGCCACCCAGGCGCCCCAAGAGGACAGCATTTTTTAAGAATTGGAGATTTGGAGGAGAAATCAAGGAAGTCATTCTAGCAGATAGAACAGCATGAGGAAGGAAATGGCATGTGAAAGAGCATAAGGTCAAGTGGTTTACCCAAGGTCGCATAGGTTGATGGAGATGGGGGTCACTGTGGAGTTGAATGTTCAGTGACTAGTCATGATGCTTCTAAACCCTGAAAATTTTCTGGCTCCCCCGGGCTAGAGTTTTTCTCAGCCATGAAAAACCATATGTAAAAGTACATTCATCCTATGGCAAAGACGAATGAATTGTCAACGGCATTCGCTTTCCTTTGCCCCAAGATGCATAGGAATTTCTAAAAAAGCAGCTCCTTCTTTGACACGAGCATTCAGTTTTTTCTGATGACAGTATTCAGCTGTCCTGGCAACCCAAAACTGAGGAACTTTCATTTGCATGTGTAAGAAAGGAAGAAGGCAAAATAGGGATTGCAAGTGAAATATAAGCACTTCGCCTCTGAGACTGCTCAGAAGCCTGAATTCAATTTCCTGCTACGAGTGTGGTCTGACTTGTAGTGAAAGCCTAGCATGGTGATGCCAGCTGCTCCAAGAGCCTCAAAGGCTGCGCCTGTAGGCTCACCTTCTTCCCTGATTATTATGCCTTGAGCGAGTGTCACGGGAAGAATCCAACCATGTAGTAAAGTGTGCATATAGGAACTTCTGTGGGGGGCGCCTAAAAGCTATTTAAGTCAGCAGCTGCCTCAGTACAGGCACCCAACGACTTACACTTCTATGTTCTAGCAGTGCATTTGTGGAGTCAGTTGTTTATGACTGGGGGCGGGGGGGCTTTTCCAGGACAGCCCAAGAAACCCACCTGACTGATAACGGTGTTTCGTCCCTGCCGCATTTGGAAACCTGCCGTGTGGTTGTAAAAGAGAGATGACAGTTTAGAGGTGGCTGGTGGATGTGCTCTCCATACTTTATTTTTTGTGATTTCTTAATGAGGTAATGAAAACTGCAGGAAATTGGTCTGAGATACTCCTCTGTGGGGGTGAGGAATCTTCTAAGAGCGGGGAAGCCTATGCAGAGACGACTGTTGGAGCCCATTGCAGGGCTCCCCAGCTTGCTTTGAGCCCCCGGCTTGCTAAGGACAGGAATATTGCCTGTTTTGTTCACTGGTCCGTACCAAATACCCAATATGCTGCCCGACATACACTAGGAACTTAAACTCTTGATGAATAAATTCATACATCGTGCAGTGAATTCTCTAGATTGATTGTATCAATACGCCTTAGGAAAAATTTATGTTTTTCTTAAAAATCCTATAAGCAGGACACCAACAAATTCCGATGGACTCAAGAAGTATAAAACCTAAATAATCAAAAGTACAATCGGCTTTTGTCCTGGTTTTATCCTTCACCTCAAAGACAATTGAAACGAATTCAATGATTCTTTAAATGCATTTACAAACCTGTGTAAAACATACAAATTCATAGATTCCTCTCGCTTTATTGTATTCTATTTTATCTTACTTTACTTTTTTATTTTATTCTTTCTCATCATGATAAGTGCACTCCCTACTCTCCATCCCCTATCCACATTCCCACCCGCCACCCTCCCCTCTGGTAACCATCAGTTTGTTCTCCATAGTTAACAGTCCGTTTCTTTTGTTTGTCTCTCTCTTTGTTTTTCCCTTTGCTCATTTGCCCTGTTTCTTAAAGTCCACATAGAAGGGAGATCTTAGGGTATTTGTCTTTCTCTGACTGATTTCGCATAGCATTGTACTCTCTAGTTCCAGCCGTGTCATTGCAAATGGCAAGATTTCATTCTTTTTTATGGCTGAATAATATTCCAGTATACATACCCACTTCTTCTTTATCCATTCATCTATTGATGGATACTTGGACTGCTTCCATAGTTTGGCTATTGTAAATAATGTTTCAGTAAATACAAGGGTGCGTGGATCCCTTTGAATTAGTGTTTTTGTATTTTGGGGGTAAATACCCCGTAGTGCAATTACTGGATCATCGGGGAGGGGGGAGTTCTGTTTTTAATTTTTTGAGCAACCTCCATACTATTTTCCAAAGTGGCCGCACCAGTTTGCATTCCCACCAACAGTGCACACAAGGGTTCCTTTTTCTTCACATCCTCACCAACACTTGCTGTCTCTTGTGTATTGTTTTGTTTTTTTTTTTTATTTTAGCCATTCTGACAGGTGTGATAGCTCATTGTAGTTTTGATCTGCATTTCCCTGATTGTAAGTGATGATGAACATCGTTTCATGTGTCTGTTGGTCATGTGAATGTCTTCTTTGCAGAGATGTCTGTTCGTGTCTTCTGCCAATTTTTTAATTGGATCGTTTGTCTTTTGGGTGTTGCGTTGTATCAGTGTTTTATGGATTTTGTATACTCACCCTTTATTGGATAAGTCAGTTGCCAATATCTTCTCCCATTCAGTAGGTTGCCTTTTAGGTTTTTTGGTGGTTTCTTTCACTGGGCAGTAACTTTTTATTTTGATTTAGTCCCAATAGTGTATTTTTGCTTTTATTTCCCTTGCCTCAGGAGACGTATCTGGAAAAATGTTGCTATGGCCAGTGTCAGAGAAAATTACTGCCTGTGCTCTCTTCAAGGATTTTTATAGTTTCAGGTGTCACATTTAGGTCTTTACTCCATTTTGGGTTTATCTTCAACAAAGGAGGAATGAATATACAGTGGGGAAAAGACCGTCTCTTCAACAAATGGCGTCGGGAAAATTGAACAGCCACATGCAAAAGTATGAAACTGTAGCACTTTCTTATCACTTGTATTTTACATAAATGGGGTCGTTTTATATGTACTTTTTTGCACCTTGTTTTCTATCCCTTAAGAATGTATTTTAGAGATCCTTGCATCTCAGAACATTTAGATCTAAGTCATTCTTTTTAACTGTTCCATAGTCTTCTGTACTAAAAATACACACTAAAATAGATTTATTTCCCATTATTGGATATGTAGGTGTTTCCATTCTTTTGCTGTATCTAACTGTACTGTTTTTAATGCCCTTGAACACATTTCTTTGTGCATATGTATTCCTTTTAGATAGCTACCCAAAATAAAATTGCTCTATTGATGTATATGTGCATTTACAAATGTTAGGTTTACTTTAAGGTTGACCTTCTAGAATGCCGTAGAGATTTGCAGTCTCATCAGCAGCGTACGAGAGTAGCCTCTACTCCTTCCCTTCACCAACACTGTACATTACTCGTCTTTTCCTATTTTGCTGATTACAGCAACGTTCTTTCACTGAATTTGCATTTTCCAGGTGGTTTGATAGGTTGAACCTCTTCTAAGTTAATTGCTGACTAATTTCAAAGTTGTTGACAAATATTTATCCTTATGTGAACTGCATTTTCACATACATCGTGCTTTGTGTGACAACTTTGTTGTATTTTTCTTATGAATTTCTGAGTGTTCTTTATTATCATCTAAATGTTAATCCTTGTCACATAATTTTCAAACTTTCCCTTCTCTTCTGCTTGCTTTTGAACTTGGGTTGACTTTTGTCATATAAAAGTTCCAAAGTTCAAAAGCGCTATTTATTTGGCCTCTTGCAGTTAACCTGTCTTCCTTCTTGAAATATTTTTGACATTCATTTTCCCGGACAGTATACTTCCCTGGTTTGCCTCCTGACTCACCAGCAACTCCTTCTTAGTATCTTTTATAGGTTCTTCCTTCTCTATCTGGCCTCCAAATGTTAGAGTTCTTCAGGGCTCGGTTCTTCATTGTCTTCTCAAATGACATTCTCGCTTTAAATGTGATTTGAGCATCCATAGCTTTAAATACCATTTTTGTGCCATTAATCTCTTTTTAATTAGTAGCTCCAGATCAGAGCTGTCCTCTGAGCTCCAGACCACAAAATCCAATTTACTTCCTTGACAGCCTCACATAGGTGCCTCTCGGGAATCTCACATTTAATGTCCCTTAAACAGAACTCTCCTATATACCTGCCCACCTGCCCACCCCAGACTTCCCGAGTCTCCTCTATCTCTAAAAGTACCACTGTCACCTACCATGTTACTAAACCTGGACACTTTCTGTGGCTCTCAAGGAGAACTAACATATAAGCGACAGATGGGAAGCGTTAAGAAAGAAAAACCCATCAGCTGATATTGAAAATATGGAGTTCGATCTAAAATAAATGCAAAATTGGGGTGCCTGGGTGGCTCAGTCGGTTGAGCGTCCGACTTCGGCTCAGGTCATGATCTCGCGGTCCGTGAGTTCGAGCCCCGCGTCGGGCTCTGTGCTGACAGCTCAGAGCCTGGAGCCTGCTTCAGATTCTGTGTCTCCCTCTCTGTCTGACCCTCCCCCCGTTCATGCTGTGTCTCTCTCTGTCTCAAAAATAAATAAATATTAAAAAAATTTTTTTAAATAAATGCAAAATCTAATCATAGTGACAAAATGTAAACCACAGAAATGTAGATGATGCCTGAACCTCCTGCTGCATGTTTAAAATTTGGAATTTCAGGGGTGCCTGGCTGGCTCAGTCCAAAGAGCACATGACTCTTGATCTTAGGGTCATTGAGTTCCGAGTCCCATGTTGAGTAGGAGATTAGTTAAAAATAAAATAAAATAAAATAAAAATTGGAACTTGATAAGCGCAACTCCATTTCCTCATGCAAAGCATCCATTGACAAATTCATGTCATTCTGTGTTATTAATAATGATTATGATGCCGAGCATAACTCAAAAAACTCAGTGCCAGTTACTGAATTTAAGAACTTTGAATGCATTACTGCATTTAATTTTTTACAACAACCGAGTAGGCTGCTATTGTAATTATCGTGATTTTAACAATGAGAAAATCCAGGGTTTAAAGCGAGTATCTAACTGGCCCAAGATCACACAAAGTCTTCATGATTGTCTTCAGGCTAGTGAAATATTAAAACACTCAAAATTAAAACACTCAAAATTATCTTGCCTTTCCTGAGAATCTATAAGGTATAGAGGAGTTAGTCTGCGACCCAAGAATCACACTGGGGAGAGCCGGGTCATGACAACACTCTGAAACTGTGGGGCCTTTTTCTCTTAAAGTCTTCTTGAGAAAATGGAATTCTGCTTTTCCAGGTTGAATTAAAAACAGGCCAGTCTGCCTCAGTGGTTTGGAATAGTAGGTCTAGCCACGTAGTCCTTTGACTTGTATTACATTTTGTTATTGAACAAACACATGGGCAACCAAAGAAATAAAATAAGCTTTTGCAAGACAGTCTTAGAGAACTTTGCCCACTCAAATTGAATGAAATAATGTACCATGTAGCAGAGATGTCTGCAGTTGTGTTTGGTGTTCTGTGAGATAAGCATCTTCTTTGGAATATCCAGCTCATGATCAAAATAGAAGTGAAAATGCCATTGATTAGCTCCTGAAGTAGTTTGTCTAGACATGTAGGTTACATAGCCTTTTAAAAATAGTTTCCAAACATGAATTATTGTCATATATATGTTTCTTGGGGCAGTTTTAACTTGTATGCCCCCATATATTAGAAAGAGGCATAGGGGCACTTGGGTGGCTCAGTCCGTTAAACATTTGACTCTTGATTTCAGCTCAGGTCATGATCTCACAGTTAATGGGATCAAGCCCCGTGTTGGGCTCTGCACTGACAGTGTGGAGCCTGCCTGGGATTCTCAATCTCCCTCTCTCTTCCCCTTCCCCCCGCCTCTCAAATAAATAAATAAACATTAAAAAAAAAAAAAAAGAAGGAGGAGGAGGAGGCATAATGCCAGTGTATGGGCAATGGATTCTAAGAGGTTCGTCATTTGTATGAACTGATTCTTAGTGGATTTGGGGCCAGCTTCTCTCTCCTTGTCTCCTTCTTTAACTTGGCTCTATAGTTGTTCTCCCCATCCACCAGTCTGTCTTAGTCTTATAGAAGAGTCACTTTGCCCATTCTACGAAACTCCCGTCAGACATAATGGCAGAGAAGGAAGAAATCACCCAGTGAGAAGACATTGACTCCATTCCTACTCAAGTCAGGGACAAGACAGGTTGCCTCATCACCTGTGCTGTTCAACATTGCATACAAAAAAAATCCAAATGACAGAAAGGAGAAGTAAGAAGTATAAAACTTAGAAAAAAGAGCAAAGCTGTGACTATTTATAAACAATATGGTTATTTACCGGGAAAATCCCACAGTAAACGGAAAATGAAGACATTTCACAAGGATGTCCACATACTGTATAACTAACTCAACATTCAGCGATTCCTACATACTAGAAATCACCAGTTAGAATGTGGATCAGGAAAAATACCACCATCCACAGGAGCAGCCACTAAAGTTACTTTAAAAAAAAGTGCAAAATAAAAATGTAAGATCTTTATCGAAGGGAACTTAAATACTTTCCTAAAGGAGAAGTCAAAGATACTGTGAAGGGTTCACTGCGGAGAGCAGAAGAAAAAAAAAAAAAATCCAGATTTTTCTTTTGAAACTGCAGGAAACTCGTCAGAAGCCTAGGTTTGCAGACTCTGAAAGGTGATTTATTAGGTTCTGAGTAGGTTATTAGGTTTGATTCACAGTAACTGCGCACGGGGCATCGACTTGCCATGCACTGTGTAGGGGGGTGGTAGAGAGAGAAAAATGAGACTCGGTATCTCACAGAGTTCACAGCCTCACTGAAGAAAGAGACACACGAGCAAATAATCACAGCACAGTGGACATCACTGGGATTGTGCGCAAGGTTTACTGGGAGCTGGAGGGATTGCTACCTAACCAACAGTTTCCTCGTCGTCACTGGTGAGGCTCTCCCGATCTCTGCTTGAATTCCTGCAGTGGGAGGATTGCTACGTGAAGGGCCTGCTCAATGGTTAGGCAGCTCTAGAATCTAAAAGGTCTCCTTCCGTTGAGTTGAAATCTTCATCCCTGTGACGTCTACCTGCGGGCCCTAGTTCCGCCGTGAGCAAGAGAATACAAGGCTACATCGTTTTGCTGAAGTGACTCCTTCTGTATGCTTTGCATTAGAATCCCCTGGAAACGGAGTCAAAACACACATTCCTGGGCCCCATTCACTGAATTGGGGCACGTTAGGGAAAATGACATTTTTGCCAAGGTGATTCTTACCTGTGTTAAACTTTGAGAACCACAGTCTCTGATCCTCATGGATTGGAATGGCCCAGTGTATGCTGACTTTGGTTGTGCTTCAGGGTTATGACACACACCCATATAATTCTTCGGTCCTTTCAGAGTCATAGTTTCATGTGATATTAACTAGTGAAATTCCCTTCGAAGCGGCTTCGGCTCAGCAATTTTCAAGCCAAGTGACTCTGGCCACTTGGGAGGCAAAGTGTGATCTTATAGATTGTGACCACGTACCATGACAGGAGATGGGAACCAGCCCTACTGATGTGATTTGGAGTTCACTGGGGGTTCGATTCTGGAGTTCTCTTTCCATTGGATGAATGTCAAGGATCTTGCCAGTGCTGTTCACTGCTGCCTGAGGAGTCTCCTCTCTGAGGAGAGCCTAGTAAAGGGCCTGGCACGTTGTGAGGCTTGACAAGGGGTAAAGGAATGTTTCTGTCCCTTTCCCCAGGCTCGCTTCTCTTCTGTTTGACTGTCTTTATGGAGAGTAGCCCTCGATGGTCCAAGGCAGAGTAAGGATTTGTGGCATTGAGTGTAACCTTAGAACAGAAATTTTTCTCTACGTGAAATCCACTGAGGATTCCATTGTTGGCTTCTTGGGTAAATAATCCCTGGCCTGCCTGTCTCACTACCTCATTGTGAAAATCAAACGAGGTAATGGAGGTGAAATTGCTTTTGCTAACTGCAAAGCTCTGTCCTCAGGGGAGAGATAATGATGTGATGAGAACAGACTATTTATAAGTTAGGTAAATAGCTAAGACTGCATGCTTAGCAATGCAGAGACGGCATGCAGAATTTAGCTTTGGGGATGGATTTCTCTGCTCCCAGGCCAGGCTGAGATGACTCCCTGGTTCTCCAGGTTCAGACCTCGCCCAAAGCTGGGACACTCACCTGGCTCCTCAGAAGGCTGAGAATTTCGGCCAGCACTTCCCAGAGAACTTCTCGTTTGTCTGACTTGGCTCTTGGCTGCTGTCCTCCTTACCCACCATCAATCTGCCTGATAAACAGGGGTTTTTTGTTGACTTGGGGAATCTCTAGGGCTGTGTTGTCCTATAGGGTAACCATTAACATTCCAAACAGTAGCCGTATGTTATAAATGGAATACTTTCATTATTGTAGAAAGTTCTACTGGAGAAAACAGCTCTAGAGCTCTGTGAGCCTTCTGTCTGGAATAAGGCATCATATGCTTTCCTTCGGACTTACGAAGTGTTATCAAACAAAGCTCAATAATAAATAAGGCAATTCTGACGGATGCGCCATATAAGTCTTTGACATTTCCACGCACAACATATTCAGGTTTAAATAGGGAATCAATAGGGGAGGAAACTATGAAGATAGAGAGAAAAAAGTGAGAAAGAGGCAAAGAAAACTAAAAACCAGTAGGAGAAAAGCATTTTTTTCCGGGCTATTACTTTTTGTTGTTTCCTTGATAAATAACAATGGTCAGAAGTTATCCTTGTATTTAGTTGCTGCTTAATTATCTACTACCTGTGCCCCCAGCCGGACTGTCAGTACATAAGGGCAGGTAACATGTCTATTTTATTTCCGAAAGTTCCCCGAGGGTATAGCCCTTTGCTCAGTTAATACCCTTATTGGTTGACTGGATGGACGCTCTTATCAAATCCCGTTAACCACCTGGAATAGGTATACTCAAATAAGTTTTCACCACTTAAAAAAAAATATTTATGAATCCCATAACCGGAGTCCTTGTTTTTTTTCCACTGGGCTGCTGCTTCCCAACTTTCAATCTCAACACACCAGAATTCCCCTTTTAAACAGAGGTTTTCACACCGCGGTCTAGATTACCCATGGGTGAGCCAATAATTTAGGTGTGCTCTTACTTTGGATCCTGAGAGGTTTCGGCTAATGTTGGAAAGCTCTTTGACATTTAACAGCCATTTTGTGGCCTTTACCTTGAACTCCGGAGGTTACAGTTGGATTCAACAGTTAGCTCATTGTTTTGAGCCAGTGCAGACTGAATCTGGGTGAATCGAAGATGGTTTGAGGATGACCTTGCCTCGTATCCTGCAGCCTCCACCAGGGCTAGCGGCATAATTTTCAGGGTCCCTTGGTCAAAGGCAGATAAAGGCTTCCACTGAAAGTATTAATACGTAAAGCCTTTTTTTTTTTTAATCTGCAGTTTCTCTCTTAACTCGTCATGGCATATTTTCTTTGCTATTTACCTGTCCTCTAGTAGGAAAGTAAAATTTAATTTTAAATTGTTAGTAAAGATTTACCATTTATAGTACCCAAAGCCAGTTTTAAATGCAAACATGAGAGCATTTCACTTGTATGGAATCACCAATGACACGAACCATGCAAATCGTATCTGACAATTCAAGGGTGCTTATGGACTTTGTTTTTACCAGCCAGTGCACAAAACTCATGCAAGTGTTTGTACCTCACCTCTTGAGAGTACACACTTTCCACTAACACGCTACCTTCAGCTAACTGATGAGTAAAGAAGGGCTAAAAGGGAAACGAGCCGTGGTTGGCCATATCTCATCCTTTCTTTCTATGTTGATATTTTCAGCAGAAGTGGTTGGCAAATACAAGACGGTAGAGGGTTTTTTGGTGGTTCCTCCTCCTTCTTCGAGCAGCACTGCCTTCCTCCTGCATTTGCCAAGTTCTGGCCAGATGGAAACCGTGGCCTTCAGGGCTGTCTGTGTTCCCAGTTAGTCAGTCGTACACGTGTTGATATGAAGCATGAGCGTAGGATTCTAGTGGACCTATGATCTGTGGGAATTCAGTAAGACTCACTGGTAAACATATTGTAGAAGTTGCTGACCAAGAGACGATGGAAAACAGGAAAAACACTTCCTATATATGATGTGTTCACCTTGTATTTGCTCTGAGGCATACTTTAGGCATGGCGAGTCTGCCAGAATCCTGTGCTCATGAGGTATCATTAATGTTTTGAGGCAGCAAGGAACTATGGTGGACACACACATGCACCTATAGCCTGTGCTCGCCAGTGCCCCAGATATCACTGGTGCATGTTCTGTTGTCCCTCAGACTTCACAGGTTCAAAGATAAACTTACTAAGAATTTCAATATGGCAGCAAACAGAGCATTAAACCAAGACCTGGGTTTCTGTCTGGCTGCACTGCTCACACAACCAGGAAGCTGGCCTGTCCCTCGTCCTTCCCAATCACAACCTAAAGCAGCCTCTCAGGAAACATTGCTCTTGTTGAGAGAACACCAGGAAAACAGAATAACAACATCAGAAGAGCTCCCCTTAACCTGAAGTTTAGTAATCAAGTGGCTTAAGCTGCCCTCCAGGATGCCCTCTTTTGGGCCGAAGTGCTGAGGTCTAAGCATTATTCCCTCCACGGAGACATTTTTCAAGGAAAAGTTCCCATCTCTGACTTAGAGGGAGGTGAACTTGAGGTATGAAACCAAACGCATACTGGCTGTCGTGCGGGGGGATGGCACACCTGGGTTTTAGTCCTGAGACTTGTCACTTACTATTGATACAAATGTTAACATGTGACCAGACATTTCTGGGTCTCTGTTCCTTCATCTGTAAAATGGGAATACTGTGAGAACCCATCTCCTAGGGCCTTTGTTAAGGTTAAATACGAGACTGTATGTGCAGAGCTGAGCCCAGCTCCTCTTACACAGAAAGTGCTCAATAAACGGAAGCTGGTGTAACTGCTGTTATTATAATTGTATATATAGCATCATTCATATCTTGGTTAAACAAACTTCTCCAGTTATTTTTTCAGCTTTCCTGATAAGCATTTCGTAAGAAATGAGTCAATAGAAATCTCTGTGCTCTCTAAACACTGCTCCCACGCAAGGAATGCCGCCCTCCCTCGACTGGAAGAAAAACCAGGGATGAATTAAATTAAATTAATCACACTGTTTATAAATAATTGTTTAAGCAACAGGAGACAAGACCTGTTTCCTGGGTACATTATGCCTCGTGCTGAACAGTTGGGACTGTTATTTTGAATATGCCTTCTGGCTTTTAAATTACCTGTTGGCATTTCTCTGACCCAATCTAAAACGTGCTAACCATGCCGAACAAGCTGCGTACGTTGTCTGTGCCTTTGGTGTTCCCCTTGTGCTCTGCAGGTGCTGGACTTGGTGCTACGGTGTTGAGGTTCCGTGTACCAGCCCTCTGAGACTGGCACCCACAATAAACAAGGGTCAGGCATGCCACTCTGCAGGGCAGACTTCGAAACCGCACCCAGCTCCAGAGACGCCCAGAGTGGTCCGGGGTCACGAATGGAGGCAGGGTGGTGTGGGGTTCCGACCCTTGACCCTGGATCACACTAGAGCTACTGGAGAGCTGTTAGTACCTGAGCCTGGGCTCCACTGGTGGAGATTCGATATAAAGGGTCCAGTTGGGGACCAGAAATGCTTCTGTTTTAGGAGGTCAGGAGTACTGCAGTATTGAGATCCCTTGGTTGGGTGGCCAGAGCAGGGAGCCTGTGTCGATCAACAAGGAGTCATTGTTTCTTTCAGCACCAATAGAACAGGGAAGTGCCTTCAAGTTTAGGGCTCGTTCCAGGTCTTAAATACTGAGCTAGTGCAGGCATAACCCATTAGTTCTCAAACGGGGACAATTTTGTAACCCAGGGGACATGTGGCGATGTCCAAAAGCGTGTTTGGTGTTCCTAACTGGCGGGGGCTCCTGACATCAGTGGATTTCGGCCAGAGATGCTGCCGAAGCTTCCAACTATGCATAGGGCAGCCCCCGGCCCCATTGCAACAAAGAATTGTCTGGCCCAAATTGCAACATAGTGCTGAGGTTGAGAAACCCTGCTTGAAACGGATTGTCTGGGCTTCGCAACGTAGACTCCCCTTACCACTGACAGGCGACAGCAAGAGGGGTCTTTTACCAGTGCCAGGGGACAATGTATGCTTTTACCTGCCCACTGCAGTGCCCTGCACCACACGACTCCTCTTTGTTTTTCGTTTTTGTTTTGTTTTGTTTCTTTATTTTGAGAGAGACCGAGAAGTGCAAGCAGGGGAGGGCAGAGAGAGAGAGGGAACCAGAGAATCCCCAGCAGGCTCCCTGCTGTCAGTGCACAGAGCCCGATGTGGGGCTGGAACTCATGAAACCGTGAGACCATGACCTGAGCCAAAATCAAGAGTCGGACGCTTAACCGAACTGAGCCGCCCAGACACCCCGCCACGTGGCGTCTCTTAACTCACATCCATTCCCAAGATGAGACAAGTTGAAAAAAAAACCAAAAACCCTGTAGAACACGATAACTGGTGTCACTTCTGCGAAGCAGGGCCCGGAATTTCTGTGGTTACGGTGCCGGCAGTAACCTTGCTGAAAAGCCCTTTCCACCAGGCAGGCTCTGTGAGCTTGTTCTCTTACAGCATGTACTTGGCAGGGACACAGCCCTCCCGATTTAGTCGGAGCAGCTGTTCAGGAAGGAATTGCCTCCAGAACACTCTAAGAGACCCACCAGAAACCCATACTCCTTGGAAACGTGTGTTCGGTCCACGGTGTCAGGATGCAGGTCCCTGGCCCATAGAGGCGGTAAAGTTCCGTCTTATACTGAGTGTCGACAGACTGGAGTGTGTCCAGAAAAGGGTAAGCACCATGATCTCCCTTGCAGAATTCAGGACCTAGGAGCAACAATGTCAGGCACAGGGGAGGCTGAGCTTAGAGCTTAAAGGAAATCATGGTCATCAGCATTTTTTTTTTTTTTTTAATTTATCTGAGGACCATTACACAAAAAGGGGATCTGGCTTGTTCTTCAAGGTTGCAGGGAGAGAAGTAGGGACAAAAGACTGAAGTTTTAAGAGTACATATTTCAGCACAACATGGCATGGACTGCCTTTCTAGGGTGTTCCTAATAAGGGGATTAAAGTAGACAAGAAGTAGAATAAAATAGGAGAAATCGGGACAACCACCAGTCACTTAGAAGTGGTGATCAAGGGGTGCCTGGGTGGCTCAGCCAGCTGAGCGCCCAACTCTTGATTTTGGCTGAGGTCATGATCGCATGGTTCATGGCATTGAGCCCCACATTGGGCTCTGCACACTGACCACATGGAGCCTGCTTGCGATTCTCTCTCTCTCTGCCCCTTCTTGGCTTGCTCTCTCTCTCTCTCTCTCTCTCTCTCCCTAAATAAATAAATAAACATTTAAAAAAAGAAGTGGTGGTCAACATTGGTCACTGGAAGCGTTGACTTGAATGAGCATGGCAGAGGAAGGGGCGGGAGGTCTAAGGAAACGCCCTCAGATCCCTCCTTTGTGGTTGTGTGAGTTACGGAACAGCAAGAGATCCTCCCACAGTGCAGCTACACTCGAGAAGGGAGCAAGACCTACCTCAGTCATTTTATTTCATTTGGTTGGAGCTGGAGACTTTCTGGAAAGATGGCCAGTGGGAAGAAATGTGCCAGAGGTAATAGTGTTAATGTCAAGGGCCATTCTGTTTTGGTTTAGGATTCTTCTGGCAGTCTGTGGACGGGAGGAAGTTTAGACGTATCTAAGGAAGAAATTTATCCCCAGGCTGTATAGATGCTCCGTGGTACATAGCTGATTCAATGCCTGTGATTCCGTGTGAGGAAAATATTGTCCCATCCACCCATCACGATAAATTTCTATCACTTGAGCCCTTAATATGAACATAATTACTATTTAAATATCTTTAGGGAGAAGGAGCCCTAGGCTGAGATTAGAGAAACATCCCCCTCAATCTGGTATTCATGTTCTTCATTTCTCGTATGTCAGGGCCAGGACTTCAGGCTCTGGAAATAGCACGCAATATCCCAACCTGGGAGGAACCAGAGTACTGTAGAGCAGTTTAATATCATGACCAAATGCATAGGACTTGGTATTTGACAGACCTCAGTTTGACTTCAGGTCCTGCCACCTTGAAGCTATGTGACCCTGGGCAAGTTACTGGCCCTTTCTGTGCCTCAACTTCTTCCTGTTCTAAATGGCCCTTGCTCATAAAAGTGTTGTGAGGCTTGTGTGAGATACTGTACATATGGATCCTGGAACACACCAGCTATTGATAAACTGAGTTCTCATTGTCAGCATCAGCATCTTTCGAGGCGAAAAGTCAGAGACGCAGGTTAGCAGAACGAGCCTCCTGTCACGCGAACGCTGGTTCGTTGTCAGAACAGGTGGTGGAGGGAAGCACTTGGGTGCCAAAATCACCATAATAGCCTCCTGACAAGGGGCGGGATGGTTCCTGAGCAGCAGGCTCAGAAGTACCTCACCTGCAAGGATATGGGAGCCGCGGCGAACGGAGGCATGCAGCAGATTCTAGCTGCCGTTCTTCTAGAAGCACTGTGACGTCGTCTCCAACCCGTGCGCGAGGAGACCCGGTGAATAGCTTCTGGTTATAGAAACAAACAACTGTGTGTGTGCTCTGGGTTAGATTCAAGCCAAGAGCCAAGAACCTCCTTTTCAGAAAATGATCTCTGAACGTCTCGTCTTGTTTCCATGCCTATGTTAGGTTATTTTTAACAAGATTCTTAGAAACACTTCACAGTTAGAATTGTTCTTGGAGAGCCTTTTATTCTCTAAGAAACGAGCGAATCTGTGTTTTGATCAACGTGACAAACAAATATATTTGGAGCCTGCTCCTCTTCCTTTTATTCTTTTCAGACTTTCGTTTCCTTCGCTGGCTGGTATAATGTAATTTGTTCCTGTGTTTGTGAATTGGCCTTGCCTGCTTTAAGTTTCTGCCTCTGGAGAAAGGAGTATGTGTGTGTGTGCGTGTGTGTGTGTGTGTGTGTCCATGTGTATACACATACGTCCCTGGGCACACACACCTATACATATGTGATTGTCACATATAATAATATATGTCATATATTGTCGTAATATAATATATTGTCACGTATAATAGCCAGTTGCGTTAGGAATAATTTGGTTTCCTAGTCTGGACGTTCCCCCTCGCGTTTCTCCTCCTCCTCCTCCTTCTCTATCATCGTCATCGTAAGATCTACCATTTACTGAGCACTGGTTTGTATGCGAGGCATCTATGCGGAGTGTATCACATGCACCGTCTTACTGAATCTTTAATATACTCTATGGAGCAGGTATTATTATTTCCATTTCACTGATGAGGAAACTGAGACTCAGATTAATTTGGCCAGCGTCTTACAGCTGGTGAGGGTTAGGACCAGGATTCTCACGCATGTTCATCTGATTTTGAAGCCCTTGCTGGAAACCACCAAACTGTGCTCCTTACTAGTGAACGGAAAACCCTTGAAAGAATGTAGAATTTTTGGTTCTTGGACGTGAGAAGGGCTTGAGAAGTGATCTGACCAAATATTCCAGCTAATGCAGTGGTCTCTTCTGTAGCTTATCTGGTAAGTAGTTTTCAATCGCCACCCCCCCCCTCATGAGAGGCAGCTCATTATTATTCAAAGCAAGACATTTTATTGTTGGAACAGCCCTAGTGGTTGCAGATTTGGGCCAAATTTTACTTCTCTATATCATAGTGTCATCAAAGCTTCGAGTTCTATAGCTGGAAGTGATAACAGAGCTCGAGCAGTCCAGTAGTTTTTAAACACGTTTTTGCAGATGTGGAAATCTTTTGTTCAAATGGAATCTTCCTTGGACGTGTGAGCAATAAAGTATAACTGCTTTGATCACAACAGATGCTTATATGGGGATGTGTGTGCACAGAGCCGTGACCATCGACCCCATCCCTCCAGTGTCTCCTGTGGCCACTCCATGGGGTTGTTAGTCTTGTTAAGAGATGCCTGAAATAGACTAGCGAACCCAATATTTTACAGAGAAGAAAATGAGGCTCCAAGATGTAAGATGTTTAAGACGATTCTGCTGTAAGAGCAGAACAAAGATCTGAATCCAGGTCTCAGAACTCTGAGTCCTTCTCCCTGATTCATTCATCTCTTGCCTTTTTATTACATGCCTAATGTGGGTCAGGCACTGTTTCAGGCAGTAGGGACACAGCAGATTTCTAGATAGGCAGGATCCCTGCCATGAAGGAACTCACAATTGAGATTTTATCATCCCATTTCTTTTTGATGGTGTGAGCCCTTGGAAGCAGACACACACACACACACACACACACACATAATCAGGCCATCCTGGGCAACTTTCTCTGCATTCAGTCCAGTTTGCCCATGACTTGCCAAAAGAATGGACTCTAGAACTGAACTCAAGGCTATTCACGTATTTGGTGATTTGAGGGTGACCTTTTCTTGACAGTATTGCAAATTCTAATTTATTTTTTCTGCCTCTGGTTTTCTTTGGGGACAATGTGTAGAATATAACCAGAGAGAGACAACCTATTTCATATGTAGCATTCAAGAGGATGGAAAGGCCATTCAGACCTGTGGGATGTGAAACTGTAAATGCCAGCTGGATTGAGTTCTAATAGAACAACCTTGAGCAACATAGTGGGACTTGTAGTGGACAGATAGTGAAGGGCATAGAAAGCCCTCCTGGCCTCACCCAACCTGGTTGTCCAGCTCATTTCCCTCAACTCTTCCCCAACCTAAGTCCCTGCATAATAAGCGTGCAAGATCGATCAGTTTTCTGCAGATAGTGAGTTCTCCCACCTCTGGATTATTTCTGCTGCCTTAAATGCTCTCTCTCTCTTTCTCTCTCTCGCTTTCCTGCCTGGGACAAGCCTACTCATTCTTCAAGGCAGCGTTCCAACACGAGCTCTCTAAACTTTCCTGGTCCCCACCCCCTCAATCTCTGAGCAATAACTAATCACTTCCCCCTCCAGGCTCTCTTACCACCTGCTTCTCCTCTTGAAGCTTAGTTCCTCCTGAGGGATCGGAAGTACTCTTATGCACCTGACACATTCTCTACTCACCTGGGCAGCTTCCCAAGAGCAGGCCATTTTCTTACCCGCAGGGGCTAGGACCCGAGGGTGCCTGTTGATGGAAGGTGCACATTCAAGGTGCATGCTGGTGCAGTGAGACGCCAGTTGGATCGCCCGGTTCCGATCCTGGCTCCACCTGGTGACAGATGTTTGACTTGGAACAAGTTACTCGGCCTCATTCCAGTCAACCAGAACCTACAAATAGTAGAACCTGTGTCGGGAGATTGCTGTGAAAGTTATGTAAGGTAACCCATGATGTGTTTAGCACAGTAAATGGCACATAATAAATTGTGGCTGTTTTTCTTGTGGGTCCGCACATTTCAAGCATTTTCTCCTACATATTTTCAGGTTCAGCCACATTGAAATAGTTCGGCAGAAAACGCTGTCAGTCTGATTCCCCAAAGACTCAACGTTCTGATCCTTTTGTTGGTCATTTAGGAACTGTGGTAGGCAAGGAGGGGGGGAAAAGGTCTCACCAGGAGAATGGTTTGACCTCAGTCTTACGCGCATGTGAGAGGTAGGGCGAGAGGTGCCTCAGGATTGGAACAAGCCGTGCCCACTGATGGACCTTGCACTTCGGCATACCGAAACACAGACACATCTGAGGCCAGGGGTGGGGTTAAAAAGCTCTGGGAATACATTGTGTCCAGAGGCAAAAGTTAGTTAGGCATTTCAAACTGCGCAAACTCAGCTATTTGGGTCTTTTCGACAAGTAGCAGAAAATAGCAGAAGGGGTGCTGGCCTGTGGTTTTAGAGCCATCACCCTGCAGACGCATCACTTTATGTCCTTGCCAAGACTCTGTGTTCACTGCAAGTCCGTTTTCCCATCTGTCTGATAAGAACTTTTGTCACTTGCCTGCTGCTTTCACAACTTCTACTGTATCGGCATTCTACCCACGCTACTGTTTATCTGCTACTTACCTTTAAATACATTTTTTTAAAAATGCGTACTTATTTATTTTGAGAGAGAGAGAGAAAGAGAGTGTGATCAGGGAAGGGGCAGAGAGAGAGGGAGGGAGAGAATCCCAAGCAGGCTCCGCACTGTCAGCACAGAGCCCTACGTGGGGCTCAATCTCCCGAACCGTGAAATCGTGACCTGAGCCAAGATCAAGAGTCAGACGCTTAACCAACTGAACCACTACCGTTACATACATCTTTAATCTGAATAAATGTATTTGTAAAGGAAGCTGTCATGACCTCGAATGCAAAACCATATAGAGAAGATTGTTTTAAATATAGTGCAATGAAAACAAAACCCGTTATTAATTTGTATAAGTTATTATCACGAAAATTTGACTTGATCCCATTGCTTGCCAAAGACTGTGAGCCTAAGGCCTGCTCTCCATGTGTTAGGTATTAGAAACTTGTTAAAGCCAGAGGGGGCACCAACTGAGTCTTTTTCCTTAAAACAGGCAGAATGATCTCCCCCCCACTCTCAAAAATAAAAATAAATAAATATAAAAAATATATATTTAAAGGGGGTGCCTGGGTGGCTGAGTTGGTTAACTGTCCAACTCTTACTTTCAGCTCAGGTCATGTTCTTATGGTTCGGGGGTTCGGGCCCCGCATCTGGCTGCACACGGTCAGTGCAGAGCCTGCTTGGGATTCTCTCTCTCTTCCTCTCCCTCTGCGCCTCCCCCGCTTGTGCATTCAAGCATGTGCGTGTTCTCCCTCTCTCAAAAATAAAAGAAATAAATACTAAAAATATATGTTTTAAAAATAAATAAATAAAAATAAGCAGAATGAGTTAAAGAGATATCAGACACCCTTACTATGATTCAGATTTTTTTTTTCAACATTTATTTATTTTTTGGGACAGAGAGAGACAGAGCATGAACGGGGGAGGGGCAGAGAGAGAGGGAGACACAGAATCGGAAACAGGCTCCAGGCTCTGAGCCATCAGCCCAGAGCCCGACGCGGGGCTCGAACTCACGACCGCGAGATTGTGACCTGGCTGAAGTCGGACGCTTAACCGACTGCGCCACCCAGGCGCCCCTGATTCAGATTATTTAATTCTGTGCCCACTGTTTGACACATTCCCCTGTGGATCACACCCCATGTTTGGAAAATACTGGCTCATCCATAGTCAAGATTCTATTGTGGTTGATAATGAATCTAAAGACAAATGAACAAATTGACCTAGGGCATTGCCTTTTGAGCGATCGAACTTACTGATAACATAGTGCAAGCCTGTGTGTTCACTGTTTATAGACAATTCAATTAGTTTCAATAAGCTAATTGTACCCAAGGATTTTATTTTTCCATCACATAAAGAACACATTCCAAACTTCGCTCTTTGCATATTTTAAGTTTATTTATTTCGATAGAGAGTCAGGAAGGAGCAGAGAGAGAGAGAGAAAGAGAGAGAGAGAGAGAGAGAGAGAGAGAGAGAATCCCAAGCAGGTTCCACCCTGCCAGCTCAGAGCCCAACTCAGGGCTGGAACTCCTACACCATGAGATCATGACCTGAGCTGAAATCAAGAGTCGGACGCTTAACCGACTGATCCATCCAGGTGCCCCTCCTTTGCGTTTTTAACTTCTCATTTTTATGATTCATTGCCAAGTCTTATTTCATCATCAGTGTCATAAAAAGCCAGAAGTGCCCCCTGATCCACTTGGCTAAAATGCACTGCTGTGTGCATTTCAGGGCTTCCATTCCGATCTCTTGTGGACCACTACTGAATGCCTCATGTTGTAGCTCTGACCCTTCCCACTCACCTCTACTTTCCCTTTGAAGCCCCCTAAGTGTCTGGCCCAAAGCACGGCCTCAGGTGTGAGTACAATACTGGATATCCACCTGCTCAGAGAATCTTCTACTCCTATGTGCATAGGAATTAGCTGAGAGCATTTTTTTTAGAAATGAAGATGTTTGCTCTCCCCACCCAACCCCTGACCTCTCACCCCTGCTGACAGAGGTCAGGAGTGGATCCTGGGACTCTGTATTTATTGTAGGTTCCCAAGATAATTCTGATACACATAACCTCTGGACACCACCTTGCGAAAGATGACTTCGCCAGTCTCCTTCTTCTGGAACACAAGTAATTGTAGGTCTGTTTCATCAACTGTTCATGTTCAACTTCGCCACAAAACTCTTCCCTGAACACAGATGATTTCCACATTCCCTGGTGGACAGGGTTCCTAGTTTGGGAGGCAGAATGCTCAATTTGTAGTCCTGGATCCCCCTCTCCCATCCATCAGCCCATGCCCCTACATTGACCTTCTTCCTCTTCTCACATTGAAATGATAACCCCATACCCTCCTATCTTAATGGATTTGTGTAAACAATTAAGTATGGAAAAAGATACGAAAATGCTTTGTACATCGTAGGCGATTTTACTAAAACCATCAAAACAAGAAATGGCACTTGAGGAACTCGCGTGTTAAAATGTCGGAGGTTCTTTCTTAATGAGGTTTTCCATCAGGGATTTTGAGCGGCTCTGCCAATGTTTTGCCTAAGCATATGTTTGAGGAGAGACAGTTGTGGTCTCGCTGCATTCTAAGTTGTGGCATTTCGGCTGTCCTAGCCCATCCTCCCCAGATACATTTAACAGCTTTGCAGGGTGATTTCACAGATTCAGAAATTGAGGTCTTTCAGCTTCTTTAATACAAACCAAAAATTAGCCTCCCCGTGTTTCCAGCGAAACCTCTTCCCTCCATACGGAATATAAAGTATCAGATACTAACAATAGGATATTAAAAGCCAAATTCAAGCAATTAGCCACAGCTTTGGAGAACAGTCCCACACACAGCTGGTGCCCAATCAGAAGGTCTGGATCTGTCACCCACCATCTCTGCCTCTCATAGAATCAGAATGTCAGAGCCACAGAGGATCTTCTAGATAATCCTCCTCATTTAGCGAATGGGGAAAGTGAGGCACACGAAAGGGAGTAAGTCATGGGAGGAGGCACTTGCGGATGAGCGGTAAAAAGGCGTTAGTTGCCAGGTCCCTGCGTTCTGGCTTCCGTTCACCTTGCAATACTCTGTGCATTCATGTAGCCTGAATAGGAATGCAGACACCCAACAGTGGTTCCATGGTCATCTCGATCTTTATTTCTGACGCTCTGGAAGGATTGTATGAGAGAGCCAGTGTAACCTTGAGAAACGCTTCTGGGAGAACCTCCTCCATTCTCCCTGACTGCTCGGCAGCCTTCCACCTACCCGGCTCCGTAGCTCTTGTTAGCCCTTATCTTCCGCACGTTGTCCGTCCTCTGTCCCCGTTCTGTGCTGTCTCCTCACCCAGCTCCTCTCTTTGACTATGCCCTCCTGACTTTTCTCCTGCCTTTTGCAGGACTTTTTTTCCTTTTCAGCTTTGTATCCCCAGTTGCCCATCGCGGAATATACGTGTGCCACTTGGCAAAGAGTCTCTTTTAGGGGGCAGGAGGGGTCTCCAGGAACGAGTCCTGTGTTAACATCCCAGTCGCACTGTGTTTCAGTAAAAGGAGGAGCCACATCACCCTGCAGGCTTCCCACGGGTGGAATAGATACAATACAAACCCCTGCACATGCTCCTTGTACCCTGGAATCTGTCACAGTGGGGCAAGGAAATGCTAGGGCAGCAGCACGTGAACACTTAGCTATGACAGTTCCCGAGACAACGAGTAACAATATATCAGGACAATGAAGAGCACAGACTTTGGTGTCAAAAATGACCTAAATGTAAGGTCTGATCCTACCATTTATTAAATGAGTAAATCTGGGGAAATCGTTTAAACTCTGTGAAACTCGGTTTCCTCGTGTGTTAAATGGGCACAAAATACACAGATTAATACACATATAACACACTTAGCCTAATGCCTGGCTTGGTTTTATTGTTGCTGATGGTGGAAATAAAAAGTGTGATAAAAAAGGAAATGTGGCTAGTGGGAAATGAGAAATCCTTCCTTCCTTCCTTCCTTCCTTCCTTCCTTCCTTCCTTCTTTCTTTCCTGGTCTCCTTCCCTCCTTCCTTCCTTCCTTCCTTCCTTCCTTCCTTCCTTCTTTCTTTCCTGGTCTCCTTCCCTCCTTCCTTCCTTCCTTCCTTCCTTCCTTCCTTCTTTCTTTCCTTGTCTCCTTCCCTCCTTCCTTCCTCCTTCCTTCCTTCCTTCCTTCCTTCCTCCTTCCTTCCTTCCCTCCTTCCTTCCTTCCTTCCTCCTTCCTTCCTTCCTTCCTTCCTTGTCTCCTTCCTTCCTTCGTCCTTCCTTCCTTCCTTCCTATTCGTTTTTTTTTCTTTTAATAGATATGTTTAGTGATCAAGACATAAAAATGGAGGGAGGTACATGAAGACTTGAGGTTGCATCTTGAGTTATCTAGAGAGCTTTTACTTGAAAATAGCATAGAAGAAGGAATATATAGCCAAGGCTGAATCAAAGCTATGTTCAGAGCAAGTAGCGAATCCAGAAATAGTTAGATCTCAATATTTAGGGAAGAAATCTTGCATATTCTATTGAAATAAGAATAGTCTTCCATCCGGAAAGACGAGAATATTATAGGGAGAAGGTTGCCATCCAGGATTCATGAAAAATATTTAACTGTCTCTGAGCCAAGATGTATTCTGTCTCAGGGGATTAAAGAAGCTAGTTGATAAGATCTCTGACTGGTGCTCTTTTGAGGGCGGGGGAAATGAGGGCAACCTGGAGGGAGACTAGTAAATATTGCCCCAGTTCTTAAAAAAGACTAAAGCTCGACTCCAGAAACGGTAGACTCATAGCTTGAAATAGACCCTACCAAAATGCTAAGACAGCTATTACACAAATGATTTGTGAGCAAGAGTCAGCGTTGTTTCATTGAAAAAACAATTCATGCCAGCTAATTTCATTATGAGGACAGATTTACCGCGGGGCAGATTCATTTCTGCAAAGCCCTGGATAAAGCCTTCCATGGGTGGGTTTATTCTCAGGCCCACTGAGTGTGAGCTGTTCCCGGGGAAGGCAGTCTGTGCCCAAAACAATTCTGTTTTAGCCCTGCCCTAATCAACAGGGTCGTTTTGTTTTTGTTTTTGATCCTCCCTGAAGACCAAAGAGCTAGAAGGCAGAATGACACTAAACTGAAAGGTCTAGGTAGCAATAAATGATCTGATCTTCTGTGTGCTTGTGAAATCCTTAAAGTCTAGTTGGAACAGGTGCTAAATGATCGCATCTTGAATGTTGAGATTTAGAATGACCTCAATTGACTAAAATGATACCAAACCTATAAAATGAAATTTATCTGAGACTAATGTAATGGCCTGTATTTTGGCATAAATAGAATAAAATAAATAAATAAATAAACACTCTGCACCCATTTAATAAAGAACCACAGGAATTGACAGCTCTTTGTGTCAAAAAGATACAAATTGTTAACAAGCTCCCTGTAAACCTAGAGCAAGTTGCCATTGTTAGTGTTGACGACATTCATACAGAAGTAAACATGATGAAAAGTGCATGATATATACAAGTCAGGCTCCCTGTGTAGATTTGTGCTGGTTCTGGGTACCATATGTCAAGAGAGATCATCATGATAGGGATTGTTTTCAGAGAACGGTGATCATCATGAGCAATAATCTGGAAACCATAATATATAATGAACTATTAAAGAAAATGGGAATGTGTAGCCTGGAGAAGAGAAAATTTGGAGGATATCATTAGTAGAGGGAAGAATTTTGAGTGGGCCCCGGAGGGCACAGCAGTTCCACTGGGTGGAAATTGTACGAAGGCAGATTTTGGCTGAACGTTAATAAGTTCTTTGTAAAAACTAAAGTTGTTCAAAAGTAATAATGGCCTGGCCAGTCAGTGGAGATTCCCGAGTAGGGGGCAAATGACTTGTGTGGCACAAGGGGCACTCCTGCAGAGATCATCGGGGATGTGCGTTCCAACTCTGAGGTGCTATGATCTCCCCTCTCCAGGGATGCAGTGGAGTGTGGTGGCCAATGGGAGAGTCACTGTCACCCTCCAGCAACTTCTTCCTTGGTGGCTGCTCAGCCCAGTGACACTTAGGCCCCGGGGCAGTGACTCAGAAGACAGCGATCCCTTGGAGAAAGGGCAGATTCTAAACTGCTGCTTGTGTGGGACTGCACCTGCCATTCTCTCCACCGTGTCTTACGCCAGGCAGCCCACGGCCACCAGGGATTTCCTCTGGGGCTTCAGCAGGTGGCGCTGGAGGGAGTCAGGGGACAGGACAACCTCCTTGTTGCCTGGGGTTTCTCCTCCAGAGATCCCCTGTGAAGGGATTTTTTTTTTTTTCATTCCCCAGCACTCCCTCTTCCTGGCGTCTCGCTCGTGCCTCACACTCTCTGTTGTCCCCAGTATGTCCCCTTACTGTTCCTGGTTTGTCTCTCTCATGTTCCAAACACGATCGCTCGCTGTGTCCTATCTCAGTCATAGATGTCTCCAAATAAGCCTTCTTTGCTGTGTCTGCTCACAGACGTTGTCAGAACACATCCTCCCCACGCCTGTCTTGGTCAGAGCCATGTTCCAAAAGCACGCGTTACTTGCTTGTTCACATCTGTTACGGCCACGTTCAAAGTGCTTACTGTCTCTTCCCCGTCCTGTGCTGTGCCAGATACCAATACACTTTCCTTCCGGTGTCTGGGTCCAAGCGTGCATCCTCCTGGCCAGCCCCCATGTCAGCTGCAGACTTCCCCTCCCTCTTCCTTAAGTCCGGTGTCCATTTATGTACCGTGGAAGAGACGGGAGCAGAGGGCTCTCAGAGGAGAACGGTCTCTGTGGCACCCTTGCAGCTTGGCCGAAGACGGCTTCCCCCCGTGCCGTGGCCTCGGGCCCTGCAGCTCTGAGATGCTTGCTTCCCTCTTGGACTAGAACCGGGCATCTTCTTCTAAAGAGCCTTGTGTAGGGCCGCCAACATCGCAGTGTGTATTAAAGACTTTGGAATCTTTCCCATAGACTTGTGGCGAAGCCCACGGTAGCAGCTCAAAAGCCTTGAATCTGGCCTTGTTGCTCCCAGAGAAGACTGTGGGCAGCTCGCACTGCACAGGAGCGACACTCACCGCAGCTCCCCAAGTGCAGGAGGGCAGGACTGAGCAGTGCTGGGGTGGGAAAAGAGTGCTTGACTTGGAACCAGGGACCCCAGTTCCAGCCCTGGCTCTGCTCCTAACACGCTGTGAGATCTTGACCCCCGCCCTTCCATTCCCGGGCCTCACTTTCTACGACCGTGAACTGAAGTTTGAACTCGGGGATCTCCAAGATCCCTCTCCATTTCTAGGACCACAGGATGCTGCTACAGCCGTCAGCTACCTCGAAAAGCCATGGCTTGCCTGCCTTTTGACTCTGTTTCAAAGGAGCTACCCTCTTCATCTGGGCCTTCTAGACCCATGGTCTTGCCAACTTTGCCCTTCAGATTAACCTGGATGTCTTTTCTTCAAAGCTGAGTCCTTGGCTCTTGCCAACTGCCCCAGAGGAAAGGTCCCAGGGCAATAAACCCAACTATGTTGTATGAGCCGTGTGAGGTTTTAACATTGATCTTGGCTGTGATTTGATAGCACCCCAGGACTTTATCCTACACGTTGATCCTGCTGCTTAAGACGTGTCAGTTATCATTTCCATTGATGTTGACTTTAGTTCTGGAATTGAACCAGACAAGAAAGAGCCTGGAATAAGGAAGACAAAGAGACTGGAATAAGGAATAATGAAGAGAATAAGGAAGAGAAGATTGCCCCCAAACCACCCAGATGCCAAAAAAAAATATTTCTCTGTCCGGTGAAGGCTTATATCGGGGAGAAAGTCTTGCCTTAGGGAAAGGGAAAACACATCTAAAGAGCAGTGTCCTTTAGATAGAATTCCTGAATGCTGTTGAGAAATATCGCACCAATGCTGAAATGTTCCGTCTGTAGACCAGAACCCTCGCTGATCAGTGGAGATCAGATTGAACTGGAGATCTCGTCCCATCCAGTAGGAAGACAGTTTATGTGAAGTCATAACTGGCACCTTGACTCTGGCCGGACCAACCCCCTTTCCTTTTTTAAGTCCCTGTTCTCTGCCGACTACATTCAGGACTTGAGGGGCAACCGCTCTCTTGAGGATGCTGATTTCTTACAATACAAAGGAGGGAGCAGCAAGGTTCCGAGTCCCAAGGTGCCGAAGCCACGATGATATAGCCAAAGTCTCTGCTCTGACTGCTGCGCGAGCTGCCCGTCACCTCTGTGAGCATGGATGTGTGGATGGGTGTAGCCTAGAGGCGCCATGGGCACTGAATCGTTGCTGACTCGCCTCAACCTCGCTGGCCTCTGAAAGAAACTCTCTCGCCTGCTTCGCAACGTTGTTGTGGAGATAAGTAAGATCATTTTTGTGGAAACATTTCATACGTCATCAAATGCCATTTTGTATGTTCACGATTCCTTTGGATTACTTTGGATGCTCCTGGGCTCTCAAGGACTAAGAATTTCTTCATCAAAATGTGAACCAATCTAGAGAAGGAGCTTCCCATGGTGAAACACAATACCGAGGGAACACCTTTCGGGGGTTCTTCCTTCTGCGTCTATCCCTCCTCCTTTGGTTACCGCACACACCCACACTGTAACTGTGTACATTACAAGCACTTGAAGGAGTATTGTTGTTCTCGAAGTGGAGGAGTCAGTGGAGAGGGATGGTGACCACAGACTAATTTTGGTAAAAATGAGCCTCACTTTCATGGAACCTCAAAGTCACATGAAATTAAATTCAAATGCCTTTTTGCCTTGAAAGCATTCATTTGGAGAAAAAAACGACCTGGGTCATCGAAATTATCCCCATCCTGTAAATGCTATTTATACACATATATATATATAAATTCTGTGAAAATAAAAACCTCAAACATGGACTGATTATGAATGAGCAGCTGAAAAGACTGTTATATAAAGTATATACTGAGCTACTGAACCAGATAACTGAGATTTTATTTCTAATCTGATAGTCTATGTAAATTATTGTGAATTATGGTTTAATGCTATTTAGTAACCACCTAAATTTTGTTTACATTTTGAAGAAAGTAGAATTACAAGTGGGGCCACTCTTACAGTTTATAATGCACTGAGTGGTCTGTGTAATCAACATGTAATGTATATGTGGGCCTGTTATATAGAACATGGAACTTAATTTTATAATTTCAAAGGATTATAAATTTTAATGATGGTTGTATCTTGGTTTTATGAAATTATTAGTTATACCTATGATTTATTTGGACAAAAGCTTTGAAGGTACTGGGCTCCCTCTAATCTGTTTCTATGGAAAGCATCATCGACTTTATGAGGATCTACTCTTTGAGGCTGTTCCCAGGAATGCATTCTTGGAAAAACAGGAACCTACATAGACTTGTTTTTGTAATAGATAAATTCTATTTATTAATAAATATTGATAAATTACACATATGTTTATACTTATGCATTCTGTACATGTCTAGATAAAGTATACATTGAGGGAAATCTTAAGTCTCAAAACTAATAACTGAATTTTGAATCTATAATAAAATGCCGAAGTCAATCCCATGACTCACTTCTGTGGAGCTTCTCTGTCACTTTGGTAGCCCAGCCCGTCTCTTAGAAGCTTTGGGTGTTTGAGGCTGGAGAATTTTCCATCTCTAATATCGGGTTCTCTAAAGGTAAAACCAGAAGCCCAGGACCCTTAGATAATGTGCTTCTACCTTACTGCACCTTTGTCAAGGCCTCATGCACTAGGACAGATTCCTCTGACATGGTCATCCCAAGAGCAGACAATCGGGAAAAATCCAACCCAGCCACCCTCAGGGCATACGCTATAGAAGCCATTGAAGGCAGCATGACACCTGTACATCCAGAGGTCGTGGATTGAGGTTATTAAGCATGTGCTTCCTTCCTGAAACCGTCCTTGATGTCACAAATCATCCAAGAGTCTGGAGTCTAACTCCCTTTCCCTGGAGCCACTAGGATGTCAGGCCTAGAGTAGGTGTCTGTGAAATCCGGGCTCAATCTCTTCTGAGTATGGGCAATGGAAAGACCGCCATGAGCATTCAGGGGCAGGGTCCTCATCTCAACTCTTCTGTTTAATCCTTGGGGCCTCTCCATCATCTTACATATAAAATGCAGAGGGTGGACAAGAATTAGGGACAAGAATTAGGTTTGCAAATCAGAATCCTTTTGTCATACACAAGTTTACTGGGAACCCCACTGCACATAGGTCAAAGTAGAATGGGGAACATAGTAGGTAGATTTGGATCCCTCATCTCTACCCATTAATATGATAACATAATCATTATTACAGAATGATTATAGTATACAATATTATGTCTATTTTATAATAGAATGATATCTCTGGCAGGAGCCTTCTTTGCAGCCTAAAGCCCTAAGCAGCTGGGTCAGGCTTTTTGTTCTAAAATCCGTGATGATACTTGGTTTCCCCCCATCCTAAGTTTTTGTAAAGCATTCGTAAGACTCCCGTGAGCTATTTCTCCAGACAATTTTCCTCGGAATCACACCTGTCCACCTACTTTCAAAACCTCTTTCTCCATACGGGAAATGCCCCATTTCCTGAAATTTGTATCCTAAAAGGAAAATCTGAGACTCCACCCCCTGTGAAGCAGCCCCTGTGTCCAGGCAAAGAACGAGACCTCAGAAACCCAACTGACTTAGCCTTGGATGACTGTCTCCTTCCTTGCTTTCCTTCCAAATTTTCTTTCTTCACTTTGGAGCCAGCCATTCTCTGGCCCTACACAAGGAGGAGGAACTGACATGGATTTAGTACTTACTGTATTTTATCTGCCAACTACGCTACACTCTTTCGAGAAACAGAAATTTCTCAAAAACCTACTGTGTTCCAGGGGTCTGTTGCCAGATGCCTATTAATAAATAATACCGAGAATGTCTGCTTTTTTGTCGGAAGCCAGAAAATAACCACGGAGACACATGTGGGTGCATTAGACAAGTTTAGATACTCACCAGTGCTATAAAGAACATAAAAAATCGAGATGGGGCAGGGGTGTGTATGTTATCTGGAGTAGTCCAGGAAAGCTTCAAGAATGCCAGCCCTGTGACCTGGGACAAGAATGCCAAAGAGGAGTCTGTCATGTGTTGATTTGGGGGAATATCCTGTCAGCCAAAGGGAAATGCAATACAAAGACTGAGACAGAAGGGAGCTTAGCATGTGCGGCTGGTGCGTAGTGAACGTGGGGAACGTGGCAGAAGATGGGCTAAGAGAAGTCAGTAAAAGCTGATAGCAATTCAGTAGTGTTAGATACCATTCATCAGCTACTTATTCTGTACTGGCTCGGTGGGAAGCATTTTATATTAAACCCTGAAGGGTGGGGCGCCTGGCTGGCTCAATTGGCTGGGCGACCAACTTCAGCTCAGGTCATGATCTCATGGTCCTTGAGTTCAAGCCCCATGTTGGGTTCTGTGCTGACAGCTCAGAGCCTGGAGCCTGCTTCGGATTCTGTGTCTCCCCCTCTCTCTGCCCCGCCCCTGCTCATGCTCTCTGTCTCTCTGTCTCTCAATAATAAATAAATGTTAAAAAAAAAAAATTTAAACCCTGAAGGGTAAGTATCATTTTCCCAACCCACATGAGCTGACAAATTAACCAGAAATTTCCCAAAGGACGCAGAGATTGCCTGGAGCCAGAAATGGGTCCTAACCCCTGCCGAGGCTAGCCTTTCTCCCCCAAGTCACTTGTTGAGGGAGCCTGACGCCCCCTGAGGCCTTTTCTCTTTAGCAGCAAGAACCGTTCTTGAAATAGATGAATCTTCCTCTTGTACATCTTTCCCCTTTTGCCTCCCTTCTTTCTCCATGGAGTGTAGGCTGTCCAAACAAATAAAGATGCATTTATACAGTGGTTCCTCATTGGTTTTAAGGAAACGAATTCCAAATACCATCTAATTAGAAGTAAAGTCCATTCTTGGCCAGCCAGAAAGTGGTTTCCTATGAAAACTATTCATTGTATCAGAAATAAGAGGAAATACGATCTGGTTATATAATCAGATTTTTTTTTTTTCTCATACATTTCCTTCTCTCCATCCTTCCTGACATCATCCTAGACCATCCTTCTACAACTGATGTTATCTTCATCTGGACCGGGGCGTTTGGCTCTGAAACACAACCGGGAGCATGTTCTTTCCCTGATCAGATCCCCTCAAGGATTCTCCATCGCCTACCAAATTCTGGGCTCTGCATAGTTTTTCCAAACCTACTGTTCAGTCTTGCCTCCAGTTATTCCTCTGTATTCCTACAAAGCAAACAGTATGTTCTGCGTTCCCCTTCCTTTTTTTTTGTTTGAGAGAGAGAGAGCATGAGCAGTGGAGAGGGGCAGAGAGAGAGAGAGAGAGAGGGAGGGAGAGAATCCCAAGCAGGCTCCACACTGAGCGCAGAGCCCAGCACAGGGCTCGGTCCCCCAACCTTGGGATCATGACCTGAGCCACAATCAGGAGTTGGACATTCAACCGACTGAGCCACCCAGGTGCCCCTCCCCTTACTCTTGCTTTGCACTTCACCCTCAGGCTGTTGGTCCTGCTGTTCTGTCCATTGGGCATCCCCTCCCAACCTCCCTTACGTGGTACTTCTCAGATAACACCTTCTACCTGAAATCTTTCCCAGCCTCTAGAACAGCATGAGGTTTTTGACCTGTTCCAACCCCAGAGCATTTTATTTGTTCGTCTGTGTTTTTCCTGTGGGGGTCATTAATTATATACATTCCAAGCTTCCCTACCAGATTCCTGAGCTCCCTTAAGACAGTGGCCAATTCTCACTGATCGTGTTTTGTTTTTCCTCGCGCCCAACACAGGTTTTTATGCACTGGAGCTGTCCAATAAATTCATTGAATTTACTCATTTGGAAGAATTTGGAGCTTTTCATTGTTTGCAGCATCGGCAAGTGCCATCCAGATCCCTCTGCTGCTCTACCATTAATGCTCCGCCCACTGTAAAAGCTGCAGCCTCCTGATAAGAGGAACATTTTTCCGTGACAGTTTTGAGCGAAATCAAGATGTTTGTCGTATTTCTTGCAAGTAGCAAAAGGATTAGAGTTTTAAAATACCATTATTTTCCTGATTTATGGCAAGGTTTTTTGTTGTTTTTTTTTTTGGTTCAGGTCTATTGAAAAAGAAATTAAGCTTAAAGCTTTGTCTTTGTAGAATGCGTGGGGAATCAGACTGAAGTTGCTTGAATTATTTGGCATACCAGAGAACCCTGGGCACCACCGTTTCACCATTTACTGAGACAGCCCAGAGGACAGAGTGAACGATGGGTGGACCAGACCTTGGATGTGGAATGGGCACGGGGAGATTGCTCAGGCTAAGGCGTGATACAGCATGCTCAAGAGATGTCAGAAAATGTGGCCTGTTTTTCTCCACTTTGTCACTAACTGGCTGTATGGCTCTGCACACGTCCCTGCCCTTTCTGGCTTAAGTTTTGCCATCTATAAATTGAGAAGCGTTGGCTTTGTCCACTAGATGGACATGGGTTTACATTCAGTCTCTACCAGTTGCCAACTGTGTGGGACTTTGGCCAAGTTCCTGCCTCTCTGAGCCTCCGTTGCTTCCTCTCACAGGGGTAATGATGATGCATCGCCCAGAGTGTTGTTGCAAGCTCGTAAATAGTGAAGCATGGTCACTGGCTTATAGGAAGCGCTCCCTGAGGTGTAGCTGTTACTGTTATTACTCTGGATTCCATGGAATTTGAAATTCCGAAACCACATGGAGAGTCCTATGGAAGAGGTGTTGAGAAACCGGGCGTGGGGTAGTGGGGAGTGTGGCAGGAGGTGGTTGTGTCTCTGTCGGTCGTCTAATCTGGAAAGGGGGCGGGCAGGTTGTGGCCACCGTGCAGGAGAAGATGTGGATGGTGTGGGGAATTGGTTGCAGAGACAGAGAAGATGCAACGTGATGAGCAGAGACAGGAAGTGGAGTTGTCTTTCGGTTGTCTTACCACAGAATACCTAAGTGTCTCTAGCTGCTCCAATTCAGGAGTTTCCTAAGCAATAGTCACACTTTACCTGCCAAGAGGTAAGGGGACTCGACTTTGTTGAGCACCTGGCATATGGAAGTATTTCCTTGTCCCTTTACATGTCTTATTTAACCTTCCAAAAGAGTATTGACTGGCGCACCTGGGTGGCTCCGTCGGTCAAGCGTCCGACTCTTGATTTCACTCAGGTCGTGATCTCACAGTCTGTGGGGTCGAGCGTTGCGTTCACAGTGCGGAACCTGCTTGGGATTCTGTCTCTCCCTCTCTCCCGCCTCTCCCTGCCCCTCAAAATAAAAAGAAAAAAGAGAAAGTATGGATTGAATACTGGATTGAATCTTGACATCCCAACTTGCCAGCTTGTTTGGGCAAGCTAATTAACTTCTCTGAGTTTCACCCTCATGAGTAAAATAGAGGTGTTAATGTTACCTAACTTATGAGGTTGTGTAATTTAAATCAGACTGTGTATATGGTAGCAATTAGAACAGCACCAAGCAGATAACTGGCAGTTTTTATTAATACTTTCATGGTTATTTTATATGATAATCCCCATTTTATGGATAAGTAAAATGAGGCTTAAAGACACTAAATTCTGGAACCAAGGTCGGACAAGTAATAATGAGCAGAGCCAGGATACAAACCCAGATTTGCCTATCTTGAGAAACATTACTCTGTTTTCCTGCCTGTGTAGAAGGAAAGGGACAGAAGCAAGGCCATCAGATTTAAAGAGATACTCCCTCTGAAATTAGAAGATATTTTGTAACGTGTGTGGGTAAACCTGTAGCCTGGATGGATGGTTGTTTAAATTGGGCTGGAGCCTTGGATGAAAGGTCAGACATTATTGTGTTTTTTAAAAAAACTTGGTTGAGACCAGATAATTTCATTTCAGTTGAGTCTTTCTCAGTATTCAATGACATTAGGGGGTTATGTCATTTCATTCCAGCCTTGGTCCCCTGAATTAGCATGATAATCTTTAGGATATGGTCTTCTTGTCAACAGGGTCCAGCTGGGGGCCCGTGTGCCATGGCTTAATGATGAAATTCTCGGCCAGAACACAGACCATCCCCCTCTTCACCCCACGTTCTTCCTCTAAAGCCTGTAGCAATATCTCTTTATCATCCTCAGGAACTTGCCATGGACGAGACTGTGAATCATCCATTACCGAGGCTTTTGTGAAAGGGAAGTTGAGCCACAGGGCTTTATCATTTCAAGTGAAAACCCCTGGCTGGTTGAGCCAAGACACCATTTCTGGTGGGACCTCTTTTCCCAGCCAGCCAGTGAGTGGGCAGTTGGTCCAGGGGATATGAGTCAATGGAAGGAACCAGGAAAGGGGAATCTTATCAGGGTCAACCTCATTACTGCATCTCCTCTCCTCAACACAGAGCCTTCCGGAAACATTGAGCTTATAAAAGTAAAAGGCCAAAGTCATTCCAGAATTCTGTCTCATCTAATAGTAGCTTTCTCAGTGGAGAGCAGTCTCTATTTATTTTCTAATTTCCTGGCATTTATTTGCTATTCAAACCTTCCTATTGCCGCTGATGGTTTCACTTGCGGTCGCCTGTGCGATGGAACAAAAACATGGATTCTGATTTCACGTGGAATTCTGCCACCAGCTGAGTGACTTCTGGCAAGCCACTTACCCCTCTGAACCTCAAGTTTCTCATGAAACAAGTGTCCCAGCCTATTTGACAGATGCCACATATTTTTCATTCACTTGACAAAAGGTTTTTGTGCTTCTAGAGGGGAGAGAAATAAATCAATTTTGTTCATTGGCCTTTGATGGCTTCCATGTTACTAGGTGGGAAAAGGTAATGGTCCCCAAAACTATAAAGCCAGGGGAAAAGTGTTAAGTCCAGTGATCTTAATGAAGAAACTGTACACTAAAATGTATAGGATGGGGCAACAAATGCTAAGTATCATCATCATTATTATTAATTATTTTCTTAATTATTATCTAGTCTTTTCTCTTTAGTGTTGCTGCCACTTCTCAGAGCTCACTCCCCATTATCTCGTACTAGATAACTACACTATATTCTGATTCTTTTCCCTTTGCATCTGTCTAGGTCAATGTAGTTTTTAAATAACACATATATACACGATAACTAACAGACATAAAACAATAAAGCAACATCCTCCCCAATTTTCCATCTGCTGAAAATGTGCCCTATTCAGCAACATTTCTGAAAAACTCAAAGTGGTTCACAGTTGCTCACCAATATGTCATCTGTGCCCACAACACGGTGCCCACCTTGGGCAGAACGAGTACAAATGGGCCAAGGCCCACAGCCTTCTCCGACAGTCAGGCCCAGATGTGGCTGTTCACTGCTCTGCTGCAACCCACTGTGCTTTTCTCCCACCACTTATCAGCCAAAGCCAAGGCCTAGTTCACGGGGAAGCCTTGTCTGTGAAGCCTCAGGGGGTTAGGCTGGTCTTGGTCCACAGTACCTAATTCCCTGGGGCTACAACCACAGTCTCCCAGGAAGGATGCTGTTAGTCCCACAAACAAAACAGCCATCTCGGTGTAAAACCACCACCAGCAATAATCTTTAGGATTACTGTATTTGTACAATACAATTTGTACAATTATTGTATTTGTAAACAATACAAAGCGTTCTGCTAGGCACTACTAATGGGGGAAAAAGCCTCAGGGCTTGTCATGGCAGTCTCTGTGGGCCCCACTGTGGGGCTGAATAGAAAATGGAAGAGACTCTTGTCCTACTGGGCCTGCTCTATCCTGCTGGCTTTCCTGAGTGCTGGTCACTGCAGCCAGCCTGGACTGGTGATTAATCTTCTGGATGGATGTGCAGACCCAGACACCAGTGCCAGTGGGGAACTGGCGAGTTGCTTAGGGTAGGACCCCAAGTGGGTATCTTGAGAACTTAATGAAGCAACATACTGACAAGGGATTCTGGAAAACCTACTACTGATCACTGTATACCACAACGTTTCATCTTTCCCTTTCCCTCATCACGTGTAAGCCACACTGCAAAAATTTATGGTAGTTCTAACATTGAAGGCATAATAAAACTCTTTGAGAGCCAAGTAAAATCTATGGCCTTTCCCCTAAAAATCTGGACGTATGCACAGATTTTTAGATACGTTCCCAAGAAACTCATTTATTCTCTGAGGGAGAAACCCAAGGTTAAACCGAAAATCCCTGTTTAATGGGAGGTTATATTGGTGGATACGATGATATTGATGAAGTCACAGTCTTTTCCCCTGTCCTGCCTCCAGTCAGTGAGGTGTTTATTTCACATACAACCTCCAGTGCCATTGCTGTCTATCCAGCAATTTGTTGTAAAAATCGTATTTCTTCTTGTAACATCTTTCTTTCCCCCAAATAGTTCTGTGGCAATTATCTCATAAATTGTTACAGATTCCCCAAGAGCCAGATAAAGGAATATGTCACTGCCTTCACTTACAGACTCCAGTGCAAGGTCTGGAAGAGTCTGAGAAAATGGCTGAGATCTTGGTGAGTCGCCGAATCCAGTTGGAAATCAGAATGATTTCACTCAGTGGCAATTTATATGTCAGGCACTGTGCTAGGCTCTGGGTCTGCTACATCTCTGACTGCTGGCATGTCCCCAAGTCTGTTCCAAGAGGGGAAAAAAGCCTGTTCTGTTTTTTAAAAAATATTTTTAATATTTTTTTGGTTTATTTATTTTTGAGAGATAGAGACAGCATGTGAGTAGGGGAGGGGCAGAGAGAGAGAGAGAGAGAGAGAGAGAATCCAAAGCAGGCTCCAGGCTCTGAGCTGTCAGCACAGAGCCTAATGCGGGGTTCAAACTCACGAACCACAAGATCATGACCTGAGCCAAAGTCGGGACATGTGACTGACTGAGCCACCCAGGCGACCCCCAAAAGCCTGTTCTGTTTGGAAATTGACTGGGATAAGTACAGCATCCATAACTCAGTGATAGTACCTTACATTTTAATAGCACACGTGAAAGCTGTTGACAGTTTCTAGGGGCAGACAAACTAGATTAGCTTCCTAACTTCAGTAACTTAAAGACATGAGCTTTAGTTTTTGCACTTGTAAAAGTAAAATTATTTCTAAAGCAAGGGTCAGCCAAGAGTACCGTGGGCCAAATCCAGCCATCGGCTTATTTCTGCACGACGCTTGAGCTAAGAATAGGGTTTACATTTGCAAAGGGTATAAAAACAAGCAAAAATCAACAACAAAAAACTAAGTAGACAGGGGAAAAAAAAAAAAAGGAAAAAGAAAAGGAGAAGAGGGATAAGCGACAGAGGCCGTTTGAGGAGGATGTGATGTCCCTGCCCAAGGAAGTAAGCCCCGTAATACTAAAATGACCTAAAATACTTACATCTAGCCCTGCCTAGAAAAAGTTGACGACTCCTGTTCTAGAATAAGGATGCCTGTGTTTGATTCCTTGTGGCCTCTTACTGGGGCATGATCTTGAGCAAATTAGTCAGCTTCCGTCTCTAATTTTCCTCACGTCAGGAGAGGATATAATAGTACTTACTGCACACGAGGCAAGGATTACACGTGTTAATATGAATACTAAGCTGAGACTGGAGGCTGGCCCATGATAAACACTTCAGAAATGTTAGCCATTGCTATTGAAATCATTACTGTCATCACCAACTCTCCAAGAGATGTTTGCAGGTATTAAATGAGACAGCGTCTCTTAGAGACCGAGCACGGTGCCCTTCTCACAGTAGACCCTCGATAAATGTCGGCTCACCTCGTTACTACCATCACCTTCACCGTTAGAATTTTCAAAGCTCTCTTACATACATCATCTTACCAGAAGCTCCCAACAACCCAGTGGTCGGTGTTATGATCCCCCCCTAACAAATGAGACTGAAGCTCAGAGAAGGAAAAAGATGGACCCTGAGCCGGGAGGAGGCAGAATAAGGATCAGGTAGCTTTTTGCATCCTGGACCGGCCCTTGCTCTTTCCACGCCACGTTCATTCTCCCTTAAAACATCTGACGGTCTGTTGTTTGTTGATTTTCTCCAAATGATATACTTTGAATCCTGGGAGCCTGGCAAGACAGGCAAACAGGACTGTGTTCTTCCCTGGCGGGACTCTGCAGACAGGAAGCTGGGATAATTGGATTCCAGCCATTTGATCTTAGGACTGCGTATGTAACCAGCCAACTGCCGATGACCAAGCCTAATGGAAAAAGCCCTGACCAAACGAACACAACCCCCCCCCCCCACCTCCCCGGCAGGACCTCGTTGGTGCTGCAGAGAGTGAAATTCAGCAGCAGCAGCAGCCAACACCCTCCTAACGGTTCCATCCAGGACAGAGATGGCTTCAGAATGTGCCAGACTTCAGTCTGCCGCGAGGGACCAGCGGTAATACCCTGCCGTGAGGAAGTGTGAGATGAGCCAGGACATTTTTGACAACAGAGCTGGTGCGGTCAGATTGGAGCCGTATTTTATTTAGTTTTGGCCAGAGGCCAAAGCGCATTTGAGCAAAGTGCACACTCAAAGCGGGGTTTAAAGCGGGTTGTGAGGCTCATAGCGGTACAGCGTTAGAGTGAGTTCGTAACTATAAAAATAGGTAACATTTCAAAGTTCGTTCATGAGAAGAGTCTCTGTCATTTCCGACCAACTTTAGCTGTAAATCAGCCGTGGCTCAGATTCTCTTTAAGGCAGTAGATTCAAATAGACTCTTGTTGGACAGCGTGTAGAGTTGTGCTTCCTGATACTGTCTCCGCAAGAGTCATGAAAATGACTTTTTAAAAAAAATTTTTTAGTGACTACTTATTTTTGAGACAGAGAGAGACAGAGCGTGAGTGGGGAAGGACAGAGAGAGAGCGAGGGGACACAGAATCCCAAGCAGGCTCCAGGCTCTGAGCTGTCAGCACAGAGCCTGATGCGGGGCGGGAACTCACGAACCACGAGATCATGACCTGAGCCGAAGTTGGACGCTTAACCGACTGAGCCATCCAGGTGCCCCCATGAAAGTGACTCTTAAGAAGCTTCAGCATTGCCCCTGATACATAGGGCAGAGTAACTGGAAGTACGTTTTGTAGAGAAGGAGTTGCCACACCAGCGAAAGCTAATGATCTGCCTCTGATTGTGGCAGTCAGCCTTGCTTTAGAAAGAGCTGGGTGACTTCCTCTGCACCTGTTGTCCAGGAGACCTAGAACTGTCAGTCTGAGGACGAGGACAATATGACCTCCCTGCCCGGGGAAGTCAGCCCTGGGGGTCGCTATGTTGAGCCAGATGCAGTCTTCCCTTATGAGTCTATGGCAATGATTTTAAGGTATTAACTCAATATTTGTGGAGAAGAGCCTTTTAAGTAACAGAGTCCCTTTAAGGGTAACAGGAGTGGAGCTAATCAGAAAAGGCCAGGGTTCTTAGAATGTCACAGCAGGTTGTGGGAGCTATCCAGGTGTTGTAAAGCACCCTGAGTCATTATTCCAGGATCCCAGCTCCCTGCCGGGCCTCTTTACTCTGCCTGCCACCAAGCCTTGTCTTCTTGGCTTTGAGTGTCCTAACACCTACTGCCAGGCAGCTGGCTAACCACCAACCAATCCCTACCCCGTCACATCACCATCCAAATAGCAGCTCACATTGTGTTCCTTCCTGGGTCTGTCCCAGGCTGCCAGGCTAATGCCCTGTCTGGACCCAACATGCTTGGGCTTAAGAAAGGTAAGACTGACCAATTAGCATAGTCTAGTGTGATCATCTAAAGTCTCCCACCCTGGGGGCACCTGGGTGACTCAGTCGGTTAAGCGTCTGACTTCGGCTCAGGTCACGATCTCACGGTTCGTGAGCCCCGCATCGGGCTCTGTGCTGCCAACTCAGAGCCCGGAGCCTCTTCAGATTCTGGGTCTTTCTCTCTCTCTCTCTGCCCCTCCCCTGCTCACACTCTGCCTCTCTCTGTCTCTCAAAAATAAATAAAAATACTTTTTAAAAAAATTTAAAAAAAATAATAAAGTCTCCCACCCTGTCTGGGCAGAGGAAGGGGGTGTGTGACTTCTTTTTCCTTCACATCTTCACACAACCTCATGGGTCTGGGGTGAATAAAAAATAAAACGATGGATGTCAAAGGGCTTTGTAAGACCATGGTCTGCAATACAAATGTAAGGAACAATCTCTGTACATAAAAACACGGATTCAAGTGGACGTGGTTTTATGTGATCCCTCCATCTAGTGAAAATGGCAAACAGCAAGAGGTCACAGGAAGACCATACTGTTAATTCAGCAAGGTTGACGTGGACAGGGGCAGTCGGTAAGGTCTTCAGTAAACAAATTCCAAAATTTCTGAAAATCTAAATTTTTATCTCACATTAAAAGTGCTTGTAAGAATTCTATTCTATTCTGAGATTTTTCACAAGGAAAGGTTTTGGTTTGGGGTTGGGGGTTTGGTTTTTTTGGTTTGTTTGTTTGTGTTTGGCCAGAATTGGCTCCATTATGTTCAGATACGTCTATAAACTTACCTACACGTTGCACTCTCAAAAGTTCACTCGCTGGACTCATTAAGGGTTATATCCAAGAAAAGCAATGTTGTCGCTTGCACTTAAAAAAAGGAAAAGTTATGAATAAATGTGTAAGAGTAGTTAAAATTTAATGATTGAGGATATGTAGATGTATATATACACAATATATGTACACACACCCCTCAAATATTAGTTATTTGCAATAGTTCACGGTTCTCTTGTCCTTTTGTGTAATCCCAGCCCTACACCAATATTTGGAAGCACAGCACTGTGGCTGGGAGACCCAGAGTGAAGGAGGAGTATCAACTGCTCTTGCTTAAAATGCACCATGGCTTCCAGTGTGTGAGCGGCTGGGTTCTGATGGTCTGATTTCCGGGAAAGCACGTCTGGCCAACAGCTACCCAGACACCTAAGTCTTCAGCTGATTGTTGATGGCCCAATGAACGTTTCTGAGTTTCTTAAATTTTCATGGCAGCATCTGCCTTATTGACACTGAAGAATTTCACAGAATATTCCATATATTCCGCCGGTAAACGTTTAGGGAGCTTTGTCAGTGCAAGATACCAAGGCACGTGATTGCACTAACGAAGGGCTAGAGAGAACCAGTTGAAGGAAGAAAAAGTTGGGGGCCCGAGTTACCATTGAATCACGTCGTTCGCTTAAAGTTTGCCTCGAGTAGCGCCGGCTAATGTTTAAGGCGCGCCATGCCGGGCGCAAGGAGCCCACCAGGGGCACGCGCCCCTTCAGTTACCACTCATCGTAATTTGCTCAGCGAGGTGCTTTGCTTATTTCTATGTTACAGATGAGGGAATTGAGGCCTAGGGAGGTCTAAGGTTGACATGCCACTAATTAGTGGAACTGAAATTAGAATTCTGGACGTTTGCCTCTCAACCAGCAGTGCCTGGTTAATAATGGTCAGTAAAATGCTGGACGGTGCTAGAGAAATGAGTTGTGGTTTCTCTCCCCAAAAGGCTTGCAATTTATCTAGAAACATTCCACTTAAATGCACGCACAGGTTGCACTTAATAATAAGCTACATCAAGGGCTGTCAGAGGGCAGATTATATTGTCAAATAAATTACAGAAGCAGGAAGTGCGATGTTTTTTCACAAGAAGGAAAGGGATTACCGTATTGAGATGGTCAGAGACACCTGTATGGAGGCAGTGGCCATATATACGCAACCATATTGTCAAAGATTCTTCATCATAGACAATCACAGGAGATGAGCTAAAGAAGAGACAAGAGAGCCCAAGAGGGTATGTTCTGTGCTTTTTTTAAACTTATGGTGAATTATTTTAATCAGATTGCCCTTAAAAATCCTAATCGCAGGACCCTGGTTTCTGCTTGGCCTCCTGTCTCATTAGAAGTGGAATGTGATGTTTGCTAAGGGAAGATGTGGATAGAGTCGAGAGAGCCTTTTAGAGCCTAGAGCCCTGACGGGGATTAGATATTTGCATGGGGTTTCCCAGTACCCGGCTTTGGGATGTCTCTGGGAATCAGGAGGGAGCCATGGATGGCTCTTCCTTCTTGGGATGGGACCCAGAGTTCAATTGCAAAAAGAACCTCATTGCTTCCCTGGCCCAGAATCTGACTGAGGGGTGGGGACCCAGGCAACCCAGGATTTTGGAAGCAAGTGCTAATGAGTCAGAGGGCCTTGGGGTCAGTCACGTTTGCCATCCTACGAGCCAGATTGTCTTGGTCACAGTGCATCTAAGTGTCAGGCTCCTCGTCAGAAAATAGGGGTTGTACTGTCTGCCTCCCAAGGTTGTGGGGAATATCACACGGGGTCATTCACGTAAAGGGTGCAGGATGAGATCCGGCCCACGTAGGTGCTCAATAAATGGCAGCCAATGAGGAGGAGGAGGAAGGCGAGGAGGAGCATTTCTGCACATCCCTTAGCCACGGCACCATGAAAGGTAACTCAGAACACTTGGCTTTCAGTCTGTCTTAGCTGTTAACTAGTTGGGTACCTTACCTGGGTAACTTACCTCTCTGTGCCCGTGTCCTTACTTTGGTAAACTGAGGAACTAACTTGCATAGTGACCCTCCCAGGCTGTCGTGAGACCCACATGAGGTGCCAGCTGTAAAAGTGCCTTTTAGACAAACAGTGGGACATAACCAGCTTGTGCAGTAATTATGCTCCCCTCTTTATCCTCCCCTAAGGGCACTTCGAGGCTACTAGAATTCTCCTTGAGGCTAAGATCACCAACCAGTCCACTAACTTCTGTGTTTTCTTTTCTTCCTCTGCGACTTCTGCTTGGCTCTCCCTCCTCTGTGGCCGTTTTCTGTTTCCACTAAAAGTGGCTGTTGCTCTGTCTCCAGCTTCCTCCTGCTCTCCTGCCATAGACCAGTTCCTGTCTAACGTGCTCTGTAAGTCTGTCACTGTGTGTGTTGTGAGTCCGTCTCCGTGTCTCTCTGTTCACTTCCTCCTCCAAGATGGCCTTGGTCTCTGCTTATTTCTTCTGTCTTCCACTGAGCCCGGAGTTCCTCCTGGACCTTGATTGCTATGGATCTGAAGGCCAAAGATAATATATGGGGAGTTTCATTTCATTTTATATCCTTTCATTTTTTAATTTTGGTTGGAGCTTCTTCCCCGTTCTGGGAGCACAGCCTTCCCAAGGCCGGCGGGAGAGGAACACCCGACAGAGCTGGGTTCAGCCCATGAAATCACGGTCCTGGGAGGTTCTGTCATCCCAGGTCCACATTCATCCTGCATCCCCTTGGCTGCAAGCGGTGAACTCCTTCATCTTTCCTAAACAAATGATTGTCACTAAATCAGGATGAGAGGGCTTTTTGGTGTACTTTATTAACATTTTATTTGGAAACACATTTATATCCATAGAATAGTCCAGAGCACTCCCATATACCTCTCACGCAGCTTCCCCTAATGCTAGCGTTTTATATAACCGTAGAGCGTTCATCAGAGCCGGGAAATTAGCATCTTCCCAATACTCTCAAGTGAACCACAGACTTTATTTGGATTCCCCCAGTATCAATTTTGAGCCACTTTATTCAAAGTTGTGATTTTGACTCTCCTTTATTACATTAGCCGACTACACTAATGGCCTAGAGAGACGATCGAAACGTTTTCCTCTGCACTAAATGGGCCCTGTGGGTTGTGCTGTGTTGACGTCTGTCGACTTTCTTATGTTTCTTTTTTCGTTGCACACATCCACTGTTTTGTCATGCAATCGGTCTGCCGCCGCTCACATAGCGAATCCCACCCCAGTCCCCCAAGCTCTGCTCTGCCCTGTAGGGAAGAAGCCTTCTAGAGTTACATACAGAGTTTAAATATTCTCTGAGTGAAAAACCAAGGAAGACTAAGAAAAGTCCACACATTTGTGATAACTATGCTGAGGATTCAGAAGCCCTTAAAAAGAACAAACAAACAAATAAAAGCTGCTCAGTCAGGTCTCTGGATAGTTAAGGTCCCCGGAGGCCAGGGATAAATGAAGCGTTGTTAGTAAAAGATTCACAGAAGCACACGGTAGTTCGCCCCCCTCTGGTAGTTCATTTTCTCCTGAGGCCTCAGGTTTTTCTGAATTAATGACTTAAAGGCAAAAGGTCATATCTCTTCAACCGGTCCTGTTTCTTTGTCCCTCTGTGCGCATTCTTTCGTTGGCTCTGTGAGATCTGTACTAGTCTGCTCAGGCTGCTGTAACAAAATACCACAGATTGGGTGGCTTACGCAACACTCTTTCCTCATGGTTTTGGGGGGTGGAAAGTTCTAGATCAAGGTGCCAGCAGTTTCATTTCCCAGCGAGAATCCTCTTCCTGTCTTGCAGGCAGCTATTTTCTTAGGAGTCCTCCCATGGCAGAGAGAGGGTCGGGGGAGGGAGAGAGAGGGGGAGAGGGAAGGAGAGGAAGTGCTCTGGTCCCTGTCCCTCTTATGAGGGCACTAACCCCATCATGGTGGCCCCAGTCTCGCAACCTCATCTAAACCTAATTATCTCCACCTCCAAATACTATCATGTTGGGGTTGGGACACATTTAGTCCATAACACCTTCTGTCTTCTGCCAGCTGGAAAATACCTGTTTTCATCTTCAGATTCCCAGCTCCTCTGCCCGGGGTGTTTCCATGGGAACGACCCCAGCCCATGTGGTGATTTTCATGCCAAGGGGGCTTTCTCAGTGTCCTTCCCATAGATTGAGAACCAGAACTACCCACAGCAGGTCTGTGTCCAAATGGGGAGGGGATTCCCCCCTCTCCCAGAAGCTATGGCACTGAACATTAAAAAAAAAAAAAAAATGGAGGGGCACCTGGGTGGCTCAGTCGGTTGGGCGTCCGACTTCGGCTCAGGTCATGATCTCGCGGTCTGTGAGTTCAAGCCCCACATCGGGCTCTGGGCTGACAGCTCAGAGCCTGGAGCCTGTTTCGGATTCTGTGTCTCCCTCTCTCTCTGACCCTCCCCTGCTCATGCTGTGTCTCTCTCTGTCTCAAAAATAAATAAATGTTAAAAAAAAAAATTTAAAAAAAAAAAAAGGAAAGCAGCATCACAAATGTGGTGCAACACACGGGGCCACCGTGAGGATCAGGGACAGAATAGTTGCCGGCATGCTTTGTAATCAATACAAATGCCAGGCAACGGTGGGGAGGATGGTCTCCTTCTATAGCCCATTCATTCCGTCCCATTTCTATAGATTTCATGATGTTCTGCCCACTCCGTGAGGTGTTGTGAGGTATATAGCAAATATTAAAAAGGGCTCAGGATTCTAACACGTGTGGATTTGAATCCTGGCTTTGTGCATTGTTGGCTGAGTGACCTGTGGCCAATCTTAAGCTCCCTGAGTTTCAGTTTCCTCATCCGTGGAGTGGAGATATATAAAATAATAGCGCTGACATCGTAGTCATTGCAAGCATTAAATACAACAATATTTTAAATGCACTTAGTGCAGGGTCTGGTACAGAGGGCTGAAAGACTGTTGCTTCTTATAATAAGATATAGACCCTCCCTTTCACGAGTGTCAGGAGGCCAGACATATGTCCAATCAGACACCATCAGATAATTTGTATTCCTACAGACAATAAATGCTGATGGATAGTGTAGAAAGCTTCCGGAAGGAAGGTTTTGGATATTGAACTGGGTCTTTAAGGGTGGGTAGGATTTGAATGTGGCAGAATATGGGAAGTGACTATAGACATGGAAGACAGGCAGCGTGGACATTACATCATTTAGAACACTTTGGCCTGCAAGGACATTCTAGAAGGCCTGACTAAAATCAACCTAAGTGAGGAGGTCATTTATCCTTTACAAGCTAGAAAGTCCAGAGTTGGGTAGTTTCAGGGTTGGTTAATCCATTGATTCAACAACAGCATACAGGATCCAGATGCTTTTTCTTTTTTTTTTTTTTTTTAATTTTTTTTCAATGTTTATTTATTTTTGGGACAGAGAGAGACAGAGCATGAACGGGGGAGGGGCAGAGAGAGAGGGAGACACAGAATCAGAAACAGGCTCCAGGCTCTGAGCCATCGGCCCAGAGCCCGACGCAGGGCTCGAACTCACGGACCGTGAGATCGTGACCTGGCTGAAGTCGGACGCCCAACCGACTGTGCCACCCAGGCGCCCCTTATCTTTCTACTCTACCATTCTCAACCCGATAGCTTTCATTTTAGGATGATTTCCTCACAGTCACAAAATAGCTACAACAGCTCCAAACATTGCATCCTCCTCCCCAAACCATGACCATAACCAAATGCTAGAAGATAAGGCAGACTCTCCTTGTACTTGTCTTTCATTCAGGAGAGAAACATTTTTCAGCAGACTCCCCTAACAGACCATCAGGTCCTATCAACCAGGAGAAGATCACAGGCCACGCCCTTCACTGCAATGCATCTAGCGTTTTTGCCTCTACTAAGCGATGTGCTCTGTCAGAAAGAAAGAAGCACGTGCTTTAAAATAATGGGATTCCGAGGGTCTATCACAGGCTGTAAATCCACTCACGCCTCCTGAAGACAAATGAAGAGAGATCTATCGGAAAGATACAGGGACACGTCACAGGTCTCCTGAGCAGGAAGTTGACCAGCCTTCGCTGGGGCTCAAACAAGGAATGGGATGCTTGCAGGGATTAGCACTCCTCTTTCTGTCTCTCCAAGGCCATCGTCTCTGGCCTGCCGTGCACTGCACATCGACTTCATTCTTTTCTCTTCGCGGACCACCTTCCTCTGCTTCTGTGGGCCACACCTGCCTCCCCCAGGCAGTACCCGTTGTCAGCTCAGGCAGTAAGAGCCTGACAGCATCTTGCCGTCCCCAGTCACATCTTCCCTGGAGATGGGAGGGGAGCGCTCTAGCGTTGGCCTCCGCTCCGACCAGGGAGAGCCCACTGCAGGGATGGGGATCATCCCCCAGATTGTGGGAGACAGGGGCTGCTGCCACAGCTGGTCCTAGGGTGAGGAAGTGCATTTAGGAGGTTGTGAGCCCCTGACGGTATGGGGTGGGGGGCCATGAGGGGGACACAAAGGAAACACTCCCCGTTTGGGAAGAGTTATAAATGCCGGTATAAACATGGACACCTGGGCCATAAATGTGGATTTTGATCCTGACTCCACTGATAACCAAGGGGAGGGAGGGCCTGAGGCCAAGGTCCCTTAGTCCCCCCGATATCTGTTTTCAAGTGACAAAGATAAGCTAGTCCAGAGTGGGGCAACCAAGGAGCCGGGGAGAGTAGAAACCCTGATCCGTGAGGAGTGTTGAGGAACCGGAGGGGTCTCTACCGGAGAAGAGAAGGCTCGGGGTGGCTGGGGCGTCCTCATTAGCGGCATCGGCGCCTGCTTCGTTGCCCAGTCTAAACTCAGGCTTGCTAGGGACTCTTCTCAGTGGGTCCTCACGAGCAATCCACGGTGACGTCCTTCCCATCGCTCTTTGCAAGATCCTCTCTCTCCTTTCACTGCTACTGTCCTTGCCCATGACCTCGTCTTTCCCAGAGGAGAGGGCTTCCACACTGGTCTCCGTGGCTGATCATCCGTCCCATTCCCCACGGTGAAGCCCGTGTTCATTTCAGTCTCCATCACCTAAGGATTCAGCCCAACCTCCTCAGCCCAGCTTTTAAGACCCCCAATAATGCTACCTCAACTTCCTCTTAAGCCTCGTTTCCCAGCACCCCCACCTCACCCCGTGGGATATATTCTTAGAACATCCGCCATTCCTCAAACAGAGCATACCACTCTGTCCTGCCTCCCCACCTTTTGCCTCACCCGTGCTGTGCCTCGAATGTCCCTGTCGCCCCCACGTCCCATGCATCAGTGGATCCTGTCAGCTCTGCCTTCAAGATATATACTGAATCTGATTTCTCAACACCCCTGCCCCATCCTGCAGCTCTGAGCCACCAACACCCCTGGACACCTTGAAAATCATCTGTGGCATATAAAATAACGGCTGTCCAAGGAGGACTACCTCTTCACCCCCAAATCCTGGGAATATATTACCTTGTGTGGCAGAAGGCACTCTGTAGATGTGATTGAGTTCTGCATCTTGAGATGGGGAGATTATCCTGGATTGTCTGGTGGGCCCACTGTTCCCATAGGCAGCCTTCGCCAAGGCCAGGGATGGGATCCTCCTCTAGAGCCTCTAGAAAGAACGCAGCTCACCCCATACTTTGATGTTAGCCCAGCGAGACCCATTTTGGGCTTCTGACCGCCAGAACCGTAAGATAATTAATTTGTGTTCTTTTAAGTCAATGAGTTTGTGGTGATTTATACAAAAGCACTAGGAAGCTAACATACCTCCTAATTTACCTCTGGGTTCCCACTCCAAACTCATTCTGGTCCATTCTATACACCACAGCTAGACTGTTCTTGCAAACATCAAGTCCTCCTGCACCTGCTCTGCTTACAGCCGCGGCCAGCTTCCCGCTGCTGTGGGCTGAGCACAGACGTCCACGGGCTGCGGAGCCTCCCCGAGTCTTCGTGCTCGTCTTGGACTGACGCTCAGCCTGTTCTACTCTTGTGGCGCCCACCTGCTCCCCTGGCAGTGGGCCTCCCCCCTCCCCTGCCGGCCTCCCCCTCCCCTTGCCCACTTAACCCCTACCCACCCTTCAGTCCTCATCTCCACTGTTTCCTGGGCCACACTACCCTGACGTACAACCTCGCCTGTCACCCCGTGACATGCTCTCATAGCAAGCCCAAATACCTCCCACTGCAACACCTCCTTGTGGCTGTGACTTTGCAGCCACCTGTGGGGCTCCTGCACCTCACTGTGAGCTCCGGGAGGACAGGGACTGTGCAGATGTCCTCACTGCCCTCGTGTCTCCAGGGCATGGTACGGTTCCTGGGCTGTGGTGGACGTTCAGCGTATGTCCTTAAATCAATAAGTGGCGGGGGTGCCTGGGCGGCTCAGTCGATTGAGCATCTGACTTCGGCTCAGGTCACGAAATCATGGTTCGTGAGTTCGAGTTCTGCTTCAGGTGAGCTCGAGCCCTGGTTCGGGTGAGTCCTGCTTCTGCCTCTCTCTCTCTCTCTCTCAAAATAAATTTAAAAAAATAAGTAAGTAGATGAATGAATAAATGCCTACGATTTGAAGGTCTCATTCCTCCCAACATTAAGAAAACACCAAATATGAGGTCTTTGTTCCCAGGTGATGGGGCTCCAGCCTTTGGGACATTCTGCTTTAAAGTTGAATATCTTGAAACCCATGTACCTTATATTTTAATAATTAAAACATCTTGCAGGCACCCCATCTGAGCACTGCCTTGTGGGGGAGGGCTGGGGTAATGTGTAATAAAGTCTAATCATTTCCTTATACTGCCAGGCTGGGCGGGCAGAGGGGGCTATTATTATGCGGCTAATTATTGCATCCAGGCTGCTCTAAGTGTGAGGCTAATTGCTCAGTGAATGAATTGTAGACTCAGGTAATTACCAAACCTAATGTGGCTCCCATCATGTTTGAGTAAATTAATGCTAAGGGGGGAAGCAACCCAGCTTGAAGGGAGCTGCCTCCTGCCTTGCTGTTGCTTGGGAAACGGCAGTGAGTTTTTTCATCTGGACTTGAAACTGCCCAGGTACCCCCACACCTCGGGGGTTTGCTTTCCATCAGCACAGCTGCAAAAATGGCGAGTAAGATCTTACAGCAAACAGAACTGACAGACATTTGCCACTCTGACAGATGCGTGGTAATGGTTGGTGGTAATTTGTACAAAAGCACTAGGAAGCTAATATAAAGTCTTCATGAAGGTTTCTTTCAGCCCCGTGATCAGTTGCTAAGTGAACAAATGTCTGATCAATTACTAAAGGATGGATTTCTGCACCGAATTGGCAACCCAGTACTGGGTTCAAGTTCTACGTCCAACATCAAGTAGCAACAGTACTAATAAACATTTATAAAGTGCTTATTACTTGACTGTCACCGTTCTAATAAGCATTTTGTGTCCGTTATCTCATCTCAAGCAACAACCCAGAACATTTGCAGTAATTCACAGAATTAGTGAGTGTCAGAGCCAGGATTTAGCCAGGCATTAAGAGTCTGTATTCTTAACCATTCCGTACGTAACTACTTCTCTGGCCCTGGGTTTCTGAGCCTCGGTTTCCTTAACAGTGGATCTTCTGTGGGTAGAGCCCTTTGCTAAGACCGTTATAGATGTTGATGTTATTACCACAAAGAAGCTGTGGAGTAGATGGAATTGATCTAAGTGACCGGGTCACAGAACCAGTCGATGGTAGAGTCAGGGTTTGAACGCTGTTCTGTTTGTCTGCGGTATCGTGTGTTTCCTTTTCCCCAGTATTCCTCAAGTCGAGGATGTGTCGATCCCCCTGAAGGTGCTTATAGACTGCTGGGAGCTCATGCGTCCTCCTCAGAAACACTGTATAAAGTTGGCCCCTGTCACCGTGACATCTGGGTGGACCTGATAATAAATGACCTGAATTCACAAAGCGGTGTGAGTTTATAAGGTGGCCATTCAGGTGAACCCAGATCTGCTTAAATACCTGCTATTTACTAGGAAAGTGAAAAACACCGAGGTGAAGATCCATACCTAAGCCCAGGAATGCACACCCAACCTCTGCAGGCCAGACTCCACTGGAGACCCAGTGCCTCTCCTAGAGTCCTGCCACTGAGATCTCAGACCAGTTCCTCCATCCTGTGTGTACCAGCCACCATAGCATGGTAAACGATACCCCCCACCATGTGTTGTAACGAGAGAGCGTGCCCTTCTGCCTCCTCCCATGTCTGATACAAGCTGCTGGCTTCCAGCTATGCTCCGGATAAAGGGAGTCTCCGCTCAGAGTATCCACTCCAGTTCCACACCTCTTTTCTGGTCATTCCTGAGACACAGACACTGAGGAGAGGTGTGTGAAAGGCTGCTGCAGACGCGTGCCTGTGTTCCCTGAAAGCACGTTTGCTAACACGGTCAGATGTATCAGTTTGGCTTTTCAACCAGGACACTTTCTTCATGTGAACGTGGTGTAGGAGGAGGTGCCATGGATCGCCTGTGAAAGCGACCCATTGGCCGCAAATAGGGCAGGGGTTCAGGAGTGTGTTTTCAGGTGAAGAGTGTGGGCCTCGCGGACCCTGGGGGCCTCGTATCAATTGCTTACCTTCTCTGAGTCTCAGTTGTCTCATCCATAAAATGGGCTTGAGGACAGCGGGTACCGCTCGGGGCTGTGAAGAGCGAAGGATACAAATGGAACAATGCGTGTGATTATAGAAAATGGTGCTTGGTGCACATCTTCCTCACTGATGTGAGCTCTGTCCGAAGCAACTTCTAGGGCTGAGAGAACAAGGCAACCAACAAACAAACACACAAAACATAGGAACGCAGAGGAGGGACCTCACAGAACAGAGATGTAGACCGACCTCCAAGGAGGAGACGCCGGCCTGCTGGGGCTCATGTCTCTGCGGGCGCTGACGCAAAGCCGGTTATGCAGGAGTTGGAAAGGCTGAGAAACGGGATGGTGGCCACAGGAGGGGTGGCGGCCCTTTTCCTTGTTTCCAGCCCCCACCCTCCTGCAGCGCCCCCTGCTGGAGAAGCCTGATTGGAGCCAGCGTAGGAAACTGATTCTCGGTTTGCAGCATTCTTCCCAAGCCAAGCATAGAGGAGTGGTTTCTAGGCTGAGCATTAATGACTCAGTAGCTGGAACACTAACTTCCCTGAAGTCTCTAGTCACATACCTCTCTCCAGGACCTTCCCTGCTCACCCTCATTAAGACTGCACGATCTTCCTTTCTGTAGTCTTTTCCACTTTGTTCTTCTCCACACTCCTCTAGCAGGTGCTTGTGGTTTTCAAGCCGCATCCCCTCCACTCGCTTTCAAGACCAGCAGCAGCCACAGTGGACAATTCTGTGAGATCTCGGACTCATGCTTTCACCTTGTCTGTGTCCCTCCGCTAACATGTGCTTTTTAGCCAGCTAAGAGGACTTTTTCTTCTAGATCAGGGTTTCTCAGTCTTGGCACTGTTGACATTTGGGGCCAGGTAACTGCTGCGGGACACTGTGCTATGGGTTGCACAACGTGTAGCAGCACCTCGGTCTCTACCTACTAGGTGCCCCAGCCATGATAACGAAAAATGGCTCCAAATTGTCCCGGTGGGGACCCACTATTCTAAATTCATACCTGGTCCACGGGCTGTGTGAGAACGTGGGGGTTGGCATCAGACAGAAATTTGATTGACTTTCTCTTCACATGTTACCTTTATTCTCTTGGGCAAGTCACTGGATCTCTGTGTCATTTGCTCAACCAAAAAACGAGTGCAATACTATCTTCTGTTGTGAAGATTGAATAAGGTAATGCATGGAGAGGGTTTAGTACGGTACCAGTCCATCCGTGCAGGTCAGCCTCAATTTATTACGATTCAAGGCAAACTCAGAATTAATGCAATTCATCAGAAGCCACCACCACGTTGATCATCAGCATATGCCAAATGACTGACCGGTGTGTTTATTTGTCCCCCTGAATAGGCTTAACGTTGGCCTTAGGGAAGCAAGTGGTGGTAGTGCTCCGAAACTCTCTGGAAATTTCATAAGAATAACTGCCAGAGGCTGGGATCTGGGTTACTGATGATATGACCCACTTGCAATTGAGATTGATTTAAAGGCAATTAACAGATGTGTGCAATTTTGTGATACGGCAGTGTAAATTTCACCGTGATGCTTAGAGTCAGCCTGCTGTTTGATTCATCAGCCGATTGACTCTTCCAAAGGTCACCAAAAGGAATCAAAGAAACAATAACGGGTATAGTGTCTTTCAGACTGAGTGGTTTACAAATCTCAGCGCTTTGATACTTCTAATCCAGAACCCTTCCTCGTGGAGGAAACTTGGCGTATTCACACAGAGTCCATTTTGATGAGTAACAAGAGACTTAGGCTTCGTTGGGAGGAAGGAAAACTGGGTTCCAGTCCAAGACCTGCCACTCACTCTTTAGGTAATCCTGGGCCTGTCATTTCCTCCAGGCCTCCAGTTCCTCACTTTTGGATGAAGTTCTTTGGACTTCCCGCCTACTGAAGTACCCCCATGCCCAGCCCTACCTCACCATGCTCTCAGAACCGTGCAGTAGAAAGGGAGTCTCAGTGGTGAGAGTACTCTCTTTGGTGCCTTTGAAGGATGCCTGTTGAATTCTCATGCTTTCCTTCCTTCCTCCCTAGGTACACAGTTCTGCACAGCGGACACCACCAGGAACTTGAGAAATTGCCCATACACAATGACCCAGAATCCTTGGAATCATGCTTCTGATTGAGAACGTGGCTCATGACTAAGCCATTCATTCCCATTCGTGTCTGCATGAACAGGACGCCCTGGCATCTCTCCTGACCCTCATCACCACCAGTGAGGCACGAAGCAGTAGGGCTGAGGGCCCAGGGAAGGTACATGGAGCACAGTGTTGGACAGGCCCCAAAGCCAGAGTATGGAGAATCTCAGAGCTGAGAAGGGACTTCAGGCATCCTCAGATGCAGCCTCCAGTCCAACACAAGAGTAGCCTCTGCCAGCAGGCATCATCAGATCTGGCCTCCAATCCAACACAGGAGTAGCATCATCCATAGTATCCCTGGACGTTGGTCAGAACTCTGCTTGCACACCTTCAGGGATGGGAGCTCACTACCTCCTAATGCAGTTCCTTCTATTACAGGGAAGTTTTAATTATAAGAAAGTTTTCCCCTTTGTTGGAATGCAATCTTGTCTCTGCTCTATCTTCCGTCTGGGCCCATGCGGTTTAGCTCCCTGTTCCCCTCGAGAGCCCTTGGATATTGGAAGATACTGATCTGCCATCCACCCACCCTTTCAAGTCTTCTCTCTAAGCTAAGCAGCTCCCAATTTCTTCTCCGCTGTGACCATCTTCTGGACATGCTTTGGTGGGTGAATTAATCAAGGCTTTTGTAATGAAGCCAAGTTGGTATCAATGCCAAGATGCCTGTCTGGAAGCACTGTTTCAAGTGCTGACAATTGAAACATCAATGTTTTCTGGTTGGGAGACATGCACATTCCTCTTTACTTTTTTCTTGGGGAGAGATTTGGAAACTGCTCAGGTGTTGATTTTGGATCCATTACCCAAAGGCATCTTTACAGCTGGTCTAATTTATATGTGTGCTTCAAGATGACATTTTCTCATTGGCATACTGGCTTTGAGGTCATGTGGAATGAATCTTGATTCACTTTCCTTCCATGACAATGGGGAAAAGGACTGCATCTTTACCAAGAATGCCGATTGAGGATGGTCTTACAACTCAGATTTTGCAAGGAAACAAAGTTGCTCCAATAAGACACCTGTTAGGGGCGTTCAAGACCCTGTGCTGAGGCAGTGCTTGGTCTCGGGCTGGGCGCTTTGGGCCAAGACATAATCACAGACCAGCTTACTTTCTTGGGAAAACTCACTGACCCCCCTGCCTGGGAGGCTGCTGGGACTACATTTTTCTACATCTTTTTCAGTGTCTCACTTCCTCCAAGCTCCTAAAGAGATGATGACCCTGATGTCAAGGCTACCAGCAAATCATTTTATCTTGGGGTGAATTATCCCCCCAGATTGAGACTCTGGAGGGCAAATTTTTTTCCAGTTGCCTTTCTTTTGACTGCTGATAACAATTCTATTGAAAGGATCCGCTGCCGGTCCTTAGGGACCCAGCCCAGGAAGAGGCAATGCGGGTGGGGGTGGCAGCGGTGGGGGTGGGGGTGGCGGGAGGGAGTTTACAAGATAAAGATGTGCCCGAAGTTTCTAGCCTCACCAGTTCTCCTTGCCCTTGTGCTTGGTCTGTTGACCCTACTTTCCTTCCTAAGTGATCCCACAATTGCCTCCTTATCACCTATTTTATCCATGAAAGCAGAACATACCTGATATTCCTCTTTTCTTTGGGCCCAGATACGGTGGGAAGGATGGTTAGACACCTGGCTTTTGTACTGCAAGTCCCATATCCCGGGAGATCCCTCAGTTCCAGGTAAAGTAGGCTGGCTGGTCACCCCACGTACGGGACCCTCCCAGAGAGGACTAACAGACCTCCTTGCAATGGCGTATTCTTTCTGTACTTTTTCAATGAAAAGGCAGAGCCGAGTGAATTCGGGGGTCCAGAGGGCTTCAGACGCTCTCTGAATGAGGTCTCTGATCTCAAAGCACAAAGAACTTCTTAGGGAAAGACTAAGAGATCATCGTGAGGAGGGATAGGCTTAGTGCTTTGAGGCAGCTGGTAAGCTTTGTTTAATGCCCCCGAAGTTGATAGTATCTACTATTTAATACATATATGCATACGCACATGCATAAATACGGTAGGATTTCTTCCCTGTGAAATGCTTCTTTTCCCAAGAGCTTCACAAGCTTGTCTGCTTGTGTAAAATATTATTTCTTGCCGTTAGGTCTACCATATTAAATGGTAACTTGGATTTGACAGGGATCTTCAGATTACATCATATGCGGGAAAATGAAATCTTATATCATCAGGCCATTATCTTTTGGACCTTCTGGATACGCTTTTGTGGGTCAACCCATGACAGGTGTCTCAGTCTGTAGAGGTCATAAGCACCCCAGACCAGTTAAAAAAAAAAATAATGGTTGAGGAAATAGAAGCCCTTGCCATTGTCAAAAAGATAATCTCCTTTGCAGAGGAGGCCTCATAAGCCAACTTTGCTATGTCTTTGGACCAAGGCTGGGATGATGTGGGCAATGCACCCAACAGCCACATTGGAGGTTTACAGGACAGGGACAGATGTGTTCTGTCTGGACAGCTGCTAGCCTGGCATTATTTAAATGTCTGGCTTTTGGGAATCCAGGTAATAAAGCATGTTTATGGAAGACTGAGAAGGAGACGTAGAGCCTGTCCAAGGCAGGAGGAGACGTACTCTGCTGTCTTCTCTGAGAAGACCACCTTCTTCCAGGAAACTTGAAGTGTCAAGAGATGCTTCTGGGGAGAAGGGCATACACCCATGGCCACATCTGCCAGTTTGGTCTGGACAGTTACGGTGGGGACGGCCATTGTAACCAGACTACCCCGTGCCTGAGATAAAGGGGCTTTACCTGCACTTCTTCTCAACTTGACTCTCCAGCTCACAGGACTGTCCAGGTAGAAGCCCCGGGGCTCCCCTTCCAGCTCATGGTCAGCAGCTGGAAAGCAAAAGAGATCAAAACCAACTTCTTCAACTGGCCCCCAAGTAGTATTTGTAGAAAAACCCATTCTTTCTGAGATCTCCCCTTCCCATCTTACCAACATTTCCACTGGCTGCTCATTTGCTGTGTCCGGGAGCCAGTTGCTGTCGGCCTGGGAAATGAGGGGTGGGCATAGGGTGGGTGAGGGAGGGCCTCCGGGAGGGGCTATAACTAAATTGCCTTTCATGTCGTCTTGGAGTAAGAACAAAAGTAACGTCTTCTTGGTGCTGTGTTGTTGTGCCTCTCTATGGGGAGAGATCAGTGCTGACTTTCTGTTTATTACTCTACTTTGGTCAGTGTCCTTCCTTGTAACAGCTAGGTTTGGGGGGAAAGGACTCATGAATGCATTTACCTTTTCTAGCCACGCTCTGCAATCTCTTTTCCATTCAGTCTAGAAAACTGAGGCCAAGTATCTGGCTTAAATTTAAACAAATCAGGGATGGATTTCAAGGCCTGGGTTTGGGACAGCGTGCTGCTTTGGGCTTTAACCAGCTCTTGCCTCACTGGTCTCATCCACAAAATGGCGAAACTCTCAGACCCACTAGGATTGTTGGGAGCGTTCCAACACGGGTCATCCAAGGGCCACTGTTAGGATTCTCTTCAAATATGCGTCCTGCCTGTGCTGCGATTTGCTTAATATTTTCCTTTAAGTCAGTTCAAGTGTTCACTTAGATAAACTCATTTCAGAAGAAACGTATCAGTCCCAGACTAGAAAACCAGTATGACTTGCCATAAGTAGAAAGCAGGCATAGAGATAGAGAAATGAAAACAAAGCAAAGTTTTAAGTTCTAACTTAAGCCAAGTGCTTTCCTTGTTTGAAAGGACCTGACTGAGCACTGGAGGGTGGGTGGGCCCACCTCACCAGGGACTCTTGCAGCTGGAAAGGACTGTGAGAGAAGTCCCCAGAGGGCAACTTCCAAACTTTACCAGTGGATGTCGCTAATCACGAGTGGCATTTGATACCTTTTGGAACCATAGAAGTGAAACTGATGATATTAAAAAAATTTTTTTATTAAGTTTATGTATTTTGAGAGAGAGGGAGAGAGAGAGAGAGAGTGAGAGTGTGGGCGAGGGGCAGAGAGAGAGGGAGATAGAGAATCTCAAGCAGGCTCTATGCTGCCAACGCAGAGCCCAACACAGGGCTTGAACTCGCGAAACCATGAGACCGTGACCTGAGCCAAAACCAAGAATGGGACGCTTAACCGACGGATCCACCCAGGCGCCCCATGAAACTGACGATACTTTTAATGGCTATTATATGTGATTCAGTTTCTCCTTTCCCTTCCCCTCTTTTTAGCTCACCCCAGAAAATAATAATAATGTAGCAATAAGAGAAGCTAACATTTACTGAGCTCCTTTCTGCTAGGCTCTGTGTTAAGTGCTTTATGGGGATTATCTCAATCCTCATAAAATCCTTTCAAGAAGTACCCAAAATTCTCCGGCTTTGCAGCAGAGCGACCTCAGCTGAGGTCTGGTGAATAGCCCGGGCCGAAAATGTGCGTCTGGGGAGCGCCCCACCAGGCTGCGTGATGGTGAGCCCGCAGTCCCAAACACGGGCCCTTCGTCCCTTACCGGGGTGAACTCACTCCACTGTCCCCTGCCGGCCGGATGCTGGAAGAGGAGTGAGCAAGCAAGGGCGGCCCCTGCCTTCCTGTTGATGGGAAGTTCCTTTGAGCCTCAGCCTGGGGCCTGGAGAGGCATCGGGACTTACTGTTCCTGTGTGCCGCCCTGCCTGGCACTCGCTCTGGTGTCTTCTTTGGTTCCCTTTCACTCTCTGAACCTCAATTTCTGTCTTTAAACCTGGGAGGGATCTGGCAGACCGCTGGTCGGGGAGGAAAGGCCCTCCTGCGCTGATCTCTCCCCCTCTTTGCGGTAACTCCCCTGCCGCCCGGGCTACGGAAAAGCCAGCAGCGGGCCCTGAGAACGAGGTAAGTGAGCCAAAGAGAGCATTTGGCTTTTGTACCTCAGACCCTCCAGGCGTGGCTCCGGCGGAAGGCAGCTTGACTTTGCCAAATCTGTAGTTGGAGCCTGGAACGCTATCTGGACAGGCTCCTCTGTCCCCAGAGCTCACCACTGCAGGCACTTTACAAGTTTCTCGGCATTTTCCCAGCGAGGTCCCTGGGCCTCTCACAGCAACCAGCGGGGAGGGATTACTGACAGCATTTTATAGAAAAGGAAACCGACTGTCAGGGAAGGTGTTTTGCCCAAGGACACAGGAGTCAGGGCTGAAACACTTTGGACCACTCCATTCTAAAAGAGTGCTTTCTTCCTCCCCTTCTTCACGTGTGTGTCTAAATATACAAATTATATATTTTTAGACAACATAAATGATGGGTTACACACATAATGTATTTATGCAGTCCACTCCCATTATAAGGAGTTCTAACTACAGATACAGCAAAATGCCCCTGGACTCCAGCTCAATCCCCCTCCCCTCCCAAGAAGTAACCGCTCTTCTATCTGGCTTCTGTAACTCACGGACGTGTCCTGTGTATCCACATATGTATAAATGTACAGATAAAAATCTATGGTCTTGTTTTGTTCTTAAACATAAATAATGCTTGTGTATCATGATCTGCAACTCCGCTTTTCTTTCGGGACACCGGAAGCGTCGTTTCACATCAACACATGTGATTCTTGGTTCTTTTTAGTTGCTGTGTGCGTGCCATACGGATGCCACACGGCCTGCGGTGTTGATTCCGTCACCGTCTGGCCGTATCCCGTGTCTGGGTGGGGCACCTGAGGCCCGCATCAAAATCAGCAGCCTCTGTTTTCCTGGGACTGTGCTAACCATATGAAGGTCAGCCGGAATGGGTTCAAGTTTAAGGGGCAGCTTGCCTTCGGGAGGCGGCCAGCCCCTGACTGGGCTTTAGCCAAGCCTCCCTTCCAGGGACTGAGACACTCTGCCCAAGTTGCACAGACTTTGGAGGCAGACTGACAGCATCCTGCTTTCACCACTTCCTAGACGCGTGCCTTTGAGCAAGATATTTAACCCGCTAAACCCTAATTTCCCCAACAGTAAAGCAGGAGACATAATGATCAGCCACACTGAAAGTCAGAATGAGGATGCATGGAAAGCCCTTGGTAAATGCTCTTAAAAATGCTTTCATAGGACCAGTATTTCCTTAATGGCCTCACCAGTTCTGTTTCCTATCACTCTGGAATATGGTCGAAGGAACAGAAGGTGAAGATCACTAAAAAAAGAACCCCTTTCATAATAAAGGGAATTACAGTGGAAGCGATACTATGTCCACTTGCCTCACACTTTGCGGTTTCTGGAGGCTCTCGCTGCACCTTCACAGGTGCCCTGGGGGTGGGCGCGTTTATCCGAGGCTCCAGGGTAGAGGCTGTGACCATCTCCAGGTCACTTGGCGGTCATTTGAGGGGGTTAGAATTTGCATCCACATCCTTGGATCCCCCGGTGAAGTCCCCGTAAGAGCTGTGTGCCAGCTGTGATTTACAGAGACCATTAGGGCCTGCATCCGGCCGCACTGGAGGAGAGACACAATGGTCTCGAACACCGACATTAATGCAGTCATCCGTCCAAGAAACGTTTCTTAAAGCCTTTTAAAGCTGTGCCAAGACACTGCACCACAAGCTGGTGACAAGCAATTGAATGGATGGCGGGGCAGCTCAGTTGTCTATGGCAGGTGTGTGGCCCGGGGGCCAGATGCTCCGGTCTGTAAACTAAGAATGGCTTTTACTTTGTAAAGTGGTTGGCAGACAAGGTATCTCGTGACACGTGAAAATTGTGGGAAATTCAAATCCGTGTCCACAAATAAAGTTTCACTGTAGCACAGCCATGCCCACTGGTTGACACAGGCTCTGTGGCTGCTTTCATGCTCCAACACCAGGGTAACTGCCATGTGGGGCCTCAAGTAATTACTATCTGGCCCTGTGCGAAAAGTGTGCCGACCCCTGCTCTAGGGCAATCGCTATCCAGCCTTTCATTCCATAGACACCGACCAAACGTCACTATCGTCGTCTTCTTCCAAGACTGCTGCTTTTTTTATTTGTTCCAACCTGGGTATCTTGAGAAGGATTTTAGCGCTTCCCACTGCACTTGCTCTAACAGCGGGCGAGGAGAGGAGCCGGTAAGAAACCACTAAGTTAGAAAGCAGCGGCCTCTAGCGGCTCATCTAAGCATCGTTTCCGTGATTTGGTGACTATGGTTACACCTGAAAAAACAGGGTAGCTGGGAGTCTAAGTGTTGGGGGTTTTGTAGTAGTTTGAAATATCTAGATTGTTTTGTAATTTGTTTCCTGCTTTTTGCTGGTCACACCTCTAACCTGCAGAGTACAACACTCTCTTTTAGTTAAAAGGGAGATTAGTGGAGTTAAATACAAGGTAATGGCGTACTGGACTCAATGGCGTACTGGACATTCTTCCCAGTGTTAACAGAATTTTGTCTTCAGAAAAGAACTCTGGCGAGAGACACTGATTACCATTCTATTTTAGTGTGTGAATTTCTGGCGTCCCTACATATTTCTGTGGACATTAACGATAGATAGGGAGGCAGCCCAATGGGAATGACCCTTGAAGTGCCTTAACCGGTTCTCGACCATTAAGTGAGAAAATTTCCCTCTCTGAGCTTCAATTAATCTCCTGTAAGTGAAAAGCTTGGCCTGGGCAGTCTCTAAGAGCCCTCACACCTCATACACACCCGAAGCACGTATGGCCACTCGGAGAGGGTGGGCAACACTTTTCCACAGAATTTCGGTTTAAACGTTTTGTTGAGGTCACTCAGCTAGCCAGTGGCAACGCTGTCCCTCGAACGTAGGTATCGCTTTAAAGCTTTTCGTGCTCCTGACCCCTGGCCCTACACATAATATTGCATGTATCACCGCCAAATTAGGGTAATTTCTCCCCCTGCGAAAGGAGAAAGGCCATCTCATGGTGACGAGGTATTTGGGGGAAATTCTGCTCTTCTCACTGTTCCATCACGTAAGAGTTCGAGTTGAACATCTTGCAGCCACTGAATTGTAGAGAAAAAGAGATGAGAAACTGGATTACGCTGAAATCTTAGACACAAATCTACACGTTCCTTTTCTGTACAGTAGCTGCTACTCTTCTTTGAAAAGAGGGATTCAGATCCAAGGCCAGAAAAAAGTTTTTAATAAACTTTTATTTTTATATTCAAGATAAAGCATATACACAATTGAATGTGGAAATAAATAACTAGAAATGCTTTGGAAACTTCCATTTCCCCCCTCAAACTCAGTTTTTTTTTTTTTTTTTAAACTCATGAATCTTTTTATTTCATTTTAAGAAATACGGCAACTATAATACTAAGGGGAAAAAAAAACACACCATTTTGTACACAAACATAAAGTTGCCTCTGACTATTGGGTTTAGTTGGTTTTAATCATAACACAAAAAAAGCACACAAGACACAAAAAGACTCTTCAACAGATTTACTCAAACAGCTTTGCTCGAGAAGAAAAAGGCACAGATTTAAGGGGATGACAATGATTATCAAGAATATAGTAAATTGGGGGCTCAGCCAAAAAGTGACACTTTATGAACTAAGTCAGGAAAAATGAACGAAAATGAACGAAATGAACTCTTTCCAATTATCTGCCTTCATTAAAATGAATTCTTAAATTAAATTGTATAAACATATGATATAAAGTTGGTACTCAGGAACTGTCTTTGTATGTTTTCTTTATGTACAAATCTTTGTATACAACTTCAGTGTTCCTTGTACATTTCCTATATACCAAAATGTGCCAGGGCTTCCAAACTGCATGCCCTGAATCCCTGTGGCCCTCGGCGGCAGCTGAGCGACCCCAGCGGCTTTCCGCCAGAATACCTGGAGAGTAGGAGGGACCAGTCAAATGTAGTCATCTTCAACCGGCTCCCCATTGACGTCACAATAGTGGATAAAAATTGCCACTACTCGCTGAAACACACCCTTCTTCATTTGACGCATCTCCGAGATTTCCTCTCCTATTGTTTCCATACAGATGTCTGCAGACAGCTGCCCTTTCCTTCGAGGAGCGTAGATGGTGCCTTGGAAATTAGAAAGTAAAGGGGAAACACGTATGATTACCAGAATCATTTGGAAAGGCCCTGATTAAGCCGGTCCATGAGATATGCCTATATCCTGTAATGCGATGGGACGGAAATATGTTCAGCTCTTGAAATGGGTCCCCTTATTACAGACATGCCATGTTTGGTGCCCAAGACAGCATGCATGATTAAAGGCCCAAGCTGACAACGCACCAGACAGGTAAGTCATGTATACATGTACGTGTAGTTTTTCAAATCTATTTCTTCACCATATATATATATTTTTTTTTTCTTCACCATATATATATATTTTTTTTTCTTCACCATATATATATATATATATTTTTTTTTCTTCAATGTTTATTTGAAACACATTGAAGATGTGTGAGAGAGACACAGAGGGCGAGCAGGGGAGGGGCAGAGAGAGAGGGAGACACAGAACTCGAAGTAGACTCTGAGCTATCAGCACAGAGCCCGACGCAGGGCTCAAACCCACAAGCCGTGGGTTCATGACCTGAGCCGAAGTCAGACACTTAACCGACTGAGCCACCCAGGCGCCCCTCCTCCTAAAATGTTTTTTAAAAACTTCCTACAAATGGGTACTCAAGAGTGCTAACACTCAGAGAAGAACTATATTCAAAAGATCCTTTCATATAATTAGCATAAATGGAACAATTTCAAAATAATATAGTTGACAAACTCTTAATAAAGAGCAAGAAAATTATAAACATTTAGGTAATAAAAATATCTAGCTAGAAAAATCTGTCTCAAGGACTCCTGCCCGCCAACCTTCATATATCCCTAGTAAATCAACTGATTACTGTACAAATTTAGAGCTGCTGTTTGCGGGGGGAGAAGCGAACGCTAACAAAAAGCAAATAAAAACAATTATACAGGAAGCAGTTACAGGCTACACTGCTTTTAACTCAAACGAAGTATGAAGCATCTAACACAGCAGGATATACTCAAACTGGAGAATACAAATCAAGTCAGGTCATAATTACTTTCTTCATCGTCTTCAAAGTCATATCTGGCGAAGCTGTTGGGTTCTGCTGCCCGCAATGATCTCAACCAAGGGAAGTCAGAGATCATGGAATACGGAGCTCCATCCACAACCCCTGAAAGAAGACGACACGTTAACAGCGCTGCGGCCGGGGCAGTAAGGACGGGGCCAAACACGGTAGTGTCCTGTAAGCACAATGTAAAGTGTGCTTTCATTCACGATGGGCAAAAAAGGGCTGGACCAGAAGGGTCCATTCTAATTCTAGCTCTGCTGCTATTTGGTCATGTGACCTTGGTCACCCTCTGGTTCCTGGAAAAGCCTCGCTTTCTCCCTCTCTTTATATAAAATGAAGAAGTTGAGACAGGTGCCCTAAAGTCACTTCCAACTCTCAGACTATACAGCAAGTTTAATTTTCTTCTACCTTTTGTGTTTCGACACTGCTTCTGATTAGGTGGGGGATGGCAATGACTCACACAGGGAGAGTAGGGTTTATCTGGCCCCTGCTACCTGCAGACAGTCAAAACACCCATCACCTTGACAAACTGTAAGGCTCCCACTCCTCTCTTCCTTAGGACCTGTCTCTCCATCTAGTTAGTTAACCAGCTAGTTAATTTAGCTTCCCAGCCATTTGTAAATGCTCACCTTCTAAAGTATAGATTTCTCTCCCCCACGGGTACTTGGGATATTTCTTTAAATCATCCTCACTTCGCGTGGCTTCAGGGAAGAATTCGTACTTAATGAGCTCTCTGGAGGCAACAAAAAAAAAAAATTAAAAATTACAAAACCGGAAATAATGTTGGGGTGTGGGGTAGAAAGGACTGTCAAAATTGTATCAGGCCTAGATTCTAGGGAGCATCTCAAACGAAGTATTAAATAGCTAACAGAAGCAGAAGACGAGAAGAGGATAACATATCTAGTCAGTTCAAAGTTACTTTCTTCACTACCTTCAAAATCCTATCGGGGAAAGAGAGAAAGCCACTCTCTAATCAAATGTCGTTTGTGTAAGGTGCTTAATAAAACATTTATATAACAAAGGCATAAAAAGTCCAATTTTCTGATGATACAAAATGTCACAGTTTTAAGATCTTTAATTTTATCTTTTCCATGCCCTAAGGCTAAAGGAATGAAGTCAAATGTATACGTACAGTCTGTTCCTGCAATTTTTCTCTAAGTTCAGAAATAAAGTTACAAATACGCATGCATGCACTTTAAGTCCCCATTTCCCTCAGTTTTTTTTTACATGTTATATTTCATATGTTTCGGTGCCTGAAAAGCCCAGACAAGTATCATTTACAATAAAGAACAACTAGGTTGTGTTTCTGGGAACCCCTCCCATAGGCAATGACTGAAAAGGCCTCCAGGGACCACAGATGACTTACTGATTGATGTTTGCTATGGTATCCATCCAGCTGCGGATACGCACTTTGTTCCGGACATTGGGAGGGTTACTGAACTCGTGGATAATACAGATGTGATAGGGGTAGGGACCACTAAAGAGCTTCTGTTCCAATGTTAGTGTGTCCACCTGGGGAAGACATCACAGAGAGGGCTTTGGACAAAGAAAGTGAATGCCTTAGAAATCTAGCTCCTTAGAGCATGAACAATCTTTCTTCGGGACCTCAGTTTTAAAGTCTCGGGTAGATTTGAAAGTCAAATTCAGTCCTGAGCACAGCTGGCCATGTGGGGAGTGGGGCTCAGCAAAATTTTTCTACCTGGCAATCTCCCTGATTTCCATCTCATGGTCATATTAATATAAATGCCCACTACAGCAAGGAATCCAGATGCAGGTAAGTGACCCCAGGAAATCACTTCGGAGTATGTCTTTCACAGGTGTAGGTACTGGCTGTGTCATAGAGCTGCGGATGTGTACTGTTCTATCCTCTATCCAAACTGGCCCACTGCCAATCCTAATGGCAGAACACATTTCCTTGCCCCCCTTGTGGCCTTTACTCACTTGCTTTCTTCTCATGGAGTGCCCTCTTCCCCATCTCTCTTCTGCAATCCCATCCTACCATCTTAGTGGCATACGTGTCTACTCCTACCAGAAAGGCAAACTTCTCGAGAGAAGGATGATGCCCTGTGGATTTTTCAGCCCCCCAAAATTATAAACAAAGGATGTGTTTGTTGAAATGAATCTTTTGGGGCCAGGCTCAAACAGTGACTACAACAATTATATACTATTTCCTTTAAACTTTATTTTGGCATCACACCAAGCAGAGTCTTACGTATGTTTGCACTTTTTATCTCCCTCAGTGTTACTGAGAAGTAATTGACATACATCACTGTATAATGTAAGACATACAGCAGGACAGTGTGATTTACCTATACTGTGAAATGTTAACATAACAGGTTCAACTAACATCCATCTTCTCATAGAGATACAATAAAAAGAAAAAAATTAATAAGGAGGATAGGACCTATCAAAGGATTGCTTACTATATGCAACTGTTCTAACACTACGTATATTAATTTAACTATCACAGTAAGTGTACGTTTTTAGTCTAATTGTATAGCTGAAAAAACTAAGGCAAAGCAGCTAAGTAATCCGCTCCCTGTCAGTGAATGAGAATGTGAATCAGGCGGTCTGAAACCAGAGTCTGTGTTCTTAACGGGCAACTTTTAATAAGTACTTCAACGACTGCCCTCATCCTGTTGCTTGGTAAGAACCCACAAAAATCTAACAGAGAAACGTTAATGAGGAAGACTGGCAAGGTGGTCTAGTATGGCTAAAAGAACTGTGTAGAATCTAAAGAATCATGACCACGGGTTGAGCCAATGACTAAATCCCAAGTCCAAAAAGGTGGGAGACTTAAAAAAAAAAAAAAAAAAATCACTGCAACATCCCTCAGAAAAGAGCAGAGCTCGTTACCTGCTGCATCGGGCGGAGGTATATGATGCGGTTTCTCTCAGGAGGCATCCGTAGGATCTGGTCTAGTACTTGATCCATATTCAGTTTCTTGCACTGTGCGTAGTCAAATCGATTTACGATTGGTGCATTTTCTACTTTTAAATGTTTCAGTACCCTGCACCTGGTAGCTACAAAATGGAAACGATAAGCTCCATGAATAGGTCGTACAAAGTAATATAGCAGTCAGTGTACCGCCCACTTGACAATGATCTTTGGAGGACCGGGCCGACTTATATTAGCAAAAGATGGTGCAGACATGAACATCTTTAACACAGGTCAAGTACTCTCATAAAGTACAACTAACAGTTATCAAAGTGATTTGAAAACATGATTCTGCCCTGTTCAAAAGAAGGTGGTCACTCCCTCCCACTGAAGGAACTTTTTCCTAAGATTTTACTTTGAGGAGTCCACATTCCAGAGAATGACTTTGCTTAACCATACAAATTGTTTAGAAAAGATTTACTGAAAAGAATGAATGATGGTAACGGTTAAATTTTATGGGTAATGTTCAAATAAACCTAGAATAATTTCCATATATTATTTTACATTCACCCACAGGAAACGAGCCGAGTTGATTTCAATTCCTATCATAAGTATAAAAAGAAAACCTTAAAAGACCCAAAAATATTTGGATACTTTGGTCTGAAGCTGTATAGTTCGATGTGGTAGCCACTAGCCACCTGTAGCTTTTTAAATTTCTATTAACTAAAATGCAGTAAGATTAACACTTTAGTTCATCAGGCATTAGCCACAGTTTGAATGTTCAATAGTCACATGTGGCCAGTGGTTACCATATCAAACAGTACAGATACAGAACATTTTCATCACTGCAGAGTTCTATTAAAAATGCTGGCCTGAGGGATGTCTGGGTGGCTCAGTCGGTTCAACGTCTGACTTTGGCTCAGGTCACAATCTCAGTCTGTGAGTTCAAGCCCCACACCAGGCTCTGTGCTGACAGCTGAGCGCCTGGAGCCTGTTTCGGATTCTGTGTCTCCCTCTCTCTGTTCCTCCCCCACTCATGCTGTCTCTCTCCTCTCTCTCAAAAATAAACAAACATTAAAAAAATATATTTAAAAAAATGCTGGCCTGAAAACACGATTAAATATTCTCCCTGTTTAACATGTAAAGTGTAGGATTATAAAGAAAAATAACTGTTACATAATAAATGCATTTAACTGCAACAGTATGTTCAACTTCAGAAAAATATCCCTTTCCTCTATTTTTAACCTCAAAGTTCATTCTAATCCAATTTTTACTATGGACTTCAACTTAGTCCAATTCAAGAGACAATCAGATAGAAGAGATAAAACCATAATCAAACTGATACGCTTGATTTCTTTAATAAGACACCTCATGATGTCCTTGACCCAGATGTCCCCACCTCCCTGTAACCAGCTTGATGTCAGAGGGCTGAGCCAAGTCTCTGTCTTTCTGGCTTATTTTCTCCTTCTGTGACCTGGCAGGAAGAAGGGCAAGCAGGGCAGGGGACAGGAAAGGAGGAAAAGAGAGCGGACGAGATGGTGATACAGGTTTCAATGTGCACCTTTAGAGAAGACATGGGGTGAATGAATCATCAGCGTCAGGCGCCAGTCAGATTCTCCAAGAGATGAACAGAGAAACGAATGAGAGGTCAAAAGGCAGCAGAGTCCAAAGGCTGAGAGGAAGATTCTCAGACCTCAGAGCGGGGAGCACTGCCGGGGTTGCCCTGCTGTTATCACCCCTGAGCTTTTGATGTGCCCCTATTGTGTTTTACAAGTAGACAGTCGTTCAGTAGACAGTCTAAAACTTCATCGGTTGGAATGGAGTAAAGTACCACTCTTAAGGGTGAACATAGGGTCTAGAGTTTTCTAGAATTCAGGAGAGAGGTAGGGTTTATTTCTTAGTTTTATCTCTTCTTTCTGGGATTCTCCTGGTTTATGACAAACTGGTAAGGATTACCTAGCTTTGTTTATTACCAGTAACATAAAAGTGCAAAAAAAAAAAAAGGAAGCCCCTAATACTGCAACACTAATAGAATAAAAATTAACATCTGGTAAGCTTTTAGAGGTCAGACCCTCTACTACGTGTACGTGTACATATACACATAGACACACACATGTGCACACACATCACTGCACTTAATCCTCACAAATATGTGTTTATAGGGTAAGCATAATTATGCACACTTTACAGATTGAAAAAGATGAACACAGAGAATATAGAACTTGTCCAAGGCAACAAACATGTCATAGCTTCATAATTCCACACGGATAGATATCAAAACTATAATTTTGAGTGAAAATGGAAAAATGGGCATACTATATATCTGAAATTATAAAAGCTCACACAAGTTAACACCCTGTTATTCGTTCAGAGGTAAACATGTACGTAAGTAAAGATGGACTGGAAACACGCGGACTGAGAAGAAAAGTGGGGCCTGGACTAAAGATATTATGCCAGGAACTGAGGTGATGATCAACCACGTCAATCAAATCTAGAGCCGTTAAGCACCTCAGGCCCAGTCACCAGTGCCCACAGAACATGAACACAAAAGCTGTCCAATGTCCTACAGCTTGGCAAATGGTAGGGACAGGACTCAAGCTGAGATCGACCGGACTCCAAAGCCCATACATGTTGTTAATCTGCTCTGTTAGATCAAGTAACAATTACCACTTGGAGGAAAGCAGAGGAGAGGCTATTTTATAAGAAGAAGCCTCTGCACACGGTCCCTCACAAACACTATGGAGTAACTGAGAATGACAACAAGGACAGAATGACAAATAACCCGACGTAATGATTCCTTGGAAAAAAAAAGAAATGTTATTGTAGTATTTATGAGTCCTTAATTCTTTAAACTCATTCTTGACGCTCTTGTATGACCCAGGCCTTAAGACATACCGTGGATGAACATCATCTTGGGACAGTCTTTTAGCACTAGATCTGTGATTCCACAGTTGGTCATAGTGACTCCAACAAGATTTTTGGATTTTAATACGAGGACCTACAAAGAGAGAAACTTTAAATGATGTATCTTTCTGCAGATGTTTTTTTAAAGCTTAAATGTTTTCATTGGCACAAGCTACAAAGCAGCTGTTACCAATTTCTTCTCTTTTAGGGCAAAAAAATTATATGTATAAAGATGGAATCTGGAGTCATTATTCAGGACCTTGGCTAGACTGAAAGTTAAGCGAGGGTTTTTTTTTCACCTGCACATGGTCATCCTCAATCACAGGGTCGCTGGTACTGGTGGACTTATCTGCTGTCCGTTTCCGCTTCATGGCATGCCGTGGCTTTGTTTTGGCAACCTCTAGAAAAGGCAAGAGGAAAATCCAAACTTCAGCTTTTAGCTTTCTTTCCTCCAAGAGAATGCGCTCAACTGCGTATGTATGAACTCTGTCAAGGTGACTCTCAAATCTAGGACTTGGTTCCCAACAGAATATAATCGGATTATATCCCAATAGAACATAACTGCTATTTCCAACTGACTATTCCAAAACAACATCACCCTCCAGGATCTCAGACTTCCTGACATCAAATAGGTTATCCCTTTTCATGCCTCGGCAATCTAGTTAACATTCCCATCTTTAGTCACTCAACTCATCCTAAAATACTGTTGGTGAATTAAACTCCCCACTTTCCTGCTAAACCACTTTAAATTACTAACTTAGTAAATTACTAACTTAGTAAATATGTTTCAAGGGCTGACACCTGTTCTTAATTTTATCCTACTCCATGTCCTGGTCATCTGACACTGCCAATGCATCTGAAGCCAAAAATCATTCTAGCTCCTTCTGCCCAGAACACCTTTTCCTGACCTCACTTTCTGAAATTCGATCCATTCCTGAAAGGTCTAGCTCAAATACCACCTGCTCTAACAAATCACCTGGGTCCCCAAACCTTATAAATGGTTCTGTAATTCCCTGAAAACTTATTTCTCAACTTATACCGAAAGCTCCTTGAAGGCAACAAGACCGCTTTATTTCACCTTTGAGTCAATGTCAGCCACTAGCAATGATCTAAAATGAACATTTACTGAACGAATTGAACTCAACGTTCACCGAAATGCATGACGGATACGTAAATGGAATAACAATAATGGCAAATATTTACTGAGCACTTACTGTGTGTCAGGCACTTTTCTAAGTGTTTTACTTGTATTAACTAATTTAATCCTTAAAACAGCCCTCTGAGAGAGATTATTCTCCCTGTTTTACACACGAGGAAATAGAGACATGGGACACCAGAAGAGCCTGCCGTCATGGAAGGGTGGAAGCAGGAGGCAATGCCAGGCCATCTAGTGCTCGTCACTATGCTAGAAAACCTGTGGTCTCATTTATCTGCCAGATCCTTCTTAGTAAGGCCCTGACTCATTTACTAGTGTTGTTGTAACACATGATAGTTTAATTACGAAAGCAAGTGTTATCTTGATTTTATCTAAATGCAAGGTCTAAATTCATCTCTAAAACTTTAACAAGCACATATACATTCTAAGACAAGACACTAAAAAAAAAATCACCGTCCTCATTTTTGATAAGCATTCTGTAGCAGAGCATTTACTGCATGCAATTAGGTTGATCTTCATGAATTAAATCTCACCACACTGCTTTCATCCTACTTGGTACTTCTGTAACCTCAAACGTCAACGGTTAGCAAGAAAGACAGGGAAACAACGTGCAAATACTGCAAATTCCCAGAGGCTTGGGCTAGAGACGACTCTAGAGATCTAATCTAAGTGCTTTTCTTTTTACACACCAGAACCTTTCCTCCACCATCTGAAATCTTTGGGAAATCTTACTATGCAAACCCACTGGAAGCAGCTGCTATTGGTGAAACCTAAAAGGGAGCCTCAGAGTTCTACCCATCAATCTTCCGCTAAAGACCCTGAACCCAAACAAAACCCTGGGGTTTCAGAAAAAAGATGAGGACTACTGATCTAGCTAACCCACTAAAGGCCTTCTTCCACAGTATTCCTGAAGGAACGTCATGTAAAATCTCATCATCTTTATTGACAAGGAACCTGCTAAACGCAGCACATGTCACATGGCAGACAAAAGTCATAATCAATAATGGGAACTGGTTTGTCTCCCAGTACCCCAAAAATGAAAACAAAAAACAAAAAAAAGTCTGTTTCAATTCCTTCAGGACAATTTTGAAAGTAGAATCTTCTCTTAGCATTCTCTTTTCATGATCTGATTTTCAAACTTTTCACCTTCCTGGATTGCTCTCTTTCCTCTCCCCTTTAATTGATCAGAACATGGGGTTCAAGGTTAAATTTCCTGCTCTCCAGAGTGCCCAAATTGGCAGTTCATATTTTCTAAGAAAAGTTACAAAACTGAGTCACACTTTATATGTAGATAAGCATCAAAAACAAAGGCTTCCTTCCCATGGTAAAAGAAAAAAAGAATTTGTCATTTTTTTTTTCTTCTCATGCTTCCCTCTTTGTTTAAGAACAATTCATAGTGATTTCATACATCCACCAGCATCAACATACCTCATATGTTGGTTCCTACCACTTATTAAGTTGACAATTATTCACTGAGCCCCAAACCATGTAACACACAATGCTAGAAATTGGGAATAAAATTGCAAACAAGAAGACACTCTCCCTGCCCTCATGGAGCTCAGTCTATTGGAAAGACAGACAGTAAAACACAGAATTATGACACAGTATAGTTAACATTGGCGTAGAAGATGCTACAGAAATACAGAAAACAAACCAATTCAGTCTTGGGATGTCAGGGAAAGAGGTTAGTATTTATGAGAACCATACCATATTAATCTTAAATGCTATTCTTTGACAATCCAATTAGTTATTTTTGTGATATTTATTTTATAAAGTATACAGTGAGGATACAAAGAGCAACTTACAGTCATTTATTCCGAAAATAAGAATTCATGACATAACTACGTTAGCTTCTAACAGTTTTAACACTACATAAGAAAACCAAAGTAAAAGCTCAAACATTTTCTTTGATAAAGTGATATTAAAAAATCCATAACACTCGATCAAGTTTGTTCTTTTATTAGTCTGTATTTTTCTCCTTAAAACTCTGAAGAGCAGAATGGCCAACAGATATCAAAAAACATGCTGGATCAAAAATAGCAAGTTGAAAGCCACTCAAATAACTTGTTCTTTCCAAATGAGATCCAGATAATACTAAAATTAGCACTTTGACATTTCTCTAGAAAAGCTGTTACTGAACGTAAATGGACATTTGTACTGTTTAAAAAAATATGAGGAAATCATATATCTACTGTACGATCAGCTACACACACATTAGAAGCCTTCTCAAATTGAAAAAAAATCACACAAGAAAACAGATGTAATTTACCTAAAAAAGTAAAAATGAGATTTTTTTTTTATTTCTAGAGAATTATTTCAGCTAAGACAAGTTCTAGTCCTGAAACAAGTCCGAAGGAAATGGTAAAGAGGGTAACAGAACATGAATGATTTACATTAAAAACAAAAACAAAACAAAACCCCCCAAAACAGCAGCAACTGAAAAGTTTACTCAGGGACAAAGGACAAAATGGGAGACAGAACAGTCCCTAAGTGGGAAGACTCCATGCTGTAAAAATGACAATTATCTTTTCAGTAGATCGATGTAATGGAATTCTAAACAAAAACCAAGATTTGCTTGTGGAGCCTGACAAAATCATTATAAAATACAACCATAAAAATGAATGAGACATGCATGACTAGCCAAGGAAATTTTGAAGAAGAAGAATGAAAGAGGACAGAACACGGGAACAGAACAGAATGGCCAGAGATAAACCTAAGTATATGTAAAGTACGTGATAAAAAAGCATCTCAAAAGAATGAGAATGGAGGTCAATGAATAGTACTGAAATAACTTAGTGACAATTTGGAATAAAAAAATAAAGCTCACCGCCTGCAGGTTAAAATAAAGAGCTAAAATAAACAAATGAAAAACAAATCAGATGTAAACAATGACTGGAGGCATATTCAAGGAAGGTCTTCCACGGCAGAAAAACAAAGAAATCAGAAAGGGGAAACTTGTAGATGTGACTTTACAACCATGAAAAACCATGCAACAAAAGGCATCGTCATGGGGAGTTTCCGTTTAATGCGCACACAGTTTCCACTTGGGAAGATGAAAACGTTCAGATACATGGTGGTGATGGTTGCAAAACAATGTGAATGTATTTACTGCCAAAGAAATGTATACTTCAAAATGGTTAAAATGGTGAATTTTACGTTATGCATTAAAAAAAAAAAAAACGATATGATAAAACACTTAAAATTCCAGCTTGGGGAAGTATTTTCGTCGTACGCCAGAACTAGTGTCTGTAAACCGTAGTGAAATGTTGAAGTAGAACTTATATTTAATTATGAGTTTATGCTACTATGATGATTAGCACACAGTGAAGGAAGAGCTCATATTTATCTTAGGAAAGCTTTTTTTTTTTTTTTTTTTTTAGTTTAGCTCCACATGATTTGATAAGCTCAGTTCTATTTGGTAAACAAAAACACCCTAACTACATTCTGGAGCGGATTTTAAGATTTTAAAAGTGAGGGAGACCTGGAAAAAATTAAAATATATTATTATTCATTGATAGCTATTCATGACTTAATAAAACAGGAGAGATTACTTAAAAATAAGGTCAGAAATAAAAACTATGGTTGAGAAATATGCTTACCCCACCCAACCCAATGCCTTGACATATACATCATAAATATTAATGAAATTACACACATACATACATATATATATGTTTTCAGTGTATTTTCACCAAAAAGAATTCTCAGCTAAATTACCCACTTACCTGCTCATCTCTTGGCAAACCTACCTGGAAGCAAAACTAGATTTCAGGAAAAACTACTAAGTACTGCAGAGGCAGACAGAGGGGCAAACCCCTATGTTACGTTCCCCAGCCTCGGCAACTTGAGGTCCTCACCCTTTGGCTAAGGTTTAAAGCTTCACTGAGGGTTACGACTCCCCTCAGTGTGGGATGGGAGCAGAGTCACACGGGACTTAGACATCAGCATCAGTACTGTATTTAGGGTCAATATACACACAATTATATCTCTCTTAGCGGCTTGACTATTTGAGTTTTCCTGGGGTGGATGTTTTACAAGCTCTTTTACACACCTCCCTCCGCCCCCGCCCCCACCCCCCACCGCTGAAAATAAGTTCAAACTCTGCATGATTGATCACAGATCCCCCAACACACAATTCAATCCGCCAAACTGGCTTTAGGCAAGAAAACATATAGAATGAGCTCATGCCCTTGTCAAGGCCTAACCTGCAGTCGCTAATCCTGGCAGCATTGTCATACCTGACTCAGATACCAGCGGTACATGGGAGAGTCTGCTCCTCGCCCTTGTTAGGGGCCTCCGAGGGTAGTCTTCATTAGACTGCACGTCACAGCTCTCAGGCTGGGAGCTCCCCCTCCTGTCCTCACCTGTAGCCCCAGAGCCACTCCCATTAGTCCTCTCATCATGTGCTGGGCCTGAAGACCCCCCTTGTGGCAGAGTCCTAAAGGAAAAGGCGGATCTCGTACCATCCGGGCCATTCACAACACAGGCTCGGCTGGTTGAAGGACGTTCCTCATCAGAACACCTGCTAGTTCTCCTTTGGGGTTCCTGGGGCCTGTGACAGCAGCATCTGGGGCAGACAGAACTCTCTGCATCTCCCTCCTCCATGGCCTCAGAGTCCTCTGACCCACCGGGGGAGCAGACACACTGCCTGGACACATCCACTTCTGAAGGGCTAGGCTCGGAAGAGCCGCCGCTGTTCACCGTCCTTACAAAGTCGGGGCTTTGAGAAGCAGTGCTGTGTGAGCTGGAGGCTCCCGCTGTGCTGGCGGTGGCGCTGCTGCAGCTGGGATACACATCCTTGTTTTTTTTCTTTTCAGGAATATCCCTAGCTGCTTTCATATCGGCTTTGATCTGCTCACTGGTGACCTGACAGCCTTTCTCACAGCTGCTTTCCTCGAGGGGACACTGCTTCGACTGGCCCATCTGATGGGAGCTGTACCTCTTTCGAAGTGGAGTCTTGCCTTTTCCACTTACTGCTTACAGAAAAAGAAGAACGGCCCGAGGAAAAGAAAAGATTTCAGTACAAATTCTGGACAAAAGGCAAGAGTAAATCTGGAACAGGAAACAACGTACACTAGTTTTCCTAGAGCATAATGGTGACATCACTCAGCTGCTCAAAAAACTCCCTGTGGTCTCTACTGCCTACCTGGTTTATTCTCCTCAGTTCAGCCTCCAAGGCCCATCATGATCTAATGCCAAACTACCCTTCTGGTTTCGTCCCCTCTATATACACTCTACACACTATAGCCCAAACCTGTCTCTCAACCTACCCTGCCTTGCTACCTCAGGGCCTTTGTTCTCACCAATTCTTCAGCCTTCACCTCTGTCCAATCTCTTCTGCACCCCCACCCAAAGCCCCGTAGTATATGCCCTGTAATATTACTGTTTAGATTTCTGACCCAACTCTTCGACCAGACTAGAGGTTCCCTAGAGAGAGAGGGGTCATGACGTCTTCATCTCTGCATCCCTCACTGCACTTAACATAGTACCTGGGGCACAGTAAGGCTCAATGAGTACATAAAAGAATACTTCAATAAGATTTTGTCTGGCTGACAGAAGATCTAGTTCCTAAATTCAGAAACTGAACTTTCTAGGAAACATTAGTCAGCTGGTCACATTCCTTTTCCTAAATTTGAGTTTCTGTAAAAGCCCCTTTCAACCACAGTGTGAAGATACCCGAATTTCTGTAAAGGAACAAAATGAGAATTGAGTAATCAGTCATTGGTTAGTAAACAATTCCAAGTCTAAAGAACCGAGCTTTCCACACAGAAGTGTGTATATATTCCCGGTTCAGTGTTAAATGTATACTGAGCACTCAAACACATTAAGGTGTAGGGTACCCAAGGGAAATTAGTGGACAATTTGTAAAAACCTCATCCTTTCTCATAGTGGTAAGCATGTGGTTCTGAGAAACAGAAGGGAAGGAGAGACAAGGAAGAAGAGCGAACTGAAGGTTAAGACAATTATAGTTTCTTGGTGAGGAAAAAGGGTAGAAGGCTGTTGACTAAGATACAAAGGGAGGCAGGGATTGTAAGAACACACTTCAGGACTCCCTCAAGCACCAAACTAGCCACCAACATTCACTAAGCACACCTGGACAGACTGTCAACTGGGGAGTGGTTGTCTCCTCACTGTTCTGGATGCCTCGGGGGTCATCCCCCATGTGAGGCCCAGGCCTCTCACTAATCCCTGGTACCCTGATGCCACAAAGCCTCTACTGTGGAAGTAATCCTCACGTCTTTTCTTCCCTGAGCCTTGATTCCAGAATATTTTTGTTGTGCTACACCTGCCCTCGAGAGCACCACCCAGATTCCCCTCCCCCTTGGGCTACTGCTCTTCTCGCCTCCTGTCACATTCCGTAAGGATACGTTAACTGCACCACAAGTTGTGGTAAGGACACATTATACAAAGGTCAAGTGTTGTCTGTCAATTCTCATGATGACTCCCACTAACAGGTCCCGGCAAGACAACATCTCTCACCTGACAATTCCCTGGACTGCACGGACTCTCCAGATTTTTCTTCACGCTCAGAGTAACGCCGAGCACCATTCTTAGGAATCCAGACTTCTTGAAGTTCTAGACTGTCTTCCTCATCATCACTCTCTGAATCATGAACAGTAATTGGGGTTGGTTTTACAACACGCTGAAGACCACTGGGTCCTAAAACACAAAAGCACAGGCCGAACAGTTACTTTTTGCCAAGAAGAAAGGCTGTCACTTTAAGTACTGTTTCCAAGGATCTGGACTCACGGAGATGCTATGGCTCTAAGTAGCCTCTCTTACCACTCACATTAACGGAATATACGCTTGGATAAGATACTGGGAAGCACTTTAAAATTTAAAGCATTATGAAAACCTTGAGTATGATTAATATGCCAACCAACAGTATGCATTTCTAAAGGCAGATCAAGACAGAAGATCGTACAGCAGCCACCTTCAGGACCTTCACTATTTGAAAAAGTCACATAAATCATCCTAAAAATAATCCTATTGAAAAAATAGGCTATTCTCCCAATTTTGCAAATGTATGAATGAAGACAAAGGAAATGAGGCCGAACCTCAGACACCTACAGGACTGGTGAGAAGTCTCTGCCTTCTTTAACTGAGCATCACACTATCTCACTGGATATATCAGGTATGTTCTTGAAAGGCTCGATGCATGTTACGGTTGGGTTATTTGAGTATCTGCATTTATGTAAAAAATGTTTTCTCTGTTTGGTAGTATACCTTAAAAACGTTTAGTTCTTATGACCCAATTCTCTCTGAAAAATGACTTAAGTTCACTCCACCGATAAAATGTAAGCTCCAAGGAACCTTGCCTGTCTTGTTCCTGTTACACTGTACAATGCCTGGCCCAGAGTAATACTCAGTTAATATTTGTTGAATAAGTGACTGCATCTGTAAGACACTTAAAACAAGGACAGTTAAAATATTTTCAATTCAAAGACAAGGTGGCATTCCAACAGACCAGGAGTGCAAAAATTTGAGCTGTAATTTCAGTTCTGTCCCCTGATGACCGGGGGAGTGGTCTTAAACGAGTTATGCAAATTCATTCTGAAACACTATTAGTTTCTCCACCTGTAAAATGCAGGGTTGTATAAGGTCATCTTCCGGGGCCTTATGACTCTATGGCCTGCCGTAAGTCACCCAACGGCAAATGGAGACTAGATCTTGCTCTGTTAACTAAACTGGGTCAACCTCTCCACTCCTGCTCCTCCCCACCAAAATGAAGGGAGAGAGAGGACAAGCAAAATACTTAATCAGGTCATTTACTTTCTCCATCACAATTTGAGGGCTGTCTTTCTACATAAACACGCATGTGTGAACACCAATATAGAAAGAGGAGTTGTTACCACAGTTACACAAAATAACTAACCAGACCTTAGTAAGATACATAAATGTGCAGCAAGACCACCACTCTAACACAGGCAGGCCTCAATAATAAATAGCATATAACACATCGCTAGCTACAATATTAAAAAACAAATCACGCTGAGTGCTTTACTTTCATTAGAGTCAGGCCTGCGTTTTCATAACCACGAATGTGGGAGTCACAGGATTACCTGCTTGCTCCTCGTCAACATCCACAGGGATGACCGCCTGACTGCGAGCTGCCGTCTCCCGTCCGCTCGCAGCCACCACCTCTCCGTCTTCTGGCACCATGTCTTCCATCTCATTCAATGCTTTAACAAAAATAAACACAAAGTGAAACAGGAGAGGTCTACAAAAACCACCACAGCAGGCAAGTCTGGGGCACCCCAGAGAAATGAACGGCCCTGTGATTATTAGGCCCACTCGGGAAGGACAGCCTGTAACTGGGCTTCGTGAGACCGACGTGAACAAGGAGCACTCAGTTATTCCGTGGGACAGGAAATCACGATGGGAAAGGAGCACGTGGGGGAGCGAGTCCATCACCGGAGGACGAGAGCAGGGAGAACGGCACACAGCCGGCAGAAGAAAAGCACCACGTTCATTCCTGAAGAGGTTGACAGGAATGGTCTATGAGGCAGCTGTGTGCCAGCTACTGGAAGCCTTATGATCATTTTACAAGCGATGATAGTACCTGCCAGCTGAAACCACGACGTATTGGGCAAGCACGCTCAAACTGTACGTGTCCTCTCCTACTCTCTGGAGGCTGTGGTATCATTTTTGGCTAACACGTGACAAGGATTACCAACAAATAAACTAAGTGCACTTTGAAATTTTAGTACCACTCAGATGTTTGGCATCAAAGAATTCGTGGCAGTTACTAATGCCTCTCCGTGAATGAGAATGTGTGATTTTATTTACATTTTCCCAGAAGACGAGCGCAGTTTCAGACCAATAACCTCAATCAGTTTATCCTCTTAAGATAAAATGGTCACTTTTCCAAGAGGACCCTAAATAAAAGAATTCCTGGGTTTGCCAGCTTTTTACAAGATTAAATTCAAATCCCTCAAGTCAGCATTCAAGGCCGTCCATCTAGTGCCCTCTTACAGCCTAAGCCCGTATGCCTGATCTCAGATTGAGTCAGGATAACAGCAGTACCATCCTTCACATTACAGCTCGGCCACGACACAGGGCAGCAGAGACTGTGTCCACCCTGTTCGTCACTGTATCCTCAGTACCTAGGGGTGCTCAATGACTATGGCTGGCAAATCAATCAACCAACCAACCATCTGGGTGAAATGAACAAACCAACAAAGAGAAAACAAGATCCTGTTCCTGAAAGAACTAAACAATCTACTTAGGTAGACAAGACAAACTCATACAGTCAACAAGGCAAAATAGGATTATGACAGAAGACACCATTCAGCTAGGTGTCTCTGGAATATACAACTGTGAAATCTGAGATTTTATGGGGACAGTGGGATTTGCTTTGGTCTTTAATATACACTAAAACACATTCCCCCCCTATGTCCGGCCCCCCATCTCCAATTCCTGCCCAGCTCTAGCCCTCAATATTCTACATTTAGTGCCCAAAGGTGGGCTGACCTTGCATACAAACCTGTCATGATAAAAGACCAATCAATTTTCTTCATTTAATTCTTATGAGCAATTATGAACAGCAGTTGGTAATCAACGTGTCCATACTCTAACCTTACTTATTTCTTAAAGCAATCTTGTAAGGGCACTATTATTAGTCTCCTGTATGCACAATTAAGGAAAAGGTTAGTAATCTGCTAGGATTTGAACTGAGGTGTTTCCTGAACCTATAATATACGGACAGTGAGTAAATGGAGAATTTATAGTCCCTGCTCTCAAAGAGAATGCACACATTCTAACAGAGATGTCGGAAATGCAGAATAAGGTCAGAAGAGACTTGCTAAGTGCTAAAAAAGTCCAACTGCAAGGGGAATAATGACAAAAAAAGGAACAACTGGTTTTCCTGGTGGGCAGGGAAGTTTTCACTGATAAGAAGTGATACTTCCTATACACCAGGATGCAGGTTACATCTTCCTGGAGAGTAAGTATCCCGGTGATAAAAAAGAAAAAGTGTTTGTGTTGAGATGAGGGTGTAAGAGCAAACAAGGCTAAACAGGTAGCCTGGACCCCAAATTGTGAAAAGCTTAGAAAGCCTCGCTGAAAAGCTTACAATGATTTCTCCCAGACAGAGGTGAACCATCAGAGAAGTACATTCCTATGTCCATGTGATAAGGTTTTTTAGGTGTTTAATATCATATCCAAAAGTTACTTTATACTTAATTTCTTTCATGATCTTCATTCATTTGAGTATTTATTAAGCATCTACCACAACGTGCTACTGTTCCCAGGGGCGAAGAAACAGTGATTATATTCAAGATCTCTATTCTCATGGAGGTTACTCTAATTGGGGAAAGGAAGAACTATTAATAAACAATAATAAAGAGATCTGATAGTAATATTTAATGTAACAAAAGAGAATAAATTGGTGGCTACTTAAGGTGGAAAGTTGGTCAGCAGGTACAAACTCCTGACGGCAAGTCATGAGGATGTGACCGATGTACAGCATGGTGGCTACAGCTAATACTGTACTGCATATGTCAAAGTCACTGACAGAATAGATCCTAGCATTTCTCGTCACAAGAAAAAGGCTGTAATGATGTATGGTGGCAGATGTCTACTAGACTTATTGTGGTGATCATTTCACAACATATTTGTAAGTATCATCATGTGGTACACCTGAAACTAGCATGCCAATTGTAACTTAATTAATAAAAAGGTGGTACGGAAAGATATCTCTGAGATTAACATTTAAACTAAGACCTAATACCAAGAAGGAACCAGCCATGCAAAGATGGAGGGAGGGCCATCCTGAGAGGCAGCAGTTAGTGTAACAGGTGGTGCGAGCCTGGCTCGCAACAAGTGTGGTGGGTGAGGTGGGGAGAAGCACGAGGTGAGGACAGGCCAGATCACGTAGGGTTTTATGGCCCAAATCAAGAAACCGGATTTTTTTCCTAAGGCAATAGGAAGCTACTAGAAAGTCTGAAGAAAGGGAGCCATGTCACCTGGTAGATGGTTTTTTTTTTTACATTTATTTATTTTTGATAGAGAGACAGAGCACAAGTGGGGAAGGGGCAGAGAGAGAAGAACACAGAATCCAAAGCAGGCTCAGGGCTCCGAGCTGTCAGCACAGAGCCCGACGCGGGACTCGAACTCACAAGCCGTGAGATCATGACCTGAGCCCAAGTCAAAGTCGTACGCTTAACTGAATGAGCCACCGAGGCGCCCTGTCTGGTGTATGTTCTAACAAGACTGCCCTTGCTGCTCTAAGACTTAATTTTAGCTGATCAAGAGAGAAAGCAGGGAGACCAGTCTGAGAGGTATTAAAGCCTGACGTGGCACAGTGGTGGTACAATGGGCAAGGAGAATGGAGAACAAATGGGGAGATTTTTAGAAGACAGTAACAAGTCCTTGTCATAGAGAGCAAGGAGGTGGTGATAAAGAAAAGAGAGGACATGATTCTTGGTTTAGATGCTTTTGTGTCATGATATTTTATCATCAGGGCAGTACATTTTTTTCAGAATGATTTTAACTTACAGAAATTATGTAAACAATCTTTTAATCAAATATCAACGTTTACCAAACGTTTTGTTCAGCTGAAATGTTATCTCGGTTGTAAAAAATCCTGTTACAAAACATAGTCATAAACCTTAACGGATCTGAGCTGTTTTTACAGATATATAACTGGTCTCTTTTATATAAAACCTGATTAGAAATTTATAACCTTTATTAAATGTTGTAAAAATAAAGGAGAACTCACTGCCTTTTAACAAAATGATTTTATATGTAACCATTTCTAGTATCAGAAATATTTAGTGGTTAACAGTTATCTGCCCAAAATATAAAATAAAATGCATTTACTGTGATTTTTTTTTTTTAACATTGTAGCTCATTCTCGGGCTTCAAATATAAGGATTTTCCAAAAATTAATGGTTCTCAAATGGCGGCTCCAGACCAGCAGCATTAGCCTCACTCGGGAACTTGTTAGAAATGAAAGTTATCTGGCCCCACCCAGCCCTACTAGCTTGGACCCTCTGAAGGCTAAGCCCAGCAACCTGTGTTCTGACAAGTCTTCCAGGTAATCCTGATGCACTAAGGTTTGAGAACCACTGCCAAAAACAAAGGCTGCAGAACAGTTTCACTTAGATTAATTTAGGTTAATGGAGGGCAGAGGGCAGTGGTGAAGGAAGGGAGCAGGGTACACAATTTTTTTTTTAAATTTTTTTTCAACGTTTTTATTTATTTTTGGGACAGAGAGAGACAGAGCATGAACGGGGGAGGGGCAGAGAGAGAGGGAGACACAGAATCGGAAACAGGCTCCAGGCTCTGAGCCATCAGCCCAGAGCCCGACGCGGGGCTTGAACTCACGGACCGCAAGATCGTGACCTGGCTGAAGTTGGATGCTTAACCGACTGCGCCACCCAGGCGCCCCCACAATTTTTAAAAGTAGGTAAGTACCTGGGATTTATGTGTTAAATCAAGATAGAAATTTGGTAAAATGATATATAGGCAAAACTATGCTTTGTAGTTATAATTACTTCAAAGGTAATTATATTAAAGCAATTTGGCAACATGTGTTAGCAATTACAGAAGCATGATTTTGACACATGGTAATTTTATGTTAGGCAAATTACTAAAATATGGACACCTACTCCTGTTTCAGAGTGTTGTAAAATGCAGGTAATGAACTTACATTTTCAATTAACATAACTAGCCCATAATAAAGCATTCTAAATCTTAAGAATTTTGGAAGCGCAAATATAAGAATAATATTCTTATCAAATTAGAATGTTCTGATAAGTCAATACAGTACTCTACAAGCAATAAAATCATTTTCTGAAGCCCTACATCACCTTAATGATAATGTTCACTGAAAAACAGGATTATAGGAGTTTATAAACAAAGACACTTAACTTATGCAAATTAAATGGCTTTTAAAATTCTACAATGCCCTTCTTTTAAACTCTGCTACTCCATGCAAGCTGATGAAGTTTAAATACCACAAGACAGTAAAGAGTGGGGGCCTCTGCTTCATTCTGGGGTTGTTCCAAAAACCAAGTAGTGGCCCATGCATGAAGACTTTTCAAATTGTAAATTGAGTTAAATCAACATGTCAATACCACTTTCAAAACTCAAGTAATTTTTAAGCTACTGTTAAGTTCGCATGTAGAGTAGAAGCATCAATGTCAGTCATTTCAACAAATGCTAAGTCCCACTCCCTGTACTGCTATTTAAATTATTTTTTTCTTCACTTCTTTTTTATTTGGAATCTTTCCACTTCTGGTTTTGATCAAAAGTCACATCCCAGCTCCTTATTTCTTACTTAAAAGAATCAAACTGGTAAATAATACAGTAACAAATACAAATAAATATTTTGCCAACTCAGAGATGTGTGGAACCAATGTATATGACCATCGGCATTTCTCTACAAGTGCTGCCATCATCTTTGGTGTTCCTGGCCTTCCTCTGGTTGAAACTGTTTGATTCTTCAATCTCGGCATTTCTGTATTCATGCCTTTTGCTTCTTAGCCTTTCATGGCATTTGAAGATAGAGTACCTGACAACACTATACCTCAAAATGTGGTCTGTATGCAAGTGTCTCATCTCCTGAGATCTTAGTTTCACATGTTAGTAAGGTTCCACTGCTCTCTCATGAACCAAATACAGTGTTCTTGCACACGTTTTGATTTCTGCTGCACCAATATGTGATTTCATAATGGAAGGCATTCTCCATTCTGTACTGAGAAGCCTATGGCCATGTAACTTCCTGGAGACTATCATCTGTCCAGTGCCTCCACTCCAACCACAATGGGGTCCCTAGGATTTGGGGAGGTCTGCACTGCGGTTGCTGTAACAGTTTCTCATGGATGGTCTGTGTCCTCTGAAGTCCAGGTCCTCATGGTGCTATGTGATGGTACTTAGGGACAAGAAGGCAAAGAGACAATACCTGGCCTCACTCTCCCTCCTTCAGTCCTAGCACCTGCTGACTCTGCACTTTTGTTTTTGTATTTTGCGGGGAGGATGTCAGGGGAGAGATTTAACCCTAAGTTTAAAATTCCTAAAAGTACTCATGTAGAAATAAAAAGGATAAAGTTGTACATAACTGTAAATTACCTCAAGAAGTAAGAAGATTGAATCTAGAAATAAAGGCTAGGAATTCGTTAGCATATAGTTGGTACCGAAGCTGGGGGTGAGTGAGCTCATCTAGAGAAAATGTGTAGAGAGAGACAGACAGATGGAGAGTCAAAGTAGAGAAGGTGCCGCAGGCAAAGGAAACTGAGCAGACACGTCCAGTGAGACACTAGGAAAACCAGGAAGATGGTTTCAGAGATGCCAAGAGTTATCTAAGGAAGGAAGCAGTGGACAAGAATGACAAATGCTGCTGAGATGTTAAATAAGATGCAAGTGGAGAAATGACCATCATCTTTCTTAACAGAACCACTGGTGACTTTACCGAGAGCCAAAATGGAGAGTTCTGCAGAAAACATGTGCGGTGAGAAAGTGAAGACAATGCCTACAGATGACTCTTCAGTCGGGACCTATATTCTTGGAGCAATCCCAAAGGGAAGCGTGCTCAACACACAGTGTGCTTTCATGATGAAAGCACTTACAGAACCTCAGGGCACCCTATTTCTCATTAATTACTGTGTCCAAGAAAATGAGCAAAAGGACAACGCTAACAAGATGGCGTGGAGAGATTCTTTTTCCAGTTCTTGAGGGTCAACCGGGAAACCGGAAAACGTGGTAAGAACACAACTTCCCTTCATCCTCACTCACCAACAGAGGGGCAGATGAAGCCTAAGAACACAGGTGTTTAGTCAATACTGAAGAGCTGCATGGATAATTACGTTAAGTGAATCCAACAGGTCTTTATTAGCTCAGGTACCTAATATGTTGGGTGGCTGTTGAGACTTAATGATGAAAGGCAAGTGAGAGGTGCCCAACACAATATCTAGCACGTGACTGGTATTCATTTTTGTCAGATCTAGGAACATCCAAAAATAGTCTCCACAATGAAATTCAATTTACGTATTTATCGGTCAGGGAGATAGAATGGGATGCTCTTTTGCCCAAATCCTGAAAGTTAAATTTCAGTTAAGCCAGGCCTCTAAGGCTCACTGTACCCAAATTCCACAGCATTGATGCGTCCTTCCCATTCTGTATGCACCCTTACAGATTTTACGGACGAGAGGCAGCATGGCTTTGAAACGAATAAGCAGACAGGCACATTTCATCCACCACCCACCCCATCTGCCTCGTCAACCAGGTCCCCACAATGTGTAAAGTGACAAACTGAAACGGGGGAAGAAGGGAACAGAACAGGGTCAGTCAGAGAAATATAATCCAAAGTAAAAATCATTTCTGTTTGGAGCTCACAAAAGATCTGGGTTACCGTCGGCTGCAAACTGCTGCTCTCCTGGCTGCAGGTCTGGCCGGAAGTCGTTCTCCTCATCGGAGTCATCTGGATGATGGTGATTGTTATCGTGGATGTTGGCATTATTCTGGGCATTATTGTCATTGTCATTGTTGGAGTTCTGGTTGCTAACAAGGGCCGAGGAAACCCCGATTCCTGTGCCTGCACTTAGACCAACTCGAGCACAGCCCTAAGGCAAGACGAAACCACGTGCGTGTTCATTGAAGTTAGTACAGAACACTTCATTTTTAACATTCATCTTTATGGAAGAATATTTACATAGCACGACTTTCACATATGCATAAAGGACCTTATTAAAGGCAAGCAAGATGAAGTGTTATCAGTCTGGATCTATAGGTGATGAAATGCACAGTGGAAAGAGGTCTGTGCTATAGCTGCGACCTGAAACCCCACATTCTAACCTCAAATCCTGAGCCTCCCCCCACTATATTGTACTGCTTCCAACAGTGGGAATGTGACCATTAAGAACTGAGGAGAGAGGCTCCTGGGTGGCTCAGTTGGTTAAGCATCAGACTTCAGCTTAGGTCATGATCTCACGGTTTGTGGGTTCGAGCCCTGTGTCGGGCTCTGTGCTGACAGCTCAGAGCCTGGAGACTGCTTTGGATTCTGGGTCTCCCTCTCTCTCTGCTCCTCCCCAGTTTGCACTCTGTCTCTCTCAAATAAATAAACATTAAAAAAAAAAAATTAAGAACTGAGAAGAGAAAAAAAAAACTGAGGAGAGAGAAGATAATTAGTTGAAACATCAAGTTTTTATACAGGGCGAATGAAGTGTTATTTGTGAAGTAGTTTAAAAATAACATTCTGAACAACTAGACAATCTCAGATTTTTCAGGATATGCACAGGAAAGAGAACAGCAAAGTAAAACATTTCCAAAATAAATCCCTAATCCTTATTTATATCTGAGGTTTTTTTTTTTTTTTTTTTTAATGTTTATTTATTTTGAGAGAGAGCATGAGTACAAGCAGGGGAGAGAGGCAAAGAGAGAAAAAGAGAGAGAATCTCAAGCAGGTTCCATACTATCAGCACAGAGCCTGACACAACTGGGGGTCAGGGGGAGGCTCGATCTCACAAACCACGAGATCTTGACCTGGGGCCAAAATCAAGAGTCAGGCACCTAACCTACTTGAGACACCCAGGCACCCCATATATTTGAGGTTCCTAAGTAAAGATTTATTCTCCCAACTAACTGAGTAATAAATTTGGCTTGGCTCAAATTTCCACCATTGCTTTTACCTTAACCTTGTTTGTAGAACTGACGGAGACAGCTTTCCACTTACATTTTCCTTCCCCTTCTCTGGAGACCCCTTACCAGAACAAGGGACCATGTAACACTATAACCTTTATGCCTTCACTGAAGCTAGCAGTAAAAAGTCTAATTATAATGTAAAGGCATATTATTAGAAAATCACTTAGGTTTTGTGTTTTTCCTTGAGTATTAGAACAAATAAAAAATCCCACAAATGTGACTTACTTTGGGTGGCTCACGAAACATCTGGTCTAGCGAAATAAACTCCAGGCTGGGCAACAATTCAATAAACTGGCCAAAGGAGTCCAGCTTCAAAGCGTGGCACCGCACTAAGTTGATATCAACCAATCGAGTCCATCTTGAGTGGTCTGTTGGAGAAATGGCACGGCCAGAGAATTTAACATTTTCTCCACTACAGATGAATTTTGCTATAGGTCACAAATACTTTCCAATCCTTTTTCTTTAAAGAACTTTGCTCTTCTCTCATGATCTCAAAAACTTGTTGACTAACCTATGATGTTTCCTTACCTAATTTCACTGTGAGAACTACATGGCTTGGGAACCATTAACTGGAAACCAAGTCAGCCTTGATTTAAAATGTGATCCATTCAACAACCTACAGGCCTCTTCAACAATAGGACACTAGTTAAAAAGATGTTGGTGCATTCATTTAATACAACATTATGCAGCTCTTTTAAAAGAATGAAGGAGAACTGAGTATTGCTATGGAAAGCTCTCCCAAATATTCCGAGTGTGAAAAACAAGCTACAGGAGAGGATACACATAGTAAGGTCTTTTGTATATATAAATCATTTTGAAATGCAATACATGTATAGGCTGCAATATGCACAAAATAATCTGTCCAGAAGAATATATAAGAAACCGTTGATGGTGGTTACCTTTGAGAAGAGGAGACTTTTCATTTTGTACCTTTCTGTACTGTTTGGTATTGTTTATCAAGTGCATGTATTACTTTTAGTTTTTAAGTGTTAACAGGAGTTCTGAGTGATGGGATTATAGGCCATTTTTTGTTTTCTTCTTTATACTCTTCTGTATTTAAGAAAACAAACAAACCAAAAATCCAATAAATGTTATTTTTTAAAAGTGATCTATGCCTGCTACAACCTAGTTTGTATTTCCCAATAACTTTTTGGTGCAGCTGGGCCAGGGACAGGATTTCACTTCCAGCAGGGGAGACATGGCCATTCTAATGAGTCATCTCAGCAGATGCCCCAGAGCCTGAAGAAGATAGGCTGGAGACGGCCCTGCAAGGGGCCGCAGTACCCCTGTGAGGCAGCGCAGACAGTAGAGGAGCTGTTCTGCGGGTGGCAGTGAGGGGGCCTGGTTTGGTGAAAGATGATGTCACAATGAAAGTTCTCTAGCTCTGAATTCACTTAAAGGTTTGTGAATTTAGGTATTCAAGAAGGGCCTTAAAGACACTCAGGGAGGAAAATGAACCCCCCCAAATAAGGAAACATATCAATCACAAAAGTCACACTTGTACACATAAGGGATCAGGTGGGGAGAGGAAAGCTGAAATAGCCAAGGATTTTAAGGCAACTGAACAGTTCAATACAAGTTAATGTTAAACATGTCACCTAATTAAAGTTTTTTTGGTTTTTTTTTTTTTAAATACATACCCACTTTGTCCTTTCAGATGATGTGCCATTTGAAGGTAATTCAGAGAAAACAAATATCCCAGGCAACAATTGCTAACATTAATTTTATGTCCCTGACTGAATGAAATATATATAAAAATCAGGGAAGCTGAATCCATAACCTAGACAGTGCCAATTTCTAGGCAGAGAATTTCAGAGTTCGAAGAAGCACTGACAGAATTCCAAGTTCGTTATCAAAGGTTCCCAGAACTTGTACGAACGATCCATACAAAATATCTACATTTTTACAATAGGAATGCAATTTGTAACCACATGGAGAAAAAAAGAAAAACATATTACTTTCGATACCAGTCAGACATAGCCTTAGTTAAGCCTACAGTACCTGAGATCCAATTGTATGGGTTATGTAGATGGGGGCAATTATAAATTGCCAGGTATTTGATACAGGAAAAAACTTCATTGACTGCCTTCATCCCTATATCGGTGATGATACCAGGATTTTCTACCACATCGGCCAAACCATACTTTACCAGATCTGCATTCGCCATTCTACCTAGAAAGAGAAATTAAAAAAAAGAGACAGAGAGAGAAATTCTTAAATGTCATGGAACGTTGCCAATTCTTTATTTTAACATCCAATATATCACTCTCTATGACCGTTCTGGGTCATCTATCCATCATGTATTCAGGTTGGAGTACAATTTTAGGTTAGGTAGTCTGTGCAAATACCATTTATATTGCAAAATAAAAATTTATATTAAAAGCCAAGGGATAGCTAGTAGAAACATATTATTTTCAATTGTTTAGGAAAGGAAAAAAAGCAAAAATTCTTAAAAGTAAAACAACATATTGTATTAGTTCACACTTACAGGGAAGTTTTAGTTTTATCTTTTGAAAAGAAAAATAAGATCTTTAATACGTAATTCTCTTTCACAGTAACAGGATCGTGTTTTTGGAGTCAGGTATGGCCACGTAGAAAAAAGTAAACTGGGAAATCAGACTCATTCTTAGCCCCTGTGGTATTGCTTAGTAAAGAGGTGCCCATCCCCAGAAAGTGGACTTCTAACTCAAATACACCCACTCCCTCTCCCACTGGGCTTTAGTGCCTCCTGTCATAGGCACAGACTGAGGGTCGGGGAGGTAGGGATTAGTAAAAGAGGATCCTCCTACTAGACTCCGGCAATGGAAATCATACCTCATTATTTGCCTTTTGTCCTCATTTCCCCCAGCTGCCTGCTCCTACTCTCTAAGATGGTCCACTTGACTACAAGCAATTTGAAGGAAAAAGGGAGCATGACTAGTTTACAGTTATAATTTCTGTGTCCAGCGTAGTGCTGGGATGCAGGCACTCTCATCAATGTCTCTCACAGTCCTTACTGCCATCTGACACAAAACACAAACAAAACTGTTGCTCTGATGAAGCTGCCCCGCATATGGCAGGGACTGACACCTTTAGCCCAGAACACATTTACAACTATTTACTCCAAGCTCTACCAATTTTACTCTCCACACAGGTCACGGTCTCTCTCCTACAGTCCCTGTTTTTGGTATTTTCTGGCATTTCTTGCAGAGTTTACCTTAACCCATCCTTTATAGTTTGAGCAATTTTCTTCAGCCTGCTTATAAAAACAGCAGGCTGTTTTCTTGTCCTTTGGACTTGAAACTTGTCTTCTCTCTAATGACTGGGTAAATCTTGAACTGGCTCTGTTCCCTGTCTGCATAAATGCTGCAACCTAACATGATAAACCCACCTGATGTTCACTCCTTTGAGGCCACCTCCTTCTTCTGGCTCTCAGGGTCTCCGGATTATCATACTCCCTCAAGCACCCTGATGATATCACCTAGAACTCATTTTTGTTTCCTTTTTCTTTAGCCCACAGGTCAGCTAAAAGTAAAAGCTACCATTCACTAAATGCTTTCTAAATGTCAGAGACTGTAACGATAAAACTGGTTTTATTACTGACTCCTCCAAACCATCTGAGGGAAAAGTGGGAAGTGGTCTTTCCTCCGCTGTAACAAATGGGAAAACATGGAATTAAGAAGTAACCTGCCCAAGGTCCCATCAGTTATGAGGCAGGTCTCTCCCCCGCTCTCCAAAGCCCCAGCACCAAAGATTACTCTATACTGCTTTGGTTTTTAAAGAGTTTTAGGTGACTTTTCTTATATTCTTAACATAGCATCTGCTTTTCAGCATATCCATATCCCCAACCTGGCACTGTCATTTCTGCCATAAATGTATGGGGCACAAAGGTGCTGTTTCCATTTAAGTTTTGCCAAGTCTTTGCAACAAAACAATGATACAAGTTTTACTAGAGGTGATGCCACCTCCACCTTCTGGAAAGATGCTTCAAAATCTAAATTACTGGAAGAGTGAGTTTAAGGGATGAAGTATACATTCCTTCCTAGACAGTCTGTTAGAGGCACCTGTCATCACCGTGAGACAGAGAATCCTAGGCTGTCTCTGGAGGAACGGAGGCAAGTATGTATATGGAGAAATGGGTGAACTGCAGCAAATATGAAGACAAGAATTGCTTACGAAAGGTCAAGACGAGACTTCTATCAAAGAGACTATGAAACAAGTTATACTGCAAAGCACAGTAGTAGTCAAAAGGTAAAGTGTATTTCTACTGAAGGTGCGTTAAGGGGAAAGAGATACCTACAGGGAAATAGCTGGTTATAAAGACAACTCTTGGGGGCACCTGGGTGGCTCAGTTGGTTAAACTCTCACAGTTTGTGAGTTTGAGCCCTGCATCAGGCTCTGCGCTGACAGCACGGAGTCGGCTTGGGATTCTCTCTCCCTTTCCCTCTGCCCCTCCCCTGCTTGCTCTCTTTCCCTCAAAATAAATAAAAATAAACTTAAAAAAAAATAATAAAGACAGCTCTTCAAGACTATCTTTCAGTGGACCTAAATTTGGCCATCTTGAAGATAGAAAATTTGTCAAGTTTTGAGCTTTGGAAAAGAGGAATAAATACAATTATAGAAAGAACACCAATTACCAAGTTAAAAATTGTGTTGGGTCACGCATAAGATATTGTAGAAACAACACACAGAATGGAACCAACCTCAATCAAAACTAGAAAAGTCTGAGATCAAATACATTCACTTCATATGAATTTAGCATTTTAAAGCTGTGTTGGTGAAAAGCCAATCTTTTTCAAAGTTATACACATTAAAAAGGATTCCCACGTTAAATTGGCAAGAAGATAAGGATTTGCTTTCTCAATCCTTCATATGGAATAATGAGCACCGCCACAAGGAAAAAGTGAACAAAACATTACTGTGACATCTGTTTGACCTAGATTGTCCTGACTAGAGGAACTGAGCCTTCTTATGTTCTACAACGCGAATTAGAGCCTGAGAAAAAATGCCATCTAGTATGATAGTGAGTAAAAAGACTTGTTATAAATTACATGGGGAAGAAACTAATTCTTGCAAAAATCAAAACATGCTGGTGGTAGAAATGATCTTGCATGTCTGATTAATGTCATGGGGAGAAAAGCTTGAATAATGAATTGACATGCATTCAAACCCAACTGAATGAGTTCCCAGTTGTAAATACATTCCAGAAAATGCTGTGAACAAGCCTTCCAACAGCGAGCATCATCAAATGAATACTGACCATTACGTGCTCACACTATCTGGGAAATCCAGAACCCCCAGCGGGCTTATTATGGAAATGAAGAGCATGGACAGGGAATGGAACCTCATCTGAGAGGACCATCAAAAGCTTCAAGAAGTGTGGCAGATCAAATTCAACAAATGGAACCAAGGATGATGTTCTGTGAAAAAAATGAAGCAGAATGGGAAAGAAACTTGGGCAGTAAAATGGAGACAATATCAAATGTAGGTAAGGACTTTTTTTTTTTGTATACTGTTAATCATATATTTTCCATAATATGCTAAATCAGAAGCAATATGGGAAAAAAAATCACTGACACTTCAAGTTGAAATTACAAGTTTCTTTTTCAAGAAGAGAGAGCACCTAAGATTTTAAGCTAATATTCAAGAAAATACAGCATATCTCAATTCAGGTTTCAGTTTGTCAAGTAAGTTCTCTACAGCAATTCCAGAGAATAAAAACAGTTGATTAAGTCTTACTCTGCAGCAAAAACTCATCTACATATCCCAGATGAAGTGTTTCAAACTGGGGGAACTCCAACTCTGCCATCTTTAGGGCAGAAAAGACGCCATCTTTGGTTAGGGAAGGCTGGATCCGAACTTCATGTAACCTATGAACAAAGAGATAAATATCAGAGTAAAACAAAAACCATCAGAATCAAAGGGTCTTCCTAACATAAGCCTCTGAAAGAAGTTCATCTTATTGAAGTGCCAAAGGCAAACAATTTCCCCCTCTTCTACTAACAAACATTAGGGATGTTTTATTTTTTAAGTTTTTAAAATTTATTTTGAGAGAGAGAGAGAGAGAGAGAGAGAGAGAGAGAGAGAGAGAGAGAGAGAATGAATCCCAAGAAGGCTCCACACTGTTAGTGGGGCTTGATCTCATGAACCACGAGATCGTGACCTGAGCCGAAATCAAAAGTGAGATGCATAACCGACTAAGCCACCCAGGCACACTGAGATGTTTCCTTCAAAGGAGCATTTTGCAAAGTGTGGGCACATCTTAGGCGGTACAACTGAAGTTACATTAATTAACAATGAATTATACAGTAAGAATCTTATATCCTTTCAAGGTGCTTTCTTTTTCTTTTAAAAAAAAATTCTCTTTAATGTTTATTTTTCAGACAGAGCACCAGTGGGGGAGGGGCAGAGAGAGCGGGAGACACAGAATCTGAAGCAGGCTCCAGGCTCTGAGCTGTTAGCACAGAGCTCGACGTGGGGCTCAAACCCATGAACAATAAATCAGACACTTAACCGACTGAACCACCCAGATGCCCCTCAAGGTGCTTTCTTAACCCTGGTTAAGTTAAAAGTCAGAATCTGCATCTGGTGTTATTTCTTTCACATCTTTTTTATGCTAGCTGTTAAAGTACCATTTTAACAAAGATTATAGTTCTATATTGGGTAACAAAACCTACTTAAAGTTAGAAACCATTTTTATTTATATTCTTAATATACTATTGATAGAGAGCAAGAGTTTTGTTTTTGAATAAATTTAAAAAATGGTTACCTCAATTTAAATAAAACAAAAGTAGAGGTAGACTTTTGATCTGTAGGAAACAGTTAAATGTGGCATAAACTGATGCAAAGAAAGATATGTTAAAAATATAAAAGTGTTACAAGTTCGGGACTCTTAAAAAGCTGATTTAAAATACTGATTTCTAAATAGCAAATACTGTCACCAACTAACTGAAATTATTCCAAAATCATATAGGTTGAAATACATGGTTCCCAAGAGAGCTGCAGAAACCAGTGCATCAATGCTGACTTCTGTTGGACTCTCAGGCACTTCCAGAATGTTGACTGCTCTTCTGAGGTGAGACCACACCCTTTCAGAGTTTGCTGGATCTGGAGTGCAGCTCGACTGGTCAGCAGTTATATATAACACAAGATTACCAATAAGTGACACCCTGATACTAATGTAAACAACTCCTTTGTATTTTAAATCAGGACAAGGCATAATCAAACTTCATACATACACTCCCCCAATTTTTGGAAAACCGGAAAAAAACGTAATTCTAAGACAAAAGGCAATGTGAAGAGGAAACATACCTACGAGCAGCAGTGATGATGAGGTAACCAAGATCTACTTCAAGAGCATTTTTGCAAGCTCCCAAAACAATAGTGTGCAAATTTCTAAAACCACCTAGTTAAGGGAGAAAATGAACAAAAACAGTATTTTGTTTGACCACAGCACTTTTAGTAAAGTATTTATACACACTTTTACACACTTCAGATGATAACTCTTTGGTTAAAAGTAAATCTAAGCTTGTCTTTCCATTCATATTAATATCTCAATATGAATTATGGCTACTAGTCATTTCCCAGAAAGAGATGAAAATGGATAGATACTGTCCTTCTGAAAAGACATTCTGACAGCATCAAAAAATTACTCCAAATTACTGAGGCATTTGAGAAAGGATTTTCAGAAAACCAGAAGTTCATAAGGAAACCATTAAAGAAGGGATCCTGCCTGACATTTTCTAGCCAAGGTTTGAACCTCCAATATAACATACAGAACAAGACCAGCAAGCACTTCCTTAATGTCAACTGGGTTTTTTTTCCCCATATTTTTGAAACTTGCAAATATAGAGCAAAAAAAGCACACAAATTATTAATGTATACAGCTCAATGAATTTTCTCAAGATTGACTTTCAACTTTTATGAATTAAAACCATACAGTATGTACTTCTGTATTTGGTTTCTTTTACTGAACATTTTGCTTATGAGATTCATCCAGATTGTTGCATATAGCGGTAGTTTATTCATTCACATTGCTGTGTAATATTCTTTTGCATGAAGATGTCACATTTTAATCATCCATGCTGTTGCTGATAGGCATCTGGGTTGTTCTCATTTGGAGGCTATTATGAACAGTGCTACTGTGAACAATTTTGGGTATGTCTCCTGATAATCATATGTATGCACTTCTGTTGTATTTGACACCAGGAATGCGACTGTTGATATGCATATAATCAACTTTAGTAGATATTATCAAACAGTATTTCCAGTGATTATATCAGTTTATACTCACCAGCGGTGTATGGAACACTATTGTCTTTTTCATGTCAGTCATGCTTAGGCATAGTCATTTTAGTGTTTGTGTATCACACTGTAATTTTATTTTTTGCATTTCCCTAATAGATTAATGACGTTTATTATTTTTTTCATGTTTATTGCCCATTTGGTTATCCCTTTTGTGAATTTTCTATTCAAGTTGCATCCCCATTTTCTGCCTTTTTCTCATTAATCTTAAGAGTACTTCATATATTCTAGATACAAGTCCTCTATCTGGTATCTGTATCGCTTTTCACTCTCTTAATCGTGCCTTTGATGAATGGAAAAAATCTTAATTTTAATATAGTACAGTTTACCAATTTTTTCTTCATGGTTATGTGCTTTTTGGTATCCTGTTTAATAATAAATCTTTGTCTACCTAAGGTCGAAAAGATATTCTCCTACGTTTTCTTTTACAAACTTTTGGTTTTTCACATTTGGATCTATGATTCATCTGGAATTAACTTTTGTGTGAGGTATGCTGACTCCTTAAGTGAAATATAAGGTAGAATCATTCTTAAACCCCCATTAGCAGAGAAAAGTCTGTTTCTCTCTCAGGATGTGGATACAAACTCTTAACTTTTGGCATCTCCCTCTAGGTCTTCTGATAAATGGTTTCACTGTGGTCTCCTTACCCCTGACTTTTTCCTGCTAGCTACAGCCATGCAGTAAAAATAATGCTGTTAATCTCGAGGGGGCCTGCTCCATCCCCTTTACACAATGTAATGAAGTCTACTTACGCCAGACTAGACTGACAAAATGCCTAAAAATGTAGTGCTTACTCATATTTTAACAGCATTAAGAATGTCAATTTGTTACCAATGGTACTTAATAATTTTCCACTTGTATTTCGAATATACAAAGTTAGATTTTTAGTTGTCAACTATTAATTACCTAACTAGCTGAATTTCTTACTATTTTTAGTGCAGTGAGATGTTTAACGTGGAGCACATTCCGTCACATATCATTATTTCAAAAACCATGAAAGGACCTAGAGAGTAAAATATATTTTTCTTTTCAAAGCCATCATCTGATGAACGGATCCAATATCCAAGTGATACACATGAAACCCTTTTATTTATTTTTTTTAAAGTTTATTTATTTATTTTGAGACAGAGAAGGAGGGAGGGACAGAGAGAGGGAAAATGAGAATCCCAAGCAGGCTGTGCACTACCAGCACAGAGCCCAACATGGGGCTCAATCCCACAAACCATGAGATCATGACCTGAGCTGAAATCAAGAGTCGGACGCCCAACTGACTGAACCACCCAGAAGCCCCAACATGAATGAAAGCATTTTATATACCATCAAGTAATAGACAAATGTCAGACACTATCATTACTAATGACTGAGTCCTTTTGTAGACCTAAGGTATACAAGTCAAAAAAACGTCTCTTATCACCAATGGACACTTGAAATCCCTATAAGTATCTCTCAGAAAAATTCCAAATACAACAGATGTATGATTAACTATAAGTATTAACAAGCCAGAAAACATGCATTACCACTGTACTATTTATCATGAGATGGTTGAACACAGCATAAAAAAAAAAAAAAAAAAAAAAGACTGCTATCCCATGCTCATGGTTATTCTCCATTACACACCAGACAGAAAAGGCAATTACTAACAAGCATTTTCTTTTAAAATGACTCACAAGAGAAGCTATAAAAGCGTAATAATTTTTTAAATGGATTTAAAAAGTATTCAGTAACTAAAGTAAAATGAGTACCTGATCTCCAACTGTCTTCAACTACGTGTTGGATAAGACCTCCAAGGAAAGGAACTCGAACCATTTCCAAATGTTCCAAGTTTCGGGCAGAGGCTAAGCCTGTTACTAAGGGGACATACTTCAAGGAGTTTGTGGGTCCTGGTGGGGGGAAAAAAACTTCAGTGGAATGATGTAAATTGCCTTAAAAATAAATTTTCAAACCAGCAGCTGAAATGAATTAACTTATGAATTCTATGTGTGAAACTGACAGCCAAGTAGTTGACTCTCTGTAACTTATACTTGTTAAAAATGAAAGTACGTATTAGCCTGTTAACCATATATTTATTCAGCATAAGGATTTCTCAGTAACACTGGAGAGACACTTAGTATTTTTTGTAAATCCCCTGAAGTCTCAATAGTTTTGAACTCAAAATAACTAAGGAGAGAAAGCCAAGTTGAAAATTTGATCCTTCACTCAAGTAAACAGCTGATCATAAATACCTCTCTAGGTGACCAGTATTGTATTAGATGTTATGAAGATCACAAGATATAGTCCAATCTATCAAAGAGCTTGTAAATGACATGGAGATGAAACCAACATGACTAATTATAAGGATAAAAAGGTGTAACATATCAACTACAAAAACAGGATCTGTTATACTATATGAAAAAGAAAAAATAAGAAGAAAAGGCAGGTGTATGGGAAAAGGCAGAAGTCGAAGGACGTACGCAGGTGGAAGGAAGTGTCTCCCTCAGGACAAGGAAACATAACACAGTGTAAAGGAAGACACTGAGGTGAAGGCTGGTATGGTTGCATAGGGGACAGGGAACAGGCAGGTCTGAAAATAAAAGAAGGTACATCTTGGAAAAGAGTCAAAAATAAAGATAACAAGAGGGGCCCTGGTTAGCACTTTAAAGCAAATACTTCCCACTTGATAATCTAGGGCAACAGAGTCACTGAAGGTTTCTGAACAGAAAAGCAGTACCAGACAAGCAGTGCTTTTTGCTTTACAGGAGATTAAGTCACAGTACTATTTACAAGCAGGATAGTTAGGAGACAAGAAACAAAGAAATCAGACGGAGATCTATTAAAACAATCCTACCGAAAGTAAAAAGAGCCTATAAAAATATGTAGAGACACTGTGCTGCTTTTTTTGTGTGTGTGTGTTTTTTTTTTTTTTTTTTTGCCAAGGTAAAACACAAATCACGTCTATGGACTTTAAAACAAAAAGTACATTTATTTTCACAAGGTAAGTAAGTTATAAAACATAAACAGTAATAGCATAGTATAATTCCATTTACAAATGTGGCTATGGGGTTTCCTTTAGGGTATTTCCGGAATAGCATATGCACAATTAACTCCACCACAACCATGTACCATTACCTGCACAGTTCCTCATGACGAAAGTTCGTAAACTGATGCAAAGAAAGTCTTTGAACGGCTGTGGTTTGGTGAGTCTTACCCATTTCATATAAAGGTGCCTTAGCATCGGGATACAAGGAATTTCAGGAACATTCACCCCTAAAAACATATACCAAAAAAAAAAAAAAATCACTAAAAAACTGTATTCTGTTTGTATTCTGCCTGTGTAAAAGTGTAAGGTTCTGCTTTTCAAGTTGACAATTTGTCCTTCATGGATATTTTTAACAAAACAAACTACCTAATTAAATTCTATCAAGTTTGGCTTATTTAAAACAGGCTTGTAAAGAACAATTTAAGCAAACCGTAAGTGTACTACTTTGTTCTACTTTCTTATTTCTTTAGAAAAGGCAAATGGGAAGATGAGATTTTAAAAGTATTTCCACATTTTATACACATGAATCTTTGTCATAAGTCTACAACTCTTCTGGGACTCACATACCCAAGAAACGTAAAATGCAAATAAGTTACTGAAAACAAAATTATGTGGAAGGAATACACAACAATATTCTTTGATGTCAATGCCCACCATCCCGCCAGTGAGAAAACTAAATGTCTCAGGACATAGACGGGCTAGCTGGCTTCAAATATTGTGGTTTCTGGATGATATCCAGAGACAGACATTAAAGTTGTTTCTACCAATGAATGAGCCTTAAGGACTTGGAACTGTGTGGCAGGAGCCAGTCAGTATGACTCTGGGAAAGTGAGAAACCCATCAGTCATTTACTTTACTATTTCAAACTGATAAAGGTACTTTATCCTTCTGATCTGTAAGTGGCTTAACACTAGGAATCATACCTGCAAAGGACCCTGGCTGAAAGGGAGGTAAAGGGGCAGGAAAAGCCAAGACACATGAAAGAAGAAAGACAGGTAACTTGTAAGTTCTAAATGGAAGGAAGTGGATCAAGGAAACTGCCCAACAACTAAACCCTGCAGGCTCGTGAAAAGCTAAGGAAGTGACACAAGTCTTTGAGAGAAATCCGAGGACACGGTGAGAGAGCATTTAACAAGCAGCAGCTGGCAAAACCAGTTTAATACGACTTTGCATTCAAGTTGCTAGAAGCCCTGCTAGAGAAGGCAGAATCAAGAGTACGTGAACGGTAGTTTCTGTGAAGGCTAAATTCCATAGGATGCTCCAGTATCAGGATTAGTCCTGCCATCCGGCCCTCCCCAAAAAGCAGTTACCTTTAGCCTGGAACTACGCATATACACTGTATGGCAGCAGACAGGAAGTAAAATAGGGGATGAGACCAAAGGAAGAAAGGCAGAGGAAACGAAGTACAGACCGTGACTCAAGATGCAGAATTTACAAAGGTATGTTTAGCACCTACCAAGATGGTGGCAATTCTAATTAGGAATCTCAAAGTAGCAAGGGTGAGACAGATCTAGACTACACTGCGATATCCTGTGCCCAATCCACGTTTTGCCCCAGATCCATTCTATAAACAAAGGACAGTTACGGGTCCTCCCCTGAATGTGCATTAATTTACTGTACACATTTGTATCACCATCACAGTGTTAAACTGCTGAATTAATCAAATGAATTAATGCACTTCAACAAAATTTACCAACCACTTATATCTGCAATGAACAATGACAGGAATTACGGAAAATATAAAGTTATAAAAACAGTTTCTGACTTTACAGAGCCTATGTTATAAACTGCAGATATCACAGAATCTTTGTATCTAAAAATCCAATCCCAAACTAGATATCCTAAGTGCCTAATCAGAAGCACTCCTTGATCTTGTAAATAAAAGGCTGCTAGAGAGCTTTCCTCTTATGCCACAATTGTGCACGTAAGTCCTATTTAAGACCTACTTCTGTTAAAAAAAAAATAATAATCATAGTAATTTTTTTAAAAATGGGGGAGGGGTGTGGGGATGCCTGGGTGGCTCAGTTGGTTAAGCCTCTGACTTTGGGTCAGGTCATGATCACACAGTTCATGAGTTCAAGCCCCCACACTGGGCTCCGGGCTGACAGCTCAGAGCCTGGAGCCTGCTTCAGGTTCTGTGTCTCCCTCTCTCTGCCTCTCCCCTGCTTGCGCGCGCGCGCACACACACACACTCTCTCTAAAATAAGTAAACGTTTAAAAAAAAAAAAAAAAAGACCTACTTCTTACCATCCCTGCTACACTCCCTGCACCACCTCACCCAGTTTCAGAAATTTCTAGTTCTTAAACCATGACCAATACTCAGAATAATGCTTAGAGCAGAACAGATACTCAATAGGTGTATTTTTTAAAAAATATTTAATAAACATTAAAAGTCTAAGGTAACAGGAGTCCTCCCAAAATCCTTTCCATAATGTAAGCCAAAGGTAACAAATTTGGGGAAACATTTGCCCTTATTATTAGGTTGAAATTATTGTGATATAATTTTATCAACTATGTGGATGGAGGATGCACACTACAATCACTGCAAATAAGGTGCCTTTGGAAAAAAAGCACCCTATTTCCCATTTCTCAGGGAAGAAGAGAAGTGGCAGAATTTTCCATTGGCTCTGGGTTGAACATAGGAGAATTTGTTCTAGAGCTGAGGTGTATAAAAAAGGAGCCTGTAGCTGCATGTAGCTATTTGACAAATGAACGTAAGATAAAAATTCAGTTTTTCTGTTTCACTAGCCATAGTGGGCACATGGGATAGTACAAACATAAGACATTTCCATCATCACAGGAAGCCGTATTGGAGAAATCTCTGAAGGGCTGAACTAGGACCGAAAGGGCAGGGAACAAGGGCAGGATTCTGGCTCATTGAATAAAACAAGACAAAAAACAAAACCTACCAACTTTCAAAACTGCTCAAACCATCTTCAAAAAGGGAACAGACTGGTTGTGAGGCAGTATTTCTCTCACTCCCCAGCCCACCTAGGGCTCTTTAATGGGAAATATAAATTTGTGTACAAGCATTTCTCTGGCCATCATCAATCAACAGAGCCATTTCTAAAATTCTCATTAGTCCCTTTCAGTGACTATTCAATTATAGGACATTCAAGGAGTCACAGGTGACCCAAGAGACATGTACTCACCAACTAAATGTAAAGTTTGAATTTTGGCTCCTATAGGAATTTTCAGTTTATTTTCAGGAGGAATTGGAAACGCTCCATTACGATTACGAAACTTCCCCAAAATATGAACATGCGGCATATATGTCCATATAGATTCTACCAACTCCAAATGAGAAGTTTCCACACCCTAGAAAATAATGCCAAGCAAGCATAAGAAAGGCTATTAATTTAGCATCAAAAGCGTCTATTTCTGTATCATAATATACTAAGTATGCAATGGGACTTGAATTTTGTTATGGATGAAATCTGGATGTGAGGGAACATGTTCTTTCATTCTCTGATATATTATTTCATCAATCAGTTGATGTCACCAGGTACACTCACCACTAAGTTTGGGCATGCCTGCAAAGCTTCCAGAACTCCTGGAATGCTAAAAGCCTCATGCCCCCGTACCCTTCGCCTCTCAAGGTATCTAGGGTGAAGGCCATATAGCTGTTCGACGTCTGGCATCTTCTTCAATAGTGTGAGAAAACTGGAATCTGTGAAGCCTGAGAAATTCAGAAGTATTTAGAGGCAAGTTCACCTTTCTGTTCGTGAACATTTACTAGTCACTTCTAATTTTTATCAAAAGTTAACCAAAGGTGTCATTTTAAAAATTTTGTAAGACTGACACTACAGCTGAACAAATGGTTAAACAGAAAACATATTCCTTAAGCAAAAGAGGACATGTGTCAGAAACCCCACTTATCCTGAGTTAATATCTTACAGAGCTAAGGCTTTTTATCACTGCCTTGGTGGTGTTTAAGGCACAGAAATCTTCGACTAGGAACAACACACTTTTAACCTGGATAACTTGCACCTATTACTGGACTGGTGGCTGTGGAAGGACCACCTACCTGATCAGCACCGCCGCCCCCCTCCCCTCCCCCACCAACCCAAAGGTACTCTCTGGTCCAGAGAACCTCTAGGGCTCTGCAGAGCACACAACTAAAAAATGAGTAAGATGTGAGGAAGCTCCCAGTTCTAACCTAAATCCCAACAAACCAGGTTCTCTTGGTCTATCCATTTCCTAATAATTACTCTATCCTGTGTTTATCACTCCCTGGACATTTTGGAAAAATGACATTCTGAAAACTGAAAATGAATTGAAGTTGAAATGACATTCTGAAAAATGAAAATTTCATTTCTGAAAAAGACAAATGCAAGTTAGCTAAGAGTATCTAAGTGAACCAAACTGAAAGGATGCTGAGCTCACAGAAAGCTATTTATCTGGGAGGCTGACTGTGTTCCATCCACCAGATGGGAACAGTAAGGCAGATTACTTCCACCACTGCAGGGGTTTTGGTATGGTAAGTAGGGAGACAGTCGATACTTCATTATCTGGGATGTTTTGTCTATAATGGAGGTTGTCAGAGAGTCACTTGTCTGCTCACTAACGACAGCTAAAATTATTAATTCTCAAGAACATAAATGAAGCCCCAAATCACTAAGTCTTACATGAGTTGTTCTATTTGCACAGGGCTGGTGCAGATGATTGTGTTAACTTTCGAATCACAAAACTGAAGAGTTAAGAAGAGACCTCAAGGATCACTTGGTCTGATTACAATAACAGCTCTTGCAAAGCAACCTTCACTAACTGAACCAATCAATGTGCTAACCATTCTATACTCTCTCACCTACTCTCACAACCCCCCAAAAAGGTAAATGCCCCACTTATGAATGAAAAAAATGAACTTGAAAGAATTGAAAAGCTACCATGTGGGAGAGCCGGAATTCAAAACCAGGTGTGACCACTGCCAATGCCCATCCTCTTTTGTCACATACTTACTACACATTGTCTCTCGTTAAAAAATCGGTAACCTTCTACCTTTACAGAGATGGACAATCCAAAGAACTTGCATATGTAAACCATAAAAACCATGGTTATCGTTACTACATAGAAAATTAGGGCTTAAATTCTAGGTTTAAACTAATGCCAGGGTGGCATTAGTAAGCAAAGTTAAAGAGATCTTATTCTAGGCTACAGACTGTCTGCTTCAATCCTCTTTTACAGTCACTGCAGGAATGGGAAGCTTTGGGCTCACAGTTATTTATCACAGTCTGAAAGAAATCAGCAAAGATTCTCTTCTAATTTGATAAGGGACAGAGATGTTAATGCGAAGACTGCATCACATGGGATTCTGCTATCTCGCCTGATACAGTACATTAATCCCATTGCCAGAATTCCTGCTGACCTAACCTCTGTTAAAGCAAATCTAACATAAGGAATGACAGTCATTTTCACACTGCCCTCATTTTTTGTCTTTCCTGCTATAACTGATCACTCTTTGGAAAACAATGAGCTCTTTTCCCTCAGAATGGTTTCTTTGAAGTATTTGAGGACAACTGTGGTTTGCCTCCCACTGAGCTAAGTTCTAGCCTTGGGTCTTTGCAATGTTCTTCACAAAAAGGTATATACTGATAACTAGCTCTGGCCAAAGGATAAGAGCTACCAGTTGACTGATGATCTTTTTGAAAGGATACAGCCCCCCAAAGTGTATAATATTCCTGTATTGCAGAGATAGTCTGCCCTATTCTACTTCACTTCTGTCAAGGCTCCCCCACCCCACCCTCATCACATCTTCAAAATATCAGAATTGGGATAATGCTAATAAAATGTGGTTCAACAAGACATTTAAAATTGCTACATAGCAGTAACTCAAAGGCACTAATAAATGGATTGGTGTTAACTGAAAAGAAGCCTTGACTGGCCCTTAATTTTAATTCTTCCCTTTCAGATGTGCTCTACTTAACTAAAGTCATCAACTTTCTTATCTGGTCTCTACCTGAGGTCTGTTTTGTGGTCAGGCCACTAACTCTGAAATCTTCACCTGTAAGGCAAATTATGCCTTGAGAATCTCTAAGACCTAGCATAGTCTCAAGGGCTAAAGAAATGAAAGCTCCAGAAGTGCAAATTTCTGTGGCCTGCTGGAGCAGCTTTACAAAAACTGATTAATATTTGTTTAACCAGAGGATGCCATTAAGGGGTATAGAAAAACTATGAAAACCTGCATCGTAGAACAACAGACATTTTGTCTAATATAACAGACATATATTGAATTAACAGCTAAATAAGTATTCTCCAATCATATACTTGTGGAACAGGTTGATATAGCTCCTTAAGGAACTAAAACTGCAAAGCCTCAAGCAAAACACATTTTATCAACCCAAACCAACCTAAGCAATTTAGATAAGATTCTGCCTCCCTACCTACGAGGTGATTTAGATTACCTATCTTAAGACAAATAATGTTTGATGGGAATATTATTAGTTTCTAGTAGGACTCCAAGGTACCTTACAGGCTAAATCCACTTACCACTTGGCATGTATTCCCACCACCGCCCTGCACAGAGATCCACAACCCTCACCACTCTCAGATATAGGGTCACTGCTTCTTTTAGCTTCCTGGAAAGACATTCCATACACATGATATCCTGCAGAGGGAGGTACCTTTGTGAGAGAAAGAAACTCATATTTATCAAGTGGATAAGTACTTCCTCTCACCAACAGGTTACTTTTTTTCCTTCTCCAACCCCTCAAATAAGACTTTAGGAATATTTACAGGGTTTTAAGATTAACATGCACTTAAAGCTTTTCACTAAAAACAGAGGAGTCCGCAAATACTCAAGCATCCAAATAAAGCACTGAGATCCCTCCAAAGGGTGTTTGCTAAAACTTGCCTTTCTCCTTTTAAGTCTTCACAAAACAAGAAAATCTCAAGGAAAAAAAAAAAAAAGAAGAAAAAAGATTTCAGTGCATCTCCAGGCCTCACGATAAGGGAACATGAACAAGATCAGAGAGAACTAATCAATATGAACATGGCCAATATAAGTTTATAGCTTTTACAGAATCCATTTCCTGTAGTAGCTAAAAAAAATTCCTCTATGCTCCCTCAACACCACCCAGAAACTCTACGATTTTCTCCATCAACAATATGTATACTAAGTTTACAGTATACCATTTTTTTCCTATATCTTTTTACCTTTTAGATCACACTCTGATAAAAGTATTGCATAAGCATTAAATGAGAACACCTCATCTCAACTACAATTTCCTCTTTTCCAACTTCCCCTGCTATCTCTTCCTTCCTGAAACTTTTCAACTAACCTCTACTTTTGTTGTTTTCAGTAATAGCAATATGCATTTTGAAAGATCAAAAAATTTCATCTTTCTTCCTGAACACCTCTCCATGCACACCTAGATGATGATGATGATTTTTTTTTTTTTTTTTTTTTTTTTAAGTAAAGTGGCACCTGGGTGGCTCAGCTGGTTAAGTGTCCGATTCTTGATTTTAGTGCAGGCCATGATCTCATGGTTCATGGGTTTGAGCCCCATATCGGGCTCCGTGCTGGCCGTGGGGAACCTGCTTAGGATTCTCTCTCTCTCTCTCTCTGTCTGCCCCTACCCTGCTTGCTCTCTCTCTAAATTAATTAATTAATAAAAAAAAAAAAAAAAAAAGGTAAAAACAGAGGCTCAGTCAGTTTAGCTTCTCTTGGTTTCGGCTCAGGTCATGTAATGGGTTCATGTAATGGAGCCCCAAGCAGGTTCTGCTTGGGATTCTCTCTCTGCCCCTTCCCCCCTTCTCTCTCAAAATCAATAAGTAAAAATTATTGAAAATTTTTAAAAAGGTAGAAACTACCCTTTATTGAGCTCACATTATGTCACAGACACTGTACCGTAGTCACTGTTTCACGACTTTACAAAGTAGCTTGTTCTTCATTTGCCCTCCCCCAACCTTTTTCTTTCTTTCTCTGCTAGACTGGGTTCCCTATAACTCTGGCTAGCAGTTGATTTTGGCCAAAGTACATGATAGGCAAAGGCTTTCTGCTATCGCTAGTCGCCTAGTTGAACTCTTCACCCCTTATGAACCTCTCTCAATCGTCCCTTCATTAAATGAGCTTCAAATTCTGAGACTGAGTGTATGTACCCTGTTTCCTGCTAGAACTCCCACTGATACAGGAGGTGCTATTTTACAAGTGGGAAAACAAACTCACAAAAGTTAACCTGCAAAAAGTCAACAGCTAGGAAAGAGGAAGGAAGAGCAGGGATGTCAACACAGTTGGGTTTGACTCTAATTCCTAAAAATTAAGCTAATTCTAAAAAAAAAGTCTAAGTGTGTCTGCTGAGTATTTCTCTGCTCCATTTTTTTTCCACCTCTGGACTCTCCCGCTTCCCTTCTAAACTCTTTAAAGAGAATAAAATCGGGACGCCTGGGTGGCGCAGTCGGTTAAGCGTCCGACTTCAGCCAGGTCACGATCTCGCGGTCCGTGGGTTTGAGCCTCGCGTCGGGCTCTGGGCTGATGGCTCAGAGCCTGGAGCCTGTTTCCGATTCTGTGTCTCCCTCTCTCTCTGCCCCTCCCCCGTTCATGCTCTGTCTCTCTCTGTCCCAAAAATAAATAAACGTTGAAAAAAAAAATTTTTTTTTAAAAAAGAGAATAAAATCAAACCTTATTTTACACACTTACACACACGCGCGTGCGCACACACGCGCGTGCGCGCGCACACACACACACACACACACACACATTACAGCTAACTTACAGCCTCCAAAACTCAGATATAAGTAGGATAATTTTCAGAAATGACAGGACTCCACGTTTTATAAACAATGAAAAATACTCAATTTGTTTTCTGAATCAAGTTACACACTAAAGAATTTTTGCCTCAAATCACTGATTGTTATCCAAAGCTATGCCTAAATAAATATTACAATCCCTTTAAATACACATAAATCAGTGATCACATGAAGATTACATCATATTTGCCCTCAGGAAAAAAAATGTATTAGAAGAGATGTGACACTTGATTCCATTTCTTCCATTTGAATAGTCTTTTCAAACTGCAAAATGTTATCTGATTCATTCTCAACTTAAAATATGGTCCAATTCTTTTATATGTCCTGCCATTATTCAACAAATATCTAACACATATTCCTAGAAACAATTTTACCTATGCTTTCTTCCAGGATTTTAGCAATGTTATTATTTAACTCACTGATGCCTTTAGGATTTGTTGTCAGATAAGGGAGAGAAGAACATACTTTCATTACTTTCTCCAAATGGTTTTTGGGTTATGACATCATCACTGAAGAATCGACTCAGCTCTTCCTCACTGATATGAATACCAAGTTTATCATAAACTAGATCTGAATATATATTTGAATCCATATATATACCTATATATATAACATATATACATATATATATTACCCAACTATCTGTGATTTATTTCTCTAGTACCAAATCTTCAATTATTGTATATTTTAGATTATATATGTACATATCGCAGGGTTAGGCTCTTTTTCTGAAGAAACTTCAGACATCTTTCTGCCAAATGAACTTTAGCATCCTTCTGTTACATTATAAAAATTCTGTTATTCTGGGTTACCTATTCCCAGACAGAAGTGAACTGACAAAACTACAGTGTCACACAACAATCTGTGGAAGATAAAGAATAATACAAATTCATGTCAGAAAAGAAAAATAAGGTACCTGTGGTTCCCTACAGTAGTTCTGCTATCATTATTTTAAAACTTCTCGGGGTGCCTGGGTGGCTCAGTCGGTTGAGCAGCCGACTTCAGCTCAAGTCATGATCTCACAGTTCGTGGGTTTGAGCCCTGGGTCGGGCTCTGTGCTGACAGCTCAGAGCCTGGAGCCTGCTTCCATTCTGTGTCTCCCTCTCTCTCTGCCCCTCCCTCTCTCTCTGCCCCTCCCTCTCTCTCTGCCCCTCCCCTCCCCTGCTTGCACTCTCTCTCTCTCAAAAATAAATAAACATTAAAAAATTAAAAAAAAAAACTTCTTAATCGGCAAATATTCGGTAATTTTTAAAAATTCAAAACATTTCTAAGAACTCCATGTATGGAAACTTCCTCAAGGTAAATAAAACAATGGAAAATCCAAATGCTTGGAAAACTCCATTGCAATTTTTAAGGAAAAAAACTGGAAGCAATCCAGATGTCAAACCACAAGGGAGAAGTTAATTATCATGTCATAGTCAATGACTAAGATGCTAATTAGGAAGACCCCGTCGCAATATGAAAAAGGCAGAACACAACATAACCGCTAATGCTCACTAAGCGCTTATGCTATGCAGTGTGCTGAGTGCTTTAAAAGCATCAGCTCACTGAATGCTTACAGTAACATCTTTATTGATCGCTGGTCCGAGGCAAGTAAATCAAAGACTCATGATTCACACTCAGGTCTCCAACTGCAGAGACAAGGTGTATTAGGGTTGTTTATCTGAATGAACAGTGACTGACAGAAGCAAGCAGGGGAAACTGGAATGACAGGTTTTTGTTTTCACTTCTTTGTTGTTAAAATGCAGTCTGGAAAATAACATAATCAAAAAATCTGTTTTTGAAAAAAACTTTACCACAAAACAACTTTAATGTGTGCACTGCATATAGTAACGATGGGTATTATTTCATGAAACTTTTATTTCAATCACTTACATATATGTGCATAATGAAGAAAATGTTTCTCACTGTGGTTTGTAGTCAAAAAAGTCAGAAACACTGCCTTATGTTGTACACACATGGTACTGTAATAACAAAAGTCAACAAATCAGTCAATAAGAATTCCCAGAAGTCTGGAATGTTAACATAGTCTAGAGAATGGATGTCCAACAGAACTTATCGCAACAAAAGTTATCTCTATCGTTAATGTCTACGCTGTCCTACACAGTAGCTACAAGACACATAGGGCCGATGTAACTGAGGAATTGGAGTTTTAATTTGATTTCATTTAAATTTAAATGCCATATGTAGCTAGTGACTACATAGAGAGTGCAGCTCCAGAATTTGCCCCTACTTATACATTCTAGGTGGGTAAAAATCAACCAAACAAAATCTTACCTAAAAATATGACAAAGCACTTCATGTGAAAGTTGATTCATATAATCCTTTGTTTCATCGGATATGGTTTCCTCAGGGATTTCATTATTCATGAGACATGTTTTAACACTTTTCTTTCGTGGACCCATTGCTATGTTATCTCCAGTATCAAAGAGCAAATCTTCCCTCTTGGTTACTTGACTGCAAAGCACCTGAAAGCAAGCAGAGAATAGAGTAGACTAAATAAAGCACACCAAACCCAAACTCAGAAATTATCCCTATAAAACAGACTTTCGTAAAACCATGCTTACTTGAAAAGAGAAAGAAGGGTACCCACAGACCACATTCAAATTAATAAAAACATTACACAAAACCCACAGAACATCTTTTTCTGAAGAGCAGCAGAGAATATAAAAAATGCATTATTTAGAACAAGCAAAAATAATTCAAGGAATCAGGATTCTACATTCTATTCTGTACTCTGTTCCTTCCTAGCTAATTCACTCAGTCTCCCCAAGCATCAATTTCTTCCACTGTAAGCTAAGATCATTAAACTAGGTTAACAAAACTCCTTCCAATTACAGAGCTCCCAACCCTAGGACCATCCCTCACACAGAAGGTACAAGAGGACTGTTGGGCTCTAGTCCTGGATCTGCCAAACTACTTCTATGAACTTGAGTCACCTTTTAAATTCTTCATTTTCCCCCCTATAAAGTCAGGGGATTAGACTCCACAAGCAGGTCCCAGAACCCTTCATAAATCTGATAAAAATTACAGACCTTCTGCTCAAAATCTAAACACTGTTTATGTGCAATTTCAGAGAGAGAACAAAACCACCCTTTTCCTCTCCTGTAAACATTAAGGAGCAAAGGTTAATTCACTTTTGTGTCAAATGCATGTTTCGCTTGTTTTTAAAATAAGCTTTGGGGTGTGCCTGGGTGGATCAGTCGGTTAAGCGTCAGACTTCGGCTCAGGTCATGATCTCAGTTCGTGGGTTCAAGCCCCACGTTGGGCTCTGCACTGATGGTGTGGAGCCTGCTTTTGATCTTCTGTCTTCCTCTCTCTCTCTGCCCCTGCCCCACTTGAGCTCACACACGTGCTCTTTCTCCCTCTCTCTCAAAATAAATAAAAATTTATAAAATAAAAATAAAATAAACTTTAGTAAACGAAGAGAGGGGAGGAGGGAGGAAAAGGAGAGGATGGGGGGGGGGGGCGGGAGGACAAATTAAAGTCAGATGAGCAAGCACCCAGAGGTTTGTTTTATTTTGCTGACCAGGATAAGAGGGAAACATGTGAAAATAGTGTCCTTTAAATAGCATTATCAATTATCATTGGTAACATTCTCAAAAATGTCCTGGACTCGAACTCCGAGAACTCTAGATCACAGCCTAACCTTCGTCATGCCACAGTGATGCACAGAAGTGCAGTTCCAAATCAGCGGATCTCTAGTAACTGCTCCGCTTTGTGCACCACCTTCTCCTTTTCCCTAATTGTAATCCTTTACTATTAAAACTTGCTAAAGTGGACTGCATGCTTCTATTTTCCTACAAGGTAGACTCATTAAAAGCTTAACCTTTTCCTGATGACCTGAGCTTATCAATAGGATTCCGTGATGCCTCTCCTCAGGGACTATGCAAGTCTGTGGGGTTCTTGGGGACCCTTTGCTCTACCAGTAAATGGGAGCAAACTACAAGGCTAAGCGAATCCTCAAGATTTCTTGTGCCTGTGTGTGTTCTGGTCTCTTCCCTCACAGACAGGTCACCTGTAATTTCTGGCAGTTAGCAGCGTGCTTGCTCCCCTAGCATTACACACACACACACACACACACACACACACACACACACACACACACCTACCTCTAATCCCTCTCTAATTTGTTGCCTCTTCAGCCATGGCCTAGGAAACCAGAACAACATGTCTTTACAATTGTGTGGATGAGTATCAACAGGCAGCTGGCAGTACAGACCTAAGGGATCTAAGGGATTCCGCAGAGTAGGAGCATGAGCTACCATGCTCTCAATTCATGACATCTCTTTTGCTTTCTCAAAAGCTTATTTGTATGTTGACCATCCCATTTTGGCTAACAGACCTCTGGAGACAGAAAAGTTTGTACTGAGAACTGCCCACAAAAAAAAGTTATAAATACACTCGTCTGTTTCTATCACTGCCCAACTTTTCCTATTCACTGCCCCCTCTCCGGCAAAATGAACCTTTCCATCTCACGACAGCGCTGAAACTGCTCTAAGGTTATTTTGATCTCCTCATCATGAAATCCCACAGGCTCTCTTCCGTGCTCCCCTCACCTGACCCATCTGTAGTATGGGCCAGTGCTGACCACTGCGTCTACGAAAACTTCTCATCATGTGACTACTTCTCCCCAAAGTAATACTCTCTTGATCATCTTTATTCCTGCATGACCACTCCTCAGTCTCCTTTGCCAATTCACCCTAGAATCCTCTTCTCCCAGAGGCAACTGTATCCATTCTTGGGGCTTCCTCTACTACAAATACAGTTAAAACAAACAAACAAACAAAAGTATTCTAGTTGCTATCCCTCCTGAGCTCTAACCTTTACTTCCTCTGCTTATGAGAAACCTTCATCTCAGGATCTTGAACATCCTTCAAAAATATTATGCCCAACCTGAACTCTCTCCACAACTACAACCACCCCCCAACCCAAAACATGTTCAGTCACTCACACACACACACACACCTGCTTTCCCTACTCTAGTTTACCAGATGCTCAAATGAGAAACCTTGAAATCAGTCTCAAATACTGCTCTAGCAACCACGCCTGCGGGCCTTCAGGCCTCTATCAATCCTCACCTGGCCGACTGCAATGGCTTCCTCAATGATCTCCTTGGAGCCTGGAGCAAAGCCTACCACACAGCACGCCCACAGTAAGTAATTTGCTGAATAAATGCTTAACGTATCATACTCCACGTTGAAAGCAGAAGGAGCTTTTTAAAACATTCTTCTGATTGCATATTAAGTGGAAAAAGCAAGATGTAGGTTATGCAGAAAGTATGACCTTATTTGCATAAGAGAAAAAGGACAAATATGCTTGTGTTTGCATGGGACATTTCTGGAAGGTCCCACAACAAAATAATAACAGTGGTTACCCCTGGGGAGAACAGAGGGTTAGGAAAGGAGGAAGAGATTTTTACTTTCCATATATTCTTCTCCATTATTTGAAAATTTAATTTGTTTTGTATATTATACCTCTTAAACAACAAAAACACCCAAATCAGCCTGCAAGGAATCCTAGTTTGCATAGGATAAAATATTTCCCATCAAGTCTCACAGCACCTTCCCAGTCTTATCTTTCAATCCTTAGCCCTTGTTCCTCAGGACACTCGCTCCAGCCACACCAATGTCCTCAGGGCCCCCAAACATTCATCTTTCATTCCCAATTAGCTATTAACTCTGACTAGCTGTCCTTGCCTCCCCATTTTTTGCCTAAAACACCACTAACCTGCTTTCAAAATCTAGCTTAAAGGTTAAGTCCTTTGTGAAAACTTCTACTCACCTCCTCTTTTGAGCTCCCTGTGACACTCAGCATATGCTTCTCCTATAAAAACTTGTGTAGTATTTTCTTGGCCACGATTCTGCCAAGAAAAGAATCTCAAATCTCCCACTTCTAGGTGAAGACAAGTCTTTGCTCACAATAAATCCTCAAATATCTGATGTATGAACATCCATCATTCTTTCCATTATTACAGAGGCATCCAGTAGCTTCAAGGCTGCTAAGAACCATTTCATGGTCCTATGAGCACTCTGTTTGCTATGGCAGCACTCAATGATCTTAGCAACGAGCTTCTAACCCTGACAAAAATGCAGTCCAATTTTAATCCATAGGATTAAACACAAAAGAAACAGCTATCTGCACCTACAAATGCCTCAAGGAGACTATTAACCAGTTTCAACCAACCCAACCATGGATGAATTTCCCAGCTAGTATATTTTAGCACATGCTTCACTTTTAAGGATCTGGACAACTCTAACCTTTCATGAATACCCGTTCTTGATTTTCATCCTTTAAGCACAAATCTTTCGTAGCCTTCCTCCCCCCCTTTTTTTTCTCTACCAAATCCACACCACTAGCAATTTATACCCTTCTTATGATTCCACCTTTTGCTGTTCCCTATTATTTTGCAAGCTGTGATTTTGTGGGAATCAGGTTTAGTAGCCTCAGTGCACAACCTGCACTTGAAGTTTTAAACGAAACAGACTGCACCTTAACTTTGAGTTTATAGAAGTTCACTTGTTTAGAACTCAGAAAAAAATACTCACAGGTATGATTTCATACATTATGCAGAGATCAGGTGCCCAGCAAGCCCACAAAAACCTATTTAACTTATAGTATGCGTTAACACTAACTACTGAAGGGCCTAAATTAGCAGCACTAACAACATTTTAGGTGAAATTATGTACATCATTTTCCATATCGTGCCTAGAGTTGAAGACTTAGTCATGCAGCTACCTACTTGACAGCAGGTGGAGTAATGACTCCCCTGCCTTAAGCCTCTGGTGGGGGACCCAGGAAGATGAACACTAGGGTAAAAGATAAGATCTCCATCCTACATCCAGGGGCTTAACAGTCAGGACCCACAGCCAGAGGAAAGCCATCAGTCCTCTCCTCCTCCAAGTAGGTGCCCCTAGAAATATCCAGGAGATAAAAAGATTCCTCATTAAAGGACTCATTTATTTTGAGTACTATCACCACTCCAACTCTACAGAGGACAAAATTATTTCAATGAAGGTTGGCCTCATCTTGCATTTCAGTGAAATACTAGCCAGGCTATGCTGAGAGAAACAGAGGCCTGGTATCCCTGTATGAGAAGAAAACACCATGCAAGACCAGCAAAATCCAAGTGATGATGCTGTCTCTCTTGTGGGTGCACTCTCTCTTCTTAATAGCTTTTCTTTTAGTGGGACGAGGGATAAAAGCAAGTGAGAATAGAAAACTGGACTTCCACGTCTTGGGTTTCCTCCTACCCCTATATCCAACATATCGTCATTTGCCATTTGAGAAACTCAACGAGGTAGGAAAGGTGCAAAGCAGAAGCAGGTTAAACGGAAAAGAGGAAAGGAGGGAAAATCCTATTATCAACAGTAGGTAAAGATGAAGCAATGATGCGGGCCTAGCAGAGGAGTCACAGAGGGTAAGGGAGAGGGAAGTATAAGTAACAGGTGAGTAACCATATGTGAAGAATATATTTTGCAGCACCAGGTGTTATTTCTAGGGTTAGCAAGTTCTGGAGGCTCAGACTTTAAAATGTTATTCTGACAGAAGTACAAAATCCCAGAATGTCAAAGCTGAAGGGGCCCTCAGAGACCACCTGGTCATGCAGTTCTTAACTTTTTGTGGGTCACAAACCCTTCTGGGACTATGGTGAAAGCTGCACATCTTCTCCCCAAGAGGAAAATAAAACATACCCAGACTTGTGCATGATGAATTTCATATGCAATCTCGGGGACTTCACAGACACATCAAAGCTCATCCAGAGGTCTTTACCTAAGACTAGCTCCCTCAATTTTCAGATGGACAAACAGAACCAGGGAAGAGAAGTCAGTGGCCCCAGAATATGTATTAAGTGTCAGGATTCAGGCTGAGATTCGGACTTCCCAGCCTACACTACACCTACATCAAGTCAGGCTCCGTACCTCGGCTGTTTCTCTGCACTCCAGAGCCTGGCCACTGCTCTGAGATGGGCTTCTGGACGCTCTGACAGAAATGCTGCTGACCGCACCCTCCTCCACAAATCAGGGTTTGTGGTCCTTCTAATGTAGGCTCCCACTCAACAGCCCTCAGCAGTCCTGGGGATGCTATATTCTGTGGCTGGCTGTTCAGCAGACCTTAGCTACCAGAAGCATCTTTTTCATCCTGGCGGTGCAAGTACATTCCAAGTAGTAAACCCGAGTTGTCTGTGTGTATTCTTTAAGCCAGGGGTCTTGCTGTAATACACTTTCTCTTAGGTCTGCTCTTCTTCCAGCCTGTAGGTTCAAAACTCCTTTCTTCCCAAACAGAACTACACTATCCTCTACTATTCAGTTCATTCTCTTTGCTCCCAAATTTACCCCTCTCTTTTAATCCTTGACCCTCAAGGCTATCTCCACCTCTTACGGGGAAGCACCAACATTTGCTTGCTTGCAAAATCAAGTTCTTTTCCTTTTAATCCTCTATTAAGGATTAAAACCTCTGGAGAGATTTTAACACTATTCACAATTCTGACAGTTGCTGGTATCTATAAAAGTCCTGTATCAATCCACTCCTTCACTCCCTAAATGTCACAACTAAAAATCTTCCTAAACCTGTACCATCTCGCCAACATCCTCCTCCATCCCTGACTTACTCTACTAATTACTCCTTTCCTCAGATCACACGAGGCCCTCCCGGGTATGTGTTTTATCTCTTATTAACACACTGGACAGGGCAAAGATAAACCAACTTACCTTACAACTAAACAGAAAACTTAAGAGATCTCTTCTTCTATAAAATTTTCCTAATACTGAACCAATTCTTCATTCTGTATCTAAATAAGAATTCTATGGAGAAACTCCTTTTTAAAAAAAATTTTTTTTTAATTAATTGATTTACTTTGAGAGACAGAGAGAGCACAAGCAGGGGAGGGGCAGAGAGAGAGAGAGGGAGAATCCCAAGCAGGTGCTGCACTGTTAGTGCAGAGCCAGATGCAGGGCTCGAACTCCAGAAACTCTGAGATCATGACTTGAGCTGAAACCAAGAATCAGACGCTTAACCAGCTGAGCCACCCAGGCGCCCTGAAACTCCTTCTATTCTTGATTGCTGCTATCCGTTCATCCGTCTATCTCCTCATTCACTTACTACCTACTAAGTGCTAGATGGTGACGGAGTCGTTCTTCCTGTGAAACGTAGCCTTAGAATGCAGTCTTAGTCTTCACTGCCCTCACTAAAAATACCTTTCCCCCATTTAAAACTTCCCAATGTCCTCAATCATCCCACCTGGTCAGGGGCTTTCCTGCCCTTCAGGTTCTAATGCCTTTCTTTATTGGCTTCAGCTTGCTCGTATCAAAACAATCTTGCACATCACTTAATATGACCCCATTCCTAACATCATAAACATTCTGTGTCTACTACCTAGGATAGTCTCTCTTGCCTAAAGAAATGCCACACCACACCCACCAAGCTGGTCCGAAAACAAACACAAATGGAATTATAGTGTCAAAAGGGTCTAGGAATCATCCAGTCCAACCCTTCATCTTCCAGATAAAGAAAAGTGAGGCCCAGAGATGTAAGCTGGCTTGTCCAAAGACACAAAGTCAGAAAGTACCAGTGCTTAAGCAAGGATACAGGTCTTGAACTCCAGTGCAAGACCAATTTTATTTTTACTATGTCACTTCACCTTACTGAAACCGAGTTTTTTTTCTTTTTTTCCCATGCTATGGCTTAGTATCTTTTCCACTAAAGTGTGTACCTCCAGGCACACATTCATTTAAACAAACACACACGAAAAAGTTATTCTTTGCCCTGAGAGAACATGAGAATCACAGCACTACAAACTTTAAAAGCAGGGAAGGAGCCTTAGGGATCACCTAAACCAGAAATTGTCAGAAGTTAAAAATTAGAAGCGCAGACATTTCAATCTATAGCACCACACAATGTGTAGCTTTCCATACCCCATCTCTTTCCTCTCCCAGAAAGTCATGGCCTTACAAGAGCCATTATTTTACTCTCCAGTTATGCTCAGAGTATGGGAAGGAGGATTACGAACCAGTAACCTAATCCTACGCTCTCATTTGCCAGATGAGAACTCTCAAGTCAAGAGAGTCAGAAGGAATTTGTCCAAAGTGCCAGCAAGTTAATAGCAGCTTTAAGAGAAAAAACGAGGTCTCCCGTTTTTCGCACAGGGGTGTTTTCACACTGCGGGTATAGATGCATAGACCCAAGCCATCAGGACAGAGCTTCCCACTGCACAAGAGCCTTCCTAAGTACCCAGGTGCCCTCGGCCAGTCTGGTGTCTGGAAAGAAACACGGTAGACGTCTCTTATCAGTCAACTCCAGGCTCTACAGGAGACAGGGAAGACAAGCTTTTCAGGTCTGTCTCTAAGGAAAGACTCCTTTAAAGGGAGTTGAGAATCTGATTTTCAGAGCTAAGAGAAGCATCAGAGGCAACCAACACCTTCACTTGACAGATAAGCAAACGGTGCTACGGAGAGAGTGATGGGCCTGGGCAAGGTCACACAGTTGAGTCGGTGGACGGGGTAAGACCAGAATTTGAGGCTCCTGATCCTAGGGCTGGCTGCCTCTCAAAGACGTATTCATTGCGTCTTGCTCAGGGACACCCCCTCAGTACGCTGACTACAGGGCTTCCTTAATTTACCGGTTGAAACACTGACAACGTAAAAATCGTAGAATTCGTGACACCCGGGGTGGGATGGGGGTCCCATAAGTTGTCCAGGCCAACCCCCCAGTCCGCCCCTATCCTGAGGAAATCGAGACCCAGAGAGAATTTTGTAGGCGAGAATCTTGGGCCAGGTGTGGACAAGGTAAGCAAGCCCCACAAACAGGGCCTACAAGGCCAAGCACCACAAATCCAATCCCTGGTCTCCGGGACGCTCTAGGCCTGAAAGGGGCCCGAGACCGAGAGCCCGGGCGGTCGGGAGCCCGGGAGCCCCTATGCGGCCGCCTCCGTCCCGCCGCCCACACCCCCGGCTCTGCGGCCCGCCGCCGGTCCCCGGGCCCTCTCGACAGCCGCCTCACCTACGCCGGCCCTCCGTCTGTTATTGTGGTTGAGAGGGAGGGAGAAACGCTACAGACACTTCCCGCGGCCCCCACCGCCGCGGCGCTTCCGCTTCCGCCGCCGCTCAGGCATTTCCGGGGGGTTGCCTTCCGGGGCTGGGCCCGCTCCCCTTGTCCATGTTGGGTGTGGGACGCAGGCGTCTAGCCTCGGCAGCCATGTTACGCGTGGCGGTTTGTGAGGGCGCTGGCGTCAGGCCATCTTTACCGGGAAGGCGTCGCCGCGCCGGAAGCGCCTAGAGTCTGACGCCGGGGGGCGGGGGGGAGGCCGTCAGGACCGTGTGGTTTGCACCTCGCTCTGCCCGTGCCTGGCGGTCTCTGATAAGGCTTTGGACCTCGTGTTGCCATTTGCAAAACGACTGCATTCCAAAAGAGAATTTTCCAGAATTCGTCTAGCTAAAAAAATATATATATATATTTTTTTTTGGCCGGCGGGGAGGGTGGGAGGAGTTGTGGGGGAAAGTTAACGATGTTACTGTTAAATTAGTTTTTCTCTACCTTGGGGACATTGTTTCTGCACATAATGAACAGTATTTTACAGTTTCTAAAAGGGTCGCGTATGAGTGTCTTATTAAGGACTGCCTAGCGCTCTCACATACGGGCAGGAATCAGTGTCTTTGTTTAATGGCTGAAAATTACCCTCAGAGAGGTTAATATCACACAGGTGGACTGAAACCCAAATTTTTACCTTCCAGATCCCACGTTCTTGCCTCTGCATGCATGTGACTAAAATGAACTAAAATACCTCCATTACAATAGATACAAATACCTTTCAGGAAAGCTAGTGTGCGTTGAAACCGTAGGAGATGCAGTTTGACCAGACACGGGGCAGACTAGACGATTCTGCTGCAGAAAGCACTGAAGATGGACAAGGTAAACAAACTTGGGATGGGTGGGGGTGGGGGGGGCTTCCTGCTCTTTGCTAGTCTTTTCTTAATACCAAACCTGGTGTCTTCTCTTTCCCTACTACGGTTTGGCATCACAGGTTTCAGCTTGTCTTGGCAGACACAGTTCTTGCTGGGTGCCATTCCATGTGTTAAAACCGTGTGTCCTGATTTAGGGCTCTGGGAAGAAAAAAACAAAACCTCGTTCTATTTGTACACTGTTCATCTTAACCCGGTTTTCGTATTGCATTCTTCCTGTAAGTGAAAGTAGTCGCTTCCGTCAGTTTCTTTCGTATTTGAACTGAAACACTAACACAAACCGTGGCCTTTTCGGTGTTCTGGATTGTCTAGAAAAACAAATAGGAATCCTATATGGAAGTGCCTAGCACTGAGCCCGGCATAGATACAAGGGATCCAATAAGGTTTACTTCAGTGCAAATGGGATGACTATTTGAATATATTCCTTCGTTTGGTTAGCATTCTTCCTGTGGCAAAAAGTACCATGGTGGGACTAGAAATAGAAATAAGATTATGTTTCCTACTTCAAATTTAGAAAGGAGACAAAAGCATAACTACATAAATGCTGAATAGAGATGTTTTCTGAGTGCTATGAGTGCCTGCTGTGTATAATTAGACATCAAAACTAGTTTAGTGGGGCGCCTGGGTGGCTCAGTCGGTTGAGCGACCGACTTCTGCTCAGGTCATGATCTCGCAGTTCGTGAGTTCGAGCCCCGCGTCAGGCTGTGTGCTGACCGCTCAGAGCCTGGAGCCTGCTTCTGATTCTGTGCCTCTCTCTCTCTCTCTGCCCCTTCCCCGCTCATTCTCTGTCTTCCAAAAATGAATAAACGTTAAAAAAATTTTTTTTAATTTAAACTAGTTTAGTTTTAACATGTGAAGGTAGAACATATGCATCCCTTCAGCTCCAAGATTTTTCTGTTCCTTAGTGATATGGGTTTTTATTAGAGTCCTGAGCTAGTGTGCCCTGCTCTCCTACAGTGGCATTTTCAGAGGGGCTCTGACCTCTACAGGGAAATCTGCCCTACACTAAATGGCCCTAAACCACTGAAGCGTTTTTCTTTTTTAATTAAATTTCTAAATGCCTCTACTTCTCATAGTCTTGTAGGTTCTAGCACCAACCTCTCTTCTCCCTTGAAATTTCTTAGGCCCTTAGACAAGGGCCTAGCATTTGTTAGAAGGTTTAACACTTAAGAGGACAAGCCCTGGTTGGGGAGAGGGGACAGGGTTTGTTCAGGGCCACTTCTTATGGCTATGGAGCCTGTGTAACACACAACAGCAGGAGGGTACCATGCACATCGGAGTCATCCACATTACCCTTGGAGTTGAGTAATGTGGTAGAACTCAGCTACGAATTTAAACAGGATTTTTTGAGAAGCATATCCTTTTTTACAGCTGTTTCAACTGAGAAGCTGTGTATTCAGTGGTCAGAATGCAGGCTTCACAATTTTAGAAGTTTAGAAAGATGTCGTTCAAGTGTGAGTTCCTCTGCTTACTGGCACAGAGACTATGAGCCAGCGTTTCAGCTCTCAGCTTCAGGTTTCTCCAGTAGAAATGGACATCGTTATAGTACCTACATAACAAACCACTGCAGAATTTAGTGGTTTAACACAACTTGTTATGATCTGTCATGATTCTGTGGATTGACTGGGCTTGGTTGGACAGTTCTAGCTTGGGGCGTCTTACACTCTTGCAGTCAGACGTTAACTGAAATTGCAGTTAGCTTCAGGCTCAAATGAATGTCACGTTATTGGCAATTCAGGCCAGAAGCCATGTAGGGACTTGCCTAGAGCTCTGCATCAGAGGGCCTGCACATGGTCTCTTTCTCTAGTTTGGGTTTCTCACAGCAAAGCCATTGTGCCCTGATAGGGAGCTCTCAGAGACAGAAAATGCAGAGAGTGAGCTGTTCTAAGCAGCTAGATCCCAGATCTAGCCTTGGATCCCAGACTTCTGTCACAGTCTATTGGTCAAGAAGACACTAAGCCAGCCTAAATTCAAGGGAAGAAAAATAAGACTCTACCTCTTCTTTTTTTTTTTAATTTTTTTTTTTTTAACATTTATTTATTTTTGAGACAGAGAGAGACAGAGCATGAACGGGGAGGTGCAGAGAGAGAGGGAGACACAGAATCGGAAGCAGGCTCCAGGCTCAGAGCCATCAGCCCAGAGCCCGACGCGGGGCTCAAACTCACGGACCGCGAGATCATGACCTGAGCTGAAGTCGGACGCTTAACCGACTGAGCCACCCAGGCACCCCGAGACTCTACCTCTTAATTGAAGGAGTGGCAAAGAATTTGTGGCCATCTTTAATTTACCACACCACCTCATTTGGTTATTTTTAATTTGGGGAGGGGAACGTGTAGATTTTATTAGTACAAGTATCAGAAAGGAAGGCTGGTAGACCCAGCAGTACAGTTTTTTGAGTCTACACACGAATGATTCTTTACATGTTTTTTTAAATGTTTATTTATTTAGTTTGAGAGAAAGAGAGAGAGAATGCACACATGCATGAGCAGGGGAGGGGCAGAGAGAGGAAGAGAGAGAGAATCCCAAGCAGGCTCCACACTGAGCATGGAACTGATGTGGGGCTTGATCTCACGACCACAAGATCAAGACCTGAGCTGATATCAAGAGTCAGATGCTTAACTGACTGAGCCACCCAGCTGCCCCTACATGTTTTTTTTTAATTGTGTAAAAATACATGCAACATAAAATTTACCATTTTAACCACTTTTAAGTGTAGAGTCCAGTGGCATGAAGAATATTTACATTTTTGGGGTGCCTGTTGGCTCAGTTGGTTAAGTGTCCGACTTTCGGCTTCGGCTCAGGTCATGATCTCACAGTTTCATGAGTTCAAGCCCTACCTTGGGCTCTGCACTGATGGTGCAGAGCCTGTTTGGGATTCTCTCTCTCCTCTCTCTCTCTACCCCTACCCCTACCCCAATTGCTCCCTCACTCTCAAAAATAAATAAACTTAAGAAAAAAAATAATATATTCACATTTTTGTGCAACTCTTACTATCATCCACCTCCAGAACTATTCTCATCTTCCCAAATTGAAGCTCTATACCCACTAAACAACTTCCCGTGCACCCCCCCCCCCACCAGCCCACCATTCCACTTCTTGTCTCTAGATACCTAATATAAGTGGAATCATGTAATATTTGTCCTTTTGTGTCTGGTTACTTTCACTTAGCATAATGTCTTCAAGGTTCATCCATGAGGTGGTATGTATCAGAATTTCTTTTTTAAGGTTGAATAACATTCCATAGTATGTATATACCGCATTTTGTTTGTCCATTCATCCATTGATGGGCGTTTGGGTTGTTTCTCCCTCCCGGCTATTGTGAATAATGCTTCAGTAAACGTAAGTAAGCAAGTATCTCTTCTAGATCATATGGCAGTTTTATTTTTAGTTTTTCCATAGTGGCCGCACCATCTTACATTCTCACCAGCAGTGCACGAGGGTTCCGTTTCTCCATATCCTTGCCCTCGTTTGTGTTTTTGTGAGGTAACATTTGTAATCCACTTAGAACAGTACCTGGCATGCAGCAAAAACTCCACAAAACTTACGTGGTATTATTTGATTGTCCAGAGGCCTCTTTTCCTTCTCAGGTATAGTTGAAGTTGCAAGTGCTGAACCTTAGCATGTAATATTTCTGAAGTTCACTTTCAAAGCATTTTACACTTTCCCAAGTTAATAAGGAAAGCCTATGAAAGGGTGTTTCACATAGGTATGCGCATAGAGAATTGCAATTTCAAAACCCAACACAAGGTGGTAGATTAGGCAAAACCAAACCAAACCAGAACAAAACAAAACAAACCACGAAAGAAAGAATGAGAAGGAAGGAAGGAAGGAAAAGAGGGAGAAGGAAAAACCTGCATGGGAAGCTTTTGTCAGCATGAGCTCTGAGTTAAGCATTAAGCAATAGAGCCTTTGCTTTTTATTTTTAATTTGGGCCAAACTGCACCAGATCAAAGTTACGTCACAGGAAAGTGTAAAGATTAAGGTCAAAACTTGGGAAACTCAACAAGCCTTCTTACAATGACTCGTATTGTGTTTTCCCTGTCACTACATCTAGTGCAGATCTTTTAGCCTGATCTCTTCATCTGAGAGTAAAGAAGTTCCTCTTCAGAAAAGTGTTTGAAACGTCAAAAACTATTTACGATCAGCCAACATTTACTAAAGACTGCATGGGACCTGGGAATAAGACATCAGGGCTGCAGAGAGGACCAGGAAACAGTCTCTGCTCCTAGGCAGGCTGGGAGACATCATGTACAAAGAACAGTGCAGGAGAATGCCGCGATGCCCAGCAGCACAGCAGGCACTGAGTGAGTCTAAGCATTTTGCAGCTACACTGGAAATGACTGCAAACACCTCATTTGCACCCCCTATGGGCTTCTGTGTCACTACTTCTTAATTGTGTCTCTGATCATCCTGGCTCTAGCCTCTCCCCTGCAAAGTCTTACTTTTATTGTGTTTGTTTTGGTTTAGGTTTTGGATTCTTTTAATCATAATGTCACTCTACCAATCATTTAAGTACATCATCACATTTAATCCAATGAACTCTGGGGCCTACGTATCACTCCATTTTATAAGTAACACAACTCCGGTTCAGAGAAGTTAAGTATTTTGCTAAAGGTCACACAGCTAGTAAATTGCAAAGAATCATTGTGAAATTTGAGCTGACTTCAAAACCCATATCCCTAATTACTAAATTGTACAGTCATAATTTTTTCTCCAAGTGGCAATCTGATTGATCTTCCTAAAGTATCCTGTGGATTATGTCAATGGCTTCTTTGTGATTGAATTTGAGTATGCATATGTAACTTGTTAATCAGACATCCAAGGCCCAGTACACATTGGTTGTAGTCTACCATTTCATTTTCGTTTCCCTTCACAGATAGTATGTCCCAGCTGCACACAGGACTCACTGTTTCCCCTTGCCTGTCCTGTGATTCTCCCCCTCATCTTAGCTGAATGAACAAGTTACCTCCCTATAGGCAGAAGGTGAATGTCATTCAGGATTACAAGGAAAGAAATGGAAAATGCCAGCGAGCTGGGCCCATCTAGGTGAACCCAGTACTGGGACAGAAGTCAGTGGTCCTTCGATTCAAAAGGTAACAGGGAGAGAACAGTTGTAGTTTTTAAAAGCTGATTGCAGGGGCGCCTGGGTGGCGCAGTCGGTTGAGCGTCCGACTTCAGCCAGGTCACGATCTCACGGTCTGTGAGTTCGAGCCCCGCGTCGGGCTCTGGGCTGATGGCTCAGAGCCTGGAGCCTGTTTCCGATTCTGTGTCTCCCTCTCTCTCTGCCCCTCCCCCGTTCATGCTCTGTCTCTCTCTGTCCCAAAAATAAATAAACGTTAAAAAAAAAAATTTTTTTAAAGCTGATTGCATTTTGGTCCTGACATAGTTCATTCATTCATTCAGTATATATTTCCTGAGTGCTTGCTCTGGGGCCAGGCATTGGACGAGGAGCAAGGAAACAATTGTGATGACAAGTGGGTGTGTTTCACCCTCCCGTATGGTAAGGGAAGACAGACAAATAAGCATAGAGGTGAATCAGTTTCTCAAAAATAAACACATCAGGGGGTGCCTGGGTGGCTCAGTCGGTTAAGCAGCTGGCTCTTGATTTCAGCTCAACTGACCGCGTGGAGCCTGCTTAGGATTTTCTCTCTCCCTTCCTTTCTCTTTCTCTTTTTTCCTCCCTCTCTCAAAAATAAATCAAAAAACTTAAAAAATTAAAAATAAAAAATAAACACATGGAGGGTGGGCACACGGTAAGTTTTGTTGAATGAAGGAATTCATGAATGCATGGATAAATCTAATATACTCAATTCTTCCTTTTAAGTGCTTCAATTGCTTGGCAAACAAAACCTTTCCAAATAAATAAATGTTATAATTCTATCCAATTAAACATATAAATATGGCATATAACAACTTACATAAACGTAAATATATATATATATTTATATATAGTATATGTTAATATATAAATTAATAAACAAATTTATATAAACATCATAAATTTGACAAATGACAACTTCTCAGAATGCTAATAATATTTACAGTCTTAAATTCTTATTCTTTCAACTTAGAATTCTAAGTTCAAATCAATACTCAATTAAAAACTTCAAATTGGAATAAGGTTCATCCATCACATTCTTTAATATGCTAGATTTTCTTAAAATATGACAAATAGTTTAAATGCCAATTATTTATAGACTGTCTTTTAACACAAAATAGTAATATAGATACAATTTTATCTTCATTTTTATGTTCACATTTCATCTTTTGGGGATTATCAGACACTTAATCACGTAAAAAAAATTGATTTCTCATATCTGGGGATTGTAATTGCATATTGATAGGACTGGGTCCCAGCATTCCTTGCTTCCCACCCCCAACCCTTTTCCTTTGACTGTAAGGACACATGACATGGGAGGTAGCAGCCACTATCTCCTCACGTAGAGTCTGTGAGAGATGTTGAAACCAGCGTGTAATTAAAGGCTAGCAGAGGGCATGGATGGATTCTTGGTATTGTTTAAGTCTGTGGCTATGCATGAATTAAGACTACCCTGGGGAGGGGTGGGGGCGCCTGGGTGGCTCAGTCATTTAAGCATCAGATCTTGATTTTAGTTCAGGTCATGACCTCATAGTCTGTGGGATTGAGCCCCATGTCGGGCTCTGCACTGGGCATGGAGCTTGCTTAAGATTCTCTCTCTCTCTTTCTCTCTCTCTCTCTCTCTCTCTCTGTCTCTCTGTCTTTCTGTCTCTCTGTCTCTCTGTCTCGGGGCTCCTGGGTGTCTCAGTCTGTTAAGTGACTGACTTCAGCTCAGGTCATGATCTCATGGTTCATGGGTTCAAGCCCCGTGTCGGGCTCTGTAATGAGAGCTTAGAGCCTGGAGCCTGCTTTAGATTCTGTGTCTCCCTCTCTCTGCTTCTCTCTCTCTCAAAAATAAAAAATAAAATAAAAAATAATAATAAAAAAGATTCTCTCCCTCTCTCCCTTTGCCCCTACCCTGCTCACTCTGTCTCTCAAAATAAAGAAAATATTTTTAAAAAGACCCACCCTGAATTCTCCTAATTGCATGAGCCCACATATTTCTTGTTTAGCCTAAGCTAAGTTGCAGCTGGAGTTTTATCACTCTTAACCAAAAGAATCCTGATAAATTTTCTGATTGTTAGCCATTGTCCTCCTTTACTATCTTAAACCTTCACAAAACATTTGTTACCCCAAATTGCCTTGAAAGTGCTTGTGGAATGAAGGAAGGTGGGGAGGGTCTAACTTGCACCAAAGTGGTAGGGGATGAGACGTCAGTATCAGAAGGCAAAATGAGGGACTGATGGAGAACTCTGCAAAATTAGGGATACAGAGCAAGTGGGAAGAACATAAAGGTCCTAGGGTCCTCTTACCAGACCTCCCATGGTTTGTGGAATGGGAAGTCAAATCATTTTGTATGAGTATGAGAGCATGTTTTCCAGAGGGCTTTGATCTCTAGGTGACATTTCCTTGCTTTCTACCAAGATGGTAAAGTGTTACTGTGATACAAAAATGCTAAATAGTTAATTGTAGTAAAGGCAAAAAAAAAAAAAAAAAGTGCACTGAGTTTTGGACAGGACTGAGGACAACCTCAGACTCGGGAGAGAAAGATGGCATTCAGAAAGGTTAGTGTGAACGCATCTGTTGTTTTTGCTTGACTCTCATTCATTTATCCTGGCGTTAGTACCTCAATATTCCCAACTTTGGGGCACAATTCTTTATCATCTTCTCGTCCATATAGTGGGGCTGTGTCACCCCTGGCTCCTGCCATGCCTTATACTTCGGTCCATTCCAATAAGAATTAAGCTTGCTTGTAGCCACAGCTTGTAGACTGAGTCACGAATCTTATTTCAACGAGTCAAACAAGACTTAAGTCTTTTATTAGAAGTTTTAGGGAAGAGAAACTCTGCTACTGAAACTGTAACTCTAGAACTGCCTTGAGTTGAGGTTGGGGTGGTGGTCAGTGTTTATCTGAGAATGAAGACAACATCAAGGAAAGCACAGATGGGTCAAAAAAAAAATGGAGAGAAAAATTTCTGACAACTTTTTTTTAATGTTTCTGGCAACTTTTTCTGAGACTCTGATCTAGCAATGCCTGATTCAGAGATTCCTCTGGACTTTACAGGGGCAGGAGCCATAGAAATTCCCCTCAACACACACCTTTTTTTTTTTCTTTTTCCTTTTTTTTTTTTTTTTTTTTTTTTTTTTTACATCAGTCACTTTGAGTTGGATTTTCTTTTGGGTGTTATTCTTCCAAGGGTGGATATATTGCATGTGGTTTCCCCACTAGAGGGTGTAGCTCACTAACTGCACTAGGAGCAAGCCTTTTTTTTTTTTTTTTTTTTAAGAGAGATAATGCTAGCAGGCTGGCCATCTAGTCAGAGGGACGTGGGATGGCGCAAGGTCCCAACCACAGAGCTTACCTCTCTTGACAGAATCCTTGTCTTAGAAGGACTGGGAGAGCAGTCAGATGACCAAGGCGTGGCTACAGGCATAGGAAATGGGATAGGACTAAGGTACCAGGTAAAGATTTCATGTCAAGAGCCATGAAGTTCCCTTAGTCTTAACAAGGAAAATAGGCTTTGGCTTCCATGCCAAATTTGATTGGCAAGGCATGCCCGGATTGTTATGTTGAGAAAGATTTTGAGGCCACATCAAGCTCAGCGGAGTGTACGGTCATTGATTACCGATTACTGGTGTGGGCGTGGAGAGAGGCAAGGCTGGATATGATGCTTTCCATCTATGGGTGAGATGTTTCTCAATAGGAGCACTAGTGGGATTTTGGATGGGTCAGTTCTTCACCGTGCGGGACTCTCCAATGCATTACTGGACTAGAGTCTTAGTCCAGTAAATGCTAGTAGTACCACTCCAGTCTTTGTGACAAACAAAAGTTGCCCACACATATATTTTAAATGCCTGTTTTGAGAATAGTACTACTCTAAAAAATCGTTAGTTTTGACCAAGAGAGACTTGACTTGGATTTACCTGACAAATGAACTAGAGTTTCTTAAATTCCTTAAGACCAAGGTAGGGAAATGAGGTGTTTTGTTTTGTTTTGTTTTTAGATCCTGAGATCAGACTGAGCTTGCCATCAGTAAGGGATAGTGATTGACAATGGGGATGGAAATGAAGAGTCTCCAGAAAAGGGAAGAAGATGCTTATGGTGGTAGGGAGTCAAGTAGAACCTGGCAGCTGGTGATTCACATGTCATTCTGGGTTGAGGAAAAGGTAGGGGGAGCCTGAGCTGTGGGGTCAGGAGTATTCTGTTAAACAGCAGTGTCATTTGGGGTACCGTCATCTCACCTTAGAGTACTCCATTGTGTTTTGGTGTCTCTTTGGTCAGTGTTGTCTTTATATGACTATTCTCAGAAAGATGTCTTCCATTCTCTACCTCTGAATCCACTGAACAATTATCAGCCACCTTAAATTATTTTTGGAACAAGGTATCATATGAGTCAAGGCGTGAACAAAAATAAATGAATAAAATATTCCCTATCCTTAAGAGTTCAAATATCACCTATTTTCATATTCTTCATGCTCCTCCCCATGCCTTGAAGGAGAAGTGGGAAGAGAATGTTTTGAGCAATAAGGAGTAATATTTTGCTACTTTCAAGTTTTGCATTTATCAACGCCCTCAGGTCAAAGACCACCAGGAACACTTGAGTTGAATAAGTTGGGTTTAAGATTTGTTTCCCACATGAAAAGATGCTCAACGTCACTCCTCATCAGGGAAATACAAATCAGAACCACACTGAGATACCACCTCACGCCAGTCAGAGTGGCTAAAATGAACAAATCAGGAGACTATAGATGCTGGCGAGGATGTGGAGAAACGGGAACCCTCTTGCACTCTTGGTGGGAATGCAAACTGGTGCAGGCACTCTGGAAAACAGTGTGGAGGTTCCTCAAAAAAATAAAAATAGATCTACCCTATGACCCAGCAATAGCACTGCTGGGAATTTACCCAAGGGATACAGGAGTACTGATGCATAGGGGCACTTGTACCCCAATGTTTATAGCAGCACTTTCGACAGTAGCCAAATTATGGAAAGAGCCTAAATGTCCATCAACTAATAAATGGATAAAGAAGTTGTGGTTTATATATACAATGGGATACTACTTGGCAATGAGAAAGAATGAAATATGGCATTTTGTAGCAATGTGGATGGAACTGGAGAGTGTTATGCTAAGTGAAATAAGTCCTACAGAGAAAGACAGATACTGTATGTTTTCATTCTTATGTGGATCCTAAGAAACTTAACAGAAGACCATGGGGGAGGGGAAGGGGAAAAAAAGTTACAGAGAGGGAAGGAGGCAAACCATAAGAGACTCTTAAAAACTGAGAACAAACTGAGGGTTGATGGGGGATGGGAGGGAGGGGAAAGTGGGTGATGGTCATTGAGGAGGGCACCTGTTGGGATGAGCACTGGGTGTTGTATGGAAACCAATTTTCCAATAAATTTCATATTAAAAAAATTCTCAATAAAAAAAATAATAAGATTTGTTTTCAAGAATGAGAATGCACATGGGAAGCCACAGAGAAGCTCGATAAAAGGATATTAGAAAGGATTTATTATAGGATTTAGGATTTTAAATTAATTTGGGGAAATTTTAAGGAAAACTGGCTTTACTCTAAATTGGATGTCCTCAGGAGTGGTGTCATTCTGCACTTTGGTGTCTTTAAAAGTCTTATTTTGAAAGAGGGAAGAATAGACAAAGGCTAAAGTTGTACTTGGTAGAGAGGCAGCAGTCACTTATACTAGTCCAGGTAGAGGGCGTCTGGTATTCTGTAGTTTGCATAATGTTCACGTTTTGCCTGTGTTCAGATGTGATCATGGAGTGGTACTGCCTTTGTCTTGATTCATCATGGTTACAGAGTGGCTGTGCCAGGTGTTAACATTCTGTGAAATTGTTGATGTTAAATAACATCGAGGCCCAGTGGTGAGTAGGAGTCTAAATAACCTGCAGGAATGCCCAGGTTGGCTCCTAGAAGTCACGGGCTTGTACTTTTCCTCACATTGTCATATTTTTTTTCTTTTTTTAATTTTATTTTTTATTTTTTATTTTTCAAAATTTACATCCAAATTAGTTAGCATATAGTGCAACAATGATTTCAGGAGTAGATTCTTTAGTGCCCCTTATTCATTTAGCCCATCCCCCCCTCCCACACCCCTCTAGTAATGCTGTTTGTTCTCCATATTTATGAGTCTCTTATGTTTTATCCCCCTCCCTGTTTTTATATTATTTTCGTTTCCCTTCCCTTTATGTTCATCTGTTTTGTCTCTTAAAGTCCTCATATGAGTGAAGTCATATGATTTTGGTCTTTCTCTGACTAATTTCACTTAGCATCATACCCTCCAGTTCCATCCACATAGTTGCAAATGGCAAGAGTTCATTCTTTTTGATTGCCGAGTAATACTCCATTGTATACATACACCACATCTTCTTTATCCATTCATCCATTGACGGACATATGGGCTCTTTCTATACTTTGGTTATTGTGGACAGTGCTGCCATAAACATGGGGGTGCATGTGTCCCTTCAAAAGAGCACACCTGTATCCCATGGATAAATGCCTAGTAGTGCAATTGCTGGGTCGTAGGGTAGTTCTATTTTTAGTTTTTTGAGAAACCTCCATACTGTTTTCCAGAGTGGCTGCACCAGCTTGCATTGCCACCAACAATGCAAAAGAGATCCTTTCTCTGCATCCTCGCTGACATCTGTTGTTGCCTGAGTTGTTAATGTTAGCCATTCTGACAGGTGTAAGGTGGTATCTCACTGTGGTTATGATTTGTATTTCCCTGATGATGAGTGAAGTTGAGCATTTTTTCATGTGTCGGTTGGCCATCTGGATGTCTTCTTTAGAGAAGTGTCTATTCATGTCTTTTGCCCATTTCTTCACTGGGTTATTTGTTTTTTGGGTGTTGAGTTTGATAAGTTCTTCATAGATTTTTGGACACTAACCCTTTATCTGATATGTCATTTGCAAATATCTTCTCCCATTCTGTCGGTTGCCTTTTAGTTTTGCTGATTGTTTCCTTCGCTGTGCAGAAGATTTTTATTTTGATGAGGTCCCAGTAGTTCATTTTTGCTTTTGTTTCCCTTGCCTCCAGAGACGTGTTGAGTAAGAAGTTGCTGCGGCCAAGATCAAAGAGGTTTTTGCCTGCTTTCTCCTCGAGGATTTTGATGGCTTCCTGTCTTACATTGAGGTCTTTCATCCATTTTGAGTTTATTTTTGTGTATCATATAAGAAAGTGGTCCAGGTTCATTCCTCTGCATGTCACTGTCCAGTTTTCCCAGCACCACTTGCTGAAGAGACTGTCTTTATTCCTTTGGATGTTCTTTCCTGCTTTGTCAAAGATTAGTTGGCCATACGTTTGTGGGTCCATTTCTGGGTTCTCTATTGTGTTCCATTGAGCTGAGTGTTTGTTCTTGTGCCAGTACCATACTGTCTTGATGATTACAGCTTTGTAGTATAGCTTGAAGTCCAGGATCATGATGCCTCCTGCTTTGGTTTTCTTTTTCAAGATCACTTTGGCTATTCAGGGTCTTTTCTGGTTCCATACAATTTTAGGATTATTTGTTCTAGCTCTGTGAAGAATGCTGGTGTTATTTTGATAGGGTTGCGTTGAATATGTAGATTGCTTTGGGTAGTGTCGACATTTTAACAATATTTGTTCTTCCTATCCAGGAGCATGGAATCTTTTTCCATCTTTTTGTGTCTTCTTCAATTTCTTTCATAAGCTTTCTATAGTTTTCAGTGTATAGATTTTTCACCTCTTTGGTTAGATTTGTTCCTAGGTATTTTATGGGTTTTGGTGCAACTGTAAATGGGATTGATTCCATGATTTCTCTTTCTGTTGCTTCATTGTTGGTGTATAGAAATGCAACCGATTTCTGTGTGTTGATTTTATATCCTGCAACTTTGCTGAATTCATGAATCAATTCTAGCAGTTTTTTGGTGGAATCTTCTGGGTTTTCCATATAGAGTATTGTGTCATCTGTGAAGAATGTAAGTTTGACCTCCGATTTGGATGGCCGATTTGGATGCATTTTATTTTTTGTGTTGTCTGATTGCTGAGGCTAAGACTTCCAATACTATGTTGAATAACAGTGGTGAGAGTGGACATCCTGTCTTCTTCCTGACCTTAGGGGGAAAGCTCTCAGTTTTTCCCCATTGAGGATGATATTAGCGTTGGATCATTCATATATGGCTTATATGCTCCTTCTATCCCTACTTTCTTGAGGGTTTTTATCAAGAAAGGATGCTGTATTTTGTCAAATGCTTTCTCTGCACCTATTGAGAGGATCATATGGTTCTTGTCCTTTCTTTTATTGATGTGATAAATCATGTTAATTGTTTTGAGGATAATGAACCAGCCCTGCATCCCAGGTATAAATCCCACTTGGTCGTGGTGAATAATTTTTTTTTTCAACGTTTATTTATTTTTGGGACAGAGAGAGACAGAGCATGAATGGGGGAGGGGCAGAGAGAGAGGGAGACACAGAATCGGAAACAGGCTCCAGGCTCTGAGCCATCAGCCCAGAGCCCGACGCGGGGCTCGAACTCACGGACCGCGAGATCGTGACCTGGCTGAAGTCGGACGCTTAACCGACTGCGCCACCCAGGCGCCCCGACAATTTTTTTAATGTATTGTTGGAGCTGGTTGGCTAATATCTTGTTGAGGATTTTTGCATCCATGTTTATCAGGGAAATTGGTCTGGAGTTCTCCTTTTTAGTGGGGTCTCTGTCTGGTTTTGGAATCAAGGTAATGCTGGCTTCATAGAAAGAGTTTGGAAGTTTTCCTTTCATTTCTATTTTTTGGAAAAGCTTCAAGAGAATAGGTGTTAACTCTTCCTTAAATGTTTGGTAGAATTCTCCTGGAAAGCCATCTGGCCCTGGACTCTTGTTTTTTGGCAGATTTTTGATTACTTATTCAATTTCCTTACTGGTTATGGGTCAGTTCAAATTTTCTATTTCTTCCTGTTTTAGTTTTGGTAGTGTATATGTTTCTAGGAATTTGTCCATTTCTTCCAGAGTGCCCATTTTATTGGCATATAATTGCTCATAATATTCTCTTATTATTGTTTTTATTTTTGCTGTGTTGGTTGTGATCTCTCCCCTTTCATTTTTGATTTTATTTATTTGAGTTGTTTCCTTTTTCTTTTTGATCCAACTGGCTAGTGGTTTATCAATTTTGTTAATTCTTTCAAAGAACCAGCTTGTGGTTTCATTGATCTGTTCTGTTTTGTTTTTTTTGTTTTGTTTTGTTTTGGTTTGGTTTGGTTTTTAAATTTTTTTTTTTTAACATTTATTTATTTCTGAGACAGAGAGAGACAGAGCATGAATGGGGGGAGGGCCAGAGAGAGAGGGAGACACAGAATCTGAAGCAGGCTCCAGGCTCTGAGCTGTCGGCACAGAGCCTGATGCGGGGCTCGAACTCACGGACCGTGAGATCGTGACCTGAGCAAAGTCGGACGCTCAACCGACTGAGCCACCCAGGCGCCCCTGGTTTGGTTTGGTTTTGATAGCATTAATTTATGCTCTAATCTTTATTAGTTTCTGTCTTTTCTGCTGGTTTTGGGTTTTATTTGCTGCTTTTTTTTCCAGCTCCGTAAGGCGTAAGGTTAGGTTGTGTATCTGAGTCCTTTCTTTCTTCTTTAGGAAGGCCTGGATTGCTATATACTTTCCTCTTATGAATGCCTTGCTGCGTCCCAGAGGTTTTGGGTTGTGGTGTTATCATTTTCATTGGCTTCCATATACTTTTTAATTTCCTCTTTAACTTCTTGGTTAGTCCATTCGTTCTTTAGTAGGATGTTCTTCAGTCTCCAAGTATTTGTTACCTTTCCAAATTTTTTCTTGTGGTTGATTTTGAGTTTCATAGCGTTGTGGTCTGAAAATAGGCACAGTATGATCTCGATTTTTTTGTACTTACTTAGGGCCGATTTGTGTCCCAGTATATGGTCTATTCTGGAGAATGTTCCATGTGCACTGGAGAAGAATGTATATTCTGCTGCATTAGGATGAAATTTTCTGAATATATCTGTTAAGTCCATCTGGTTCGGTGTGTCATTCAAAGCCATTGTTTCCTTGTTGATTTTTTGATTAGATGATCTGTCCATTGCTGTGAGTGGGGTGTCGAAGTCTCCTACTATTATGGTATTACTATCAATGAGTTTCTTTATGTTTGTGATTAATTGATATATATATTTGGGTGCTTTCACATTTGGCACATAAATGTTTACAATTGTTGGGTCTTCTTGGTGGATAGACCCCTTGATTATGATATAATGCCCTCTGCGTCTCTTGATACAGTCTTTATTTTAAAGTCTAGATTGTCTGATATAAGTATGGCTACTCTGGCTTTCTTTTGTTGACCATTAACATGATAGATGGTTCTCTATCCCCTTATTTTCAATCTGAAAGTGTCATTAGGTCTAAAGTGGGTCTCTTGTAAACAGCATATAGATGGATCTTGTTTTCTTATCCATTCTGTTACCCTCTGTCTCTTGATTGGAGCATTGAGTCCATTGACATTTAGAGTGAGAACTAAAAGGTATGAATTTATTGCCATTATCATGCTTGTAGAGTTGGAGTTTCTGGTGGTGTTCTCTGGTCCTTTCTAATGTTTGTTGCTTTTGGTATTTATTTATTTACATATATATGTATATAAATGTATATAAATTTTTTTTCATCTTTTCTCCCCTCAGAGAGTCCCCCTTAAAATTTCTTGCAGGGCTGGTTTAGTGGTCACAAACTCCTTTAATTTTTGTTTGTCTGGGAAACTTTTTCTCTCTCCTTCTATTTTGAATGACAGCCTTGGGGGATAAAGAATTCTTGGCTGCATATTTTTCTGATTCAACACATTGAATATATCCTGCCACTCCTTTCTGGCCTGCCAAGTTTCTGGGGATAGGTCTGCTGCAAACCTGATCTGTCTTCCCTTGTAGGTTAGGGACTTTTCTTCCCTTGCTGCTTTCATGATTCTCTCCTTGCCTGAGTATTTTGTGAATTTGACTATGATATGCCTTGTTGATGGTTGGCTTTTGTTGAATCTAATGGGGGTCCTCTGTACTTCCTGGATTTTGATGTCTGTGTCTTTCCCCACGTTAGGAAAGTTTTCTGCTGTGATTTGCTCACATAACCCTCTACCCCTATTTCTCTCTCTTCCTCTTCTGGGACCTTTATGATTCTGATGTTGTTCCTTTTTAACAAGTCACTGATTTCTCTAATTCTTAAATCGTGCTGTTTTACCTTGATCTCCCTCTTTTTTTCTGCTTCATTATTCTTCATAAGTTTGTCCTCTATATCACTGATTCTCTGTTCTGCCTCATCCGTCCTTGCTGCTGTGGCATCCATCCATGATTGCAACTCAGTTATAGCATTTTTTTATTTCATCCTGACTAGTTTTTACTTCTTTTATCTCCACAGAAAGGGATTCTAATCTATTTTCGACTCCAGCTAGTATTATTATTATTGTGATTCTAAATTCTAGTTCAGACATCTTGCTTGTATCCGTGTTGGTTAAATCCCTGGCTGTCGTTTCTTTGTGCTCTTTCTTTTGGGGTGAATTCCTTTGTTTTGTCATTTTGATGGGATAAAAGGAATTAACGAGGTAGAAAAATTAAAATTAAAAAAATATTAAAATTAAAAAATTAAAAACACACACACACAAATCAAATAAATGATACTAGATCCTAGATGTGTTTTGGTCTGGGTGTTGAAAGTGGTTTGATAGATTAGAGAAAAAAGTTGGGAGGTGGGGGAAGGAAATCATTTGAGAATTTGAAAAAATGAATACACTGAAGTAAACTAAAATGAAATGATGGGAGTAAAATAGAATTTGAAAAAAAAATACACAAAAATAAAGAGTATAGTGGAAAAAATTTTAAGAAAAATATTTTTAATAAAAATTAAAAATAAAAATGAATATTTTCTCTTTCTGTATTCAAGAAAAAGAAATGAAACAAAAAACAAATCGTTTGAAAATTTGGAAATACACTGAAGTAGACTACAAATGATGGAAGTAAAATAGAACTTGAAAAAATTTACATAAAAGTAAAAAATATAGCAAAACAAAAATATTTTTAATAAAAATTGAAAATAAAAATGAATTTTTTCTTTCTGTATTCAAGGAAAAGAAGTGAAAAAAAGAAAGAAAGAAAGAAAATTGAATAGATGGACCTGCTAACAGATTGAAATAGGACTGAAATTACTTCGTTTTCCCTTAGATGTCAGACTATGAAGCACTTTATAGTCCATAAACTAAGCAGACAGTGATACTTGTTCTTGAAGGGCAAGGTTGGCCCAGTTCGGCGGGGCTCGGTGTAATTGCTCCTTTCACCACTAGATGGCGCTGCTAGCCTACTGGGGTGGAACATTGTGATGCTCGTAGGTGTGTATGCACGTGCGCGGGAGCAGTGAAAATGGCCTGTCTCTACTATCGGAACTCTGTTCTTCCCATCAGCAATCATGCACCCATCCTCTGTCTTCAGCTTTCATCCACTCCCCGCTTTTTCACTGTCCGTGACCAAGCCCCAGGCAGTACCTCTCCTGAGTTTTGTCTCAGATGCGGCTGTTTTCCCTGGCCCCTTACTTCTGAAGGACTGCGGCTTTGACCCGTACCGCCCCTCTGCAAGCGGGTCTCATGGAGCGATGGCCAATGAGCAATGGCTGAATGTCGGCTGCACCCAGGAACGCTTGCTGGACCCTGCTGCTGCCGGTGCCCCGAGACTGCGGCCAGGTGCCTGCCCGGCCCAGAAAAAGTTCACGAGATAGTGTAGCAGCAGCATTTCAGGGATTATGGAAAAATCACAACACACATCTGGCACCAGGCTTCACCCTTAATGACATTGTTCCAGCACCAGCGAATGTGGCCCTTCTCTGGGGTCTGCTGGGACCAGGTGGCTTCAACAGTCTGTCCTTCCAGCAGTGGAACCGCTTTTTCCCGTGTGGTCCAAGAACCTCCTGGACCCCACTCTGTTCCTGGGGGTTCACCTTTCCCACCAGAGCACCGCCAGGTATGTAGCTGCAGAGTTGCAGCCTTTGCGCTCCCCTTGTCTACAGTCTCAATGGAGTTTAACCCTCTCCTTTCTCCTTTCTCCTTTCTCCCTTTTTAGTTTAGTCCCTGGGGCTGTTTCCAATTTTCCACTTTCTCTCCAGCTTCTTTTGGGGAGGGGTGCTTTTCTCATATTCTCCCCCCCACCCCCATCCCCCGTCTCTGTCCTCTCTCCGCCCACAAAAGCGGCTCCCTTCCCTCAGCTTCTCGCTCCCCAAGTTCACCTCTGTATGCCACGTACCTGCTGAATTCTGTGGTTTAGGTTGTGTAGATTGTTGTGTTAATCCTCCAATCAGTTTTCGAGGTGTGCAGGATGGTTTAGTGTTGGTCTGGCTGTATTTCATGGACTCGAGACACACAAAAAACTTTCATGCTGTTCCCCCATCTTGGCTCCACCCCCACATTGTCATATTTTTAAATAATCATTCATTTTTTTGCTCCCTTGCTGGACTGTAAACTGCACGAAGACATGGACCTGTTTTGATTACCACTGAGGTCCTAGAATTTAACCAAATCTCTCACTCTCATAAGTACTTAAAGAATATTTATTGAATAAATGAATGAATTGTCCAATTAGCATAACAGACTGTGAGTGGCTCAAAGTCAGGGGTCACTTTCAACTCGGCTCTGTATTTCTAGAAACAAACACAATTCTGGCACATCTCATTAAATATATCTTGAGTTACAGAGGGGCTTTCCATAGCATAAGATTTATTGATTTTTTAAAAATAAAGTGATGTAATGAATTCCACTTTTTGAAAGAAAGACGATGTTTAATTCAAATGGGTTCAGTCCTGACGAATGAAGGAAAATCAGGTCTTATTCTGAGATTTTTTAGTCGTTCTGCATTTTCCACTGTATTGAATTTTCAAAGTGTGTTTCAAAGCTCTAAGAGAAATTGATATAAACATTTAGACACTATTTGTATTCAATATAACCTTCTCTTCTAATCTAGCTGTATTTTAGTAAGGATTTTAAGGGAAGGGAGGCCTTGATTTGTAAACCCCTGATTTAAACAGCACACAGCTATAAAGGTATGCTCTACCCTCACTCTTCCTTCACCCTGGTGACTCCTCTACTTTGAAATCATGGGGAAAAATTATTAGAGCTTTTAGCAAATGAGTGAACCTGTATATTAAGAAGTATAGGGAGGGACAAAAATGATTCCCTGAGGTACCCTGAGGAACTTTTTTCACTTTTCTGAACCAGAATTACCATAATCTGCCACGACTATGGGTACCTCCTGAGAAAACTCTTTGAGGCTCACTGTGAACGTTCTCTATGAACTGCAGGCAGGAAGGATTTTTATTGTTGGGGGCAAAGGACATAGTGGTCAAGAGCAAGATTAATACAGCAATGTGGAAAACAGAAGATACTTGTCGTCTTCAGCAGAAATACAATAAGAAACGACAGCAAGCCAATGACGACATTTTGTGCTAAATTATAGTCAGTAGGCTTTTGCTATTGTATTTTTCATGAAAAAGTGGACCATTTTTTAAAAAAAATTAATAGCCACAGAGGAACTACTGGGAAATAATAAAAACATTAATGTTTTGCAAATACTTACTAATTCACATTAGGCAACAATTAACTTTGGAGTCTTTTCTTTTTATATGCAAAAAAGGGAATAATCAATCACATCCCTTCCTACCACACAGTTTTGGTGTGGGTCTCATAGGTGCCCTGTTTGGGAAAGTACTTTCTAAGCTGTGGCAGGCTTTATATTCTATTTCTGCACCTAGCACAGTATCTTGAACTTACTAGATGCCTATTAAATATTCATGAGACAAATGGATAAATATGAGAAATTGTTCTGAAAAATCCTAAAACTCTACCCAAATAGAGATTCTAATCATGAGATAAGATAATGCGAAGTTTAGGGGCACCTGGGTGGCTCAGTCGGTTAAGCGTCTGACTTCGGCTCAGGTCATGATCTTGCAGAGTCCGAGCCCTGCATCAGGCTCTGTGCTGACAGCCTGGAGCCTGCTCCTGATTCTGTGTCTCCCTATGCCTCTGCTCCTCCCCGGTTCATGTTCTGTCTCTCTCTCTCTCTCTCTCTCTCTCCCCATCAAACTGTTAAACATAGAGTTAGTATATGACCCAGAAATTCCGCTCCTAGACATATGTCTAAGAGAAATGAAAACATACGTCCACACAAAACCCTGTACATGAACGTTCAGAGCAACATTATTCACAATAGCCCAAAATGTAAACAACCCAATGCCCATTAATGGACAAATAAAAACGGTGTGGTATAGCCATACAATAGACTATTACTTCACCATAAAAAGACATGAAGAAGTGGTATATTCTACAACATGGATGCACTTTGATAACCTTATGCTGAATGACAGAAGCCAGAAACAAAAAGCCACGTATTGTATGATCCCATTCATACTAATTGTTCAGAATAAGCAAACCCATCAAGACGAAAGCAGACCAGTGATTGCCAGGTACTGGCGGGATGGTAGAAGGGATACAGACTTTCGATGAAATTTATTCTGAAATTAGATAGTGGTGCAAATATGCTAACGACCACTGGATTGTACACTTTAAAACAGTGAATTTATGAATTTATGATTCACTCTGGTTTTAAATTAAAATCCTAAAAATAAATTCTTAGCAATAAGGAAGTTATTTTTCACTTCCCTGAAACCTTGGGATCCTAGGGAAGAGGGTAAACAGTAAGTTTGAAGGAAGGATGGAAGTGGAGAGCTACTAATAAATTTGGGAGAAGGGGTAGTCTGTACAATTTCTTTTTCTTCTAAGGGATCTCAGCATGTGCCATGAGCTTATCGTGACCACTACATAGGAAGTCTATTTGATGCGGTTTTGAGGTTGTCTGGAAGGTACTGTTGCACTAGTTGAGGATGACGATGGTACAGGTTATATTTCTGAGGGAAAGAAAAAGTTGGTAAATATGGAAGGAGAACTAAGGGGCTAGATAGGAAAGCCTGCTGATGGTGAGGTGACTAGTTATTTTGATTTGTCTGAGACCGTTCTCTTTTGGCACTCAAAGTCTCACACCCCAGGAAAACCCTCAGTCTCAGGCAAACCAGGTTGGTAAGTCATCTAGTTGGAAGCAACACAACAAGGACACTGGTGATATATGACAAGCATTATGCCAAGCTCCTTTTAGGCCTTAGCTTTTTCAGTTCTCACCATCAATTTCTCGGGTAATTGCTTAGGCTAAGTTACCTGTCCTAGGTTGTATTGCCCTCTGACTTCATGGAGCTTATGTTTGTTGATAGGCCAAAACCAAAGGTACGGAAACATAAAAATAAAATATCTGGTAAGAATTATGAAGGTAACAGAGGCATAGTAACGTGAAAAATACCAGAAGTAAATCTACTTTAGACAGGATGGCCAGGGGAGGCATCTGTAATGGAGAAATATTTAGACTGAAGCCGAAACAATGAGACACAACCAGTCCTGTGAAAAGCATGCACTCTTCTTGCAGGAGAGGATGGTTTGCCCAAAGGTCCTGAAGCACCTGCCTGAAGCAGCAGAGAGCTTCGTATGTTTGAAAGTATCAGGAAAGAAGTGTCAGTGTTGTCACAGCGTATTTAGCAAGTAAAGCAGGAAATATTATCTCAGATTTATAGCTGAGAACTTGAGTTATGGAGGGGTTACAAGACTTCCCAGGATCACTTAGCCCTGCAGGGGCAGGACTCAACCCAACGTCTTCTGACTGAGTACTGAGACTTATTGCCATAGTCTTATCTTGAAAAGGGTGATTTTTCTCACAGCTTTGATTTTCAAACATTTTAGGAACAGAAACTTTTTTCACATATAATCTTACTTTGGACCTAATGTTCAGAACAGGGAGAGGGGGACTTCTCTGCTGGAGTTGGAGGTAGGACTCAGAATCTCAGTTGCTCAGTACCTGTTACCACCATCCCCCTGAGGTTCAGCCGGCTGGAGTGAAACTCCAAGGACACTTTTAGTTTCCAGAATCACATCTTGAGGGTTTCACACACACATTCCAAAATGTGTAGAAGGGTTGCTTTTTTTTTTTTTCTTTTAATTTTAATTCCAGTGTAGTTAACATACAGAGTTAGTTTCAGGTGTAAAGTATAGTGATTCAAAAGTTCCATATATTACCAGTCAGCTACGCGTTAAGTTCTCAAAACAAGTTTCTGTTTTGGGTTTGGTGTTTTCACTTACATGTTAGCGAAGCAGTACACGCAGGAATTAGAATACGTAACATTATTAGAAGCACATAATGGGCTGGCTCTTATAGAGCATATAGATTTTTGTTGTATGGTCTTCTTTTGATAGTAACCGCATGGAATGTCCTAAAACAAAACCCACAGGTCAAACTCTATCCTGTAATAATCTCTTAATGGCTTCTAATATAAGTGCTTGGGAGTTTTATTTTGTGCAGACAGGAGATAATGATAAAATATGTCTTCTTTCATACTTTAAACATCAAAACTTCCTTACTTTAAATTCAGCAGCTGGAGCCTTTGGGGTTTCCACTTAAAAGCCCTGACCTTTGGCTGTGTAATATGTATCTGGTAGAAGGGAAAGAGAACATTCTGGGAAGTGACAAAAAATGACTACAACCACTGTTGAAGTGCTTCTGGAATCATGTTAGTTCATCAAAACCCCCTTTAACTGTGGTTCTTAGATTGGAATACCCTGCATGGTCCTACTCTGCTATTCACTATAGACCAGTCCTCTGGGGATTAGGAGGCTGGAATAGTGAGACAAGATTTCTTCAATATCTCCCCATTTTATTTTTCTACCTTCATCGTCCCAGAGTTGGAATAAGCTGGATCCAGAGGAAGTTGAGTGACAGAGTAAATTGTCTACAGCGGGGCCTGGAAAGTTCATAAGCACCATGTAATGAGCAGATAAAGCATTATTTCCTACTCCATTGACTCAGATCACATAATATTTAGATATCCGTAGATCAGGGTGCTACCATATCTACGAAACTTCAGTGGCTCTCACTGCCTACAGCAATGTTTGCCAACTTCAGTCCCTTGGGTCATGATTCCTTCCAAATTCCTGTGCCATTTTTTCTTTAAAAGTATTTTTTACTGAATGGGTTTCCTTTTTAAACTTGACTACTCACCCTAGAAATGTCCTAAACGTTAATATCCATGATATCTTGGATTTGAAGTTGTAATTACATTTTTTTCTAACACACATCAAAGAACAGTTATAATGATTACAACCAAAATATTCACTGTTAAATTAGCTAAAATCATCACTAATATTACTAGAGGGTACTCAAGTCACTTTTTGAGAAATACTGTTTATGTCTGTCATCTCCTTTTTTAATGAGCAAGGCTACATGAATTGTTTGGGGAGGCTTTACCAAAAAAAGTTTTTCTTTGGTGTACTCTTAGGAGATGAAAATGATTTCTAAAATTGAATATGAGTATGAAAAGAAGGATAATTTAATTAGAGAGAATTATATACACAAAGACAAAATTGGAATAGCTTGGAGCCCAAAATAATTTAAGTCACCTAGAACCTAAGGTGAGAAAAGGGAATTCTCCTTTCAGGGAGAAATGCTGCATTAAAGAAGGTATTCTAAGTCATGCAAAAGGTTTATCTCCCACCAGTACTAGAAGTCACCATTCTAAGGAGAGAGATGTCTCAATCAGATTTGTATTTTAGAAGGCCTATATTTAACAGTGTGGAAAAGATTAGTATAGGGATTGACAAACTTTTCCTATGAAGAGCTAGGTAGCAAGTATTTTATAATTTTTAAGCCACATGGTCTCTGTTGCAACTACTCAACTCACATAGCCTAAAAGCAGCCAGAGCCAATGCATAAACTAATGAGCATGGCTGCATTCCAGTAAAACTCTTTTTCTAAAAATAAAGTGGCCATCTTTTGCCAACTCCTGGATCAGACTCAGTACAGAAAGACAATTAGGTGGCCACCGTAATAATATAGGCAAGAAGTGAGGAGAACTTAAATGCAAGCAACAGCAATGAATTTAGAAGGAGGGAAAAACCCCAGAAATTAGAGGCTTTAATTGCTGGTGGTATATAAGGAAATAGAGGTGCAGTAAAGACAGGGATGAGTCCTGGTTTACCCTAGGATCTCTTTTGACAGAGTTGGGTAGATTGAACTATATGCATTGCCATCACATATATCAGAAATGATCAAATATTAGCAATTTCATGTGGTTTAATATGGTTCAACCTAATAGAAATACTAGAAGCCTAAGACTTTAAAATCATTCTCACATAGGAAGTAGAAAACTTACCTTGTGTGGCCCGTTACCAAAAATATCTGAAACAAAAATGTTTAGGAAAAAGGATCAAGTAAAAAATATAGTATTTAGATGTGAACAGTTAATTAACCCGTTAAGGAATCCCATCTAAATTAATAACCATGAAAATCATAGAAAAATATGTGGCTCCTTCAAGTAAGATTTGCCTAGCCGTGCCTGGTTCCCAAAGCACTCCGCAAGCACACTTACTGTCCCACCTGAGAATTCAACCATAACCCATTCCTAGGTTTAATGTTGGCTTTAGTCAGGAGAGATTCATCCTCTGGGACTCAGTATATCACCCACAGTTGGGCTGCTCAGACATTGTGTAGACCCATTTTAGAGAAAGTCTAGTTCTTGATAGACTGGCTACCTGCTGACAGTAATCTTAGATACCTGCATTCTTTTTTGACTATTGCCTGTCTTAAATATCTTCTTTTTAAACTCAATGTGCTTATAAGGAAGGCTCTTGCTCTGTTTGGGATCTCTGTGTCAACAACTGCTTACCCAAATGGTTCCTATAACCTTCATACTTTATATTCTACTTAACAGCCTTGACTTCTTTCAGCTGCTACAGCTGAGTGTCCTCCTTGCCTACCCTTCTACTTCACCAGATCAAATCTCCACTGGCAGATTTAATTTCGCCTCATGGGTTTCCTTACCAATTTTGCTGGAGTTAATTTGAAGAGCTAAGCCCTCTCTTGAGATTTGATAACATCAGGCTGTGCTCTAATAGTAAGCCATGTTAGAAACTGATACTGCTTTGTGTAGAAGGTATTTGAATATGCACATGCGCACACACACACACACACACACACTCAATGCCAGTGTGTGGGAGTATAGTGGGAAAGTATTACGAAGAGAAGAGAAATGAAATTGACTATCAACTCAACAGACCAAATTATTTGTCCAATAGTGATTACACCTCTCATAAATCATTCTTTAAGCTGTCTCAAGTCTGAGCCTGTCTATGGCAGAGTTTTTGGAATATTGAAAAATGGATTCACCACTGATATTCATTCTAGCTGAGGTAATAAATTCATCTCTGAGAGAAATTTCAAGTTTCAAAAATCCATACATCTAGAAAACAGTTATTATTGGCTTGTTACTTTCCTTGGAAGATCAGATGTTTACTCCCTCCCCAAAGTTCTTTGACAAATCCTTACATGAGAAATAACCAGTAGCCAAAATAGCCACAAAGAAAGTTTTCATCTTCTCCCAAAAGGAACAATGTGATTCATCTAGTGGCGTTCCCTCTGTCAAGAACTTCCTAGCAAATCCTCAAAGGCTCAATTCTCTTGATGAACTGAGAGTTCTACCCCCTTCTGAGAACCTGAGAGCCCATTATGAAGTCACTTTGCAAATGATCTATTTACATGTGACACCAAGGCAAAGTCACCAGGTCACCAAAGACCAAGAACACTTTGCAGGCCAAAATATTTCATTTCTAAGAGGCTGTACAGCTATGGCATGATAGCATGATTTACCACTGATTTGTTTGATTGATAAATTATTATTCAGTTCCATACAAGTGTGTTCTACTTATTAACTAGCAAGAAGAAACAAATGTGAAAAAGATGAACTTAAAGTGAGTAATTCTGGGAAAAAAAAATTTTTTTTTTTGAAATGTACATGTCTGTCTCCCCTTCCTCCCCAAAATTCTGATTCAGTGGATCCAGAGTGTGACTCAGACATATCACACACACACACACTTAAATTGCATGACAGAGTCTGATTCACCTCTTCAGTTGAGAACTGATGGATTAGAATAGAACAATAATGGCAATTTTTCTGTCTTTAGAACAATCTCTTTATCCTTTTTTGAAAATTTATTTATTTAAATTCAAGTTAGTTAACATACAGTGTAGTATTGGTTTCGGGAGTAGAACCCAGTGATTCATTATGTTATCTGTAAGTAATGATACAGATACAGATACAGATAACACCCAGTGCTCCTCCTAATAAGTGTCCTTCATCCCATCACCCATTTAGCCAATCCCCCCCCACCTCCCCTCTAGCAACCCTCAATTTGTTCTCTGTATTTAAGAGTCTCTTATGGTTTGCCTCCCTCTGTTTTTATTTTTCCTTCCTTTTCCCTGTGTTCATCTGTTGTGGTTATCCTTTTTTATTGCCATATCCATTCCTACATCCCTGGTCATGGCACCTATTACCATATTTAACACAAAGCATGTTAAAGAAATAATCGGGATTATACATGGAAACTCAAGTCTATCATGTGATTTCAATTATAATACTTGGATTGCATAGCAAGGTAGGGACCCAGACATCATGAAAAATCAAGAATTCCATATTGAACATTGTGTTATGACCAGGTGAAATGAGGCTTAGTTCATACTGTTACTAAAATAAAGACATGAGGCTTACCTCTTAAGGAAGGATGTGTTATTCTAAAAGTATGATAAGTTCTCCGATTTCCCAGGAACACCAAGTTCTCTTAAGCACTTGTGGTTTGAATAATAAAGATGGACTATTTTAGAACAGATAATTCTTTCTACATTGTGACAAAGATTCTTTGCTTGACTAAACTTTATTAAGACTCCTTAACTTTCTCCCAAGGCCATGTGTGCCGTTCCTTGTCAAACTTAGTTTTTGCAAGAATCCTGCTCAGTCAGTTTAACCACAATTGTATTATACAAATACAATTATTTATAAACTAATTAACTAGAAAACAAAATTGTAAAATATTTTCCAGGACTTCTTAGAACGATTTTATTTTAAAATTGTAAGATATTGAGGGACACCTGGGTGATTCAGTCAGTTGAGCATTCACCTCTTGATTTTGGCTCAGGTCATGAACCCAGGGTCTTGGGATCAAGCCCCATGTCAGGCTCCTCATGGAGCATGGAGCCTGCTTGGGATTCTGTCTCTTCCTCTACCTCTCTCCCCCACTTGCTCTCTCTGTCTCTCTCTCCAGAATAAAAAAATAATAATAATAAACAAAATAAAATTGTAAGATATTTATTTATTTTTTTTTATTTTTTTAACATTTTTATTTATTTTTGAGACAGAGAGAGACAGAGCATGAATGGGGGAGGGGCAGAGAGAGAAGGAGACACAGAATCGGAAGCAGGCTCCAGGCTCTGAGCCATCAGCCCAGAGCCCGACGCGGGGCTCGAACTCACGGACCGTGAGATCGTGACCTGAGCTGAAGTCGGACGCTCAACCGACTGAGCCACCCAGGTGCCCCTAAAATTGTAAGATATTTAAAGTGTACATTGTGATGATTGATGTACCTGTACATTGTGAAAGGATTTTCCCCATCTAGTTAATTAACACATCCATCATATATTTATCTTTGGGGTGTGTGTGTGAGAGAGAGAGAACATTTAAATTCTACTCTCTTAGCAAATTTCAATTATACAATACACTGTTTTCAACTATAGTCATCATGTTTTACATTAGAACCTCAGAACTTACCTTAGAGTCTCAACATCTTTTAGCTGAAATTTTGTTAGTATTATCGGCGGAATTTAAATCTGGGAAAACTGACTTCAGAGCTCACCAACCTAACCACTGTATTATTTAGCATTTTGGCTCACATAAAGGGTTCATTGAGGACAAGAATGATCTTACTTATCATTGCATCCTGGGCCCCTAACCCAGTGCCCAGCACCCGATGCCTCAACAAGTGCTGGCTGAGAGATTGTGAGCAAACAATTTTCTGAACATTCAAGGTGTCGGTGGGAAAGGCTGCCTTTTAATGGTCTGACTTGCTCATCTTCAGGGCCATCCAGTCAGAAGCAAGAGTTGAATGACAATCTCTCAGGGATATGGAATAACATTCCTCTCTGAACAGAAAGTTGAACGATAAGACTTGTCTTTTTCAGGAGCTGAGATTCTGTGACTCTATGATTTCCCAATGGTCCTAAAAATGTGTTGTCCCAATGTCTTTCAGGAGAAAAATATATCCACCCATCTGTTAGGTGACCATCTCAGAATCCTCTAGGCAGAAGATAGTCATGGGGCTGCGGTTGCCTGGGACAAGGGAGAGAACGTGGGAGAAAGGGATATCCGGTGTAAAGGCAAGGACAAAGGAAAAGAAGAGGCAAGTGCTATGCTCGTGGGGCTGAAGTGACCAAGGACAGTGGGATGGAATGAAGACAGATGGTCTAGTAGGGCTAGCCAGGCCTCCTATACTTGCATTGTATTCAATCAAGAGAATTCATCTTGATTACTAAATTGTCTCAGCGATTCGAGATGGTAAAAGCATGCTAGAAATATTTGCTGAGCTGTGAGAAGGCTTCATTTAGGAAAAGAAAGTTTAGGCTGCTTAGGCTGCTAGTATGGATTTTAAAATATTTAAGCCCAGAAGAGCTTATTTAAACTCACGTCGTGACAAATATTATGTTCTTGATATAATAATTGATGACAAGGACTTTCAGTGTTTTATAGGGGCAAAAGGAGTCAGGATTACCAAAATACTGCCCGTGTTCCTATAGCTCCCGGTGGTTTTCCAAGCATATTCTAATAATAAAGATGATGATGATGATGATGGTAACAATAATAATAATAACAGCAGCCACAATAACATAATTTAACATTGTTAACATCGTTACATGTTCTGGGTACTTCCCTTCCCTTCCATGTGCTCTCTGTTAATCCTTAAACTTTTTATTTAAATTCCAGTTAGCTAACATATAGCGTAGTATTAGTTGCAATATAGCATAGTATCAGGTGTGCAATATAGTTATTCAACCCACTTCCATACAACACCCTGTGCTCATCACAAGTGCCCTCTTTAACCCCCGTCACCTTTTTAACCCACCCCCCACCTACCTTCCCTCGGCTACCATAAATTTGTTGTCTGCAGTTAATAGTCTGTTTCTTGGTTTGCCTCTCTCTCTTCTTCTTCCCTTTACTTGTTTGTTTTGTTTCTTAAATTCCACATGAGTGAAATCGTATGGTATTTGTCTTTCTCTGACTTATTTCACTTAGCATAATACTCTCTAGCTCCAACTATGTCATTGCAAATGGCATATTTCATTCTTTTTAATGGCCAAATTATATATATATATATATATATATATATGTATATATATATATATATATATATATATATATACATATATATATACACACCCACATCTTTTTTATCCATTCATCAGTCAATGGACACTTGGGCTGTTTCCATAATTTAGCTATTATAGATAATGCTTCTATAAACATCAGGATGTATCTCTTTGAATTAGTATTTTTGTAATCTTTGGGCTAAATACCTAGGAGTGCAATTGCTGGATCGTAGGTTAGTTCACTCCTACCAACAGTGCAAGAGGTTTCCCCTTTCTCCACATCCTCGCCAGTATCTGCTGTTTCTTGTGTTGTTGATTTTAGCCGTTCTGATAGGTATGAGGTAATAGCTGATTGTAATCACTTTGAGAAGTAAGTATTACTGGTTCCATCTTTCAATATATGCAAGAAGGGCTCCTTTGCCCTGGACCTCCAAGTTTTAGGGGGCTTCCCTCTGGATCTTCTCCAGCTATGCCTCTCCTCACAAGGCTAAGAGCTTGTAGGTCAAAGACATCTGCCCTGCAAACACTTGTAATCCCCTTCTAGACTATACCTTGGATCCCTGAACTCCTAAACTTTCTTTACAAACAGACTTGATCCTGCTTAAAGGGCCTATGTAAATTTCTTCTTTAGGTCCATCCTCCCTAGTATGCACAGCCTTCACCCCAAGATGTGACCTAGGGGTAACTGCCAGAGTTCAGGTAAAGATTGAACATGCAGGCTTTGGTGTGCAGGGCCATGTGCAGAAGCCTCTTCAAAACTGAGGTGGGAGAAGAGGAGACCTATTATAGGCCAAGAGAGGGACCAGTGCCCTTCTCTCATGCCACTACATTCCAGCGAGGAGCCGAGAATTTTAAATTTCAACCTAGACTTTCACATTGCAGTGAAATTATATTTGCCAAGGTAGGAGGATAGAATTTTATTTAAATGTATGTTAGCTGTAAATTTTAAATATCTGAGCTAAGTAAATTGTAGACATATAGTACATGGACTTCTGTCTTAATTCTTGCCCTGAGCCCCCAAGTATTATACATGGGCCTGGCTATTACTACCATTTAAAAAATATGGTAGTCATTCTGAGATAACAAGTGGCTGGTTTATGATCAGAAGCTGAAGTGGATTTGAGGCCAGCACTCTTTGACGTGAGTGCCAGTGCCCATCTCACCACACTGTGTTTCCTATCACATATGTCCTAACAGGACCCTCCCTTCAACTCAGTGAAGTGTGGTTACTTCTACTCCCGTTTGTGCAAATTGGTGAGGACTTCTGACTCATAAAGCTGAAGTGAGTGGCCCGAAGTTCATAGTACAGTCAGTCCTTAATCCGTCTTTTGGCTCTCAGTCCAAGGGTAATGTATTTTGATGCCTATGTCAGGTACTCCACCGTCTCTCACTATTTGCTCAGAAAATCCTGTTTATTTCACAAGACAGGTTCACCTATTCCTCTCACACTCTTCTGTCATCCCTTTTGTGTCATGTCAGCCTACATACATCCTAGGAAGGCAAAATAGCCATAGTTGAGATTTTTGGAACTCCTGACTAATTGCCAGAAATCCTCTGAGATCCCTTAATGTGGTTTACCTTTTAACTCTTGCAGTCTTTTCAGGAACATGCTATTAACATTTCCTTTAAAAAAAGGAAACCCAAACAGAGAAACATTAAGTACGTTTTCCAAACTCATAGCTAGTAATTGATGAGCATATTACTAGAACCCTAGTCTGTGACTTCAAAGTACGCATTCTTCACTTCTATGCTAATTTATTCTTCTCTTTTTCTTACAAGGCACATCCTCAAAGAGAATTTAGAGTGTCATTTGCATTGCCTGCCCATTAGCTGAAAGTTTTTATTACCATGTATGAGAATTCTCTAAAGACTATTAATAATTTTCACACTGAATCAAAATGAAAAGGTTAGATCATATTCTTCATTCCCTGATGAATAAGTGAAGACATATGACATTTTATAATACTACTAGCTAAACGCCCTGGAATTCTTACTATGTATAAAGGGCTGTGTGTAGCCCTTTGCAAAAACTATGGCCCTTAAGAACATAGTCATTCAATGAGGTAGGTATAATAATTGTCCTCATCGTATAAATGAGTAAACAGGTCCAAAAAATTGAAGTGATATGTCTTAGTCACATAGCAACAAAGGTGGGAACTAACAGAATTCTCTCCGACTCTGAAGCCAGTGCACTTGGACACGATGCTCCATTTACTCCATTTAATACTGGTTTGAATCTAAAATTCTTTAAATCTTAGACACTTAATTGGGTAAATACTCAGGTACATAAAAAAAAAAAAACAAAAACGGTGTGGCATATCAGATTTATCCCTGGCGATTCTAGATAGGTGATTCTAAATCATACCTTTAACACATGAAAAGATGTATAGTAGAGCTTTTAATTTTGTCATAAAAATTCATCCCAATTTTGAAATTACATAAAAGTAGTAATTCTACATCCCATGTTGTGAAATGACCATTTTCTTTGATCAAAACCAGTTTTGGCCAGGGAGAAATCTGATTTTTGCTTTGGTTCTTCATCTGTGCCAGCTGACATGGGGCTCTCATCAGTGCTTTGAATTGAACTAATGATCAGTTTAGACTCACTCAACAAGAAAGGTGATGCTCTACCTGCTCTTCTGGAGTAAGAATAGAGTTCAATAAAAAGGACCTGAGACTAGGAAGGGGATCATAATAATGAGAATTTATTTATTAAATGATGCCAGGCCATATTCAGCACTCCATATATATGGAATGGGCAAATAAATGATATCTTTTTACGTTCTTTAAATCTTATGTCAGTCATAAGTGACAAGCTGAGTCAGTGCTGATTTCTACCCAGCAAAGTAAGAATATTCTATTGACTCAAATAGGTCGAGAATTGACCCTATTTTGACAAGAGCGGTTTTGCATCAAAGCAGAAGCTACATGGTGATCACTTGTCAGAGATCTCACAGGAAACTTTCTTATAGTTGTGTTAGGTGAGCTTTATGGCCACTCCAATTCTGAGATTATGTGAGTCAATGATTTCTCGATGAAGAGTAAAAAATGCATTAAAACAAAAACAGACTTGTTTATCTTTAAGATGAAAAATTCTCAGAATTTCCTGGGGCACAGTTTCCAGGATCATAAAGGGCTATTTTTCTCATGCTGCTGAAAGCAGTAAGGTGGGAGTTGAGAAGTGACCTGCTATTACCAGCTTAGCCCATTTGAGACTTGCATCATATCGTCAGATGTGTCATCTCTGTTAAATGTTACTTCCCAGAACAGTGCCCTAGAACAGGCTTAAAACATTCAATGAATCATGGGAAAAGTTTCCTTGTGAAAGGATTACTAATAAAACCTAAGTTAATGCTAATTTACATTTGGGTGGTTCATCAACAATTCCTAGTGCTTTCACATGTATTATTTGGTTCACATATATGTCTGAGATGGATATTTCCATCTTCTTTATTTCATAGAGGAGGATAGTAGGTCTTAGCAAAGGTAGTAACTTGTCCAAGATCTCAGAACTAGTAAATGTTTAAAATAAGTCTTGAAGAAAGGTTCCTGGGATCAGGACTCATTTTTGCAAAAAATGCATTTTCATGTGAGTCTGATGCAGTGATCAGTATGGTTATCAGCACCAACTGTCTTAGCCCTTTACCCAGGGTTCTCATCAACTGAAAGCTCGCCAGATCTGGTTCCAGACTGAGCAGAATCCATTCACTGATCTTGGTTAGCAAGGCTTACGCAAAAACCCACAGTCTGCAGTGATGTATGGCTTTCTTGGGAGCCCCAAATTTTATGGTACAAGGCGACCTAATGGGAGAGTTAGCTGAATATCTATTGGGAATATACCTGTTCTCTGTTGGAAGCTTCTTATTCAAGTTTCCTAAGGAGAAGGTCCCCAGCATCCTCACACTGAAAATGAGGATCCATGAGGATATCTTAAGAATCCATTTGTGCAGAAGCTGGGCTGTCTCTGATGCTTTAGCCATGATTGCTTTGTCTCCAAACATAGTTTAGAGGCCAAGTAGAGCTATCTGGATCAAGAACTAGAGACCTCCATTGCAGTCAGTATCAGAGGCCTACTTAGCTAGTGATGCCATCAACTTCACACCATTGTCCAAGGGAAGGGCAGCATTTGCACTTCTTATTATGCCAAATATTAGGAAGTAACCTACTTATCCTGAATCGAGTTTTCAACCAACCATTCTTTATTTATGCTGTTTGCTAACTGCTTCAAGGACTCTTGACTATTTGAAACGACAACTTCAAAGAACCATTCTATGGTAACAAGATCACCGGAAGCTCCTCTTGCCTTTGGAGTTCATGAGCTAGCAGGCATTCTCTACAACACCAATGGACATAGTACCCTTGGCCCGGAAAGAGAGTGCAGCAGAGAACTGACATTTATCTTCCTGTAAATGAATAAAAACAGCCAGAATCTATTCCAGATGGACTGGTCTGGGGACAGGGATTATGATATTGCCCAGGGATTTGAACTCTAGGGTCAAACAGAGCTCTTATCAATCATAACTCTGCCATTTCCTACTAGTGTTGGACCACATATCTGTCTTCATTAAACTTCATTTTTCTTAAGTGGGAAAAAAGCAGATTCATTCATCAACTTACTACTTTTTTTCCCCTGTAATACTCTAGAAATAAATTAGGTGCTAGATTTACCATGGTAAATACTATAAACACCTCATTTATATTCACATAAATTTATTACTAGGTTTGTTTTGTGAATTAAACCGGATCATGATGTAAAGCAGTTAGTATAGGGCATGGTCCAAGGTTTTTTTCAACTAATATTAGTAAACTCAGAAGGTATAAAGAACTCTTAAAAATACTGAAAGGGTAATTACACTTTTTCTCTGTGGCTCCTAGGGATATATTTAGGACAAATGAGGGGGTAAATAGTATGGGAGTAAATCTGAGCTTGATAAAAATAAGAGGTTTTAATAAAGTTCCCCATTAGTGATGGCCTTCTCACTCAATAGGTCCAAGAAGCATGAATACCCATTAGGTATCCTGCAGAGACAATTCCTCTATTGAGCGTAAGGATTATAGCCATAAGTGTCTTATATTTTTTAACTATAATAATAATTCTTACTGAGTTCATTATGTGTTATGATTATGTACCATACCATGAGCATTGAAAGCATATATTATCCATGAATTCCTTGAATCCCTACAAAAATTTGAAGTGGGTAAGCAGAATCCTAATGTAACTAATGAGGAAGGGAAGATAAGCCAGAGAAATTCAAAACTTGCCCAAGTTCAAACAGGTATCTGGTGAAGGAGCTAGAAAATCTTGCTGTAGCCCCAGATAAGAAATAAATAAAAGAGAAATGTCTCTGAATTGAAGAGGGAGTAGAGGGTTCTCACTTGTTGTGCCTGCTTTCGTGCTATTCAGGCAACCCGGAGAACTTCCCAGAGTTCCTTAGAATAACATTTAAAGACCATTTAAATGCTACTACCTACTTCAGATGAGACTTTTAAGAAAAAATAAGAATTATTTAGTAATAAAAAACGTACATGGTTACAACAACAGCTTCGTGTTCTGAAGTAATTATGAAAATAGATTATGATTTTTATTAAAGTTTTTATATAACAAAATTGGCAATGCTGTTAGTCTTCCAACAGTGACTTTTTGTTTAAAGGTTGCTGTGTAGGGGCACCTGGGTGGCTCAGTCAGTTGAGCATCCGACTTCGGCTCAGGTAATGATCTTGCGGTCTGTGGGTTCGAGCCCCGCATTGGGCTCTGTGCTGACAGCTCAGAGCCTGGAGCCTGCTTCTGATTCTGTGTCTCCCTCTCTCTCTGCCCCTCTCCCACTCATGCTCTCTCTCTCTCTCTCTCTCTGTCTCTGTCAAAAATAAATAAACATTAAAAAAAATAGTTTTAAAAAAGTTTGCTGTGTATGCTGGTTACTTCAAGAGATTACAGAGGAAAGAAAAAAAGAAAAAAAATACATATTCTTATGGCATAATGGAGCAAAATGGAACACAAGATTATGTTTATGACATTACTGCCAACATGTGAAACTGCATCAATGTGTATGGATAATGGATAAACTAACGAGAAGTTTCCTGAAAACTGTGGGTGACAGTTTTTGTTTTGGATTTCTATGGTGATTCTTATTTTATTTTGCAATAAATAATTATTAAAAAGCAATGTAATTGGCCTGTGATGTCCAGAAATCTCTGAATCACTCATTCAATATGTGACACTTTTAACCAATGGTTTCTGTCACAAGATGCCCTTGATTCTGTCCTTTGTTCTTCATGGGAACTTTTTTTTTTAATTTTTTTTTTCAACGTTTATTTATTTTTGGGACAGAGAGAGACAGAGCATGAACGGGGGAGGGGCAGAGAGAGAGGGAGACACAGAATCGGAAACAGGCTCCAGGCTCTGAGCCATCAGCCCAGAGCCTGACGCGGGGCTCGAACTCACGGACCGCGAGATCGTGACCTGGCTGAAGTCGGACACTTAACCGACTGCGCCACCCAGGCGCCCCTCTTCATGGGAACTTTTAATGACAAAGTGGAAATGCTCAGGACAATTGAGTAAATGCCCTCCAGCCTGCATCCCTTTCTCTATGATTTGGGCCTGTATATGGGCTAGTTTCCTGGTCAGTTTAGGGCTATTTTAGGAGAAGAGTAAGTCTCCATCCTTGAGGAAAATGTGTCAAAGTGACCTATAGATATTGGAGAAGGAAGAGAATGCCCTAAAGGCAAACTTATTACATTAATGCTTTTCACTTAGCAAATCTCAAATTCATGGCCAGTTTATACCTGAGAACAACTACTACTTCTCTCCTTATCCACCTTCTTATTTTTTCTCTATTTTGTATATCATACATACAAAAGAGTATATATAATACACATGTACAAGTTAAATAATAATAGCAACACAAATGCTCATATGTCTATCAGATAGTTTAAGAAATAGCACAAGCTCCGTCTTTGAAACCTTTTATGTGCCTCTTCCCTAACTCCCATTTTTTTGCTGCAGCTTAGGCTGCCTGGTCCCACCTACTGCACCCCCTTTTTCCTCTCCTCCTGCAAAGACCTTCATGCAACCACAGACTAGACACATTTCTTCAGCTGTGGAGGAATTACATTTGTTCTTCCGTTCTCTGCCCTTTGCTAAATAACACTGTTTTCTTTTGTTATTTTCAGGCAATCTAGAAGTTAGTGTGGGACTCTTAGTGCCATTAGGATGTTGAATACATGGTCTTGAATATGTTCAACCTAAGTTTTTATTTTTTTCTCTCACAGTTTAAAAATTACATATACATATCAGGCCGCCCACTATATGTCAAGCAGTGGAGAAACAAAGAAACAGATATCAATATTGTTCTTTTTAGAGAATGGAATCTTGCCATTTGCAACGACATGGATGGAGGTAAGGAGTATAATGCTAGGTGAAATGAGTCAGTGAGAGAAAGACAAATACCGTGTGATTTTGCTCATATGTGGAATTTAAGAAACAAAACAAACAAGCAAAGGTAAAGAGAGAGAGAAAGGGAGAGAAACCAAGAACCAGACTCTTAACAATAGAGAACAAACTGGTGGTTGCCAGAAGGGAGGTGGGTGGGGTTTTGGGTGAAATAGGTGAAGGGGATTAAAAGGGCCCTTATGACGATGACCACGGAATGATGTGTAGTATTGTTGAATCACTATATTGTACACCTGAAACTAATATAACACTGTATGCTAACTCTACTGCAATTAAAATTTAAAAAAACTTAATTGAAAAAACCCAGATATCCATTTTAGACACAAGGATAACCAGGACCCAATTCTTTGCTCTCAGGGCGCTCCAAACCAGAAGACATATATTGTTTTCTTTTTTTTCCTCCTTTCTTTTCTTTTCTTTTCTTTTCTTTTCTTTTCTTTTCTTTTCTTTTCTTTTCTTCTTTCTTTCTTTTTTTTTTTAATCCTAAAATGAGCATACCTTCAAAAAACTCTTTCCAAGGTCCCTGATGGGAATATATTTTCATTGCATTGTGATCAAGCCACTCTGCTGCCTTCTGTGGCTGTAAAAGTGATGGTCTGCTCTAACAGGAGATTTATAATGCTCTCTCAGGACTGGGTCAGACAGGGGTCAGGCAGGGGTGGGCTAGTGCTAGGGTGGAATTGGGGAAAAGACAATGAGAAGCTAGAACCTAAAATAGAACTACCCATTGTGCTTAGGGAACAAAGTTAGAATGACCACAGACTTTTGTTGTTATTGTTTTTCCAATCATTCATTTACTATTTGCTAATTATGTGCCAGGCACAGCATTGTGTACCGGATGTATACGTAGACTCAGGCCATTCCATTAGGAACTGTTGCTGCCCCCATTTTGAAATGTCAGAACCGAAACTCGGGCTCAACCTGTAACTCAAGTTTACTCAGAAGCTGCAAAACTAGGTTTAATCCCAGGACTCTCTATCCCCAAAGCCCCACATCTCTCTCATTTTAAAATTTCTTTAGGGTTTTTTTGCCTTCAGTTTTTGGAATTTAAAGAATTTGAGATATAATTGACATATGACATTAATTTCAGATATACAACATAAAGATTTGATAATATACATATTGCCAAATGATCGCTATCTTAGCCATTATATTACGAAGGCTTCACAAACAATTTCAGCTGACACAGAGGACATGTTCATGTCTCAAGAGCGTGGCAGCAAACAGATGGTGGTTCAGGCAATCCATGGACCTCATAGATAAACATGGAAGAACTGAAGCCCAGACAGCCCAAACCGAGGGCAACCAGCGATATGACCCACACAACAGATGTCCACCAATATTGTTGGGTGACTGCCACTGGGCTCCATTTCTGGAACAGGTAGGGTTGAGAGGAGGAGAGCAGCAAAGAGCATACCCCACTAGGGCAAGACCAGAGGGTTGGGCTACTGGGCAGGTGACAGGGCGGGGGCCTCAGGCTGGAGAAGCTGCCTTGGTCAGAACAGGGATCTTGGGCTTGTGGAACGAGATTCAGGAACAATGAGGTACAAGAAGAATGAAACCCAGAAGCCAGTCTTATTCTTTGATGACTCAGTCACCCAGGGCTGGGCTGGGCCACAGAGCCTATTTTTAAGCATTAAATGGCTCACATCCCAGGAAATCAGCGCCTGGGAGTCTGGCAACTGGAACGATCGGATAGTTTCCTGAGCTCTCTAGAGGCATCTTTCACAACTTCGGTAGTTCTCTTCCAGTGTTGAAACAGGTATTCACAAAAAGCTTAACTTTATATTGACTCAGAGTTCCTTTTCTTAAGAAATTCTGAAAAGTTTTCAGCATGTGTCCATGTGGATGTGTTTTGTTAAAGGAACGTTTTTATTGGTCTGGCTTCCACTTCCTTGATCTGGACTATTATTATTAATTAAAATTGCAAAGTCAATGCCTCAGCTTACCTTTGTTCTCTCAGAGAGACAGGAGTGACCTGCCCCAGAAGGACTGGGTATATTGGCTATAGTAATGCCTACATTGCTGAAGTATGGAGAAGAATTTAAAATGAAACAGGGTGAGATTTCTTAGAATGTGAGTAGGCCTCAGTTCTAGAACAGGTTTTGGCCACATATTTGTTTTTATTTTATTTTATTTTATTTTATTTTATTTATTTTATTTTATTTTATTTTATTTTATTTTATTTTATTTGTGCATCTTTAAAATTTTACAGCAATTTTCTTTTCATGCTACAAACGACAAGCACTTACAGTAGTGTTGCAGGAGATGACTGTAGAGGAAAGGAAAGTGGTGGGGAGTTTCCAGCTGTAGGTAAGCAAGGTATCTGCCATGTAAGTCACTCCCCCACAACCTCCGAAAAAGCAATCATTGCTCTCTATTATTTGTGTGTCTGGATCCTTTTCATGAGAACTTGGAAAAGCATTCAGAGTTTGGGTTAGTGAAGAATGCAAACAGTTGCCATACACATTCTAGTGCCAGAGTTGGATCAGGGAGTGACACCTGACTTCAGGCTTATCTGGGGTAAGACACCATGGTTTCCTTGCTTACTTGTTGATAGAAGTCAAATTCAATTCATTTTCATTTAATTCAGCTCATTTATTAAGCATTAACTGAACACCCGCAGCATGTCAGCTATGAGCTCACAATGTAGCAAAAGAGATGCTTGCAAATTAATGAGAATACAGTATGATGTATGATAATCTGGGAGGATTACATGAATGAGTGAATACATAGGAGAAGCTTTTTAGAGAATGCATAGTGATGTGGTTTGAAGTGTTGGAGTTTGGAGTAAACAGCCAAGAAAGAATTCTTGAGACATCGTCAGCGCAAAAAGGTAGTTTTATTAAAGGACCCATGGGCAGAAAGAGCTACACTGGGGTTGTGAAGAGTGACTGATTATATACCTTCAGGTTAGAGGAAGTTAGGGATAGTGTAAGTCTCTAAGGAGTTTTGGAAACAAAGGTTCCAGGACCTTGAGGGACTAGCTGCAGTTAGGAAAAGGTCATTTGTTACTGTTCAGTAAAAACTCAGTCATGAGACCCTTAATATGTATATCATGTGGCCATAAGCTTGGAGTATGATTGCCAACATATATCTTGGGGGGTAAAGATAAAGGAAGTTTCCAAAGGAATTTTTCAATGTTAAAGTAGGATCCTGGGGGGTCGGGATAATGTTAAGCTAAGATTCCCTTTTGCCCTTAGCAAAGTGTCATCATTGAGGCAGTTGAGCTCCTAGAGGAATGTCACTTTGCCTGTTACAAGGACTTGTCAATGGACATAGGCAGTAAGGAAATTTAATTTTTTTTTCTTTTGCCTTTGGTTCCCATATAATTCATAGAAATTGTCACAAAGTAGGCATTAACAGATATGTGTTAGTTGCATAGATGCACAAATGGATTACAAGATGTGCACAGGCATACTCTCTGTTCTTTGGAACTGATAGTATGATCTTTGGAACATATAATAATATTTTTGGAACTTAGAATGTAATAGTGGGGTAAGATAAGCTTGGGGTCCTAGACCTGAGATCACACTTTAGCGGTGAGAAAACCCATGGAAGACATCAACTAATTCATGGGAATTTGCAAAACTTTACCAGCCATGTTTGACCAGCCACATTTTACAGACATGTCTTCTGGTAGGAAATAGTTAGACAGCAGTCTCAATCCAGGGCAGCTTTCAATGTCTTAAACAAGAACTATCTAGCAAAACAGTATTTCCTGATTCTTGTGCTTGAAGGCTCCCCCTCTTTTTCTGTTCATGTTTTAGGAATACACAAGAACTAAGTTATCCACTGGGTGTTTTCCTAGCTTGGGCAAGAAGAAGCATCTGCTTCAGTTTCTTTGCTTTTCTGATTCCCACTACTGTTCTTTTTTTTTTATATATATTTATTTATTTTTGAGAGAGAGAGCATGAGAGGGGGAGGGTTGGATGTAGGGGTACAGAGGATCCAAAGCAGGCTCTGTGCAGTCAGCAGAGAGCCTTATGTGGGGCTCGAACTCACAAACCATGAGATCATGACCTGAGCAGAAGTCGAAATTGGACACTTAATCGACTGAGCCACCCAGAAACCCCACTACTGTTCTTAATTAACCCTTTTCTCCCAAGATGTGGCCCTAAGATGGTCTAAGAGACATCATCAAAAATAAAACAAATCTGGAAGATTCAACTCCTGAACAAAAAGAGTCAGACCTACATTTATTTCCCATATGTCTACTTTATTTCGCAAAGAAATAAAGACACACTGGTGACAAGATTAGGCAGTATGGCATAGGTTATATGGGAGAAGAAATATGTTTCATGTGCCTTGGAATCAGAAGATAGATTCAACACTTTCCAAAATGTACAAATTTCAGTTTGTTGTTAGTTTTCCTGTGGAGAGAAAATAGCAACAGATGAAAATTGCTGAGGCCATAGACGTTTTATTAGCATCCAAACTTCGCTAATGAACCCTCCCCCCCCAGTAATGTACCCAAGTCTCTCCACTTATTGGTGTTTTTAAAAGGGGGTGGGTGACTGCAATTTAGAAATACTTGAGCAACTGGTGCTGGTTATGTGAGGATGATGCTCAAAATATGTCACAATCAGTTTATATCCCTGAAAACATATTTCATGAATTTCTAATAAAAGGAGACTCGCTTAGAAACCCTTTTTCCATAAATGATTTTGTCTTAAAGTCACATTTTGCACTTTCCATCAAATGTAACTTTTCATAAAACTATTTTTTCTGATAAGAAAAAAACCAGGACAGTATGCCATATATATATTAGGTGTTTGTTTTCACTCATGTATGTTTTGAAAATACTTAAAAGGATCTATACGTTTCTATACATTCTAGTATATCATACACCATCTTCTATTAAAATTTTTTTAAAATGTTTATTTTATTTTTGAGAGACAGAGACAGAGCGTGAGTGGGGTAAGGGGCAGAAAGTGGACAGACACATAGGATCGAAAGCAGGCTCCAGGCTCTGAGCTGTCGGCACTTAACTGACTGAGCCACCCAGGCACCCCTTATATTTTTTGATCTGACGCTAACACATCTTTCAGATGATTACTTTGTTACCTTTAAGCTAATTTTGGCTACTTGATTTTCAAATTCAATTTTTATTATAGCTCCAAAATATATTTTGTTGAGAAGTCACCCTCTGAAACAGAACAATTTCTTCAGGATTTTTAGTTATTGTCGCCTTTTGTGCCAATAATTAGGGGGCTCTAACGTATCTAAACTTAATGGTTAAAGCTGAACAAGTAAATCTAGTTCATTCTAACATATGACTGGACTGGCATGCCTAACAGGAGGGATGTTCCTTGTCCCTGGAAATAATCGAGCGTAGACTCTGAGATGACGTGAATTATTTGCAGAGGGAGTTCAAGCAATAGATTAGTAGGTGGAAGTTGAATGAGGTGCCCCTCCAATTTCCTTCCAACTCAAAGATTCTCAGATTCTTTGCTTTACTCTTACTGCCAGAATGTGTAGAGATCCAGTGACACTAGCAACCCCAAATTTTACATATTCATCATATTCACATATTCATTATTCCCCAAACCACTTTCTCTAGTGGACATATAATTGTCGTAACACACAATTACACCTTAAACACAGAAAAGAAAAACATTTCAGTACTTACCGAACTTCAGAACAAAAGAAGCAATCATTGCCATAAGTTTTGCCGTCAGATCCACAAATTGGTGCATATATTTCATAACAAAATCCCTCTTCTCTCCGTGGGAACTTCTCATATTTACTGCAGTCAACCTGGAAATAATAGTAAAAGCCTTCAACCGAATCTTTATTCCCAAGATTTAGGATTTCCCAAGCAAGCCTAGAGGGCTCCCCAATCATTTGTTTCCTAGTCTAATGGTCATTTGTTTCCTATTCCTCCTCAAATGCCTTTGAGATATATCAAGTGTGAAGATTTCTTACATCAGATATAAAATCATGAGTGATAAACTTCTTTATGGCAGCTTGTAACCAAATCACTATTTATTTAAAAATTAAAAATTTAAATTTAAAAACATCCACGGCCAATTCACAGATGTAACCATGCCCATGGGGTTAGTGTTCTACACATCCTGCTATTCCTCTCTTTTTCTTAAAAAATTCTATCTGAATGCAAGAGTGAGATGTATTATAGGGATACCTACTATAGTTTTAAGAACTAGCACATCATTAGCGACTTTTACCATTCATTATTGGTAACAAATGACTTGTTATACACTTAACCAGCACACAGACAGTCACATGTATTTTACTCTTGTAAGTTGAGAACCACTGTTCTATATGCAGGAGCAAAGCCAGCGTGTAAAGCTCTCTGCAGGAGCAAGGATGCAATCACCAAGAAAGAATTTTCTGGGTTTTTCATCTATGAGCAAGCTGAAGAATGTGAACAGGAAAAGTCAAACACATCAGGATTCAAATCCTGATGTGCTCTGGGATATGACCCTGGGATAATCATTTTACTTCTTTAAGCTTTGATTTCTTTACCTGCCAAGTGAGGACAATAATAACTACAGTGTAAGGTTAAAGCAAAAAATATATATAAGCAAGAAGATACATGTAAAATGCTTAGCACTTTGTGACATGCTATTATCTTTATCCCTTGGCCTACACAAACTCCAGCTCTATTCAGAAGACTCTACCTTTCCAGTTTTTCTGACTCTGAATTCCACATGTAAGATTTTACGATTTGATTATCTCCACTTGGATAGCATGAAATATGGTCAAACTTCAAGTTAAATTCATCTTCCCCTTCAGCTATGTTCCGTTAATTAATCATTTCATTCCTTTGGTTGCTTTACACCATGCACCTTCTAAGTTTTAGGGCTGAGCTGAGAGCTGGCAATACAGAGATTAGTATGCGTGACAAAATGGCAGAAGGACCGCAGGGCCTAGTGGAGTATGGTGGAGAATGGAAATTACAGGGCCCCTGGTGAGTATATTTCAGCATGACTTCACTTCTTGCCTGCTCAAACCCCAGTACCAGGACTCAAGGTGATATGTACAAGGAGACTCCCAAGGCTTCCTCTTCATGAATCTTTTTCATTCTCAAGCAACCAGGAAATCATGAGAATAGAATAGAGAATCCTATTATTCTCTTTAATAGGTAAAACAAAAGATTCAAAGAGATGAAAGAGCTGCCTGGGCCCCAGAATCACACAGCTGAAAAGTCATGGAGCTTGGTCTAGAACCCAAAATGCTTGACTCCTGGTTTAAAGTTTTTACCACCACAGCTAGAATTTCTCAACAATAGTTATTACTTAATATGAGTCATAAAGGGAAGGTTCAGTTAATATCTTCATTCTCTAAGATAAAGAACAAAGATGTGTCTGACCCATTTAACAATTACAACAATCATGACTTGTCCTTATTGAGCTTTACTACGTGCCAGGTACTTACGCTCACCCCTCTTCAAGCGTTGTGGCTTTAAGTCTCACAATAAGCTTATGAACCCAGTATTATGGCCCATGGCCACACAATCAGGGAGCTAGAATACAAACTCAGGACTTTATAACTCGAATGCTAGGTATCTAACCACTTTGTTCTATTATGTCCCGTTCAGAAAGGTCTCTTAATAGTTTTTTAAATAAAACCAGTCTTGATACTTAAACACTTCTTCAAACATGTAGCAATTTAATTAATGTATAGTAGCAAATGTTTCCTTATTGATACTGGCTTTAAAATTACCTAGAAGTAGGACCTTTATATCAAGATGGATGTACTGACCTGTTGAGGGCGTGTGGCACATTCTACATCTGTAAGAAAAACAAAGACAAGAGAAACTAAATTAAACTCTGGAAGAACCTCATCTTAGTAGAAAAATGGTCTTTTATTTATGTTTCAGCTCTCAGACTGTCAAAAATATGAGTCTCTTCAGAGCTGTGTATCAATATGATATCAAAGGTTGAAGCTTAGCACATATTTTTTTTTTTCTTTTTTGGAGTGGGATTAGAGCATAGCCAACTACTATAATAATGAAGAGAAACTACTATAATACTGAGAAGTTCTTTCCTACCTCATAATCAGAATTTAGGAAATATTGGGGGAAAAAAAAAACACCAGAGAAGTGGTTTTATATTTAGGGAATGTCTGCTGTTATGTAGCAGGAATACGTGGCAGTTGAAAATTCTAGGGAGGCAAAGTTCAACTCAATGAAAAATAATAATAGTTCATGTTGCCAAACAATGGATGAGACTGTTTTATGAAGAAATGGCATCCCCATAAATGGTGATATCAAGTCAAAGCAAAGTCTGGATGTACACTTACCAAAGAAGTTACACAAAATATTTATATGGATGAGACTTTGGTCTCAGCTAACCATTTAGCCCCAGAATCGATAGTATCTCAGCCCCAGAGATAGTATCATTTAGTGATTTATTGGTAGAGACAAAATAATGCATTTCAAAAAACCTGCCTTATTATCTATGTATCTGTGTTTATCCCAGAATTCTGTGAACAGAAGACAACATGAGCTATTAGTATCGGGGAAGGGTGGGTATAATAAGGGAGATACTCACTGAAGATGGATGTCAAAGCCAAAGCCAAGAGCAGGGCAAAGGCTGTTGCTTTCATGCTGCTGAAGTGGCCAAGGGCAGTCAGAAGGAGGCAAAACCAGTAACTTTCTGCCGTCTGCTCTGCCCACTTGGGTTCTACCTTATATATTGACAAGAGTTCCTGCCTCAATTGTGAAGTAACTATTTCCAGAAACAGAATCCTGGGAGGAGGTCAGAGACATATGCTAGTATGGGAATTCTTTTATTGTGAAATCAGATGGTTGCTCATGTTTGCTCATTTTAATAGACCATAGAACCCAATAAAACTGTTATTTCTTTGTTTCTTTACATACTTGAAAGATGGAGTGCTTTCACAGCTGTTATATGATTGGATCTTCATAACAAATCTGTCAGTTACTACAATTTTCTTTGTTTTACAGATGAGAAAGTGAAGTCAGAAAGAAGTTAAGTCATTTCACCCAGTTTACTACATATTCTTGGTTGCACTACTTTTCCAGGAACACTCACCAGCATGGCAGCTTTCTATGTTTCCCCTCTTTTGACACTTTCCCAGTTTCCCCTATCTTCTTTCCTCCTATCTTCTCCAGCACCAAATGGGAAATATTGCCAGTTGAGACTCTAGACTGGGCACAGAGAAAAGGTATCAACACCCAAGTCTTTATTCAGCAGTAACAAGCAATGATTTATGCTCTTAGCAGGGGGATACTTTCTCCAAGATTCTAAATTTGAGGAGATGGTAAAATGGGTGGACTTGTTGAATAGTCACTCCTCATTTAATGCCAGATCTCTGGTGGAATTTCCTCATCAAAGAACCTTGGAAGAAGGGATTCCTCAAAGGCAATAATAAAGAGCTATGTGACCATCTTAACCAATAATGGATTTATTGGCTGCAGTGGCTTGACTGTACCTGAAGCACAGGCTCAAGGTTCAAGAATGAGATGTTGGGGTGCCCGGATGGCTCAGTCAGTTAAATGTCAGACTCTCGATTTCAGTTCAGGTCATGATTTCAATGGTCATAAGATTGAGCCCCATGTTGGGCTCTGCACTGGATATGAACCTGCTTAAGATTCTCTCTTTCCCTCTCCCATCTCCTGCTCATGAGTGAGTACCCTCTCTCTTTCTCTCTCTCGAAAAAAGAATGAGATGTTGACTTTTCCATGGGCTGTAGGTACATGCAAGTCCAGTGACATCTTATACTAATACAATAATTTTTAATAGACAAGCCACCAATCATTTGGTCGTGGTTTAAATACATTTAATTGTGCTTTATCAAACTATTTCTCATTTGAAATCTTTGATAAAGGCTACAAGGACACTTATTTTGAAATGTGCCAATTTTCAAATAGAGCAACTCTATGAGAAGACCTTGCAAGCAGCTCATGCAGTTTTGGTAGACAGTTGTAAGACACTGTTTATACCACCAATGGAAGTGGTGTCAAAGACTGAGAGACTGAAATTCACAGTTGCTTCCCTTCAAAAGGATAAAGACAGCTGGAACCTATGCCGGTCTGGGGGGTCAGACATCTTAATACTACTGAGAGTTGAAACTCTAAGAGTCTTGCAGAGCTAAATTCATTGCCAGCTTCACCATTCCCTACATGACCTTGGGCCAGTTCTTTATCTCCTAATAACTTTAGTTTCTTAATGTTCATTTAGTCATTCAGTAAACATTAATGAACATTTACTCTTAGAAACTATATTACAAATTAAAGAGCCCAAATGTCCATCAACTGACAAATGTATAAAGATGTGGTACACACACACACACACACACACACACACACACACACACTGGAATATTACTTGGTATTCAAAAAGAATGAAATCTTGCCATTTGCAACATAATGGATAGAACTAGAATGTAGTATGCTAAGTGAAATAAGTCAGTTGGGATAGGGGTTTAGTGAGGCAAGTACTATTTGAGGGAGAGTTTGTCTAGATCAGAGCCTGATACTTGGCTTTGGTTATAAGAGTGTGAATGCAGAAGGGAGAAGAGAAGGGAAAGAGGATGATCTAGAAGGAACAAATTCACATACAGTTACAGGGCCATAACGAGAGAGTCTCTAGAGAATAAGGCAGTCATCTAAATTGAAACTCAAGAAAAGACTTGAATCTCAAGATTTTAGACACAAAATTAGAGGAGAACTAATATAGAGGTGACTCTGTGGAGGATGTCGGAAGGCTGGGCTGGGTGGGATTATAATTGCTTAAACCTCTTCTGTTTCTGGGGAAGACTGGCCAGAGTTTAGGACCTGTTGATGTGTACACATGCACGGGTTAAGTGGTCACCTCTGGAGGAGAAATGTTGCAGGATCTGGGAATCAGGAAAGCTTTGACACTAAGTCACCTGAGCTTTTCAGAAATGTCTTTCAACACAATGGTAGTACTTTCCTTCTAATAAGCAAGACTGTTTAGGCAGCACTGAGTTATAGTGGAATAGAAAAAAAAAGCCTAAAATGTCACTATGAAGTTGAGTTTCCCTCCCCCCACCCCCCGCCCCAAGGAATTCTGAACTATTTTCAGTATGTATTGGGGGTGGGAGAGGCGGGGAGAGCCTTAAGGTTTATTTGAGAATTTACTTAAGAATTCAGCCCAGTGTAGCATATCCTTCCCATATTCTCTTGTTATTTCACATTAGGAAGTCACTTCTGTGCCTGTACTTTGCATTCTCAGAGGAACAGGTTTATCAGGTTACTGGTATCTGCTTTGCATAACAATTAGGAAGAACACATTTTTAAATTTTAACTCTTTGTTTTGAAATAATTGTTGCAAAACTAAAACAAGGAACTTCTTTACCTCAAGACTCCATTCAAATTTTGCCATTTGTGTCCACAATGCCTTTATAACAGACTGATCCAACCCAACCTGATTTAATATTGTTATGATGGCAGTAGTCTCTACCAAAGTCTTAGCTGCCCTTTTTGGAAAAATGAATAAGTCCATCCTAAAATTCGTATGGAAATACAAGTTACCTAGTATAGCCAAAACAATCTTAAAAATGAAGAAGGCTGGAGGACGCACACTTCTCAATTTTAAAATTTACTACAAAGTTATAGTAGTCAAGACAGTGTATAACAATTGAAGATCAAAAATAAACTTTTTTTATTTATGGTCGGTTGATTTTTGACAAAGGCAAATTGCCAAGACAACTTACTGGAGAAAGAATAGTCTTCAAAAATTCATGCTGGGACACTAAGGTTGGACACTTCATCTTGTATAAAAAAGTATAACAGAAATTAACACAAAATGGATCAAAGACTAAATATAAGAATGATAACCTTTGAAGTCTTAGAAGAAAACATAGGCATGAATCTTTGTGACCTTTTAATGGGCAATGGCTTCTTAGATATGCTACTAAAAACAATAAACAAAAGGGAAAATAAATAAGTTGATTTTATCAAAATTAAAAACTTTTGTTCTTCATTAGACAGCCCAAAGAATGAGAAAATATTTGCAAATCATAGTTCTCATAAAGGACTAGTATTCAGAATATATAAACAGAATATATACAGCTCAACAATACCAGACAAATAATCCAGTTAAAAAATGAGCAAAGGATTTTGAATAAACATTTTTCCAAAGAAGATATACAAATGGCCAATAAAGGCAGGGAAATGCAAATCAAAGCCAAAATGAGTACGATTTCACATCCATTATTAGAATGTCTAAAAAAAAAAAAGACAAGATGTTTAAGATGTAAAGAAATTGGAACCCTCATACATTGCTGGTGGGAATGACAAATGTCATAGCAGCTGCTTTGGAAAAGAGTTTGTTAGGTCCTCAAAAAGTTAAATGTAGAGTTACCCTATGGCCTAGAAATTCTACTTCTGGTATTTACCCAAGAGAATTGAAAACAAAACAAAACAAAATCTTGGATGTGAATGTTCATGGCAGCTTTATTCATAATGGCTCAAAACTGGAAACAATCCAAGTATCCATTGATTGATAAATGTTGAATGTAGTTTAGCCATAGAATGGAATATTATTCCGCTATAAAAAGGAATAAAGTACTGACACCTGTTACCACATGGATTAATCATGAAAATCTTATGCTAAGTGAAGGAAGTTAGACACTATATAATATGACTCTGTTTATATATGATGCCAGAGTGGTAAATTCATAGACAGGAATTAGATTCATGGTTGCCAGGGGCTGGAAAGATGGGGGAATGAGAGTGGCTGCCAGTGGGCTTGGAGTTTCTTTTTGGAGTGATGGAAGGTATTGCAATCGGATGGTGGTGATGGTTGCACAATTTTGTGAGTAGACTAGAAACCACTGAGTTATACACTTGAAAAATGAGGATGTTTATAACTAATAGAATGCTGCATGTTAATTATACTTAAATTTTAAAAATTAAAAAAAGTAAAAACATGAATTTTTTTATGTGGACTCTCAACAACAATAATAAAAGATGCATTCAGGATCATGAATTGTCATGTTCTTTAGTCTCTTTCAATGAAGAATATTTAAAAGTCCTGTTCTTGGTTTTTGAAAGTTGTAGATGAGTTATTTTGCAGCAGGTTTCTGAATTTGAGTTTGTCTGACATTTCCTAGGGGCTATGTTCAAGTTGTGCATTTTTGGCAGGGAAATACAGAAGTTACTCTATATTATTTGCACTGTATACTTTGAGATAGTTTACGTGATGTTGCCCCATCACTAACGATGCTAAGTTTGATCACTTGTGCAGGTTAGTGTCTTCAGGTTTCTCCACTCTATGGTTACTCTTTTTCCTTTCAAAATTAGTAAATATTTTGTGATGAGATCCTTGAGATTATTCGAATATCTCATTTTGCATCACAGTCTTACACTATTAAGTGAGGCCATATCCAATGGAGCAAACTATATACATAAATTCACGTACTCTTATATGTTCACATTGTACATTTGCCTTTTCACTTTCTAGTATCAATTTCTACGGAACTGAAATGTTCCCATTTATCTCAAACCAAGAAAAAAAACAACCCAGAACGTTTGCTGATCCTGGGCCTTTACTTCCAACATGCCAAACACATTTCCAAGAATGTGGTCTATGTTTTGGGCCTGGGTAAAGAAATGTTGGAGAAGGAAGGCATACCGGTCGTAATCAACCCTTTCATTTCTGTAGGACTTTTCAGTTTACAAAGCGTGTTTGCATGCATATGTCATCTGACTGCCACAATATACAGGTTAAATTAGGGTTTATTATTCTCTTGATTTTGTCAGTAAGGAAAGTGCTATCACACACATGAATGACCAACCCACGGCCACACACACCAGTGAAAGTTCAGGTTCGCATAAACACATAAGTCTCCTGTCCCAAGTTTTGTTGTGTTCTCCTGAGCTGTTTGGTGAAGTTGTATAATGAAGACAGAGAGGATGAGGACGCCAGAGACCTCAGTGATGCAAATGCTGATGAGTACACAGAGAAGCAAGTAAAACTGAATAAAATCATTTTCTCTTCCAGGTCTAAACTTGGAGAGGTAAAAATTTAAAAATAAACCTCCTTTACATTTGCATTTATGGTTATCAGCTTCCCTGTGGCAAAGATTTACTTTCCCTGGCAGGGAAAAAGGGAAAGAAAGGAAATTAATTACATATGTGATAGTAAGATATATATATATATATATGTATTTAGTCCATTGACGTTAACTAGCTTACGATGAAAACCAAAGTCTTCATTGCCAATATCACACTTCAGTGGGAGATAATTTTAACCATTTCTATTCTAAGGTTGCTACCATAATAATTCTCAATAGTATACTTGTAACCCTGTTTCTTGATTTATTAACTAAAAAGAGTTACTTATTGACCCCCATCTATGAAGGAAAAATTGTTAATTTACATTACCTTCTCATCTTTAGTTCTTCCCAATTTTTGATGACTATATCATGACTTTTAGCTCTTCCCAATTTTTGATGAGTATATCACGACTTTTCAGTCTTCATATTACCTTTATAACTTTAAATAATATATTTTAGTCACTTTCTATTATTCTCATCCTTAGATAGCATCTCGTAATTCTGCAAGAAAATTACTTGCCTCTACACACTTCCCCCAGCCAACTTTTTTCTCTAAAGATTTGTCACCTCTATGTTAATTTTTACATTTCATACATTAAAAATATACTCATTCCGTTCTGTATACTGTAATTCATTCTACTACCGGTTAACCATAGATTGATTCTAAAATTTGAAGAGCAATAACTGTTTTTAAACATCATTTATAAATATTGAAAGGATTTTACAGACGTATCAATTGTAGGCCAAACCTAGACTTCAAATTAAGAAAGAGCAGAAACCTCCTTTTAGGAGGTAAGTTTTGGTGAATGTTGGCAGAAAAGGGGGCAGTGTCATCAACGGTTAGCATCTGCTTTGGATGCAGTATAGACTGAAGAACTAATGCGGCTCAGGTCTGCAATAAAGCGAGATGTTTCCTAACTTTCTTTATGCAGTGTGGTGTGTAGAACAGACGCTAGTTAGACCCTGAGCAAGCAGAACCATCCACCATTCCCGGTTTTGCAATTCTGCCCATCATTTTACTTTGGGAGCTTCTTTTATATCACCTGAAAAGTTTGGCTGATAACGTTTACCTTATGATGTTATGTGGGGATTAAACGAGACAGAAAATATGAAAGTATTTTGTGAACTCTAAGTGCTTTATAGATGTTATTATACACTGGGTCGTTTCATGGTAGAAGGAATTTGATTTTCAAGAGTATTGAGGTATAATGGATGAAATTCTGGAAACACTGTTTGGGCCCTGGACTGCGAGTAGCAAATCTGGGTTCTTGTCCTCGTCTTCCATGTGAACAATGAGACATTTCCAATTTTGGGAATTCCGTTTCCATCCATAAAATGAGGCGGTTGACTGGCTCTCTTTCATCCTTGACGATCAGGAATTCTAGTGTAGGTGTGTATTTGCCCATGTTTTGTATCATGGTTTTGTTGATATGTTTCCCTGACCTTCACTCACAGTTGGCAGGGATTGTCATAGGTTTTTCTATCTGTACCATACACCAGGGTGAAGACGAGCTCACAGGGTAGGGGTATGCCCATGCCTTGGTCTTTATCACAATCCAACTTCAAGGAGAAGGGAGCTTTTGTGTACTCAGAAATGAGCTTCTGAGGATTCAGGTCAGCTGAGAAGTTGTGAGTGAGATCGGAGGAAGAATGGGAAGGACTGAGGTAGCCAAAAACTTGATAGCAGCAGAGGAGAAAGGGGTGAGGCAAATGGAGAAATACAGAAATCAAGGCTCCTAAGAAGGTAGAAGCAACTGAAGATACGTAAGAAAGATTGGTGAGGAACACCAGGAAAATGCAGGTGTTTGTTTAAGACAGAGCAAACAGTGTTAGATGCAGGGATAAATCAAAACTGGGAGAAGGAAAAACAAGAGAAGCTGAGGATATGAGAAGGTGGGAGGAACTGGCATGATGAGAAGCAGCACAGACTGGGAGACTGAGGGGAGGTGTGCCACTCAGGTGAGGGGATGCTCTACACACACCAGCAGGTGTGAGCAGTTCAGGAGAGGATCACACCGGTGTGGGAGGGAGCTCAGAACCGGGAGGTGAGAGCTGCTGAAGGTGGCAAGCAACTCAAGAGAGCTAAGCCAGCAAGCCCATCTGACCACCTGTTCTAGGCCCTTCACCGTCCAGATCACGACTTCTCCCTATCTGCTACTTTTACTTCAGCAGCTCTGTTTTTTTCTGAGATACTTCCCTATCCTTGCTCTTCTTCACGGTCTCCATAGTTGACTTGACCATGATCTGGCTTGGCTTTAACTTTGAACTTGACGTTGAACTTGACTCTGGTTCAGACCCATATTTTATCCCAGTCATCTCGACCATGTTACGTGTGTCATGATCGTGGGGACAGAGTCTGTACTTAATGTGATTATATAGCAATTTAGAGGTAGAATATAAAGGCGGGAGTCAACTGCTTATAAGCCTTTTTTATACCACTTTTATGGAGTCACCATAACTATGAATTCCCTCTCTACTTGAGTTTGTAAGGAGATAAGGTTTCCAAAGGCCTCCTTTTATCTTTAGGGCAGTCTATAGGTGGTGGGCAGGACTATCCTCTTTCAATCTCTGGGCCAAGAATAGTTCTGGAGCAAGTGAGGGAAGAAGTGAACATGGGGAGGAGAAAATGAGCCATGAAAGTACACCAAGGCCCAAACTAGGTCACTAATGTTTTGTGAGCTACGCGTAGCACTGAGACTTCCTCAAAGCCTCTGTGGAAAGAACTCCAGCTTCACCACTTGGAGGGAATTATATATCTTTGTATTTAAAGGAAAAATGCACAACTTGCCAATACTGTCAATGTTGTCTTGGTACACAGCGGTATCTACATATTATAGATATGGAAGACAGGTGTTAGAGAGGAGCTCAAGCCATGTCGTAGTCAGTGCCAGGGATGTTCTATTAAGGCGACAGTAGGAGGTTAGCAAGGTGAGAGACAGGAAAAGAGAAATTATTGAATGCTTATGGAAAGAAATGGGCAGGAAAGTCTTCCCTCCGGGGATGACATCTTTTTTTTTTTTAATGTTTATTTATTTATTTTGAGAGAGAGAGTGAGGAGAGGCAGAGAAAGAGGGTAAGAGAGAATCCCAAGCAGGCTCTGCGCTGACAGCATGGGGCTCCATCTCATGAACCGTGAGATCATGACCTGAACTGAAATCAAGAGTCAGACACTTAACAGACTGAGCCACCCAGGCACCCCATCAGGGATGACTTGTTACAATGAAGGAGTCTTCCTTCTGAGGCACTTTGGAAAAGAGACTAATATAAAGGACCAGTATGGTCCACAGACTAGTTCCCAGTGACAGGTACTGATTAAGGAAAGTAAAGACTCCAGGAGAGGGTAAGATGTTCACTGGTCTGTGTGTGTGGGTGGGTGTGCGTGCGTGTGCGTGGGTCTTTTGGAAGTCACTTGGAATTCTTCATACAGGATTTTCTCCTAAAGGAGATTTATGTGTTCTTCAGTTTTATTTTTAAACTGATATGCGACATCCCAATCTAAGGAACAAATACAAGCAGAAGTAAAGGTAAACTATGTAAGGAGATTCTTTTACTGAGGTACAAAAGGAGGCCCGGAAATCAGTGAGGCATGAGGAGAGGACCGCAACAATTTTCTCTGCCCAACAAAGATGAGTCGCATTCCGTCTCTGCCCTTACCCAGAGCCCTGGCTGAGATGAGGGAGAGGGCAGTCAGAGCCCAGGGAAGATGAAGGTGATGGTGAAGACGTCATCGCTCTGTATCCGTGTCTGCGGGGAAGTTAGCATGCTCCTTCATGAAGAAACTGAACTTTTCCGTTACTTTTCCTATGAGAAAACACACAAGATTCATTAAGCAAGAGGACATGTTATATAATGTTAGAGCCAAAAGGAACTATAGAAATTATGAGGCAGAACTTAATGTTACAGATGAGGAAACTGAATCCCTGAAAAGGAATGTCCCTGCCACAGGCAGTTTCTGACAGAAGCCAAGTTTCCCTAGTCCAGTGATACATCCAGCCTACCCACGGCCCCCACTGACCCCAGAGCCTGGGGTTACCCTGCATCTTACAAAGAAGGAGGGCTTCTGACAAGGGGAGTTGAGGTGGCCTGCCCCTCAGCTTTTCTTGCTCAGCAAGGCCTGTGATGAAGCTGGATCCTGCAGTGGTAAGAACTGCCACCACATGTCCCCTTCAGTGTCCTTGAACGCAAGCTAGTTGCTAGGCCAAAGGCCCAATATGTGTGCATCTTCTCTTTTCTGAAGACTCCCTCTTCCTGAGTAGAAATAAAAATGCAGACATATCTTTGTGGGCTAGAGGCCTCACCTGCTATTCCAACTTGTGAGATAATCACGGAGATGAAAAATATTAAGATTGAAGATGGATGGCCAAAATCCAGCGGTCTAAAAAGACTTAACAATGAGCAGAGCGGACTTTGTGTAAGGGAATAAATGCTTAGGTGCCTGTTTTGCATTAAAGAAGTGGCAACTACCTAGTTATATTGCCTTCAAAAATACCATGCAGGCTAAACGAAATACCTAAACAAAACATGCCCGTGGGACCCAGGTGGAAGCACCGAGAGCTGCATTCCCCTCTTTTAGATAAAAGAAAAAAAAATTGCCATAGCCTTATTCCCCTTCTCCCCCTTAAGGCTACAGATAGAGCTGCTAGGAATTTGAGGAGCGGAAAGGCTTTCCAGCCAGTTTGTCTAAGAATCAAGCAGTATGGCCATAAGTCTCTTAGAAGTCATGTGGGACAGTGGGTTTCAATGATTTCTTAGTGTGGGGTTTAAGATCCTTGTCTCTAACAAAATACTGTGTGCAACCCCATTACCGAAAACAGCCAAAAGCTGAACTTGGGGTTGGAGATCACCCCCAGATGATCCCCTTAGTTCCTCTGGTGACTCTGGTGCCTCTGTAGAACCTCTAGGCTCCTGGTCTTATTGGACTCCCTCAACTGAGACAGGAATTGGCAGTTGGGGGATGGATGGAACGAGTTCAAGCTGGCAGAGCAGGGGGCCAAGCCTAGCCTGACCACAAGACAGCCAGTTTTCTCTCTCTCCCAGATGCTTCTGGGTGGGAATAAGCACAGCTTATGGAGAGTGAAACAGGCTCATAGAAAGAGGAGAAGTTTGCTGTGGAGGACACTGGCCGCAACTTCTTTTTTCTTCCCATGAGGTACTCACAAATTCTCAATGCATAGGTGGCATTCATTCCCATAGGTGATGTAATCAGAGCCACAGACAGGCAGGTACGTGATGGGGCAGGGGATGGCCACCACTGGGTACTTCTTGTAAATGCTGCAGTCCCCCTGTGTTGGACACAAGAGAATGTCCTGCTGTTTTCGGGCCCCCAAGCTAGGCTACGCTGGCCTCTGTTGGGCAGGAGGCAGAATACCATCCTGGGAATCCCAGATCAGATACTCTGATGCTCCTATGGCTACTTCTATTAGTAATAATATTACCACCATGACAAATACTCGTACTGCTATCACCACTTCTGTGACTGCTAGGATAGTCTGCTATTATTAATTCCTGAGAATTTCCATGCTAGGCATTAACCTTGAATTGTACATGAGTTGTTTGTTTGTTTGTTTACTGAATAAGGTAGGCTGTTTATAGATGGGGGGAAATTATGGCTTAAAAACAAAGAACTTGTATAACATAAACGCAGTTAATAATGGGTTTGGGATTTGAATCTAGAGCCCACCTAATTAACCAAGGTAACTGCCCTGCTTCTCACATGTTGCCCTTTCCATGAAGACTTTACCAGTCTCTCAGCTGGAAGTCATCTCTCTCTCCCTTAACTTGGGATTTTTTTTTTAGGCTACAGTTATTTATATGTATATCCCATTGCTTCAACTGCCTTCTGGAGAGCAGAGTTTTTAATCTGTGTTGCCTCCCCCTTCAGCCCCTCAAACACGCTTAATTAATTCTACATATATATTGCAAAAATGTTTGTTGACTAAATGTCAATGGAAATTGAAATTAAACGTAATTCAATATACTCACTTTTGCTAAAGATAGGCTAGCAGCTTCTGAAAGAGAGTTAGAGATGGAAACGTTAAAAATAAAGCAAAGCCTTGAAGTCTCATTGATCAATGTAAAATCGGGCCTATAGTTTAAGACTCTGTATTTGCTATGGCAAGAAATCTCAGCGCACGCTTTGTTCTTATATAAAACTCCAGCTGTTTGCTGAAGAAGCCAAATGGCCAATAAGGTAAGCCCTTTATTCAGTCAAGAGAATTAGCCAGTTTCTTCCCCTTTATTGACCACGAGATATTTTCTGGAGCTCATGATGATGGTTCAAAGTCAGATAGCAATAGAAGGTATTGCAGTCACCCCTCCTAAGAGCATGAAGTGCTGCCATCATTGATATTCTCGCCTCCAAAGTGACATAAAAAAATGTAACAGAGGGGTGCCTGGGTGGCTCAGTTGGTTAAGCGGCCGACTTTGGCTCAGGTCATGATCTCGCAATTGGTGAGTTCGAGCCCCGCGTCGGGCTCTGTGCTGACAGCTCAGAGCCTGGAGCCCGTTTCAGATTCTGTGTCTCCCTCTCTCTCTGCCCCTCCCCTGTTCATGCTCTGTCTCTCTCTGTCTCAAAAATAAATAAACGTTAAAAAAAATTAAAAAAAAATGTAACGGAGGGGCGCCTGGGGGGTTCAGTCGGTTAAGCATCCAACTCTTGATTTCGGCTCATGTCATGATCTCGTGGTTCATGAGATTGAGCCCCTCGTTGAGCTCTGCACTGACAGTGCAAATTAGGATTCTCTCTCTCCCTCTCTTTCTGCCTCCCCCCCCCATTAATAAATAAAGATTAAAAAAGAAATGGAATGGAATATTGTTAAGGTGTTAGAATCTTAATTTATTTAAGTAATTTTCACCATATAAAAGTCTAATTGTCGACTCCTGGGCTTTGGAGAATTGGGTTGTATTTTGATCCTCCTGGACTGATTTGGAGACATACACAAGGTTTTCTGTGTTGCTACACTGAGGAATCGTATCTAATAACACCAACCACTTCCAGTGTTCTTATGAAATTAGGTAGACTTATGAAGAAATTAGTTCTTTTTTTTTTTTTTTTTTTTTTTATGATTCCATGGATGAAAATAAAAAATCCTTAAAATCAAAGAGCCTGGAGCCAAATCCCCCAATACCAGCTAGTACACAAGATCCTCCCTTCCCAGGCCAGGGCTGTTTGTGTTAAAAACCAGTACACTTTATCTTTTTTGATATTTATTGATTGATTTTGAGAGAGAGGGAGAAAGAGCACAGGTGGGGAAGGGACGGTGAGAGGGGGGTAGAGAGAGAGAGAATCCCAAGCAGGCTCTGTGCTGCCAGCTCAGAGCCCAACGCGGGGCTCGAACTCGCAAACCGTGAGATCGTGACCTGAACCCAAATCAAGAACCAGCCGCTTAACCAACTGAGCCACCCAGGTGCTCCACAAACCAGTACGCTCTAAATCCACATGACCAGACATTTCTCTCAAATGCTGAGAACGGGTTATTTGAGAAGACACGCTTAATGACTCTACAGGGTGCTCTCTACCCTTAACTCACCTGAGCTGCTGAAGAAATGGGTCACTGTGCAGAACAGGAGCAAACCCCCAATGATCTTCATGGTGGAGACGGCTGTGATGCGGACGCTCTCTAGGCTGTCACACCCGCTACATCAGCCATACCCCAGGGAAGGGGTCATGTTTATATGCCAATGCTTGGTTTCTCCACCTTTCCTGTGAGGTCACCCAGAGTCAGTGCTGGCTCCCAGAGGCTCTCAAAGCACAATGTCACACCCTGGGTGGTTGCGGTTCTTGTCACTTAATTGCTACTTAATACCTGACCGACAAATTGATTATTTGAGGTGAGAAGAATTTTCATGTCTGCACCAGAGGTGGGGACTGTTATTTAGAATTCTAAACTTCACATAGTAGAAGAATAAGTATAGGCTGCTTGGCCTGGTTATGAAATAAGTTAAAACATCAAACTTTTTTCCACCAAATAAAGAATATTAGACTCAGATTACACCGATCACACTTAGTTTTATATTTTGCGTCCTCAGAAAACACTGATTATTTTTGAAGAAATGAACATCATAATTAGAGTTTCATACATGGTAGTTAGAATATGGAATGTGAGCTTCAGGACAACTCATTGAGGAAGGAATTCTTATTACCCTAATTTTACCAGTGAGTAAGTTGAGACTCAGAGTATTTAAGTAATCCTCACGAGATCATGAAACTAATTAATGGGGGAGCCTATGATGAGTTCAGTAATGGAAAAGGAGAGAAGCGAATGCCCTAATAAAGAGGGTTCCTTATGAGTTTTATTGTTTGCTGTGAACATCTGAAGAGAATGAATACTGAGAAAAAGCCATTATGTTTCAAGAATGGGTGTCTTTGTTGAGGTTTGAAAATGCATTTAGCAAAGGGAAATGAGAATGGGTTCAAAGGGAGATGAGGATGAAGTAGAGAATAGCATTATAATGTTTTTTGGACATTTGATAATCAAAGAGAGGAGGGGAGTGGAAGAAGCCAAAGCTTCAGTGAAGTCTAGGGAACACTGAACATGCCTCATAGCCAAAGGGAAGAAGAAGGAATTTAAGATAGATGGTGGACGGTGGCTAATTGGAGCAGGATAGAGAAGTAGTAAATAAGGTTAAGAACACAAGGTGAAACACCATTCCCTCTGTCATAGGAGACAGAGAAGAGCAGGTAAATGTAGAGACATATTTCAAAGGGAGAGGAAGAAAGATGAAAGGGTACCCATTGTAAGGTTGGCTCAGACTGTTAAATTCTGGGGTTACCGTTTGCAGAAAAAACTGTGTTGGTCTGGAAGCTGGAGAAGGATGGAGAGGCTTGGTACAGACGTCAATGGGAGAATGTCAGACAGTCAACAATGGATATAAAAATTAATGGCCACTGGGGCACCTGGGTGGTCCAGTCGGTTAAGCGTCCGACTTCGGCTCAGGTCATGATCTCACAGTCTGTGAGTTTGAGCCCCACGTCAGGCTCTGTGCTGACAGCTCAGAGCCTAGAACTTGCTTCGGATTCTGTGTCTCCCTCCCTCTCTGCACCTCCCCTGCTCATGCTCTGTCTCTCTCTGTCTCAAAAATAAAAACATTACAAAAAAAATTAAAAAAAAATTAATGGCCACTGAACAACACTAGCACTAGATTTTTGCAGCACTAGATTTTGTCTCCCAAAATATGTTACAACACTGAGTGAGAAATGAAAAAAAAAAAGATGACTTTCTGGATAGGAAGTGTGTACGTCAGAGACTGGAGGGGAACCATAAAGAGGGACATAGGCCCGGAAGAAAGTCAAGTGTTCAAGAAGGTTCTGATAGACTATGTAAGATGTGAGCAGTTACGAATTTAGAGGTCACAGTTCAGAATACATGTGAACTTAGTAGTAGCAGTAGGTGTAGGAAATATGAACAATTGTTTACGGAGGCTATGGCTAGTGGGCAAAATGTCAAATTAATTTCTCAGGGGTGGGGCTGACATAATAATCCTCAAGGGTGTATCCAGATGTAAAGCAGATAAAAGATTGGTGAAAAAAAGAGTTCTTTGGATTTAAAAAGTTCAGGAAAAGTGAGATAAAATGATCAGACATGGGTTGCTTTGGTTTGGACAGCTGCTTACAGGAAGAAGAAAATTTTAAGTTGTACAATGAGCCACGAATTATAGAGGGAGGATCCTTTGAAGGTGAAAGATGAAGGCCAAGAAGACAAAAAGCAGTCTAACCTTTAGGCTCAGGGAAGTTTCTTTATTCCTCCTGACTTTCCTGTAAGGGGAGGGGAAACTTGAGGCCTTGTCAGACTATGACCATGGCTCCATGTTAGGGAAGGCAAGGTAGGACTAATGCAGAAAAACATAAAAATAAAACGAGACAAAAATTTGAGAATATTAGGGCTCTTTCCCCAGTGGATTTAAGGAATCACAGGGAAGAGAAAGGTGACCCATTAGAAGGTTAGTGAACAGTGGTAGAATTCATTTGGATCAGGACCTGAATAAAGAGTTTCTGGGTCAGTTAGCTGGAGGGAACTAAGCAAGCCAGCACCATGGCTGGGCAGTAATCCAGGTATAGAATAATGGCTGTAGGAAGGGAAAGGTACAATAAGAAAATTAACCACATGTTGTGTACTTGCTATGTGCTAGAACTGTTGTTACACCTGGTATATGCACTATCTAACTTAAAATAATCTTATGATCTGTGTGGTTATTTGTCCTGGTATTTAGCTGAGGCAACAGGGACTTTGAGACATACCTAGTTTCAGGTTTTTTAATCACTCTGGTGTATGGCCTTTAACTGTAAATCTAAGACAAATCAAAGACAAGTTGGAAATTGGAATAATAGGAGTGAAGCTGATAAAATCAGAGCAGTTAGGAACAGCAGCTAATGTTTAAATGAGCAGGCAGAAGGAGCTGAGTGCTCAGAGTACATGGCTTTTTCATGTGTGAGGATCAGATGGAAGGAAGGAGGGCTCCAGGGGGGACAGGGAACCTCTAGAGTCAAGGGACAAGGGTTCCTTCTCTGTCCCCTCATCCTCATCTAGCCAAGGTGCAATGCTGTGACAGTCCCTTTCCTACTTTATGCTTTCTGCTTCTCTCACATCTAGTGACGTTAGCCTAGTTGGGGTTTCAGGTTTTCAAGTAAAACCCTTCCTTGAAACACTAATATGTACAACTGATAAATAGAGCTGAGGATTGGAGGTAGGTGAGAAGCACTTGGGACTCTACTATTTAATTCTGTATTTTCCTCCTAATTGCTGCATCAGCCCATTTCTAATCCCCCGACTCCATCCTTCTTGGCATCCATCACAGGCTCCACCCAATACCCTTAAGGCCTTCTTGGGATAGTTTTAAAATCAATGACCTAGATTTGGGAGGACCAGTTCTTGCCTCTTGTCTGCCCTCCTCTCCCTTCCCTGTGTGGCTCCTTCACATCCTAGCTCTTTTTCTCCATCTCCCTCTCCTCCCTCTCCTCCTCCTCCTCCTTTGTCCCCCTCTCTCCCTCCTCCTTTCCCCTCCTTCTCCTCCTTCTCCTGCTTCTCCTCCTCCTCCTTTCTCCTCCTCCTCCTTCTTTTTCTCTTTTTTTCTCCTTCTTCTCTTTCTCCTTCCCTTCTCCTCTTCCTCCCTCCTCCTCCTTCTCCTCCTCCTCCTCCTCCTCCTCCTCCTCCTCCTCCTCCTCCTTCTATGTAGCCCTCACTGTGTTCATGCCCTTTTGTGCACTGGGGCACAGTGACATAGAGATCTGGCTATTTGCATTTTGATCTTGTGTCTGGCAGGACCTTGTTCCTTGCTTCTCATGGGAACAGGGAGTTATCACATCCAAGGATCCTGTGCTTTGGTTCTCTTTAATTTCCTTTGAATTGATGAGGTCAGATAGTTTTGATTATGGGATAAGATGGTGTGAATGAAAAGTAGCAACTCTTTTTCCTGTTGGTTCACGTTGCTCCTAGGTTATCTCATGCTATCTGGATTTAGATTTTACACACACATGGAGTTTCCAGCTCCTATTGACAAAATCGTGTCTACTGTGCTCAGTGCCAAAGGGAACACTATTTCTTTTGGGAAGATCCACAATGAACTTTATTTTCTTAAAGCCTCTATTAAAATTTCTGCATTACTCTAACTCAATTTTCTTCAAACTTAATTCTCCATAGTTATTATTTTACAAACATTAGATAACATCTAACGAGATGTTAGAGTTTTCTTCAACACTGAGAACTAAGAATTTACTCCAATTTCATATAAAGTCATGATGTCCAATATAAAGATTTGTTACCAAAGATCACTGAATTTTTCTTCTGTTTGGACTGCTCAGGAGTTCTTGATCATATTGAATAGAACTCCACTTCTATATGACTTTCTAGTTCTTTATAGTGGAGACTAATAGAATGAATCTGCTTTCTCTTTCCAAGTGTATCCCTCCCGATTTGCAAAGGCAGCTTTGGAGGAACTACTCAAAGTCTTTTCTCCCCAAATGATACAGATCAACTTCTTTAATGATTCCTTTACAGTATATAATCCCTTCAGTCCTCCATACCTCGACATATTAATGTTACATTACTTAATAACAGTGAAACACGAGTCATAATCAAACTCACCTTTTCTGCTTGCTATTCCAGTCACTATTATCCTCACTGGAGATACAGAGATAAATAAGGCAGACAAAGACACTACTTCTTAGAACTTATTTTCTTATATAGTAAAATAAGGAAACTAATAAATAATATAGAAAGATGATTTCATATTTTGACAAGTATTTCAAAGAAACTGTATCATGGTGTTGGAATAGTGAGTAGTATGGAAATAGGGAACAAATTGCATTGAGTGATTAGAGAAGGCTTCTGAGGATCTGAATGCTGAGGGCAGACACCTGAATGATGACAAGGAGCCATTCTGGGAAAGCCAGGGAAACAATGGCTGCAGAGAGAAGAGCTAGAGATGGCCGCAGGCAACATCAAGCCTATTGAAGGATTCCATTTTCTCCAATTCCAGGATTACGTTAAATGGCTGCTTTTTCCTTGAAGCATTCAACATGTAAATCATTCAGGCTGTAGCCCATGTCTTCTGCGATTAGACCACACGACTTGATTTGCGCTGAATTCTATGTAAGCTAGAATTACAAAACTCTTGAATCTGTTTTTTTCTTCTTTAGCTGGTCTTTTCTCCAGAATCCCTCTTCTTATTAGTTCCTATTACAAACTTTCCTTCTCATGACTTCACTTAGAGTCTGCGTCTAGGGGTTTATGGTCTCAAACATTCATTTAGTGTCTACCTGTTGAACTCCTATGCCTCACTTGTTATTATATGACCTTGTTTTATTCATTTTCATCACAGAATTCATTGTTACCTGATATTTCCTGTTCCTTAATTTGTATATTACTCATCTCTCATCACTGGGATGTGGGTTCCACAAGAACAGGATCTCGCCTACCTTGTTTGTTTGCCTCTACTGGCCTCAAGTTTGGTCCCTTGCAGAATAAGAACTACTCCACAAGTAATTACTAAATTAATGGTTTTAAGATTCCACGTCATTAGTCACAGGTAGAGTAACAACAGAATTCATCCAGCATTGGGGAGAAATCATCTGGTTTACATCAGTGAATTTAGAAAGAAATAAAGCATACCTCATTGGAACTTAGATGCAATTCATCATTTTAGGTTGAATTTAACTTCAATAAGAAGAGGAAACTGTGAAATGTTTAACACAGTGTCTGTCCTCGACCTCGTTTCCTCTATGACTCAGAATCTTCCTTTCAGTTGAAATCACAGTTGTCTGATGGAACAAGGGCCCCTCTGCAGAGCTCCCTTGGGTGGAAAAGGCCAGAGGATAAAGGTACCCATTAGAGCTGAAAGAGAGCCTCTGCCTGATTCTTAGCTGCTATCTTGTAGTGCCCATAAATCTAGAAAAAGATTTATCAGCTAAGCAAAAGTCTCTATGACTTAAGGTTATACCTACATTCTTTAAGATGGTTACTACCTAAATGTAGCATGTCAGGATCAGATGGCCAGGCTAGCAGGAAATAACTATGTCCACATCTTGTTTCTCTTACCAAACTTGTCTCACTCTGGCTCTTCTGTCTAGAGGGTAATTAATTTCCATTTCTTAATTTTTATTTATTAAATAAATACATTTATTGTTCTCCTGTTCCATTTCTTTGGTCTGCTTTTTATTATTTTTGAAAGCAGAGATGGAAAGGTGAAATAACAAAATGATGTTAAATTACACAATATGTTCAAAATTAACAAGAGATCTGTATCTTAGGAGATTCTTTACTTTGAGTAAACAGAAAGACCAGAAACTATTTCCACAGCTCCAAAGAGAGTCACCCTAATGGGCCCTCCTGACCAGGGGTCCCGGGGAAGGGAGGAAGGATGATGTAAGATGACAAAGGCCCTGTTGCCAGCAGAACTGAGCTGTGTATTAGCTGGAAAGGTGACGGAGAAAGCAGAGCTGTGCGGACCCTTCCGGTTGAGGAACAACTGGTAGGTTTAAGGTAGAAGAGTGAGGCTGACATCTAGTGGCAGCAATAGGTAATGGCACAGAGCGCACAGAAGCCGAAGGCTGATCACTGTTCTTTTTCATTCCCTCAGCCTCAAATACAGTAAGGGCTTCATCTCCCTGTGTTAGTCAAGATCTTTCAGCTATAAGTGACAGCTTGTAAGATGGATTAAACCAAAAAGAAAAAAGAATTTATTGACTGATGGAATAGGGACGACAGAATGGAGTAAGGATTAAAATTGCTACAACTCAGGGGTCGTATGGTATCCATTCTTCCTCTCAAAAACATACTTACCCCCCCAGAAGTTCTTGGTGCTCCTTCTCCCTCCTTCTCTTAGCACATGAGCATTTTTTCCCTCTAATTAAAGTGAACTTCATTCATGAGTATGAAGTAGAAAGGCTCAAATAGCTATTTGTGTGTGTGTGTGTGTGTGTGTGTGTGTGTGCATGTGTGTGATGTGTATTCGCTCATTGTTCAGGTGAGATTAATGGGGCACAGTAAGATCTTGCAGGTGAACCTGAAATTTGGGGTGAGTTAATTCAGGAGCGCGTTAGGAATACCATTTGATGATGGACCTTAGACCCAAGCAAAATGAAAGCTCATTTTATTTATTTTTATTATTTTTTTGAAAGCTCATTTTAAACAATCAGTACACAGAGATAAATGTCTACCACCTCTTTCATTATTATGCTTAATTGTAATAAATGTGACACTTGGTTCTCCATTAACTTGATTCCTTTGTTTTCAGTTTTGTTCCAAATTTGGCTGTAGCACAGACGTGTTGTTTATTACATGCCCTCACATTCCGAAAGAAATAATTTTCAGAATCAAGTAGTGAAACGAATAAGCAAGTGTAGGACTCCATTACTTATTAGTCACATTTTCCATATTTATCAAATTTAATATGAGGACCAAATTCCCTAAAGAGAAGAGATTAAAAAAAAAGGAGGTTAGTATCATAAAGAAACTGGGTATTGCTTCACATTCTCTCATCTTCCCAATGTACCCCTGAGAAAGGGAGCCGCTTTGCAATTCCCTCTATACCCATCTCTTTTCCCGCCCATCACCCCCCTTTCCTCTGTATCTTAATTATTCAAAGAGGTGTTCTGTGAAGTTTTTCAACAAAGAATCTTTCATCCCTTAACTCATTCCCATTTTGATACCTTTCCATTCAACATAGCAATGCTAGATTTTCTTTTTTACCAAGAAGTAAAAGATAATCATAGGAAGAGTGTGATGCATGGTCATTCATATAATTTGCCCTGTTCAAATTTTCACTAGGTTTACACTGCTTACAGAGTACAGTCTACTCTCCTTACTTGGGCCTATATTTTCCCCCAGAAAGCTAGCCTCTGCCTAACCTTCCACCCTTATGTATTACTGTTTCCTAAATACATAATGGGCATTTCAACATAATTTTTCTCCTTACTATTTCCCTAAAGACACGGCACATTTTCTCAATTTCAAATGTTTTCTCAAGCAGAGAGCCTTGGATAAGTTGCCCATTCTATTTCCTGTTGAATTTTTTCAAAGAACGCTGTACCCTTCGCTTCTTTCAAGAGACTCCCCACATTGACCCCTATCTCAGGTTTACCTTTGATGTATATCTGATCTACTCGCCTGGTTAAGGGATTGCAGACATGTTAACTTGTAAGAGGCAAGCTGGTAATGGAGTGGGCCACTTTCATCATAATGGAGAGGTGGGGCTGTCTGAAATGTCTGAACTCCATTTGGACGGGCAGCTACTACTAGGCAGTTGTTGCTTACATTTTTCATGTGAAATCCTAGCTTACTATTAGCATAACCTTGACGTTTCAAAATACGTTGGAAATGTATATTTTTAGGTAAAATAAGATTTTGGAAATGCTGTCGACCACTTCAAGACTTACTAAAATACTGTTTTGATTGAACAAAACCAATGCTGTTTGTTGTTATCATGAATTTTCCTAGGCATATATTCATTTTGCCAAATGAGATTACAAACGTCCGAAGAGTCCGGGGTCTATTTCCTACAACTCTCTATTTTCTTGGTAGTTATTATATGGGTCCTGCACTGAGTAGCCTTGAGGGATTCTTCTAAGGATAGTGACTATAATTCTGTATCAATTCTGGCCAAAACTTGCACTCCTCTCTTTCTTTTCTTCCTTCCTTCCTTTCTTCCTTCCTTCCTTTCTTTTTCTTTCTTTCTTTCTTTCTTTCTTTCTTTCTTTCTTTCTTTCTTTCTTTCTTTCTCTTCTTTTTCTTCTTTCTTTCTTCTTTCTTTCTTTTTGCTTCAAGTTTTTACTTAAGTTCCAGTTAGTTAACATATAGTGTAATATTATATTCAAGATTTTAATTTAGTTAATCATCACTTTCACGTAACACCCGGTGCTCATTAGAAGTGCCCTCCTTAGTACCCATCACCCATTTAGCCCATCCTTTACCCACCTCCTTCTCACAATCCACAGTTTTTCTCTATAGGTAAGAAAGAGTCTCTTATGGTTTGCCTCCCCCCCCCCCCCCCCGCTGCATATTCATCTGTTTCATTTCTTAAATTCCACATGAGTGAAATCATATGGTACTTGTCTTTCTCTGACTGAATTATTTCGCTTAACATACCACACTCTAGCTCCCTCCACGTTGTTGCAAATGGCAAGATTTCATTCTTTTTTTAATGTCTGAGTACTATTCCATTGTGTATATACACCACATTTTCTTCTTTAAAAATTTATTTATTGAGAGAGGGACAGAGAGAGAGAGAGAGAGAGAGAGAGAGAGAGAGAACGAGCAGAGAAGGGGCAGAGAGAGAGGGAGAGAGTGAGAATCCCAAGCAGGCTCCACGCTGTCAGTGCAGAGACCAATGCAGGCACGATCCCACAAACCATGAGATCATGACCTGAGCTGAAATCAAGAGTCAGACATTTAACTGACTGAGCTACTCAGGCGCCCTTCTTTAGCCATTCATCAGTCGATGGGCAGTGTGCTGTTGCCCTAATTTGGCTATTGTTGATAATGCTGCTATAAACGTTGGAGCGCATGTACCCCTTTGAATTGGTATTTTTGTGATCTTTGGGCAAATACCTAGTAGTACAATGCTGGATTATAGGGTGGTTCTATTTTTAACTTTTTGAGAAAATTCCATGCAGTTTTTTTCAGAGTGACTGCACCGGTTTTCTTTCCCACCAACAGTGTAAGAGGGTTCCCCTTCCTCTGCATCTTCGCTAACATCTGTTGTTCCCCTTGTGGTTCATTGGAGTCATTCTGACAAGTGTGAGCTGAGGGCATATCTCATTGTAGTTTTGATTTGTGCTTTCCTGGTGATAAGTGATGTTGAGCATCTTTTCATGTGTCTGTTGGCCATCTGGACGTCTTCTTTGGAAAAATGTCTATTCATGTCTTCTGCCCACTTCTTAACTGGATTATTTGTTTTTTGGGTGTTCAGTTTCATGGGGTGTTTTTTGTTTTGTTTTGTTTTGTTTTGTTTTTAGAGATTTTGGATCCTAACCTTTTATCAGCTATGCCACTTGCAAGTATCTTCTCCCATTCCAAAGGTTGCTTTATAGTTTGGTTGGTTGTTTCCTTCACTGTGCAGAAGATTTTTATCTTGATATAAGTACCGATAGTTCATTTTTGCTTTTGTTTCCCTTAACTCTGGAGCTGTATCTACTAAGAAGTTGCTACAGCTGATGCCAAAGAGGCTGCTGCCTGGTTCTCCTCTAGGATTTTGATGGTTTTCCGTCTCATATTTAGGTCTTCTTCCATTTTGAATTTATTTTTGTGTATGGTGTAAGAAAGTGGTCCAGTTTGATTCTTTTACATGTTGCTGTCCAGTTTTCTCAACATCATTTGTTGAAGAGACTGTCTTTTTCCAATGGACATTCTCTCCTGCTTTGTTGAAGATTAGTTGACCATATAGCTATGAGTCCATTTCTGGGTCTTCTATTCTGTTCCATTGATCTATGTGTCTGTTTTTGTGCCAGTATCATGCTGTTTTGATCACGACAGCTTTATAATACAACTTGAAGCTCAGAATTGTGATGCGTCCAGATTTGCTTTTCTTTTTCAACATTTTTTTTTTTTTTTTTTTTACTATTCAGGGTCTTTTGTGGTTTCATACAAATTTTAGTATTGTTTTTTCTACTTCTCTGAAAAATGCTGGTGTTATTTTGATAGGGATTGCATTAAATGTGTAGATTGCTTTGGGTAATATAAACATTTTAATAATATCTATTCTCCCAGTCCATGAACATGGAATATTTTTCCATTTCTTTGTATCGTCTTCAATTTCTTTCATAAGTATTCTATAGTTTTCGGCTTACAGATCTTTTACCTCTTTGGTTAGGTTTATTCCCAGGTGTCTTATGGGTTTTGGTGCAATTATAGATGGAATCAATTCCTCGATTTCTCTTTCTGCTGCTTCATTATTGGTGTATAGAAATGCAACAGATTTCTGCATTTTGATTTTGTACCCTGTAACTTTGCTGAATTCATGTATTAGTTCTAGCAACTTTTAGGTGGAATCTTTAAGGTTTCCTACATGGAGTCTCATGTCATCTGCAAATAGTGAAAGTTTAACTTCTTTTGGGCTGATTTGGAGGACTTTTATTTCTTTGTATTATCTGATTACTGAGGCTAGGACTTCCAGTACAATGTTAAATAATAATGGTGAGAGTGGACATCCTTGTCTCGTTCCTGACAGTAGGGAAAAGTCTCTCAATTTTTCCCCATTAAGGACAATATTAGCTGTGGGTCTTTCGTATTTGGCCTTTATGATGTGAGGTAAGTTCCTTCTAGCCTTGCTTTCTTGAGGGTTTTTATAAAAAATGGATGCTGTATTTTGTCAAATGGTTTTTTTCTGCATCTATTGAGAGAATCATATAGTTCCTATCTTTTCTTTTATTAATGTGGTGCATCACATTGATTGATTTGTGGATATTGAACCAGCCCTGCAGCCCAGGAACAAATCCCACTTGATCATAGTGAATGGCTCTTTTACTATACTGTTGGATTTTATTTGCTGGTATTTTGTTGAGAATTTTTGCATCCATGTTCACCAGGAACGTTGGTCTGTAATTCTCTCTCTCTTTTTTTTGTTTTTAGTGGGGTCTTTATCTGGTTTTGGAATCAAGGTAATGCTAGGCTCATAGAATGAGTTTGGAAGTTTTCCTTCCATTTATATTTTTTGGAACAGTTTCAGAAAAATAGGTATTAATGTTCTTTTTAAAAATTTTTTTTTAATGTTTATTTATTTTTGACAGAGAGAGAGAGAGAGAGAGAGACAGTGCATGAGTAGGGGAGGGGCAGAGAGAGAAGGAGACACAGAATCCGAAGCAGGCTCCAGGCTCTGAGCTGTCAGCACAGAGCCGAATGCAGGGCTCTAACTCACGACTGTGAGATCATGACCTGAGTCGAAAGTTAGACGCTCAACCGACTGAGCCACCCAGGCACCCCTTAACTGTTCTTTAAATATCGGATAGTGGGGTGCCTGGGTAGCTCAGTCGGTTAAGTGTCCACCTTTGGCTCAGGTCATGATCTCATGGTCTGTGAGTTTGAGCCCTGCATCGGGCTCTGTGCTGACAGGTTGGAGCCTGGAGCCTGCTTTGGATTCTGTGTCTCCCTCAATCTCTGCCCCTTCCCTGCTCATACTCTCTCTCTCAATCTCTCTCTCTCTCTTTCTCTCTCAAAAATAAATTTAAAAACCTTAAAAAATAAATAAAAATAAATGTCTGGTAGAATTCCCCTGTGAAGCCATCTGACCCTGAACTTTTGTTTCTTGGGAAATTTTTCATTACGGATTCAATTTCTTTGCTGATAATCAGTATGTTCAAGTTTTCTATTTCTTCTTTTTTCAGTTTTGGTAATTTTATATATTTCTAGGAAATTATCCATTTCTTCTAGGTGGCCTGATTTATTGGCCTATAATTTTTCATCATATTCTCTTATAGTTGTTTTTATTTCTGTGGTGTTGGTTGTGATCTCTCCTCTCTCATTTGTGTTTTATTTATTTGGGTATTTTCTCTTTTATTTTTGATAAATCTGGCTAGGATTTATCAATTTTATTAATTCTTTCAAAGAGTCAGCTCCTGGTTTCATTAATCTGTTTGACTGGTTTTTTGTTTGTTTTTGTTTTTTGTTTGTTTGTTTGTTTTTTGTTTGCTTCTATAGCATTTATTTCTGCTCTAATCTTTATTATTTCTCTTCTTCTGTTGACTTTAGGCTTCATTTGTTGTCCTTTTTCTAGGTCCTTCAGGTGTAAGGTTAGGTTACAGATTTGAGGTTTTCCTGGCTTTTTGAGGTAGGCCTATATTGTCATATACTTCTTTCTTATGACCACTTTTGCTGAATCCCAAAGGTTTTGGACCATTGTGTTTTCATTATCATTTGTTTCCAGTTTGTTTGTCTTTTTAATTTCTTCTTCAGTTTCCTGGTTGACCCATTCATTCTTTAGTAGGATGTTATTTAACATCCATGTATTTGTGGTGTTTCCAATTTTTCTCTTGTGGTTGACTTCAAGTTTCATAACGTTGTGATCTAAAAATAGGCATGGTATGATCTCAGTCTTTTTGTGCTGGTTGAAGCCTGATTTGTGACTTAGTGTATGATCTATTCTGGAGAATTTTCCATGCGCACTTGAAAAAAAAAATGTGTACTCTGCTGCTTTAGGATGAAATGTTGTGAATATATGTTAAGTCCATCTGTACAGTGTATCATTCAAAGCCATTGTTTCCTTGTTGATTTTCTGCTTACATGACATGTCCATTGATGTAAGTGGGGTGTTAAAATCCCCTATTATTGTTGTATTATTATCAATGAATACCTTTACGTTTGTTATTCATTGTTTTATATATTTTGGTCTCTCACATTGGGGGCATAAATATTTACAATTGTTAGATTTTGTTGGATAGACTGCTTTATTATGATATAGTACCCTTCTTCATCTCTTATTACAGCCTTTGGTTTAAAATCTAGTTTGTCTATATTCCATGACAAATATATGACTTCACTCATATGAAGACTTTAAAATACAAAACAGATGAACATAAGGGAATGAAAACAAAAATAATATAAAAACAGGGAGGGGGACAAAACATAAGAGGCTTTTAATATGGAGAACAAACAGAGGGTTACTGGAGGGGTTGTGGGAGGGGGGATGGGCTAAATGGGTAAGGGGCATTAAGAAATCTACTCCTGAAATCATTGTTGCACTATATGCTAACTAACTTGGATATAAATTAAAAAAAAAATTAAAATGATAAAAAAAATAAAAAAATAAATTATGTAAAATCTAGTTTGTCTGATATAAGTATTGCTACTCTGGCTTTCTTTTGGTGTCCATTAGCATGATTTTCCATCCCCTCCCTTTTAATCTGACAATGTCTTTAGGTCTAAAATGAATCTCATGTAGATAGCATATAGATGGGCTTTGGGTTTTTTTTAATCCATTCTGACACCCTATGTCTTTTGATTGGAGCATTTAGTCCATTTACATTCGGAGTAATTATTGATGGATATGAATTTTGTGCCCTTTTATTACTTGTTTTGTCATTGTTTCTGGAGATTTTCTCTGTTCCTTTCTAATCTTTGTCACTTTTGGTCTTTCTTTCCTCAAAGATTCCGCTTTAATATTTCTTGCAGGGCTGGTTTAGTGGTCACAAACTCCTTTAGTTTTTGTTTGTCTGGGAAACTCTATCTCTCCTGTGCTGGATGATAGCCTTGCTGGATAGAATATTCTTGGCTGCATACTTTTCCCATTCAGCACATTAAATGGATCATGCCGTCCCTTGTAAGTTAGGGATTTCTTTTGTCTTTCTGCTCTTAGGAGTTTTTCATCTCTATATTTTGCAAATTTAACTACAATATATCTTGGTGTTGACCTGCTTTTGTTGATTTTGATGAGAGTTCTCTGTAACTCCTGGATTTGCATGTCTGTTTCCTTCCCCAGATGAGGGAAGTTTTTAGCTATATTTCTTCAAATAAACCTTCTGCCCTCTTTTCCCTCTCTTCTTCTCAGACTTCTATGATATGAATGTTATTATGCTTTATGGAGTCACTGAGTTTCCATAGTCTATATCCATGACCTAACATTTTTCTTTCTCTCTTCTTTTCAGCTTCATTATTTCCATAATTTTATCTTTTATATCACTTATGCATTCCCCTGCATCTTCCATTCTTGTGATCATTACGTCTGATCAGTTTTGAATCTCGGTTATTGCATTTTTCATTTTGGTCTGACTAGTTTTTAGGTATTTTATATCTGTGGTAAGGGACTCCCTGGTGTCTTATATGCTTTTTTCAAGCTCAGCTAGTATCCTTATGATTGCTGCTTTAAATTCTGGATGAGGTATATTACTTATATCTGTTTCAATTAGATCCCTGGCCATGACCTTTTCTTGTTCTTTCTTTTGGTATGAATTCCTCTGTCTTGGCACTTTGTCTAGGTGTCTGTCTCCTTTTCTGTGTCAGGAAAGTGTGTTATGTTTCCTGATCCTGCAAGTAATGGCTTTATAAAGAAGAAGTCATATACTTACAGAGCTTGGTGCTTCAAGAAGTGTCTCTTCTGTAAGCTATGTTCACTCAGCTGCTGTGTTTTGGCTGCTCTTTCTCTCAGGTTATTCCTATGCAGAGCTTCTCCTTGCTTTCCATGATGTGGCCTTTTCTCTCCCTCTAGTTGTACAGTTTGTTCTGTCAGTCTTCAGATCAATTTCTTGGGTATTTAGAATAATTTGATATTTGTCTAGTTGTGTTTGTGCAACGAGGTGGGTCCTCTTACTTCTCCATCATCTTAGCTCAGCCTCCTAAAACACTTTTGTTTTCTTTTTCTTCAAGGGATTTACATCATTCACAAATGGTGAGTATCTCTCAAGGTTGTGAGTCCCAGTTTTTCAGGATTTTTCTTCACAATGCCACTAAAAGCAGAGATGGAGGGATTATTCTCCTTCTTCCATCACTCAAAAGAATATCACGATGGTCATTTTTGCCCCAAGAAATAGAAACAGCATGAAGACCAAGCTTATACATGCAAGTTGCATTGAGAATTGAAGCAAATACACAGGCCACTGCACCACACCTGCCATTGGCATCAATGTGTTTCAGAAGTAGATGTATTTGGTAAGATCTGGTCTCATACTGGCTCTGACATTACTGAACCATTTTTTGCTTTTTCAACCAACAAGGGCTTGTTATTTATTCTTAGATTAAGAAATAACAGCTATGGTGTTTGCAGTAAATTTAGGAGAATCACATGATGGAAGGAAGGAAGGAAGGAAGGAAGGAAGGAAGGAAGGAAGGAAGGAAGATAGTTTCTTCAGTCTTTTCCCATTTCTGTCAGAACAGGTCTGAGGCATGATTCCAATGGTGCTGAGACTTTCTCAAGTCTTCTAGATGAGGCTGAAAGAAATCTCAGAACCAACTTTGAGAAGTCATTGGGTTGTCACCTGTGCAAGAGAGAGACCTGCACTGTAGCTCTGCATCAGTCTATGCTAGTTTCCAGAAGCCCAGGCCACAGTGATTCAGTTCCTCCTACACTGCTCTTTTTAGTGGTATGTGTCCAAATACCACAGGTGTGGAAAAAGGATTATGTGGAAGAGCTAAGAAGGCACTTCTGAGTGTCTTGCCTAATTAGCCCCTGCCTGAGAAAGTGACAGCAGCTATTAGGAAGGAATGTTAATGTGATTTAATTATTCTACATAGTCTGGTGACATTCATGAATTCTCATTAATCTTGCTTTGAAACTGATGGTAGATACTTGGTTAATTCCCATTTTTTCAGTTCCCATTCTTTTCCTTTAAACGACATTGTAATCATCCTCTGAGTCTAGAACTTTCTCTGAAGATGAGCAAATATTTCCTTTATTCAATAATTTCTACAGCCATTTCCTTCAGTGCTCAGCAATAACATCCTCATGGGATCAAAACATGACACTGGAAGCCCATGAGATTGCTTTAAAAGGAAGATATACATTAAAGAATTAGCTCAACAGACTTGGGATGTTCAAATTAGCTCCTAGGAAGTAGCCATAAGCCTTTAGAATATCCCTCCTGATAAGAGTGACATATTTATAACCTGGGGTCATAGGCCATGCCACATAGTTTATACTTAAGTGAATGTCTGTTGTTGTTCACTGTGGTCCTGAGCCACCCCGTATCAATTTGACCTCTGGGAATGTGGGGTGGCTGGAGACTAAGTAACTGTTAGTTGTGCAGGTGCTACCTGCGTAGGTGACTGGCTTCTAACAAAAGGCCTGGGAACCAAGGCTTTGATGAGCTTCCCAGGTTGACAGTACTTCATATGTGTTGTCATACATCATAGCTAGGAGAGTTAAACACTGCCTGTGTGAGTCCACTGGGAAAGATCATCTGGAAGCTTGTGATTGCTTTCTCTTGGACTCCACCCTAGGAGCTTTCTGCCTTTGCTGATTTTACTCATATCCTCTCATTGTAATAAACTGCTACCATGTGTGTAATAGCTTTTTGAGGTCTGTGAGTCCTGCTAGCAAATCATCAAACATGAGGATAGTTTTGGGGATTTCCAACAGAGATCTGATAGGTCATGGAAAAGTTACTAATAGTTACTAAAAGTTACTAATACTAGATACAAATCTGTTTGTAAAAACAATTTCAAATGGAGTTTAAAATATATCACAAGGAATATTATTAATTTTAAAATCTAAATTTACTATTGAACTTACTTGAAAGGCAAATAAATATATGTCACTGTCAATTTTTATTGATGTAAGAGCACGTAAGCATTTTGTTATGTGCTATAGACCTATAGACCTATATAGACCTATATAGACCTATATAGACCTATAGACCTATAGACCTATATCTATGTCTGTGCCTATGTCTGTATTGATATCTATATCTATTTATGTCTACCATGAAAATTTATGAGTGCTAGTCATTGGCATGTCAATGTGACTTGTTAAACATTTTTGAGTGATTTGAAAAAATGGATTTCTATTCATTATTTGAATATAATCTATAGATATCTATTAGTATGATTGTTGTACAATTTTGCCAAAGCATCACATAAGCTTTTCTTTCTTTTTTAATGAGTAAACTTTGAATGTTAACTGAAGTTTTTCAGAAAGACTGTTCTCTTTATACATAGTCTGTCCCCAATCTTTTATCAACAATAGAGGTTATTTTCAAAAGTCTCATCCATCAGTAAATCCAGCTCCTGGGCTAAGATTATTTGATATTTCTGTGAATAAGTATAGGGGAAAAAATAATGCTATTTTATTTTCAACTTACCACTGATCGACACAAAAGAAACACTCATTCTGGTAAGTGTGGCCGTTTGTAGCACAGACGTATGACGTTATATTCGGACATTTTGAATCATAAAAAGGACCCTGTGGGTAGTACATTTTACATGGGGGCTGCAAATATCACAAAATATCATATGAATAACAATTGGTAGATTTACCCTCGTCTATTCCTGGCCTATCACTTCTGCCCCTAACAGAAATAATATCAAATATTACTAGTGAATTGATTCTTTTTCAAGAATTACAAAGACAGGGCTTTGACCAGGCAGGTTTTTGGTGGACTGCCATGTCAGGAAATGCAGTGACCCATCCATCATCTCTTAAAGTCATAAACATTATCACATACCCACTTAAATCCTAAATACAAACTTTTTATTTAAACTTAGAGTCCCAATGCCAGTAACTCATTCTAAGAAGTTTGTGAATAGAGATTTTTATGTGTTTGTGAAATTTTAGGGGAAGGGGCTCAAATGAAATTGATAAGAGTGAGGATTCTGTATTGAGGCTAAGAATAAATTCTGTATTTACCACTGTTTAATTTTATGACCTTGAGCAAGTGACAGGTGTTATTTCATTTAATGCTCAGAAATGTATTTTACTGTTATAATGTTTGTGCTGCATGAGATTAAATCTAAGTCTGGAAAGGGTAAGATGCATGTCCAAGGTCACATAGAAAACTTTTGTTCTATTTACCCCCATGAAGTTTTTGGTCTGTCAGGTCAAAAGAGTGATCAGATTAGCATCAGAATTGAGAACAAGAGGGGCGCCTGGGTGACGCAGTCGGTTAAGCGTCCGACTTCAGCCAGGTCACGATCTCGTGGTCTGGGAGTTCGAGCCCCGCGTCAGGCTCTGGGCTGATGGCTCAGAGCCTGGAACCTGTTTCCGATTCTGTGTCTCCCTCTCTGCCCCTCTCCCGTTCATGCTCTGTCTCTCTCTGTCCCCAAAATAAAAAACGTTGAAAAAAAAATTAAAAAACAAAACAGAATTGAGAACAAGAAATTTAAATTTACCTTAGGCCATTTAGCTATATTTTTTGGCTTGAAGGCTTCTGCAGATAAAGCACATACACAATAGGTTAAAAAAAAATAGTTCTTCATGGAATATGATTTCACCCACTGAAGTTACTAACTGAATAAAGAAATGTAATCTAATTACTCCTTTGCACAAAAGTATACAAAAGAACTTGTAGCGATGGAATTTGTGGGTGGCATTCTTTTTGTTAACTACTTTATCCATTTATTCATTCTTCCATTCATTTTCACAGTCCTTACTTTATTTATAAGTTTTCTATGTCACTGAGAAAAGAGTAAAAACCACTTGGGGTTATATGCATAACTTGCAAACTATGTTATTTTCATTAAGTTACTTGACTTTTGTTGGCTTTAGTTTCCTTTTCACTACAATTGGGATGAATATATGTACTTTAAAGTTATTTAAAAATATTTTTTATTTAAAAAAAAATTTTTTTTCAACGTTTATTTATTTTTTGGGACAGAGAGAGACAGAGCATGAACGGGGGAGGGGCAGAGAGAGAGGGAGATACAGAATCAGAAACAGGCTCCAGGCTCTGAGCCATCAGCCCAGAGCCTGACGCGGGGCTGGAACTCACGGACCGCGAGATCGTGACCTGGCTGAAGTCGGACGCTTAACCGGCTGCGCCACCCAGGCGCCCCTAAAAATATTTTTTAATGTTCATTTATTTTTGAGAGAGAGAGAGAGAGAGACAGAGTGTGAGCAGAGGAGGGGCAGAGAGAGAGGGAGACACAGAATCGGAAGCAGGCTCCAGGTTCTGAGCTGTCAACACAGAGCCTGACGTGGGCTTGAACTCACGAACTGTGAGATCATGAGCTGAGCCAAAGTCAGACACTTAACCAACTGAGCCACCCAGGCAACCCTAAAGTTATTTTTTAAATTAAATATGATAAAGTAAATAAAACATTAGGCTAGTTTTGCCCAAGATGCTGAGCTAAAGAGGATACTTTGGGTGATGGTCAGAAACTTTAGAGATTCCTTGGCTCTGGAGAGACTGACTGGCTCTGGGAAACCAGTTTGTGTGAAGAAGTTAGTGTCGCCAGGGGATGCAGGGTGGCCAGCTGGCTGTTGGGGAGGGAAATAAGAAAAGACATCATAGTTCTGCTCTTCCTTATCTCTCATTGTAAAATGATCTTTTAAATATTCTAGAAAATTCTAGCTTTCCAAAAGCTGGAATTTCTAAAGTTTGAAGAGAAAACTTGAATTATATTTTACAAATTTTCCCAAAGGAAGCACGAAGCCTACCAACCTTCCCAGGAATAGACTATGCCAGTTGCATATACAATCTTTTAAAGAATAAAAAAGATGGAATGCTTCTCTATAATTCTAAAAAAAAACCAGAATCTTTTAATGACAAAAGTGACTGGATATAGTGAAGAGAAAAGAAACATAAAAACTTTCATCTAGTAGAAATAAAATAAAGTGAAAATACATACTGCATATCACATATGAAAATAAACTTCAAATGCATCTGAACATAAGAAACAAAACCATGCCAGGACCAACTGGATTTCTCTTTAATCTTGATGTAGGAAAGGCTTTCTAATAAGTGAGAAATGGTGTTTTAAGACAGTTTTGGTTAGCATTTTTTTTTCATGGTGAAGTTGAATATCTTTTACAGATTTAAGATCCATTTCTGTATTTTTGGGGTATGTGTATGTGTGTGTGTGAATTGCATATGCAAGCATATTACTCATTTGACAATTGGGTTTTTATTTGTTCCCTCAGTTTTAAGTATTCTTATATATTAGGTATATTAGTCCTTTATCTGTGATACGTGTTGCAGGTATTTTCTTCCAGTTTATCAGATACCTTTTAGTTTAAAGAATTTACCCTGAAGCTGTACCTCCAACAATACAAAAACACATATGCATAAGATTATTGCAGCATTGTTTGTGATTGAAAAATATTGGAAACAAACTAAACGCCCATACATGGAAGACTGGTTGAGTAAACTTTGATACACCCACCCAGTGAAGTTCTATGCAATTGTATAAAAGAATGAGGGAGATCCCTGTGAGTTGATATGTATTAATATTCAAGATATTTGTAAATTGAGAAAAGCAAGTTGAAAACAGGTATTTGTAGTGTGCTGTCTTCTATTCAAGAAAGTAGGAGGAATGACACAATGTGCACACATATGTTTAAGCAAAAAGTAACACAGGAAAGATAGAGACCAATGAGGCTGGTTCCATAAAGATGACTATGGGATGGAATCAAAAGAAAAGGGATATGAAGGTAATGGCACTCCTTTGAAGCGAAACTTTCACTCATTTTGTTTTATTTTTCTTGTGTTTAAAAAAATTTTTGAATTGCCTTTTGGATTTTTCTTGACCTGTGCATTATGTAGAAGCATGTTGTTTCATTTTCAAATTTTGGAAGGTTTTCCAAATAACTCCCTTTTCTAACAGTGATACCCAATTCATACCTACTTTGCATTGTTAAGTCTAATATTCCCCATGGGGCGCCTGGGTGGCACAGTCGGTTAAGTGTCCGACTTCAGCCAGGTCACGATCTCGCGGTCCCGGAGTTCGAGCCCCGTGTCGGGCTCTGGGCTGATGGCTCAGAGCCTGGAGCCTGTTTCCGATTCTGTGTCTCCCTCTCTCTCTGCCCCTCCCCGTTCATGCTCTGTCTCTCTCTGTCCCAAAAATAAATAAACGTTCAAAAAAAAAATTTAATATTCCCCACCCAGTCACACATGACTATTTTTCTTTTCTACAGCTAAGAAGCTGTCAGATATCTCTCTCCCAAGACTTGTAAGTTTGCTTACCTGAAAAAACAGTATGTGCCAAAGTGGAGGATACCAGGAAAAATATGGTCAGGTTGGAAAAGGCAGCCATTTAATCTCATCCAATGTCCTGCTCTGGTGAAGCCTGGGAAAAAAGGCTTGAGACAGCTTATTCCTAACATCTTGCACAGCTAGATTTCCAAACATGAGAGAACCTATTACCCTGAGGTGCTGCCATTCCTATAAACTTGACATGGTGGTCTCAATATTGGCCTGATCCCCCGGGATTCAGACCTGAGAAGGCCCTTCTGCTCCAACTAGAGAAAGTAAACCATTAAAATAACTTTTTTTCCCCCTTCCAATAGCCAATGTGTAATCCTAGTCCTGGTTAGAAGAGAAACTGGGCTCAGGGCTCTCATCAGGGCTGTCCCCAGACCTGTTACTTTTACATAAGTTCCCCCTATAATAGATCATCTATACCAGAACATACATGTCAGTGAATATGGACATTCTAAGAATTTATTAAATATTCTGATAAAAAAGATGCGGACTGACTGCTGTCCTGCATTATCAGAGACATGTCACCTTATAATGTGAGTCATTTGATTTCCTGAGATAGACCAGCTTCTGAAGTCCTTCATTTACTAGCGAAGTGTCTTCTTCCAGTCCACTTAGATGTGTTCAAATACAAAGAATGACTTGAAAATGGAATTGTTGGTCTTGGGTCATAAAAATTATGTCTACCTTCCCTGATGCAAGAATAAGGATATATATTTAGATCTAGAAATAATTTTTGTGATTTTTTTGATTCTTAGATAGGTACACACAATTTTTATGTGTATGTACACATAATTTTTATATATATGCACCAGAGAGATCTGAGTTCACATTCTAGCTTCAACATCTAAAAGTTTGAGCCTCAGAAAAAATATGAACTTCAAAGCATATTGAGATGGTCAACACATAGTAAAGAGTTTAACTATATTAAATTTCCAGTTTCTTTAGCCAAACTCTTCTTTTGTAGGAATGGGGATATTTAGGCCCAGAGAGAAGACACTTTCCAAATCATTTGCTCAACTTCCTCCTGTCCTACTCTGTCTCTTCTGGTGGGCATGAAAAGAACAGAAGGAGAACCCTGTTAGTGGTGAAATTTTCCCTACTTTCATGTGCAGAGGAAATAAAGAGGATACTGGAGGCCAACAAACATATTGGAAAACCTACGGACAGAGAAGAAAGCCAGAGATCCTATCACTGATTTGAACTAAGGATAGAGGAGGTGAAGAAATATTACCTGAATGAGGTTGCTGCAGAATGTGAGCCTGCTCTAGTCACTCTGAGGTCACAGCTAGGTTTGAGTAAAGTTGCTATCCCATGAATCTGTGGACAGGGACATGCTGAGCGCAGGGAGAAGCTGCCTTGCTCAGTTGAGTGACCACTTATTTGGCATGAAATTGCTGTCATGGCTGTTACCTACTTTGATCCCTCTCCTGAACCACCTCCTCTGGTGTTTCATGTTCCAGCAGGCAAGGACAGATCTGGAGGTTCTGTACTTGTGGTTTCTAGTTGCAGATCATGAGAACAAGAAAGGCTGGCATCGTGAATATTTGATGACCTTTACAAAGGTCAATTGCCTACCATATTCCCGATGATTTGGTGGGCTTTCTTGCTAACTCAAGGCAGATTCGTGTTCCTGGTCTCTTCTGCCCCCTGAGGTCACTTAGTCCATTCTGCTTCTCAAAAGGTTTATCTGTTTTGTCTTTCTAGGACGTGATTTCTGACATCCACCTGGGAAACTCGAGCACTGCAGCCAGTAATCTTCGCAGCGCTCAAGCCTCCCCGTTTCTCCGTTTGTTCCCCTCCACTTCAACTTAGAAGAGCCTGAAAATTTGCCATTAACTGGAAAATATCTATCACATAGACCTTAAACTCTCCTCGAGTAGTTAGCAATCCTTTTGCTGCTTTGTCTTTTCTTCTCAGCCTGAGTTTCATAGTCTGCCATTTATATTTAGCCTCTTGACATGACGATGACATCTTACCCTTTATTCTCTTCTTCCCTCTTCTAAGCCAGGATAAACCAGCTTCCTATTTTTCTACTCCAGACCTCGGTTAATATTGGCGGGTTACCTAAGCCTGCTAGACTCCTAAGAAAACCTCTTATGTCATGTTGCTAACTATGCCACCCGTATCCATGTCATTTCTTTTTTTTAATCCATTTTTTTCAACTGTTTGACCACACCTCCCCCATATTACTTTAAGCAGGAGAGTTCACTTCTTCTTTATTAAGTAGGGAAGCTCCAGGATGAACCAATTCCACATTTTTTCCTCTTTGCCTTGTAATTCTGGAAATTTTATCATCTACCTTTCTAGTTTTATGCTTCTCTCCAGATCCACTTACCTAGGGATCCACACATTCATGCATCCCTTTCTTTCTGCTAGTACCTGGTTATGTGGTCTACACTCCTCATCACATTTATTCCTTACAATAACCCCATGAGGTTTCTATCATTGTGAGGCTTGTATAAGAGGAAAAAAAAAAACCCTGAAGGTTAGGAGACTAAATTCATTTGCTGAAACTAACTAGCTACTAATGAGTAGAAATGAAATAACTAGCTACTAATAGTCAGAGATGGGGTTCAAAACACAGGTATATTTAACTACAACGTCCATGTTCACATATTTTTTCCACATTTTCTTTCATCTTAGAGAATGAATCTGCCCTTTAACTTATCCATCAATCTTCTTAGGCCAACACCATGAGTGTCTTGTGTGATAGCTTACGCTTTCTGGGCAGCATCTTTGATTTCACCCCTTTTTGTCCCTCCTTCCAAAGCCAGGACTCTTCATCTTTATCTAATACCACTTCCTAGGTAATTAGATTGTATACCCCACAGAGGAAAAGATCTTATCTGTACCTAATATCAACCTTGTAGTTGCAGTGCATTGCAAAGGTTATTTTTTAGCCACTTAATAGGTATTCAGTAATATGTGCACAAAGAAAAAAAGAAGGAATCCATTCATTATATTTGTTTGTTTTACTTTGTTCTTGGATATTCTTGAGAATGTTTTCCCAGATGTATTTTGGAAATGTTGTGTCTAATCCACTAAAATATAATCCTACTGGAATTTCGATTGTAGCCACCTAAATTTGATGAAAGTAACATGTTTCAAATGTAGTCTTTTTGGGGCATCTGGCGGGCTCAGTCTGATAAGTACCCAACTTTGGCTCCGATCATGATCTCGCAGTTCATGAGTTCGAGCTCTGCAATGGGCTCTGTGCTGACAGCCCAGAGCCCGGAGCCTGCTTAGGATTCTGTGTCTCCCTCTCTCTCTGCACCTCCCCCATTCTCTCTCTCTCTCTCTCTCTCTCTTTCTCTCTCTCTCAAAAATAAACATTAAAACAAAAAAAATTAAAATAAATTAAAATAAAATGTAGACTTTTCACACATGAATATCATATACCTTATTTTCAACTTGGCGGGTAATTTATCCACTTTCTCAATATCTAGGAATTCCAAGAATGCTATTTTTAAAACACAATCTGATCTTGTTGCCCAATTCAAATCTTCCATTGACTCTTCCTTGGTTATGTTATGAGTTATTATTTACGGTAAAACTTGAATGTGAAGAAATTTAACATCTTATTTTGTATAACCGAAACGAACTTGCTCATGAATATGCAAATTCTACTGACAACAGGCAACAAGTATCTTGGGGATCTGTGATTCTGGGGACAAGAGATGGAGGCTGAATGAAGAGCGAAGATAAGGGAAAGAGATCATTAGAAGGTTTTTGGATAGACTCAGCACTAGTGTCATCCTTTCCAGTGTCTGTACAAGTACTTACTTTAGAAATTAAATTCAAGCGAGAGGGGCGCCTGGGTGGCGCAGTCGGTTAATTGTCCGACTTCAGCCAGGTCACGATCTCGCGGTCCGTGAGTTTGAGCCCCGCGTCGGGCTCTGGGCTGATGGCTCAGAGCCTGGAGCCTGTTTCCGATTCTGTGTCTCCCTCTCTCTCTGCCCCTCCCCCGTTCATGCTCTGTCTCTCTCTGTCCCAAAAATAAATAAACGTTGAAAAAAAATTAAAAAAAAAATTAAAGCGAGAAAAGAAAACTGCATGCACCTTCTAACTAAAGACAGTTATTTTTTTTTAATTTTTTAACGTGTATTTATTTTTGAGACAGAGAGAGACAGAGCATGAACGGCGGAGGGGCAGAGAGACAGGGAGACACAGAATCAGAAGCAGGCTCCAGGTTCTGAGCCATCAGCCCAGAGCCCAATGCGGGGCTCGAACTCACAGACCGCGAGATTGTGACCTGAGCTGAAGTCGGACGCTTAACCGACTGAGCCACCCAGGCGCCCCAAGACAGTTTTAATTGTTGAAGATTCAGAGGTTTTTGGCCATTAAGTACCTGTTGCTTCCATGGAACTCCATTTCCCTTGTTTTCAGAAACGTAAGAGATCCTTTGTGTACTAGCATAATTTTAGTTTTTCCAGATAGAAAAGGCACTAACATTAAGAAGAAGACCTCCTGGGGTGACTGGGTGGCTCAGTTGGTTGAGCATCTGACTCCTGATTTACGCTCAGGTCATGATCCCAGGGTCATGGGATCGAGTCTTGAGTTGGACTCTGTGCTGACCATGGAGCCTGCTTAAGATTCCCTCTCCCTCTCTCGCACGCACGTGCGGTCTCTCTCTCCCTCTGCCCCTCTCCCCCGCTTGCATGCTCTCTGTCTCTCTTTCACATTAAAAAGAAGAAGAAGAAGAAGAAGAAGAAGAAGAAGAAGAGGAGGAGGAGGAGGAGGAAGAAGAAGAAGATCTCCTGATCTTTATAGGAAAATGGTGGCTGGCAAAATCAGATATCTTCACACATCTTCCCCCCAAAAAGAAAATAGAGCTTAATCTGGAGGGTACATAAAATTGCCCGATGCTCGTGTCAGCAGTATAACTGGAAAACGGACAATATTATCCACTTTGCAATTCCATGTGATTGGGGAAGTACACTTCCAATACCAGCAGCATTAGCACAAAGAAAGAAAGTTAGAAAGGTTACAGATGACCCAAATAACACTATTTACCAACTTGACATGACTGAAAATGCTGAAACACTACAGATGCTTCTGGATATACGTGGTAGGTATACTTTCCCTATTTTCACCACTAAATTCAAATGAAATACATATAAAACAAACATAAGACTGTAAGGAGTAGAGAAATCAGATTGGCTAGGGACCTGGGAACTTGAAGAACAGCATGGTAGTGAGTTTCCTGTGGGTTTGTTTTTATTTTTGTTTTTGGCCTTATGTATCCTAGATTTTGAGGTGAGGAAGATAACAACTTGGAAATACCAGGAGGCACAGACAAAAAAAAAAAAAATCCTTGGCAAAAGGCTGCTCTCTGTAGCCAAAGGACCAAGAAAGAAACACAAATGACTTTTCGCTTCAAAACATTATATCGGAGAAGCTATCATTCTCACCAGCCTGGGGTTGCAGCTGGGTTTCTTATAGGATCTGTTTCACAAATGGTAAAAAAATGTAGCTGGACCCTCCATGAGGCACTAATGCCTTGTCAGCATATTTATCCTTTTTTTGTTTAACTTATAAGGTCTTTATCCTGATGGAAGTAAGTAATGCATTCGTTATTACTATTTCTATGTAATACTGTCCTATAGGTCGGGTCTTGTCATTGACATTAACCAGGCACTAACAGATAGAATAAAGGAGGGCCAGAATTCGATTTGACTCTACCAATTTGAATCTTATTGATTCCCTATTAAGTGTCAGGCTTTATGCTAGGTCATAATGATGGCATGACATCCATTAAATTACTGCTCTCATAAACCTTAGAGTTTTATTAAAAGCAGGTGACAAGCAGGAATCCAAACAATACAAAGTCAGTCAGTCAGCTAGGAGATGTGGCAGTTGGTGAGGAAAACCTGAGTCATGTGTGGAACTAATATCAGAAGAGAGAGAATCCGCCCAACACGAGATAATTGAAAGAATAGAACACTTTCTTCTCTTGGCCTGAATAAAAACTGGGGACATCAAAGGCTCATGTCTAATAACATAATTGAGTCCTTACCAAAATGGTCTTTTTATTAAAATATATTTGATTCTTTTTATTTCTGGCAGGATTGAAATAGTACGCATGTTTTTGAGGCCTGAAATAAAATAAACAATACTCTGCTTAATAATGTGATATCTCTTAGGAAAAGATGAGAATTTTGCAGTTAGAAGTTTTTAAAACTTCCTTATACGTTCATATGTTTCTTCACATTATTTTTAATGCAGCCCATAGTACGAAATAAATTTCATATTATAACCAAAACACAAATACACATTCACAAAATTATAGTTATACTATGTGCAGTGCACTATGGTATTTTCTATCATATTGTATTCTTCGAGTTTATTCCATTAAGATGCAAGTTGTAACCCACTTTGATTTCACAACATATTTATGAATCAGATCCTTTAGTGTGAAGGATATTGGTTTAAACTGTGAGAATTAATAGAAGAATTGATACTTGATCTTGGTAGGTGTGTGTGTGTGTGTGTGTGTGTGTGTGTGTGTATGTGTGTGTGTGTGTGTGTGTGCACACACATGTACACATGTGCTCATTCCTGGTAAATAGGCAACTCACATTGACTAGAATGTTGAAAGGATAAATTTCCCAGGAAGACCACATCAGCTCTGGACTTCCTGTAGTCTGTGGGATATTAATGGTGGGTGGAAATTCTGAGGGAAGAAAAAATAAACCAGAGGGAGGAGGAGCCAGGTTAAAAACAGTGGGCATAAATCTACCCTGGTGCAGGATCTTCTGGTTTTCTCTCTGAGGAAACTCATGTATATGCTATAGTTTTAACTTTAACCTTCTATGCTATATTTTCTTTTGAAGAGTAAATCACCCTTTTATAAAGAAAGGCATTTATCCATGTGCCTCCAAGTGTGATGGGTAGTATGGGGCTTAAAGAGACCATGCAATGAAGTCAAAGGATGGCCTCATCTGAATCAACTTGAATGGATAGTGGGGCAGCAGGGAAGTTGGAAAGGCATGCTCTGTGCTGGGTTTCTGGGCAGAGATGATTGATGAAGTGGGTGGCTATGGCAGCATAGGGATGGAGATGATAGGAAAGGACAAACAATAATTTAAGAAAGCATTGAGGCAAAAATACAGACGTTTTCCTTCTCATTTTATGCTAGAGAAAAAATGACCTTTGAAAATTAAAGGAACTGGGTTCCACAGTTTCATGGAAAAGGGGTTCCTGGTAATGTCAGCAAAGCATGGATTCTATCCCAAGGAAACATAGTAAGAAGGCAGCTATTAAATTGTATGTAATTTGGATCCTAAAGCAAATCAGAAACATGGCTATCAAAATCAGGACCCATAACCAGAGCGGAAGAATCTGCAAATCTAATTTGGAATCATCTAAACTGCACCTAGCAGTTTTTCAAAATCCATAACTAGGATCAGTCTAAGCCTCTTTATCTTGAGTGGAACTAAACTAAATTAAGGAGGTTTAACATCTTAGCTAAGGGAAGGGAGCAGTTATTTGGATGAGCAGTCAGGATTGTGATGGTCAATTGAATAGGTTCAGACCTTGAAAATTCCAGACATTAAGCCAGAGTCAAGAGAGCCATAGGCCGATCTTATGATTTAGAAGTTACCAGCAACCCTGATGATAGATGGTGAGGAATGCTTTGGAGAACAGGATGAGTTTTATTTTGAAGATATTGTTTGAAATAACATGGGAACATCCAAGTGGATGGAACTAATAACTCTAATGGCTAGAGAGGCTTCTGGGGTGCTGAGAATGTTTGATGACTTGCTCAGGGTGATTTTTAAATGGGTATGTTGATACTGTGAAATTCCTCAACCTATTAACTTCTGATCTGTGCAATTTGCTATATGTATGTGAAACATCAATGCTATTTGACATTAAAAATCTTAGAAATACATTGAGATAATAAAGATTAGTCCAAAAAAACCTTAACAGTATGCCAAAGAATAGTTTACAGTGAAGTAAGTACAATTTATTCCAAGAATGAATGCATAAAACCCATAAAAAGGGTATTACTATAGTTTATTATATCAGTAGGTGAAAAGAGACTAATAAATAATTGATAAATGTTGAAAGTGAATTGAATACAATCTCTATCCGTATTTGAATACTCTTTGTAATAGGAAAATTGTGAAAGATAAAAAAAAAAAAACTTTGAAAGATACCATAAACATTTGAAGTTGGTAAAACGGCCAGCGAGTGCATAAATTTGTAGAACTTACGAACTCTCCCAAATGAGAATTCATCATAAAGTTGTTTCCATAAATATTCATAACAGGACTTTTTGTGATGCTGAAAAATGGAAATCAACTTACAGGGGGTTGTTCATATTTTGGTTTATCTATGAGTGAAAAAACAAGTAACTATTACAAATAATATTTTTATGTATGTATTAAAAACAATATTATATATATATTTAAAAGTTAAAGGTGACTTTGACGAGAGGGGGTCTCAGATTTGGTGGTAGCAATGGGAGTGGATAACAGAGGTTTTGTCTAGGCCTCTCTGCCTTTAGATTTATCTCCACCTCTTTTATAGTCACCAGGAAGAACTCACATGAGGGCCTGACTTCAACTCTTCCTTTGTATACATTATCACATAGAATTCATGGAAACCCAGGTTCCCACACCAAATCACTTAAACTCCTAAGAAGCATAATCGCTGTAAAAAAAAAAAAAGACAAAAACCAGAATACAATAAACCAATAAAAAACATTTATTCCAAAAACCAAACACAGCTAAGAACAATTTAAATGAATATAGTTAGCTTTGATTTTTAGATACTAAAACTTTAGATAAGAATAGACTCTCTCTTTTTTTTTTTAGTTTTTTAGGTTTCTTTCTTTCTTTTTTTTAATATGAAATTTATTGTCAAATTGGTTTCCATACAACACCCAGTGCTCATCCCAACAGGTGCCCTCCTCAATGCCCATCACCCACCCTTCCCTCTGTCCCATTCCCCATCAACCCTCAGTTTATTCTCAGTTTTTAAGATAGACTCTCTTTTTAAGCACACAGGGAACACTCATAAAACTAGACTATCTTTTAGGTCATAAAGGAAGCCTCAGTAAATTCCAAGGCATCACAGACCATGTATTCTGAAATACATATGATAATATGAGTTATCCATATGCTTGCAAATTAACTAATTATATCCTCTGAGTTAAAAAGAGAATCTTGATGGGAATTGAACAATATTTAACACTTAAGGCAATGGAAATATTCATATTAGTGTAAGCAAATCGTTGTAAAAAATAATCCTAAAATATGCAATGATTCACACAGTAGACACAGTAGACATAGGTTCTCGTTCATATAAATAATCAAAAATGTTTCCAGAAGTAGTGTTCTCTTCCGACATAGGTTCTCGTTCATATAAATAATCAAAAATGTTTCCAGAAGTAGTGTTCTCTTCCACACAATTATTCAGAGAGATAAAGTGGAGTCTCTTCAATCTTCAGCAGGTGGCGTCTACAGTAATCACGAGAAACACACATGATTAATTATCAGAGACACAAAATTTAAACCACGATGATATATCACTAAGCCTCACTAGAGTGGCTAAAATCCAAGACTGATAAAACCAAAGCTCGGTGAGGATATGTGCAAACTGGAAAACTGTACATTACTCTTAATGAGTGCAAAGGGACTCAATTCAGTTGGAAAGATGTGTTAGCTACTCAGGCTGAAAAATACATCAGGGTGATGCAATCCCACAGCAAACCTGCAGGCATATGTGCAGTAAAATACATGGATAGCAATGCTAGTCACAAGTTTATTCACAATGGCCAAAAACTGCAAACAATCTAAATGTTCTTCACCGTAAAACAGATAGATACATCCGGTATACTCAGTTAGTAAATACAAAATAGCAGTAAAAGATGAGCCATTGATACATACAACAGCGTGACGAATATTACAAATGCAATGATGAGTAAGTGAAACCAGAAATAGGCGAGGACATGGTGTATAATTCCTTTTATAGAAAGTACAAAACAGGTGGAGCCAATCTATGATATTTGCTGCCAGGATAGTTGTTGCCTGGGGAGTTAGTGAACCAGGAGGGGATAAGAGCAGGGAAGGCTTTAGGGATTATGGTAATGTTTTGGTTGTTGAATAGGTTTTTGATTACAAGAATATTGTAGAGGACACTGGCATACTTCACCCAGATTCCTTTTACCAATTAAATCTTTACTCCTCTTCCAGATTTTGTATACTTTGCTCATTATGACTTGGACGTACAACTTTCTTTACAGCACTACCCTTACTGGCTACTAGTTCTATTTTTTTCTGGATGTTCCCCAAACTGAAAGTGCTAAGAGTTTACATTACCTTTCAGCAACCTCTATCTACTGAGTGAGTGGTGCAGGAGTAGAGCAGCACAGATGCCTTGCTTTGCAGCAGAATAAACTGTGGTGTAACTTATACTCCCCATGGAACGAGGCTGTATCTGGAAATTCACATAAAATTGCGCCTTTGCTTGACTTGTTTCTCCTCCTAATTCAACTCCTCCACTCCTTAACTAATCTCTTCCAGGAACATGTCCTCAATAAACCTTAGTACGTAAATCAACATATCAAGATCTTCCAGATAAGCCAGCCTAAGATAGCTGCCATCCTTAATCATAGGGAGTAGATTAAAAGGATGTGATTCTGGAGTTGGACATCTAGCCACCAAATTGCAATGACTACCTCATGACCTGGTAGTAAGTAGTGTTGATGTCCCATAGCATGCTGTCACAACGCATTTTTTTAAAAAAATGTTTATTTATTTATTTTGAGAGAGAGAGAGAGTGGGAGTGAGGGGAGGGGCAGAGAGAGAGAATCCCAAGCAGGCTCCCTGTTGTCAGTGTGGAGCCCGATGCAGGGCTCGATGCCATGAACCGTGATATCATGACCTGAGCCAAAATCAAGAGTCAGATGCCCAACTGACTGAGCCACCCAGGCCCCCCAACAGTGCAATTTTTAAGTTTCCTCTGAGCTGAGTGTGACCAGATATACATGGAAGGGGTCCTCTGGCTTATGCAATATCTCTGATATTTGGGAAATGTAGGAAAATGGAAATTATAATGACTCTGAAATTGGGTGGTGGTTGTTAAGACTCATTGAATACTTGAAGGGAGAAAATGTTAGGTTTAGGTTGATCAGTGACCAACTTGATGAAAATAGGGTCAGATGGCATCCACTGCCTCTTTAAAGAAAACTTCATCTCCTGAAACTGGAAGAAAGATGAAGATAATAACCAGGCATACAGCTTAATTGTAACAGAGAAGGCATTGTGGCATGGTAGGGCCACAAGCACTTACTCATGGAATTTACTTGTGCCTTCAGGACCTGCTCAAATCTGATCTTGTATATACAGTCTCCATGTCTTAATGATGGGGAGTCCTCCACTCCATGTTGAAGGCATTAATATTACTTCATGGGATGTCAATTTGAAAAAAATATATGTTTTTAATTTTTGTTTTGTTGCTGCCCCACCCTCTCTCCTCCACTCACGGTTAGCCTAATGTCTCCCTATATATTACAACTAGATGAAGAGCTTCATTGCTCAGAATGAAGTCATCACGTCAGTGATAAAGCACGCAGAGATGAATTTCTGGTTTCATAAAATCACTTCCCAAGGATTGTTTCTAAGGAACAAAAATTTAAGATTATATTTGTTAAAGCCAATACTTTATGGATTTAGCAGAGAGAAGTTTCAGGGAAGAATGATCGACTTCGATGCTGGTGATAGTTCAAAAGAATGACTATGGCTCTTCTGCCGTCCCATCAACCATGAGGAGGGGTTAATATCAAGAGGAAATTTGCAGGGTGCCTGGGTGGCTCAGTTGGTTAAGTGGCCAACTTTGGCTCAGGTCATGATCTCACAGTACATGAGTTCAAGTCCTGAATTAGGCCCTGTGCTGACAGCTCAGAGCCTGGAGCCTGCCTTGGATTCTGTGTCTCCCTCTCTCTCTGCCCCTTCCCTGCTTGCACTCTGTCTCTCTCTCTCAAAAATAAATAAATAAATATTAAAAAGATTTTTTAATTTTTTTTTAACATTTATCCATTTTTGAGAGACAGAGAGAGACACAGCATGAGTGGGGGAGGGGCGGGGGGGGGGGGAGACAGAATCCGAAGCATGGTTCCAGGCTCTGAACTGTTAGCACAGAGCCTGACGGGGGCTTGAACTCATGAGCCACGAGATCATGACCTGAGCTGAAGTTGGATGGTTAACCAACTGAGCCACCCAGATGCCCCTAAAAAGATTTTTTTAAAAAACAGGAAATTTGCTGAATTCAGACATGTTTGGGTATTGAAGAGTATTGAAAATCTGTGTCTCAATTTTTGTTCAGGGTGCTGGAAACCAGCAAGTCCTCACAAAATTCCTGAGCCCAAAATGACACAGAAGTGATGGGTAGACCTTCATGCATGGAATGTCTAGATTGATGAACCTGAGAATGGCCTTAATGTCTACATAAGACATCTGGATATCAGAAGCAGTCAAACGTAGTCTCCATTTGGTAAAGAGTGGTGAGGATTAGAACATGAGAGCCAGTGGATGTGGTCTCAGACCAGGATGAAGGTATAACCCCCATTTACATAATATAATCTTTTAGAATACTTTTAGGCTCACAACAAAATTCAGCAGAAGGTAGAAAGATTTCCCGTATACTCCCTGCCTCCACACATGCCAAGCCTCTCTCATTCTCAACATCCTCCACCAGAGCAGTATGTTTGTCAGGAACCTACACTGACACATCATTATCACATAAAGAGTACAGTTTACTTAATGGGTTCACTCTTGGTGTTGTGCATTCTATGGGTTTGGACATCCGAGTGGTATCTCGCTGTGATTTTAGTTTGTATTTTCCTGGTTTTTGCTAATGATGTTGAGTATTTTTCATGTGCTTATTGGCCATTTGCAGATCTTATTGAAGAAATATCTGTTCAGGTCATTTGCCCATTTTTAAAATAGGTTTCTTTGTATTTTTTTTTTTAATGAGACTTTATTTTCCAGAGCAGTTTTAGGTTCATAGCAGATTTGAGAGGAAGGTGCAAAGATTTCCTATATATCTTCTGCCCCTACAACATGCATAGCCTCTTTCATTATCAGTGTTCCTCACCAGAGTTGTGCATTTGTTATAGTTGATGAAACTACACTGACATGTCATAATCACCCAAAGTCCATAGTTTACATCACATTTATTCTTAGTGTTTTATATTCTACGGATTTGGACAAATGTATAATGACATGTATCCATCATTATGATACACCGAATATTTTCACTATCCTAAAAATCTTCTGTGTACCACTTATTCATCCCTTCCTTCTCCAACTCCTGGATACCACTAATCTTTTCACTGTCTACACAGTTTTGCCTTTTCCGGAATGTCATAGAGTTGGAATCATATAGTATATAGCCTTTTCAGGTTGGCTTATTTTATTTAGTAATATACATTGAAATTTCCTCCATGTTTTTTCATGGCTTAACAGCTCATTTATTTCTAGATCTGAATAATATTCTATTGTCTGGATGTACCAATTTATCCATTCATCCACTGATAGGCATTTTGTTTGCTTCCAAGTTTTGGCAGTTGTGAATAAGGATGCTATAACCATTGGTGTGCAGGTTTTTGTGTGGACATAAGTTGTCAACTCCTTTGGGTAAATACCAAGAAGCATGGTGCCTGTATCATATGAATGACAGTTCTTTATTAGATATGTCTTTTGGAAATATTTTCTCCCAGTCTGAGTCCTGTCTTCTCATTCTCTGGATATTGTCATTTGCAGAACAGCAGTTTTTAATTATCATGAAGTTCAAACTTATCAATTATTGCTTTCAAAAATCAAGCCTTGTGTTGTGTCAGATTTTTATCTCAATCATGTCCAATCTACTAATATGCTCACTACATTTATTCAACATGGAATGGGAGTCCTAGCCAGAACAATTAGGCAAGAAAAAGAAATTAAAAAGTATCGAAATTGGAAAGGAAGAAGAAAACTGCCACTATTTTCAGATGAGATGATATTGTATTTAGAGAACCCTAAAAATCCATAAAAAACTATTAGAGCTAATAACAAATTTAGTAAATTCATGGGATACAAAATCAATACACAAAAACTTTTGTGTTCTTATACACTAATAACAAACTATCAGAAAAAGAAAATAAGAAAACAATCCTATTTACAATTGAATCAAAAAGAATAAAATACCTAGGAATAAATTTAAGGAGATGAAAGATGTGTATATTGAAAACTAGAAGACATGAAGAAAAGAAATTAAAGAACACACATATAAATGAAAGTATATTCCATGCTCATGGACTGGAAGATTACTATTGTTAAAATGTCCATACTAGTCAAAGCAATACATAGACTCAGTGCAATCCCTATCAAAATTCCAATGGCATTTTTTTCACAAAAGCAGAACAAACAATCCTAACATTTGTGTAGAGCCATAAATGACCCCAAATAGCCAAAGCAATCTTGTAAAAAGAAGAACAAAGCTGGAGGCATCATGCTTCCTGATTTCAAGTTTTATTACAAAGTTATAGTAATTAAAACAGTATGGTATTCTCTCGTCATTTCAAGATTTTTTCCTTGTCTTTGACTTTCAGCATTTTTACAATGATGTGTATATTTGTGGTCTCTTTGTAGTTTAACCCACTTGCTATTTGTTGAGCTTCCTAGATGTTTAGATTTTTTTTTAAACAAACTTGGGTAGTGTTCAGACATTGCTTCTTCAAACAGTTTTTGTCTCCCCACTCTCTCCTCCTCTATGGTACTGCTATCACACAACTGTCGAATGTGCTACATGGCGTCCCACGTTTCTCTGAGGTTGTGTTCATTTTTCTGTATTTCTACTTTTGTTCTTTGGCTTGCATAAAGTCAATTGATATATCTTAAAATTCACTAATCATTTATTCTGCCAGTTCAAATCCACTGTGCACTTCTAGTGAACTTTTTATTTCAGGAATTATACCGTTTAATTTCTAGAATTTCCATTTGCTTCTCGTTACTGATATCCTTTATTCAAGGTGGCATTGTTATCATACTTTCCATTACTCCTTTCGAGCTTTCCTTTAGTTCTGAAATGTTAATAATGAGTACTTTAAGATGTTTTCTGGTTAAATCCAACATCTGGTGTCTCTCACAGGCAGTTCTGTTGCCTGTTTTTTTCATTGTGATGGGTCATGCTTTCCTGTTTATTTGCATGCCTTCTAATTTTTTGTTAGAAACTAAACATTTTAGATAACATATTGTAATGACTTGTAGCATTCCTGGTTACTGCTCCCCCCCATGAAGTTTGTCTTTCTTATTTGCCTATTTATTTGTTTAGTGATAGGCTGGATAGTTGTAGTGCCATTTATTCCCCCATCTCCCACTAAATATTAAGGTTTTGATGCTGCTTTTTTTTTTATTTTTTAACGTTTTTTAATTTATTTTTGAGACAGAGAGAGACAGAGCATGAACGGGGGAGGGGCAGAGAGAGAGGGAGACACAGAATCGGAAGCAGGCTCCAGGCTCTGAGCCATCAGCGCAGAGCCCGACGCGGGGCTCGAACTCATGGACGGTGAGATCGTGACCTGAGCCGAAGTCGGACACTTAACCGACTGAGCCACCCAGGCGCCCCTGATGCTGCTTTTTAAGGAGACACAACTTTGTGAATGCCTACAGTTGCCTTGAATGACAATGGCACAGACTGGGCCTCTGCTACTCTTTCTCTGAATTGTAAGCTCCACTGATTTCCAGCAGATTACTCTATTGTTTACAACGATGTCTTGGGACATAAATACAAACTAAACAAAATATTTCCTTGGGTGGAATAGTCTCTGAGGTCAGTGTTTTATGTTTGTTCTTATAATAGGAAGGCTCCTTCCAGCTGTCTTATTCCTGATTTAGCTCCTGCAAACTAGCTAACCTATAGTCTATGCTGAATCTTCATTAGGTCCATAAATCTCCTAATTCCCTTTACAATAACCCCCATGGTTTTTGAACGAGCTCTGAGGTTTACACTTCTTCACACTCTGTTGTAAATGAAATCAGTTCTTTTGGGAAGACATCTGGAGCTATGTTTTATGGCCTGTTTCTCCTCCAAGGCAAAACCTCTGAACCAAGGTTCTGGAGCTGGGTGTGAGGACAATGACAAGCTTTTATCTGAGTGACACCCATTCTGTAAGTCTTGAGCACTCAGTGGAGGTATAGCAGTAGCCTCAGGTTCACTTAGCTTGCCTCTCTGGCATAGGACCATTTCCTCATGAGCTGGGAGAAGGACCATCGGTGTGCATAATATTCACTGTATGCCACACCAAAGGCAGAACCTCCATTCTACAATGGAATGGAAGAGTTGGGTAGAAGAAGGAAACCCTCAATCCTAGAATGTACTCACTCAAGAATTAGCCTTAGAAACAGGACAATAGAGGTGAGAAGAGAAATGCTGAAGTCCCACTCTTCCTTGGAGAAAACCCTCCATCTTGGACCTGGGTAAAGAGATATTCCTGTGTTATCAGATAAAGCAGTCTGGAGTGGAGTCTCCACCTTATTGACTGGGCAAAGGGAAGGGGAGAAGCCCTTTGGTTCAAATACTGTAGACACTTGTCTTTCTTATGAATTTTTATAGTAGAATTGTTTTGAGTAGATATTTCTTTATTTACTGTTTTCCCTTAAGACCATTTCCAGAGACTTGACTTAAAAAAAGTTATACCAGTTTCACTGAAGAATGGGTCAACAGAATTCCTCATGCTATCATTCCAGAAGTTGACTGCACTTTTTTTTTTAATGTGGATACAAATTACTGTCAGATATTACTTGCTTTAATCCAAAAAGATTTCCATTAATGTTTCTTATAAGTCAAGACCACGGTCTTATAGCAACAAATTATCTTGGTATTTTTCTCTCCGAAAATGTCTTTATTTTGCCTTCATTTTGGTAAGATCATTATTCTGGGTATAAGGTTTTTGGGTGAAGGTTTGTTTTTTTTTTCTTTTAGTACTTGGGATACGTTAAGCCACCACCTTTGGCGTCAGTGTTTTCTGATGGGGAATTAGCTGTTAATTGTATTTTTGTTCTTTTGTATGTGATGGGTCATTTTTTTCTCTTGCTGCTTTCAGTATGCTCTCTTATATATGTATGTATGTATATATATATATATATATATATTTTTTTTTTTTTTTTTTGCCAGGTGTGGAACCTAGGGAGGTAGCCCTAGTGTATACTATTGCTATGAGTCTTGCTCCAGATTGATCCTTCCAGGAATAACTACTTCTATTTTTCTGAAGAAAATACTGAGATTGAACTGTGCATGTTTGCTTAAAATGTGGCCAGGTTCCTTGTGTGTTGATGTAAAGATTTGGGAAAGTAATCAGCTTCTCCTCTTATGTTCACAGAGTACCTTCCGTGGGATTTTCTCTCACATCTCTAGGACGGCCTTCTGTTGACATATTTCTTGTTGAATTATAGGGTTGGAAGAAGAGCAGAGCTAACAGTCCACCTTAACGAGGAATCTGGGGAGTTGGAGTAATTCCTTTACAAGTAAGACATTTCTAAAACGTACCCTAAATTCTGTTTGCCTATCCATAGGAGATGGGCAATGTGTCCCTGTGCCATTGTTGCAAACATCCTGAAGGTTTTCTTTCACAGACTCAATCAAATGACTTTGTTCTCATTATGGATCAAAGCTATTTTCATTTCATCTTGGACTTTACTCTTTTATTCTGGTGCATAAATTTTCCATTCCTGGGTAAAACACTTTGCATATCCTAGAAAAGCAGGAAGCTTTCTTCTGTAACTTAAGAATGGAGTGGTTGTTTTATTGGCCTTTTAGTTCTTACTTGGTAAAATGACACAGGGCATATACATTTCTTTCAAATATCTCTTCATTGAGCTACTCTTTCTCATTTCCCACATTACAGAAGTTGAAACTGAGTGATGGATTAGAATGGGCAGTAGACCTTAGCTCTTTGTTCATCTGTAACTCAAGAACTTTAACCAAATTCTTTTCCCATTTGGGGCCCAGATTCCACTGCAGTTCAGTGAAAAATATAGAGGAGTGATCTCTTCTAGGTTTGATATTCCTTGAAAATCTGATTTTTTTTTTTTTACTTATCAGCTCTGAGTCCCTGAAATCAAGACCTTGTATAGGGAAAGAACTCATGCATACCTCAGTTGACCAGTTGCCTTCCTTAAAGTTCAAGGTGGCCCCATAACATTTGGATAAAAGTAGCTGTTAGGTATTAAATAGAACCCTGATATTAGAGCAGAATTGATTCATATTTAAGCGGCTTCACACAGGCTTTGTCTTATGTCACAATGAAATGTCCCTTTTATAAAGCTTTTCAAAATCAGTATTTTCAGACCCTTAACTCTAGAGAACAATCTGATATTTACCAGAGGGAGGTGGGTGAGGGGATGGGTGAAATAGGTGATGGGGACTAAAGAGGGCACTTTCTGATGAGCACAGGGAGTTGTATGGAAGTGTTGAATCACTACCTTGTACACCTGAAACTAACATTACACTGTATGTTAACTAACTGGAATTTAGATACAAACTTTTAAAAATGGTATCTTCAAGTATAGGAGTTATTAAAACTCATATGTAACACTATTTTTCATAGATCTAGATTAGTTTGGGGGTTAATTTTTTTCTAAGATTTGGATACATTTGAGAATTTGTAGTTTTGTTACTGCCACAAAATTCTGACCTCACTAGGTGCAGTTCTACTACTGATATATGTGTGGCCTTTTTATCTTTTTAAACTGTTCTTTGGTTGAAACTATTTTTTTAAATCATCACGTATCAGACATTTGGTAAGTTATTATTGGTTCCTTTGGATGTTGAAGCATGTAAATTTTCAGCCATTTTCCATTTTTAAAATAACAGCAAAACTGACCAAGCAAAATGTACAAAAAAAAAAAAAAAACCCACAATTCTTCAAAATGTAAAATTTTATATGTATTATTATTACACCAACGTTAAGAAATAGAATCTAACAGGGCACCTGGGTGGCTCAGTCAGCTGAGCATCTGACTCCTGATTTTGGCTCAGGTCATGATCTCATGATTCATGAGACTGAGCCCCATGTCAGGGTCTGCACTGATGGTGCAGAATCTGCTTAGGATTTTCTCTCTCCCTCTCTCTCTGCCTATCCTCTGCTCTCTCTCTCTCTCAAAATAAATAAATAAACCTTAAAAAAAAAGAAGCAGAATCTAACAAGCAGTACAAAACCATTTAGTGTTATCTATACAAGGTGATAGTATATTTATCCTATGACGCCCAAATTCCAAATTGTTCCATAGGTAGTTATTTGTTGTACACAAAACTGAGAGAAAGTGTATTGAGGGTAGACTTATTCATCCAACAACACAATAGGAAAAAAGTATCACCCCAAGTATCAGTGTGTAGAAGGATAAATAGCAATGATTTCTATGTATCTACATGGTGGAATATTAGATAGGGTGAAAATAAATGAACTACATCTCTAAACATCAGTATATATTAAGGTCACGGAGAATGTAAAAGGAAAAGCATGTAGATACACATAATGTATTTTACTATGAACATACACGTTGATTCTAGAGGAAGATAGGGACTAATAAATAGAAAATTTGGTTAGGTTACTTCTTCTGGTGTCTGTAGGGGGAAGGAGTGAGAAAGATATGATCTGGAAGGGCTGGAGGTAGGGAGTTGGTTACACGATAAAAATACACTCAGCCAGGGGCGCCTGGGTGGCGCAGTCGGTTAAGCGTCCGACTTCAGCCAGGTCACGATCTCGCGGTCCGTGAGTTCGAGCCCCGCGTCGGGCTCTGGGCTGATGGCTCAGAGCCTGGAGCCTGTTTCCGATTCTGTGTCTCCCTCTCTCTCTGCCCCTCCCCCGTTCATGCTCTGTCTCTCTCTGTCCCAAAAATAAATAAACGTTGAAAAAAAAAATTAAAAAAAAAATACACTCAGCCAGTTTCATGGCCTTTCTCACATCTTATAACAATATTGATAATGTTTTATTATTTACTGGGATATGACTACATAGGTGTTTGCCTTTACACCTAAATATAGATTATATTTATCCTTTTATGGATGTATGGCATTTCATAGTAAGATTTAAGATCATATTCAAATATTCGTTGTCTAATAAATGCGTATTGTCTGTCTGTTTTACACCTAGAATGTGGTCCACTCAGTCATCCAAAAAAATTGCACAAGGGGCACCTGGGTGGCTCAGTCGGTTGAGTGAATGACTTCAGCTCAGGTCATGAGCTTGCAGTTCATGATTTCAAGCCCTGCATCAGGCTCTCTGCTGATGGCTGAGAGCCTAGAGCCTGCTTCAGATTTTATGCCTCCTTCTCTCTCTGCCCCTTCCCTGCTCGCACTCTCTCTCTCTCTCTCTCTCTCTCTCTCTCTCTCAAAGAATAAATAAACATTTTTAAAAAATTGCACAAAAGGGGCACCTGAGTGGCTCAGTCAGTTAAGCATCAGACTTCGGCTCAGGTCATGATCTCATGGTTTGTGGGTTCGAACCTCGCATGGGGCTCTCTGCTGACAGCAAAGAGTCTGGAATGTGCTTCGGATTCTGTGTCTCCCTCTCTCTCTCTGCCTCTCTCTCAAAAATGAATAAATACTTTTTAAAAATTGCACAAAAGAACATTTTCCAATCTGCAACCAATGGCCACACTTACTGCAGTAAATGTGATTTTTGCCTTGTATTCAAGTAAGAACACAATACTAAATATTTATTCTTTCAAAGTAATGAAAAAAATCACAAAATAATTAAGATAATCCATTTGCTGATGATCTAGGCACAGCGTATACAGAAAATAACTGTAAAATTTCTCTAAAAGCCAAAGAAACACACTTCCACCACTCCAATGATTTTTTTTAAATTTTCTTTATCATGTTTTTGTGTAATGCTTTGTATAATAATGCTAGGCCACAAAGAGCTTTCCTGTGTTCTCTTCTAAAAGTTTTATAGTTTTTCTTTTTACATTTAAATATATGCTTCATTTTATGTTAATCTTTTAATAAGCTATACATTTGCTAGTTGACTATTCATATTTAATTGTTTCAGCACCCTTTACTGAAAATACTATCCTTCCTGCATTGAATTATTTTGTACCAGTTTTTTTGGACCTGTACCACTGATCTACACATCCAACTCCTTTTTAGTATTTTTAATTTTATTTAAAGAAATTTTTTTTAACATTTACTTATTTTTGAGAGACAGAGAGAAACAGAGCACAAGCCGGGGAGGGTCAGAGAGAGAGGGAGACACAGAATCCAAAGCAGGTTCCAGGCTCTGAGCTGTCAGTACAGAGCCTGACGCAGGGCTCGAACTCACAAGCTGTGAGATCATGACCTGAGCTGAAGTCGGACACTTAACCGACTGAGCCACCCAGGTGCCCCTCCAACTCTTTTTTAATATCAAACTGTCTTGATTATCGTAACTATAGAGTAAGACTGAAAACTGGATTTTGTGGTCCAATTTTACCCTTTTGTATGTATGCAGAGATATCCAGCTTTCTCTGCAGCATTTGTTGAAGAGATTATCCTTCATCCACTGTGTATTTTTGCCACCCTTGTCATATTTTCCACAGAAAATGTGTGGATCTATTTCTAGGTTCTCTATTCTGTTCCACTGATCTATTTCTGTCTTTATGCCAGTACCATACCATTTTAACTATTGTAGTTTTGTATTATATCTTGAAATCGTGAAGTGTGATGCCTCTGGCCTTGTTTTTCTTTCTCAAGATCACTTTGGCTATTCTGAGTCTTTTGTAGTTCTATATAAATTTTAGGACTGCTTTTTCTGTGTATGTAAGAAATTCTACTGGGATTTGAATAGGGATTGTCTTGTATCCGTAGATCACTTTGAGTTTTATGGATATTTCAACAATATTAATTCTTTCAATCCATGAACATGGAATGTCTTTCTATCTAATTGTCTTTTTTAGTTTCTTTTATCTATGCACTGTAGTTTTCAGTGTATAAGTCTTTTACCTCCTCAGTTAACTTTTCCCCCAAGTATTATGTTTTTATGCTATCTTACACCATTCACAAAATAATCAACTCAAAATGGATTAAAAAACTTAAAATGTAAGACTTGAAACTGTATAATTCCTAGAAAAAAACATAAGGGAAAAAAGCTTCATGCCATTGGTCTTGGTAATGATTTCATGGATACGATACGAAAGGTACAGACAATTAAAGCAAAAGTAGATGAGTTAGACTACCTCAACTAGAAAGCTTCTGTACAACAAAGGAAACTATGAGTAGAGTGAAAATACAACCTATAGATGGGAGAAAATATTTGCCAACCATATATCTGGTAAGGTGTTAGTTTTCAAAATAGAAAAGGAGCTCCTTCAACTCAATAGCAAAAAGCAAATAACAAGATTTAGAAATGAACAAATCACTTGAGATAACAGGTGTTGGCAAAGATGTGGAGACATTGGAACCCTTGTATACTGTTAGTCCTATGTTTGGAATGTGTTCTCCCCAAATTCACACATTAAAATCCTAACTCCCGGGGCACCTGGGTGGCTCAGTCGGTTGGGTGTCCGACTTCGGCTCAGGTCATGATCTCACAGCTTGTGAGTTCGAGCCCCGCGTCAGGCTCTGTGCTGACAGCTGAGAGCCTGGAGCCTGCTTTGGATTCTGTGTCTCCCTCTCTCTCTGCCCCTAACCCACTCACATCCTGTCTCTGTCTCTCTCAAAAAAATAAATAAACATTAAAAAAAGAATTTAAAATCCTAACTCCCAAAGGTGATGATATTCAGAGATGAGACCTTTGGGATTGTTCTTAAGTAATGCAGGTGGAACCCACACTGGCGCTTTGACATCAGACTTCCCAGCCTCCAGAACTGTTAATATTTTGTTGTTGTAAGCTATCCAGTTTGTGATATTTTGTTATAGCAACATGAATGGACTAAGATGTTTGATGAGAATGTAAAATGGTGCAGCTATGGAAAACAGAATGAAGATTCCTCAAAAAATTGAAGATAAATCTACCATATGATCTAGCAATTCTACTCCAAAGTAAATATCCCAAAGATTGAAAACAGGATCTTAAAGAGATATCTGCACTCCAGTGTTCACTGCAGCATTATTCACAATAATCAAAATATAGAAACAAGCCAAATGTCCACCAACAGACAAAAGGATGAAGAAAAGGTGATATGCACATACAATGGAATTGTATTCAACCTTAAAATGAAAGGAAATGCTACCATTTGCTATAACGTGAATGGACCTGGCAGATAATAAGGACACTTATTATGCTAAGTGAAATAAGTCAGTCACAGAAGAACAAAATACTGGCATGATTTCTCCTGTATGAGTTATCTAAAGTAGTCAAACTTGTAGTAGCAGGGAAGAAAATGGTGGTTGCCAGGCGACTGAGGGAGGGAGAAAAGGGAAACTGTTGCTCAGGGTGTATAAAGTTATAGTTAGACAAGATGAAAAAGTTCTAGATGCCTACTGTGAAACTTAATGGCTAAGGTAACAATATGGTACTGTGCATTCAATGTATTCAGGTTATATACCCAGAAATGGGATTGCCCAATTGTATGGTAATTCTATTTTTAATTTTTTGAGGAACCCGCATACTACTTTCCATAATGGCTGTACTAATTTGCATACCCACCAACTTTGCCCAAGAGTTCCATTTTACTCCACAACGTTGCCAACACTTACTATCTCTTGTGTTTTTGATGATAGCCATTCTAACAGGTATGAGGCAATACTTCACTGTGGTTTTGATTTGCATTACCCTGTTGATTTGTGATGTGGAGCACCTTTTTATGTATCTGTTGGCCATTTCTACGTTTTCTTTGGAACAATGTCTATTCGGTGCCTTTGCCCATTTTTAAATCAGATGCTTGCAGGATTTTATTTTTGTTTCAGTTTGTTGTTATTGAGTTTTATGAGTTCTTTATATATTTTAGAAATTAATATCTTGTCAGCTATATGATTTTTAAATATTTTTTCCCATTCTACAGAATTATTCATGATAGCCAAGATATGAAACAACTTAAGTGTCAATGGATGAATAGATTAAAAAGAATAGATAAAGATGTGGGGTGTATATATGCAATGTAACATAATTCAGCCATGAGAAAGGAAGGAATTCTGTTTTCTATGAGAATGTAGATGAAAATACTGTATATCACTTATATGTGGAATCTAAAAAACAAACAAACAAACAAACCCATTCTCAAAGAAATAGAGAGTAGAATGGTAGTTACCAGGGGCTGAGGAGTGGGGAGAATGGAGAGATGTTAGTCAAAGGGCACAAACTTTCAGTTATAAGATGAGTAAGTTCTAGAGATCTAATGTACAGCATGGTGATACAGTAATGATACTTATTATACCCTTGAAAGTTGCTAAGAGTATAATTCCCATCCAAAAAAAAAAGAAAAAGTAATTATGTGATGTGATGAAGGTGTTAGCTAATGCTATAGTGGTAATCATTCTGCAATATAAAATTGTATCAAATCAAAAACTGCACAACTTAATGATATATATCAATTATATCTCAATAAAGCTGGAACACACACACACACACACACACACACACACACACATACACTTTGAGCACCTTGTGCCAGTGTAAAATGAACTATATGATCTTGTCCTCAAGGATCATCCAGTCTGAGGAACTTGTCAGCTATGTCAAGGAGACTCTGCTGGCACCCTGAATTCCTTAATGCATTGTCCTTCCCTACCCCCCCCCCCCCCCCCCCCACCAAATGCTGACATCGAATTGGCTACAACACGTGCATTGCAGGATGTTGTGGGGTCCCTCTCCTGTGGTCCTATTGCTTTGCAAGGCTATTCTAATATAGTAGGACACTAAGTAGGAGTTTCTTGTTGATAACCAAGGCGAAACTGATGTCAAAAAGTCACAAGTACCATATATTCTAAAGAAAGACGGCAGTCAGACTTCCCTACCCTACGGGCTTACTAAGAAATAACCAAATGGACCCTGCCACCAGCAACCACTGCCCTAACCTGCAGACTAATTTCCCAGAATGGAGGAAGATTCTTGAATATCACTGGCTTTGTAAGGAGCACTGTGTCTATGTGGGAATCCCTCCAACTCTGCTGTAGAGGCAAGAGTTCCAAGAGAAGGGGAGAACTGCGGGAAGGAGAGACTGCTTTCTCTGCCCCCTGCTGTGCATTGGTTGGGTCGGTGGGTACAGTTTCACAAGCGAATGAGGTGGTTCCCTATATATGTCACTGAAATTTGTATTTCTAGGTATGAAGGGAAAGAAATGTGATTTAACATATGGGCCCTTTGAGGTCAAATCTAACGTATTTCCTATACGGTTCTAGATGTCAGGTTTTTTTTGTTTTGTTTTGTTTTTTAAGTGACACCATGAGAAAGCTATTTGAAATTAGATGGTCTCTATTAAATAGCTACAAATTTTTAAATGTTGTTTTCAGGTAAGATCAAATAGTTGGTTCCAACAAATGCATCACCTTGGTTTTTTTTTTAAATGGAAATCTCTAGTTTTTAAATTAAATTATTTATGGTAAAATTCATTGTTATACTACCTGTTATTTGACAAGGCAATTTGCTTTGAAGACAAATTCAGACTTATGCACAGTTGGAAAGTGAGGCAATATATCCCACAGAGAGCATCAGTGAATCTGATTTTTCAGAAGAAAGTAATATTTTCAACTTTATTAATTTGGATAATGACATATGCCTTCCCATAAGAGATACTCTAAGCATGTTTACCTCTGAATTCTTCAAGGATAAAGTTCACTGGCTGACCATAGTTTTTCAATTGTACCCATCTACAAGATGTGATTACCAAACCTGCCTCTGATTGTAAGGTTTATAGTTTCTTTTAGTTCTATAGTTTCAATATCTTCCTAGATATTGGAAATTGCCTGCTTCTACAGAATCCCATGGTCAATTCTTGTGTCTATATATTGGATATTTTGCCTCCAGCATCTAACAGGATCTCCTAAGCACCATAAATATTGGAGAGGAGACATAAATAAACATGTAGTCAATATTTTCCAGCTAGACTTAATATTCAGAGTATCTAAATGGATACAACAGGCAGCGTGTCCAAAGTGCACACATTATGACTTCCAAACAAGTTGTTCACTGGTACATCCCATGTATGACAAGAGGTTCCAGAAAAGAGTTTCAAAAATTTCTCATTCTGCAGAGGAGAAAATCACAATGAATTATATTAATTAGCAAGAATAATTTCTTCACATTTCAGAACTCTCATAACAAGATAAACCATGTTGGCAGACAAAAATGCTTAAAAGTAAAAAAAATAGAAATTTTGGCTTCATTAACTTGTAATTTTAATTTGATTCCCAAATGACGAAATTCTGCAACTGAACAAAATCATCCAAATATATATATTTTGTGTGTGTGTGTGTATTTAAATGTGTATGTGGAAACATGAATATTTCAGAAGACATTCATTTGATGAGGTGTGGAGGAACATTCATGTTTGTAATTTATATTTTCCATAGTAAAAGACTACAAGTATGTTGGACAGCAATTTTCTCTTTTCTATAAATTTTAAGCTGCATATGTCATTGGACTCAAAATGCGACTTTTAAAAGTCTAGAACGAATTGAATGAGCATATAATGACCTGTATGATCACGTTCATTACAACATTGTTAGCAAAGTATTTAACAAGAACATCTTAAAAGGAATTGTGTACATCTGTGTACATTTTTATGAAGATATGCCTTGAACTGCTAAGTGAAGAAAGTTAGTTACAGAGAAATATCTTTATTTACTCTTCTATTTTTGTTTTTATCTATCCTTCTATCATCCATCTGTATCTGTCTATTATCTATTCTTTAAGACCAATATCTTCAACTCTCTCTCAGCTCTATCTGCATAAGGCCTTCTTCTTTGGTGGGTCTGCATCCAACCTTCTTCTGTCTTGTGAGGTGTCCTCTCTCCCAAAGAAATATTTAAAACAAACTTTAATTGTGTCTGAATTCTTTGGATGATGTCTTTATTCAAATCTGGTGGGCTTGGGGACACCTGGGTGGCTCAGTCAGTTAAGCTTCTGACTTTGGCTCAGGTCATGATCTTGCAGTCTGTGAGTTCAAACCCAACATCAGGCTGTGTGCTGACAGCTCAGAGCCTGGAGCCGGCTTTGAATTCTGTGTCTCCCCCTCTCTCTCTCTGCCTTCCCCAGCTTGTGCTCTGTCTCTCTCTCAAAAATAAACATTAAAAAAAAATCCTTCTTCTGTCTTTCTTTTGTAAAGATACTTGGGATAACATTAGGGCTCACTTAGACAATTTATGTAGGCATATGTGTATATCTGTGTGTATATATTTATATAGTGTGTGTATGTACTGTGTATCATCTATATGTATGTATAGTACATGGTATATGTGCATATACTATTTTTATATGTATGTGTATATGTATATAAGTATATATACATCTATATGGTATGTATATAACACCAATGCATATTATTGCATATATGTGTGTTATTATATATGTGTTCTTACATATATTATATGTAGATATAGATACATGCATGAACACATAAATATACATACACATGCATTAGCTATATATACAAGTATATATATATATTTGTGTGATTTTAGTGTAGTTGTATATAAAATATTTGTACATTATGCATATATTCAAATATTTATGCATATTAAACATTTTGAAGAAAGACAGATCTACATTAAATAATCCATACTTTTAGCATTCTCTTTCACGGTTAATTTTAAAAAACGTGTGGCCTATTGTGCATCATAGGCAGTGTCTCTGGCTCTTAATCTCTGCTGATCAATACTTGTAAGAGAAAAAGTCCAGTGGGTGAGACATAGGCTTCACGATAACTCAACTTCAGTTTAGTTTCTCCACAAATGTGTCAAAAGGATTTGCCTGCCCAAATATCTCTGATGGTGTCTATGTAAATATTTCCAAGAACTAATGTAAATAGTCACTTTATTATAATAGGGGAAAAGTTCTTGCACTTAGCAGATTTTGTACCCTCCCACTAAGCCGGCATGGAACAGTGGTAGACTCCAAGATTCTTTTCTAAATCCTGGCTTTCTTCACTGATAAAAAAAAAAGGCAGGTTAGATTAGGGTGACAAATGTTAAGTCTGACGCACAACCAGTGTGCAGACTGTTTTAATACTTTATCCTCAATATTTATGACAAACCTATGAGACAGAAATTATTCTCACATTTAAAGTTAGGAAGTTTTGGACCAGAAGGTCTGAATATTTTGTCAAGGTTACCCAGTGGTAAATGGGATTTGAACTCAAGACTTTCATCTGCCAAAACTCTTGCCACTGAGCCAGACTGCAAAGAAGATTCATTAAATATCTCTGATTCAGTTTCGTCCTACTTCAAACCCTATAGGGTCTTTCGCTTCACTCTGAGGTAAAGATCAAATTATTCATCATATAATTCAGGGCACACGCTGTCCTCTAGCCCAGGTCGCTAAGGCAGGCTGTTCTGATGCTCATGTAGGAGCTTCTTGAACATTCTGGGTTGTGAATTTGTACTTTAGTTTTACAAGATGTTCCCATTAGGGGAAATTGGTTAAAAGGAACATGAGAACATGAGAACTCCTAAGGCTTTAGGAAAGAATCTCCCTTGATCTCAAAATAAAAAGTTTACTGCAAATCAAATATCCAATTAAGTCCAATGTGCTTCTGGTATTGCAAAATACTAAGAGGCTAGGTTATGTGTCCAATTATAGCTCCCCAAACGCTTTCTCCTCTTCTTGCTTTGATTCTCCTTTTCTTCCCAACTCAATAGCATAGAAAGCTTTCACATCTCTTCTCTATCTTGGGTTTTCAAAGCACTATTACTCTCTCCTCCCCATATTTGGGGATACCTCTGCTCAAATTGTCCCAAACCTCCTGTTTAGAGAAGATCTATTGAGAATTCACGTGTGAGGCATCTTTCACAGCTATTTTACAGCCTCTAGGCAGAACACAGAGTACCTCAGCATCTTACCTGCCGTGAGCCAACTCATCCTCATTAAGGTCCTTACCATCAGATTAATAAAGCAGATTCCTCAGCTGGGTGGAGCTAGTTGAGAAGGAAGATGAACCAAATAGGCACAGTCCCTATTTGACCGGGGCACAGATCCCACTTGCCACTGTCTTCTGTGTCGGGTGGGTCAGGTGGGGACTCTGTGAAGAGAGTTGTGGTATGTAGCATGGATGGGAGGACTGCTCTAGGTCAGTCCTTCCCGAAATAATGGTTTCTATTTTCTAGTGAAAAACTAAGATTCCAAAGCGCATATTTCCTTAAGTGCAGCACAGCTCCTTGTGGGCTGAGCCAATGGTTGAGAGAGTAAACAGCTCCTACTTAAGTATGCACAGAGGACTTTCCTGGTGTTCCTCTCAAGCCCCTACAAGGTCTTCTGTTACTATGTATGTCTTATTGATACTGTGGGCTGCGGGAAGGAAAAAGGGAAAAGTCCACTCTAAGTAGGAATTGAGGAATGTGGAAAAGCCCCTTCGCCTATAAGAAAGCTTCATTTGGAAATGGGCAGTTTGTCCCTGTGCCGTGTGTTATAAACGTCTCTATGGGTTTCTTCCACAGACTTGGTAAAATGTCTTTCTTCTTGACATGGATCAAAGCTATTTTTATCACTGCCCTGGCATTTCCTCATTATTCTGGTGAGTACATTTTTTAGTACTGGATGAAGCATTTCACATTATCTTAGAAATGCAGCAAACAACTGCTATTATCTAGAAATGGAGGAGGTTGATTTATAGGGTTTATAAATCTTTAAAATTTTTTTTAAATGTTTACTTATTTATTGAGAGGGACAGAGAATCCTAGTCAGGCTCCAAACTGTCAGCACAGAGCCCAACTCAGGGCTTGATGTCACGAATGATGAGATCATTACCGGAGCGGATATTAGGACTGAGCCACTCAGGTGCCCCTAGGGTGTATAAATCTTAGATTGACAAAATGAAAGAGAGTATGTTAGAAATATCTTATAAAATTGCATCAGCGGTTTGCTTTATCTCATTTCCCACCTCAGAGAGGTGGAGACGAAGAGGTGGGTTACAATGAGTGGTAGAACTTAGATTTTGTTCATCTACAAATAAAGATATTTACCTTTTTTTTTCCTTTTTGGAGGTCAGATTCCATGGTTGCTAAAAGCAGAGTGTGAAAAGTAATGATGTCTTCTAGGTCTGACATTCCTTGAAAATCTAATTTGTTGTTTGCCAGCTCTAAATCAAGGCCTTGTGTAAGGGGAGAACTCATTGATTCCTCTGCTGACAACTTATGTTCCTTAAAGCCCAAGGTGGCCCATAAATTTCAGAATAAAGTAGCTTTGAGGTATTGGGTAGATCCCTGATATTATACCTGAGTACTAATTAATTAAATAATAATTAATTTTCATATTAAGTGACTTTTTGCAAAGCATGTAAATGGCACCAAGCAAGCCATTGTCTTCTCCAACTAGGATGTCTCATCTATAAAAATGGGGGGGCGGGGAATGGAAACAAACCACAACTATAGTATCTTCACAGGAGGGTTTGGTGATTATTAAATAATACATAAGACTGTTTTCACAGAGTGAGATTAATTTGGGATTATGTTTCTATATTTGAATTTATTTTGTGAATTTACTGTTTTGATACTGCTGTAAAAGGCTCATCTCATTATTTACAGGGTCCTTATTAGGCAATTTGCATAATACTTTGCTACTAAAATATATGGGTACTTCTCGCCAAAGACTCTAATGGTTTTCCCCTCTTCCTCTTCTTATTTTTAATTTGTGTGTTTGTGGGTTGGTTGCAGAAACTGGTTTTGAACCTTCACCAGAAATTCGTAGACTCGTAAGTTAATACTCATTACTTTGGGAATTGAAAAGGTAAACCTTTAAGTTTTATACTGTAAGTTTTAACAGCAAGTTATGCTATGTACAACAGGATGATTTTTCAAAAGCAACAAACAAACTGTGTTATTTCTTATGCTGAGTTCAAGAAACAGAATCTTGCCAGCCATATAAAATCATTTGACGTTAAAGACGAGGTAAAAATATCCCATTCCTTAAAAATTCCATTACTGGCCATAAGCCTTGTTATAGACAAGTGGCTGCTATGGATTAAGGGCTGTTTAAAGTAGAATTGTTTATCCTAGCAAAACAGGAAGATTAAAAAACCAACAACCCAATTTTTCACGTAACAGTGGGTAAAATAATAATTATCATACATTCACGGAGTGGATTCTTACATAGAAATGAGGAAAATGAGCTGCAGTTCCAAATGTGTGAGCAGATAAAAGTTACAAAGACGTTTAAAAAGCAGGTTGTGTAAGAATACACATATTATTGTTTATTTATGTAAATAGCCAGTGTTGCCTCATTATGCACATTACATGCATATCTATACGGTTACATACACATATGCAAATATGCAAACACTCGTATGTATGAATTCATACAAGTGTGGTGATAATCTGAAACTACCAGATTATCTAATAGTGAAACTATTGAGAAAGACAAGGGAATTGTAAAAAATTGTTTTATGATTTCTTGCAGTGTGAAATATGGTTGACTTTTAAACAGCCTAAGTTTAAGCTGCATGGGCCCACTTATACACACATTTTTTTTACAAGACAGTGCAATCTTATGATTTTCTTAAATTTTCTTTTCTCTAGCTTAGTTTATTGTAAGAATATCATATATAGTATATATAACATACAAAGTATGTATTAGCTGGCTGTTTATATTATCCTAAGGCTTCTGGTCAACAGTAGGGTATTGGTATCTAAGTTTTGGGGGAGTCAAAAGTTATATGTGGATTTTCAACTGTGTGGGAGGGGAGGGTCTATACCTCTAAGACCCTCATTGATCAAGGTTCAACTGGGGAAAATCTGATCCAAGTATGAGAAGAAGTGGAGGCAGAGTGGCTGAATTCCAAAAACATATTCAGCGATTTGTATGTTTTTTTATAAAAATAGTGTTGGGTTCGTAGAAATATACTAATAATATTTTATGTGTAAGTGGACCGTGGGTACCTTGATGTTTATTTTTAAACCTCAATATAGAATATATTTATTTCATTTTGGTGTATGGCGTTTTGTATTAAGAATAAAGAACATTTGATTTAAAAAGTTCCTGATGCATTGTTTGTTGTCTCTTTGTGTTTAACAGCCAAACTGTGATGTGTATGTACATCAATTACATTTTTGCACAAGAGAAATGGATCCAGTCTGTGCAACCAATGGCCAAACTTATTCCAATACATGCGTTTTCTGCAGTGAACTATTGTAAGAACACAAGACTAAATATGGCTCTTCCGAAATAATAACGAAACCATGCTAAAATAAAAAACCCATGTTTTTGATAGCCTCGCCACAGAAAATAACTACTATCTCTGTAAAAGCCTCAGAAACACACTTGTGCCTTTTCCTAAAATTCTCATTTCTAAAAGTAGTTTTGTATTAGACCTCTGAAATATAACTCTGCTGGTATTCTGTAAATGTAGAAATCAATATATTGAACTTAATTTAATTATTATTATTTACTAATGGCAGTCTAATGACTGATATAATTCCAAAGTCCAGATGATAAATGGTAGTCTCCATGATGTGGCTGCAAGCTAACTTGAGCATAATTGAGCAAGAAATCCCATTATGTCCTATAGTGACAGAACTCTGAAATCCATCACAGTGGATTAGCCCACTCATGCTAAGAAGGACTCCTCTGAGGCTCTCCTCTGTCTCTGGACCTCCATGACTTACTCCAAACCCTTCTTAGAAGCAGGGCATTCTGGAACCTTCCATCTAAACCCCCTTCATGTATCCTTCACTCAAAAGGAGTGAAGTTTTGTCAAGCTTTCTGCCTTGCCAAAATGGCAAATATCACAGATATTTCCTCTCATTTAATCTGAAAATCTCTAATCCTCTCCTCTCTTGGCTCTTTGCGGGTTCCAAGACCGAGTCAGGACTGAGTGTGTAGGAAGAGCTAAGCAGCCTCAGGTGGAGGGAACATGGGCAGGGTTGCAGAGCAGAAGCCCATCTGCTTGTGGCACAGCGTCTCCACACTGTCCCATTTTCAAATGCTCCTCATTAAGAAGCACTTAGTGAAATGCTTGGGTAATTTTAAATGTTCTTTTAATGATTTCTTTTTCTTTCTATTTTTCTTTCTTTGCAGCGAAAGTGGTGGAGCGTTTGATTTTAGTCATTATGGTAGATGCTGATTCTGCCTGCGCTACACATTCCAATACCTTTTATTGCGATCCAATTTTTTGTGGTAGATTCTACAACCAATTAGAACGTCCTCAGTCAGAGTTTTAAATTCCTAGATAATCATACAAAGACTTCTATGGCATACAAGATGGAATATAGGATGTTGAAGAATTTTTCCATGAGCCTATGATTGAAAGGTTTTCCTTCTCTATGTTCAATTATTCAATGACAGTTGAAAAACTATCTTAATTTTGTGTTTCTTAACATAAAACCTAATACAACTTAATAAATATTTCGATCAATCCAATGTTCAGTGATATTATCCTTATTAAAATACCTTTTCCTTCTTTGGTTACTGGGTGAAAAGACATGAATGCTTTTAGTAACTATAATTAAAGAAATCTTTTCAAAAATGAATAAATAATACATTATTTGTGCATTTATTAAAAACACAGACACTTGGGCTCCTCTATATCCTAAAGAATCAAAACCTCCAGGAGAGGGATCTGAGAACTTGAGTTCTAATATGTACTCCCAGTTAATCTTATGATTACAAACGTTAGGCAACAAGGACTTAAATTCTAAAACATAGGTCTGTCTATCATTGCATGACTTGGAGATCCTATTCAAAGATATCATAAAATTTCTGAGGTGTGGGAGAAAAATTATATTCTTTCTCTCTTACAAATCAGTCAAGAGATAGGTTGGTGATCCTGGGGTACCAGGCAACTCTGCCTTCATCAATGCAGTCTATCCATTTGTTGTCCAAGTCTGATGTGTCTCCATTTCTTTCATCTCTCAGCCCAAAAGAAGCAGGCTTTATTTGGGTGGCCATGTGTTCATTTAAAGTTTGATTGTAGGGGCGCCTGGGTGGCGCAGTCGGTTAAGCATCCGACTTCAGCCAGGTCACGATCTGGCGGTCCGTGAGTTCGAGCCCCGCGTCGGGCTCTGGGCTGATGGCTCAGAGCCTGGAGCCTGTTTCCGATTCTGTGTCTCCCTCTCTCTCTGCCCCTCCCCTGTTCATGCTCTGTCTCTCTCTGTCCCAAAAATAAATAAACGTTGAAAAAAAAATTTTTTTTTTAAATAATAAAGTTTGATTGTAATGTAGAATTATATTCTGTACATTTGCAGAAATGTAGATTGATTACTAGAAGATAAGTATCAATCTACTACATTATCAGGCCTGCTCTCCTTTTCGCTAAACATTTCTACCTCTAGAAGAGTGATCTATGTGGGAGTCACATATTCATATACATCATTAGTATTAATTCTCTGGGTTTTTTTTTTTAACGTCTTTTTATTTATTTTTGGGACAGAGAGAGACAGAGCATGAACGGGGGAGGGGCAGAGAGAGAGGGAGACACAGAATCAGAAACAGGCTCCAGGCTCCGAGCCATCAGCCCAGAGCCCGACGCGGGGCTCGAACTCACGGACCGCGAGATCGTGACCTGGCTGAAGTCAGACACTTAACCGACTGCGCCACCCAGGCGCCCCTGTTGTTTTTTTTTAAAGTAGGCTTCATGTCCAGCATGGAACCCAACATAGGGCTTGAAATTCAAGACCCTGAGATCAAGACCTGAGCTGAGATCAAGAGTCAGATGCTTAACCGACTGAGCTGCCTAAGCACCCCATACGTCTTTAGTATTAATTCTTAATGAAAGTGTCCAGTAGAATGTAGACATTAGAGCTATGTCATAAAAGTGCATTCAGCTGCTTTCATAGCCTTTTTCATTATAGAGGACACGTATAAAAAATGTCATTCAGTGAATGCCGGTAAATGTATACATGTATTGTTTTCCCTCTTATTTAACATTATTTTTTAAAAATCACTCCTATCTTGAGAAAAGTGGGTAAGCAAAGCAGATACTCCTACTGTCTTCTAGGAACTTTGGGTTACTTGGTGGAAGTTAGTATCCATCAGTGATGGGAATTCTGCCTCCCTGCATAACTATTTTCCACATAAGCTTTGTAAGTTAGCTCCCCACATCCCCCATGTTATGCAGCTTAGTTCTTAAAGGAATCTCGTGACATCAGCTCTGTATTTTAGCCATAACAAAAGTGAGACACAGGAAATTTAACAATATTTAAAATTTGGCATGTGATAAAGAAAATACAGTGTTTTCTTATATCGAGATAAAATTCACAAAACTTAAAATTTGCCATTTGGAAACACAAGATTACATATTATATAGCAGATATTCATTCACAATGTTGTGCCATCATCATCACTAATTACAACACTTTTCCATCATCTACTTCCTTCCAAAAAACAAAAAAACAACCACATAATTCCCAATTGCCCACCTATTAATTCCTGGCAACCATTCATCTATTTCTTGTCTCTATGAATTTGCCTATTTGGACATTTCACATACAGGAATCCTATAATATGTATTTGATTTTCATATGAAAATCTACTTATTTATTTACTTACTTATTTATTTATTTATTTATTTATTTACTGTGTATGTTTTTTTGTGAATGATTTCCTGCCCTCAGCACAGTGTTTTCAAAGTTTAACTACATTGTAGCATGTATCAGTACTTCTTTCCTTTTTATGACTGAATAATATTCCATCTTATGGATATGCCACATTTTGTTTCCCCATTCATCAGTTTATAGACATTTGGGTTGTATCTACTAATTGGCTTTTATGAATAATGTGGTTCTGAGCGTTCTTGCTCAAGTTTTTTGTGACCATAAATTTTCATTTCTCACGGACATATACTTGGAAGTGGAATATCATGTGACAACTATCTGTAACATTTTTGAGGAAATCTCAAACTGTTTTCCACAGTGGGCACACCCTTTCACATTCCCACCAGGATTGAATGAATGTTCCAATGTCTGCATATCCTCATCCAAATCACAATTGTGTATTTTTAAAAAAATTATATTCATCCTAGCAGGTTTGAAGCATAATTTAATTGTAGTTTGATTTACATTTCCCTTGTGATCAACAGTGTTGAACATCTTTTCACATGTTTATTGGCCATTTGCGTACCTTCTTTGTTCAAATTCTTTGCCCATTTTTAAATTAAGTTGTTTGTCTTTTTTGTTTTCGACTTGGTAGTATTCTTTATATAGTCTAGATACTAGACCCTTATCAGATATATGACTTGCAAATGTGCCGTTATTCCATTGGGGGGTTGTCTTTTTTACTTTTTTAATAGTGTCCTTTGATGCAACAATTTCTTTTTAATTTTATGAATTCCAGCGTATCTATTTTTTCTTTTGTTGCTTGTGCTCTGGTGTTAATATGTAAGAATTACTGCCTAATCCCAGCTCATGAATATTTACAACTAGGCTTCCTTTTAAGAGTTTCATAGTATTAGTACTGACATTTAAACCTTTGATTCATTTTAAGTTAATTTTTATATATGGAACGAATTATGGGTACACAGTTAAACTTTTGCATGTGGCTATCAACACCACCAAATGCTGAAGAAGATGTGGAGCCAGAGGAACTCTCATACGTTGCTGATGGGAATGCGAAATGCTACAGCCACTTTGGAAGACAATTTTGCCATTTCTTACAAAATTAAACATTCTCTTACTCTATGATCCATTGATTGTGTTCCTTGGTATTTACCCAAAGGAGTTGAAATTTTATGTCTACAAAAACATCTTAATGTAGTAGCTTTATCCGTAATCGCCAAAACTTGGAAGCAACCAAGATGTCCTTCAATATGTGAATGGAGTTAAAAAAAAAAAAACTATGGTAATCCAGACAACAGAATATTATTCAGCAATAAAAAGAAATGAACTGTCAAGCTATGAAGACGCAGAGGAAACTTAAATGCATATTGCTAAGTGAAAGAACACAATCTGAAAAGGCATATATTATATGATTCCAACAATATGGCATTCATGAAAAGGTAAAACTATGGAGACTGTAAAAAGTTCAGTAGTCATCAGGGGAGAGGCATAAATAGGTAGAACACAGAGGATGTTTAGGCCACTGAAAAGAATCTGTTATGATATTATAATGATAAATACATGTCACTAAATTTTTGTCCATCCTTATACAGTGTACAACACCAAGAGTAAACCATAAGGAAAACTATGGATTTGGGGTAATTACGATGTGTCAGTGTAGACTTACCCTTGGTAGAAATACACCATTCTGGTGAGTGATGTTGATAATGGGAGAGGCTATGCACGTGTCGGGGCAGGGAATGTAAAGGAAATCTCTGTACCTTCCTCTCAATTTCATTGTAAACCCAAAGCTGCACTAAGACAATAAAGTCATAAGATATCAATTGAACATATGCGTATGAATTTATTTTGAGTCCTTACTCTATTCTATTGCTCTATGTGTCTATCCTTATGCCAGTACCACACCTTTTTTATCACTATAACTTTGTAGTGTGTGTTAAATCTGGATATGTAAATCCTCTAACTTTATGTTTTTTCAAGATCGTTTTGGCTACACAGGGGCCCTTGGAATTCAATATGAGTTTTAGTATTAGATTGTCAATTTCAGCAAAAAAAAAGACAGTGGGAATTGTGATTAGGATTACCTTAAATGTCCCTAAATGTTTTAGGGATTATTGCTATTTTAACAAGATGAAGTCTTCCAAGCTATGAACATGTGATCTCTTTACATTCCTTTAGGTCTTCTTTAATTTCTTTTAGCAGTGCCTTTTTTTTTTTTTAATTTTTTCAACGTTTATTTATTTTTGGGACAGAGAGAGACAGAGCATGAACGGGGGAGGGGCAGAGAGAGAGGGAGACACAGAATCGGAAACAGGCTCCAGGCTCTGAGCCATCAGCCCAGAGCCTGATGCGGGGCTCAAACTCCCAGACCGCGAGATCGTGACCTGGCTGAAGTCGGACGCTTAACCGACTGCGCCACCCAGGCGCCCCGTGCCTTTTAATTTTCTTAAAAAATTTTGTCTCTCAAAAAACCCAGTGTGTATGTATATGCTTCTTTTAAAAAAAATGTTTTTAATTGAGGATAGTTGCCACACAAGATTGATTTCTTTTTTTTTTTTATTTTTTTAAAAATTTTTTTTCAACGTTTTTATTTATTTTTGGGACAGAGAGAGACAGAGCATGAATTGGGGAAGGGGCAGAGAGAGAGGGAGACACAGAATCGGAAGCAGGCTCCAGGCTCCGAGCCATCAGCCCAGAGCCTGACGCGGGGCTCGAACTCACGGACTGCGAGATCGTGACCTGGCTGAAGTCGGATGCTTAACCGACTGCGCCACCCAGGCACCCCACAAGATTGATTTCAAGTGTACAATGTAGTGATTCAATACCTCTGCACTTAATGCTATGCTCATTACAAGTGTATCTACCATCTCTCAATGAAACAACACTATTACAGTAACATTGACTGTATTCTTTATGCTGTGCCTTTTGTTCCCATGACTCATTCATCCATCACTGGGATCCTATATCTCCCAGTCTTCACCCATTTTGTCCCTTTGTCTTTCTCTTGCATCCATCACTTTGCTCTCTGTATTTATAGGTCTGATTCTTAGTAATACATATTTTTTAAGTTCAGTGTACAAGTAGTTTCATTGTTTAAATTTATTTCTAAATATTTCTCTCTTTGGGTGCTGTGGTAAATGGAATTGTTTTTCTTAATTTCAGGGGGGAATTATTCATCACTAGAGCATAGAAATACAATGGATTTTTTAAATATTGATTTTATATTCTCTAATTTTCCTTAACTTTTTTATTTGCTCTAATAGTTTTTAAAATTATTTTTTATTGTGGTAAAAAACAAATAACCAAAATTCATCATCTCAACCTCCTCCAACTGTGCAATTCAGCAATGTTAAAAATATTCACATTGTTGTACAAACTAATCTTCAGAAATTTTTTATCTTATAAAACTAAAACTCTACACTCATTGAACAACTGCCTATTTCTCCTCCCCAAAGCCCATGGCAGTCAGGGTTCTAGTTTTTATTTCTATGAATCTTCCTATTTCTATGAATTTTATAGGAGGGCAATCATGCAGTGTTCATCTTTTTGTGACTGGCTTGTTTCACGTAGCATAATATCTTCAAGATTTATCCATGTTATAGTATGTGTCAAGATTTTCTTCCTTTTTAAGGCTGAGAAATATTTCATTGTAGGACATGCCCCATTTCTTTTTATCAGTTCATCTATTGATGGGCACTTGGATTATGTTCACCTCTTGACTATTGAGAATAGTGCTGCTATAAACATGAGTGTGCAAATATTCGTTCAAGATCCTCATTTCATTATTTTTGGAAACATATTTTGAAGTAGAATTGCTAGATCGTATGGTAATTCTATTTTAAAATTTTTAGAAACCCAAATATTGTGTCCCACAGATGACTGTACTATTTTGCATTCCCACCCACAAAACACAAGGATTCTAATTTCTCTGCATCCTTACCAACAGTTGTTATTTTCTGTTTTTTTTTTTTAATAGTAGTGATCTTAGTAGGCATGAGGTATAGGTAAAATTATTTTTTTGGCATTTCCCAAATGCCTAGTGAAGTTGAAAATCTCCTCTTATTGATGTGATGTATCACGTGGGTTGATTTGCAAATATTGAACCAACTTTGCGTCCCAGGAGTAAATCTCACTGTATCGTGGTGAATGAATTTCTTAATGTATTGCTGGATTTGGTTTGCTAGTATTTTTGTTGAAGATTTTTGCATCTATGTTCATCAGAAATATTGGCTTGTAGTTCTCTTTTTTTGTGGTGGCTTTTTAAAGGTTTGTTTATTTGAGAGAGAGAGAGAGAGTGTGTGTGTGAATGGGGAAGGGGCAGAGAAAAAGGGGGAGAGAGAAAAATCCTAAGCAGGCTGTGCCCAGCATGGAGTCAGATGCGGGGGCTCAATCACATGACCATGAGGTCATGACCTGAGCTGAAATCAAGAGTCGATGCTTAACCTGCTGAACAACCCAGGTGCCTCTTTTGTGGTATCTGTATCTGGTTATCAAAGTAGTTCTGGCTTCATAGAATGAATTTGGAAGTTTTCTTTTTTCTACTACTTTTTGGAATAGTTTGAGAAGAATAGGTATTAACTTGAGGTAGCAGGGTGGTTCAGTCCATTGAGCATCTGACTTCAGCTCAGGTCATGAGCTCTTGGTTCGTGAGTTCGAGCCACATGTTGAACTTTGTGCTGACAGTGGGAGCCTGCTTCGGATTCTCTCTCTCTCAGTCTCTTTCTGCCACTCCCTGCTCATGCTCTCTCTTTCTCTCTCTCTCTCAAAAATAAATAAACATTAAAAAATTAAAGAAATAGGTATTAACTCTTCTTTAAATGTTTAATAGAATTCACCTGTGAAGCCATCTGGTCCTGAACTTTTGTTTTGTGGGAGTCTTTTGATTACTGATTCAATTTCTTTGCTGATAGTCATTCTTCAAATTTTCTGTTTCTTCCTGCTTCAGTTTTGGTAGGCTGTATGTTTCTCAGAATTTATCTATTTCCTCTAGGTTGTTCAATTTGTTGGCATATAAGTTTTTCATAATATCTTCTTACAATTGTTTATATTTCTGTGGTGCTTGTTATTTCTCCTCTTTCATAAGTGATTTTGTTTGGGTCCTCTTTCTTATTTTTTGGATGAGTCTGGCTAGAGGTTATCAATTTGGTTGATCATTTCAAAGAATCAGCTCCTGGTTTCATTGATCTGTTCTATCAATTTTGTTTTATTTTGTTTTTGGTTTCTATACCCTTTCTTTCTTTCTTTTTTAATTTTTTTAACATTTATTTATTTTTGAGAGACAGAGTGGAGGAGGGACAGAGAGGGAGACACAGAATTGGAAGCAGGCTCCAGGCTCTGAGCTGTCAGCACAGAGCCTGGTGCAGGGCTCAAACCCATGGACTGTGAGATCATGACCTGAGCTGAAGTCCCAAGTCTTAACCGACTGAGCCACCCAGGCACCCCACTATATCATTTATTTCTGCTCTTATCTTTATTATTTCTTCTTTCTTCTGGTTTGGGATTTTGTTTGTTCTTTTTCTAGCTCCTTTATGTGTAACGTTAGGTTGCGTATTTGAGATTTTTCTTGCTTCTTGAAGTAGGTCTGCATTGCTGTATACTTCCCTCTTAGGACCACTTTTGCTGCATCCCAAAGGTTTTGGACCATTGTGTTTTCATTTTCATTTCTTTCCATGTAATTTTTTATTTCTTCTTTGATTCCTTGGTTGACCCATTCATTTTTTGTGTTATTTAGCCTCCATGTACTTGTGCTCTTTCCAGGTTTTTTCTTGTGGTTGACTTCTAGTTTCATAGCATTGTGGTCAGAAAAGATGCATGGTATGACTTCAATCTTTTTGAATATGCTGAGACTTATTTTGTGGTCTAATATGTAATCTGTTCTGGAGAATGTGTCACATGCACTTGAAAAAAGTGCATTCTGCTGTTTTAGGTTGGAATGTTCTGACTATATCTGTTAAATCCATCTGTTCCAGTGTGTCATTCAAAGCCACTATTTCCTTGTTGATTTTCTGCTTGGATGATCTGTCTCTTGATGTAAATGATGTGTTAAAGTCCCCTACTATTACTGTATTAGTATCGATGAGTTCCTTTCTGTTTGTTACTGTTTTATGTATTTGGGTTCTCCTATGTTGACTGCGTAAATATTTACAATTGTCATGTCTTTTTTTTGGATTGTCCCCTTTTATTTTTATTATCTAGTGTCCTTCTTTGTCTTTTGTTACAGCCTTTGTTTTAAAGTCAATTTTGTCTGATATAAGTATTGCTACCCTGGCTTTCTTTTGACTTCCATGTGCATGATACATTTCCCTCCATCCCCTCACTCTCAATCTGCAGGTGACTTCGGGTCCAAAGTGAGTCTCTTGTAGACAGTATATAGGTGAGTCTTATTTTTTTTTTTTGTATCCACTTTGTCACCCTAGGTCTTTTGATTGGAGTGTTTAGTCTATTTACATTCAAAGTAATTATTAATAGATAAGTATTTATTGCCATTTTATTATTTGTTTTGTGGCTGTTTTTTGTAGTTTTTCTCTGATCCTTTCTTCTCTTGCTCTCCTTCAAGGTTTGTTGACTTCCTTTAGTGACATGCTTGGATTCCTTTCTCTATTCTTTGCATATCTATTACTGGTTTTTGATTTGTGGTTACTATTAGGTTTGTGTATAACATCTTACGCCTATAGCAGTGTATACGAAGTTGATGGTTGCTTAAGTTTGAACCCATTCTTTACTGCTCTTCCCTCTTACACTGTTTTATTTTGCGAATCTCTTGACTAATTTTTACAGATATACTTAATTTTGCTGCTTTTGTGTTTCTTTCTTTTCATACTCTCACTTATCATCTTTCCTTTCCGTTCCAAGAATCCCCTTTAATATTTCTTGTAGGGCTAATTTAGTGGTCATGAACTCCTTTAGTTTTTGTTTGTCTGAGAAACTTTGTATCTCTCCTTCTACTCTGAATGATAGCCTTTCTGGATAGAGTATTCTTGGCTGCAGATTTTTCCCTTTCAGCATTTTGAGTAGATTATGCCACATCCTTCCAGCTTGCAATGTTTCTGCTGAAAAATTCATTATAGCCTTATGGTTTCCCTTGTATTAACTGCTTTCTTTCTCTTACCACTTTTAATTTTTTTCCTTTATCACTGCTTTTTGCCATTTTAGTTACCAAGTGTCTTGGTATGGACCTGCTTGGATTGATTTTGTTAGGGGATCTCTGTGCCTCTTTGATCTGGATATCTGTCTCCTTCCCTAGATTAGGCAAAGTATCAGCTATTATTTTTTCCAGTAAAATTTCTGCCACCTTTTCTCTCTCTTCTTCTGGGATCCCTCTAAAGTGAATGTTACTACACCTGAGAAAGTCATCGAGTTCTCTAAGTCTGTTTTCATTTTGCATAATTATATTTTCTCTCACTCGCTCAGCTTGATTACTTTCCGCTCCTTTGTCTTTTAGGACATTAATTCATTCCTCTGCTTCCCTTAGCCTGCTATTCATTCCATCAAGTATATTTTTAATGTCACATACTGTGTTCTTCATTTCGGATTGCTTCTTTTTTTAATCTCTGTGTAAAAGTCTCACCGATGTCCTCTACTCTTTCCTCAGGTCCAGTGAGTATCTTTATGATCATCACTTTAAATTCTCTACAGGCATATTACTTATCTCCGTTTTGCTTAGGTCTCTTGTTGTGATTTTTGTCCTGTTCTTCCATTTGGGACATACTCCTCTGTCTCCTCATTTTGCCTAATTCTCTGTGTCTCTTTCTGAGTGTTAGGAAAGTCAGCTACTTCTGTTTTTGAAAGTAGTGGGTGCCACTTTTACCAAGGTGGCGCTGGTCCTCTTCCACAGGGGATGGGCAGCTGCTGTGGGAACCGGGGCCAGCCAGGGCTGCTCCACAGTATGCTAGAGCTGAGCTCTCCCAGAGCCCAGTGCCGCTGATTTTTTAAGTTCCAGGCTTTAAGTCTCATTGGTTGGTAAAAGCTCACAAAATTCAGCACTTCTAACTTTCATAGCCCAATGCTATGGAGATTCATCTTCCCTATGCAGGGGTGTGACAGTGTTTCTTGCCCCTCTCTGCACCCTGGTTCCCTCCCTCCTGTGGCCAGACCTGCAGGGTTAGCTCCCCACTGTTTCTGCCCTTTCTATCCCTTCAGTGTGGCCTCTTCTCTACATTTAATTGTGCAGTTGTCCTGCCAGTGTTTGGGTTCTTTTCTGGGTTATTGTGAGTGTTAGCTAGTTATATTCATGGGATGAGGTGAGTTTAGGGTCCTCCTACTATGCCGTCTCTCCCAGAAGTCCCAATTTTATGCCTTTTGATTGGAGATCAAAATCTATTTACATTTAAAGAAGCTTCTAATAATGAAGAAATTATTAGCTAAACGTGTTAGAGTTCTCTATGTCTCATAGGTCTTTTCTTCCTCATTTCCTTCCTTATTACCTTTTTTTGTATGTATGTTTAGTTGATTTTTTTGTAGTGACATATTTTAGTTCCTTTCTGATTTTCTATGTATATTCCACAGATATTTTCATTGTGGCTACTACGAGGATTACCTATGACATTCTACAATTATAAATATGCTATTGGAGTTTAAAATTTTTAATCCCAAGTATTCAACCTACTTAAATATACTATTGTTATAACAATCTATTTCAAATGGATAACTACTTAACTTCAATTGCATAAAGTTTACTTCACGGCAGCTCTGCTCCCTCACTTTATTTTATGGATGTCACAATTATATCTTTCTTAGATAGTTTTTCAACTAACATATATTTAAAATTAATTTTAATGCTCTAGCCTTTTCAATCCTATACAAAGGATGAACAGTGGATGTATGGACCAAAATTAAAGTAATATGAGGTTTTATAATTGTCCACGTATTCCAGTCAAGTTTTATGTTTCCTGGAGAACTTTTTCATATCATTTTGAGTTCTTGTCTACTGGCCTTTCACTTCAAATTGAAAGTCTCTCTTCATCACAGTTTGTTTGTTTGTTTGTTTGTCTTTTGGTAGGGTAGCTACCTAAAAGGTGATGAACACCTTCATGTTTTGTTTTTCTAGGAATGTCTTAATTTCTCCCTCATTTTCAAAGGACAATTTTGCCAGATACAGAATTCTTACTTAGCAGGGTTTTTTTTTTCTTTCATACCTTAAATTTATCATCCACTGTCTTCTGTCCTGCAAGCTTTCTGCTGAGAAGTCCTGATCCTAATCCCTGCTGACAAATACAGAGAAGAAGGGAGCCATTGTATTCAGTATAAACATCTTGCCTGCAGCATCAGCTCTAAGACTCAGTTTGTTTTTGCCCCAAATACCCTGCACCAGAGAGCCTGATCTTCCACAGGCATTTTTGGTGGTGTCTAGGTGAATAAATAATTCAAAGAGCTGGTGTAAGCATAACTTCCACTTTACTATAATAAAGGAGTATTTTCTTTATTTGTGAGATGTGGGTCCTTCAGTTAAATTGGCACAAAACATTACTAGTCTCAAAGTTTCTTTCTTTCTTTTTGTTTACAAATTGGCACATTTAACTCTTACTCTTGGCATTTTTTTAGTGTTTATTTATTTTTGGGAGAGCGAGAGAGAGAGTGAGTAGGGGCAGAGAGGGAGTGGGACAGAGGATCCAAAGCAGGCTCTGTGCTGACAGCAGCCCAATGCGGGGCTTGAACTCAGGAACCATAAGATCATGACTTGAGCCGAAGTTGGACACTTAACTGATTAAGCCACTCAGGGTTCCCTCAAAGTTTATTTCTAATTCCTGGGCTTTCTTAGTGCTAAATATAGCAGATATGATTAAGGTGGCGAATGTCTACCAAACACACAATTTAAGTGCAGGTAATTTAAATGTTCTATCCCTATTCATCACGAATATATGAAACAGATACTACACTTCTCGTATAAACAACATCATGGATCCAAACCTTATGATTGAATATTGAGTCACTCAGTAATAGGTGGGATTTGTGCTCTGGTGTTTCAACTGCCAAAACTCTTTCCATTGAGTCAGATTAAAGATTAGTTAATAAAGGAGAAAAAAACAATGAATAAGTCTCTCCGTCTTCTTTACAAGCCTCCAGTGTCCCTCAAATATCTCTGATGGAAATGACAAATTTTTACCATATAATTTAAGGCATTGTCTCATCCTGTTTTGACCTTATTTCCCAGATTTCTCTCTCTCCTGCTCAAAAAAACGTGAGTTCTGGAGACCTAATGGACAGGACAGTTAGTCTAGTCAATAATAGTGTTTTATAAGCTTTAAAGCTGCTAGGAGACTAGATCGTAATTGTTCTGACTACAAGGAAGAAGAAAGAAAAGGAGGGGGAGAAGGAGGAGGAGGAGGAGGAAGAAGGAGGAGGGAGAAGGAGGAGGAGGAGGAGAAGGAGGAGGAGGAGGAGAAGAAGGAGAAGGAGAAGAAAGATATTTAAGTGATGATAGCTGTGTTAGCTAATACTGCATTAGTAATCATAATGCAATATGTTAATGTATCAAATCAACATGTTGCCTATCTTAAGTTTACACAATCCTATATGTCAATTATATCTCAGCTGTAAAAACATATTTGGATCCTGCCCTCTTGACAAGCAACCTCAAACCTGGCTGTCCTTGAAACTCATCTGGGAGCTTTTACAATGTACTAATGCCCAGGACTCATCTACTAACAATCAATTCACCATTTTGATTGCAGGAAAGGGTATTCATACTCTAGGAGTTTCCCAGGTAATTCTAATATGCCTGTAGTTTTTAAAAAATATTAAATTCTTAGGTCCCTAATTGTCTAATTATCATTCCCAAATTCTTCTTTTTTCCTGCTTGATCCTCTTAACCCTTTTTCAACTCACCTACTTGGAAAGGTTTCACGTATCTTCTCTATCTTAGGATCTATGACCCTTCCCCATACCTCTGGTACATTAGATCAAATTGTCCCCATACCTCATGCTGAGGGAAGATCTATTGAGAAATAAGTATGAGGCATCTCTCAAGACCTACTTTACAGCCCTGAGGGAGGACAAGAATATCTCTGTGTCTTATTTGCCCTGGGCCATCAATCTCACCCCATCCATCTCCTCACCAGCAGACAAATAAGAGACTTAGCTGGAAGGGGATGGCTGAGAAAGAAGGGTGAACAAGGTAGTCACAGTCTTCAGAGATGTTGACATCACTCCCTATTATCTTTCCATGTCAGGTGGGTCAGGTGGGGGATCTAGGGAGGTGGCCCTGTTGTGTCCCACTACTGTGAGGATTGCCCCAGGTCAGTCTTTCCAGAGATAACCGTCCCTGTTTCCTGAGAAAAATAACCAAGATTCAACTTTGCAGTTTTAAAAAATGCAACCAGGCTTCTCTGGGCTGACTGCAACTTGGGAGAATAATCAGCCGTTTTGCTAATGGTTATTTTTCTGGGCTCTCTTGTATATCTTTCAGGTAAGGGGCGGGAGGGTTCCGATGATAAGACTTTATGTTTTATTGAATCATAAGGTTGTAGAAAGCTAAAAAGGAATAGTCATCTAGGAGGTTGGAGCATTTCTTTTAGAAGTAAGAAACTTTTGAGAACTGGGTTCTGGATTCTTTTGGTGTATCCAATTTAGCATGTATCAATGTGATGAACATTTCTAAAGGTTTCTTCCACAGACTTGATAAAATGTCTCTCTTGTCATCAAGAATCACAGCTTTCTTCATCATTGCCTTGGTAATTCCTTTTTATTCTGGGGAATAAATTTTTATTCCTGGGTGAAAATGCAGGAATCAACTGTTATAATTTTGGAAAAGCGGAACTGATTTTATGGAGTTTGGAATTTGTAAACCAGTAAAATGAGAGAGGCACACACATGATCCAAATGCCCTTTATTATTCTCATTTCCCACATTAGAGAAGTTGCAATGGAATGGCAGATTGGAATAGGCAGTAGTTTTGGGGCATCTAGGTAGCTCAATCAGTTGAGCATCCGACTTGGACTCAGGTCATGGCCTCACAGTTCATGAGTTCAAGCCCCGCATTGGGCTCTATGCTGACAGCTCAGAGCCTGAAGCCTGTTTCGGATTCTGTGTCTCCCTCTCTCTCTCTCTCTATCCCTCCGCTGCTTGCACTCTGTCTCTGCCTCTCTCTCTCAAAAAAAATAAACATTAAAAAAAATTTTTTTAATAAAAAAAAGAATAAGCAGTAGTTTTTAGGTTTTTGTTCATCTGTAGCTCAAGAACTTCAATGAAATTCTTTTTCATGTTTGGGCCCAGATTTCATGATGGTTAAGTGCAAAATGTGGGAAGAATGATGTCTTCTAGGGCTGACATTCCTTGACAATCTGATTTGTTGTTTGTCAGCTCTAAATCCATTAACGTTAAGGTTCTGCATAGAAGACAACTCATTGATTCTTTTCCTGACAACTTATCTACCTATGAAGATCAAGGTTGTCCATGAATTTCAGAATAAGGTAGGTTTTTTTTTTTTAATTTTTTAATTTTTTTAAAAATATTTTTTATGTTTCTTTATTTTTGAGAGAGAGAGAGAGAGTGAGCAAGGGAGGGGCAGAAACAGAGGGAGACACAGAATCTGAAGAGGCTCCAGGCTCTGAGCTGTCAGCACAGAGCTTGATGCAGAGCTTGAACCCATGGACTGTGAGATCATGACCTGAGCTGAAATAGGACCCTCAACCAACTGAGCCACCCAGGCACCTCCAGAATAAGGTAGTTTTGAGGTATCATTTGGAACACCCCCCAAAGGGCAAAGTACTGATTAATTTTTTCCTACTTAAGTAATGCATGCAGAGCATTTTCTTCCTTGACCCTAGGATAGCTCATTTAAAATATTTTATAAAAAATAATAACTTCAAGCAAAGTATGAAGAGTTATTTAAAAATAGTATACACACTGGTTTTCCACATAGGTAGATGAACTTAGGAATTAAATTTTTAAAAGATTTGGCTCATTAAAAAATATTTTTTTAACTATTGCCACAAAATTCTAACTTATTAGATGCAATAAGTAGGCAATTTACATCAATTTCTGCTGCAAATAGATTTGGGTATTTCTCTCCAGAGACTATGTTTTTTTTTTTTCTTACTTTTTAACCTTTTTTTCTTTGCTTTGGTTGCAGTAAATGCCTTTATAAAATCAATCACTTTCAAGTCTTTGGTAAGTAATTACTGATTGATTTGGAAGTAAAAAAATAAATAAATAAAATTTTAACCTTATTTTATTGAAAAGTTTAACACAAAATTTACCAAATATACAATAGAATGAGACTTCAAAAGTACAAAAAATATATATATATTTTTATTATACCAAGTTCAAGAAATAGAATCTAGCCAGTGATATAAAACCATTTGCCATAATCTACATTATTATGTAAGATGGTAAAACATGTATCCTGTACCCCAAGATCCTATTCATTGCCATTAAGATACTGTTGTGCACAAGAATATGAGAAAGAGAAAAGCATATTAAAGTAGAATTATTCATCCTCATAAAACAAATTTAAAAAAATGATCCACCAAATGATTAATTTAATGTTAAAAAATAAAGACTTCATCCATTTTCATGGTGGAATGTTACATAGAGATGAAAATAGGTGAACAATGATATCACTATATTTAAGATCACAAAGGAGTGTAAAAAACAAGTCATATAAGAATATATATGGTATTCTTTTCTTTGTATAAATTACTAAGATATCCTAAACTAAACATGTTTATGAATAGATAAATATGAAATGTATAAATATTTATATTTAGTAAATGTATATGTTGATATGGAGTGAAATTACAGTGTAACGTGGAAATAATGAACAGAAAAGTCATTTAGGTGATTTCCTCTGGTAAGGAGGGGTGAAGGAGATATGATCTGCAGGGGAAGGTCATGAGTGTGGGTTTGGATTTGCTACATTATAAAAATACTTATGCCAATAACTTGGCCTTTTTCGTAGTAGAGCACTTAGATATTTTTAAAAAGTGGTAATTTAAAAAATATTTTTACTGAGTTGTATGTACACAGATATTTGTCTTTGTTCCCCTAACCTATATATTGATTTTATTTACCCTATTTTGTATGTATGGCATTTCACATAAAAATGCATTTTATTCAATGTTTGTTATCCAATAAGTTTATGTTGTTTTTCTGTGTCACAGTCATTCTGTGCAGTGTATGATAATCCTGCGCAAATTTGCACCAAAGAATATCGTCCGGTCTGTGCAACCAATGGCCAAACTCATTGCAACAAATGTGCTTTCTGCCTTGCCAAAAAGTAAGACCAAAGTAGTAAATATATGCTTTCTAAGGAATAAAAAACTAATTACAAAATCTTACTATATCCATGTTGCTGATACTCTGAACAAAGAATACACAGAAAATAACTCATATTTCTGTAAAAGGCAAGGGAACACACTTGTGTCTTTCCTTGAAATTCTCATTTCTTCTTTTTTAAGTTTTAATTTTTTATCTTGAGAAGGAGAGAGAGAGAGAGTGTGTGGATGCGTGTGTGCACCTGAGCGAAGGAGGGGCCGAGAGGGAGGGAGAGAGAGAGAATCCCAAGCAGGCTATGTACTGTCACTGCAGAGCCTGACACGGGGCTGGATCTCACCAACCTTAGATCATGACCTGAGCAGAAATCAAGACTCAGATGCTTAACTGACTGAGCCACGCGGGCACCCTGAGATTCTCATTTCTAGAAGTCATTTTCTGTTTGAGCTCTCAGACCGTGGTCATGCTGGGTGTTCTGCAAGCATATAAAGCAATTAATTTATTATTAATGACAGATTTGCAACAACTATGACATAATTCCAAAGCTCTGATGTTTATCAGTAGATCTCTATTATATTCTAAAATCCATCAAATGAGCCCATGCTGGAAAGAAACTCCTCTGATAGTCAATTTTGTCCCTTGAACGTCATGAGAACTTTTCAAACCTTCCTCAGACTGTAGGGCATTCTAGGACACTTGCACCAAAACTTCCTTCCCTTTCTCCTTTACTCTGAAGGAATTTGTGGTCTAATGGCTCTGCCAGGCTTTCCAACCTTGTGCCCATTTGTTTTTTTTTCCTCAGAGATGTTTCTTCTTCTAAAACCTTGCCTTTGCAATTCCAATGGCCATCTGTTTCTAAAGAACCACTCTCACAATCCCTATTCCTTTTCTTTCTCAGCCAAGAGTAGGTTCCCAGCCTGAGGGCAGGGCTGGGCAAGTAAAAAAAGTCAATATCCTCACTGCAAAGACCTGCAGGCTTGGGAGCAGGTGGGACCCAGCAGTTTCTAGAAGTGGAGTATTATATCTCCCTGGAGTCCACGTTCCAGACTTCATGAAGAAGCACTTTGTGCATTTCTTTTAATAATTTCTTTTTCTTTCTCTTTCTACAAAGTGGTGACAAAATTAAATTGGCTCATTATGGTGAATGCTGACTTTTGATGGAGTTATATATAGTTGTCGGGATTTTATCATAATACCATTTTGCAGTAGATTCTATAGCCAATTAGAGTTTTTTTGCAATCAGGGTCTTAAATTCCTAGGAAACCCCAGGTGAATCCTTCTATTGAAAACAAGATGGAATATTGGACCTTCAAGGTTTTTTCCAACTCTAAGATCCTGGGATTTCAGGGTTTTTATTCTCTATGTTCAATTATTCAATGATAGCTTGAAAAAGTAATATATTAATTGTATATTTGATAACATATAACTTAATCAAATTAAAATCCTAAATATTTTGCTTAATAGAATGTTAAGTGGTATTATTTTTATTAAAATGCCCTTTAGGGGCGCCTGGGTGGCGCAGTCGGTTAAGCGTCCGACTTCAGCCAGGTCACGATCTCGCGGCCCGTGAGTTCGAGCCCCGCGTCGGGCTCTGGGCTGATGGCTCGGAGCCTGGAGCCTGTTTCCGATTCTGTGTCTCCCTCTCTCTCTGCCCCTCCCCCGTTCATGCTCTGTCTCTCTCTGTCCCCAAAAAATAAATAAACGTTGAAAAAAAAAAAAAATTTAAAATGCCCTTTATACCTTTGGCTGAATAGTGGGCTAATGCAAATGCATACTTTTGGTAACTATAAGGAAAAAAAATTGGAAGTAAAAGTTAATTTCCAAATATCATATTACTTGGGTATTTACAACAAGTAGATATAACTGGGATCTTCTCTTTCCCAAAGAATCAGAAACTCTTGTTCAGAGTTCCTATTACAGCCATTATGGGGAGTGCATTATTCCTTTTAAAATACTTAAAATGCACTTTATCAGAATATTAAATTTGTATATATACACTATGGTTTTAATTAAAATATAAACAAAAATTATTAGAATATACCAAATGTAAAAGTTGTTGTGTTGGAATTATATGTTTACTTGTCTAACTTTCTGAGTCTTTCATCTTAATAAGAAACATGTATTTATTATCATAAGGGAAAAATAATCCTCAACAAAGCAACAAAATATCTAAAGGCTTGCAATGCTAAATAACCTAATTTTACCTATCTTAACATTTCCAATGATAGATACCAAAATGTTTCCTCTGTTTCCCAGGTTGATATTTTGAGTCAGACTGGGCTTTATTAAGATCCAGGGAAGAATAGAAAGCGTTCTGGGTACCCAAGCTGAATAGCTTCACGTACAGCAATGATCACTATCCATCCCACAATGCTTTCTGAGCTACTATATGAACATATCAATCTTGGCTGTTCTGAACCTGCTTGTTCCTTTATAAACATCCTAATGCTGCTTGGTTCCTGCTCTTCTGACAAACTCTACAGGGCACGTATTACAAAGTACTTTTGTGTTTTGGTGATTGTTACCAAAGTCTCCCCATCATTCAAAATTGTAAATGCCACTTGGTTAGCACAAAACTAATGGAACTCCTGCCCAAATTAATATTTCCCATTTATCCAAATACTAATGAATTACCTGTGCATAGGGCACCATTCTGGTTACCACCAAAGAGCTTAAACTCTTAAAATGAACTGTGTCCCCAAAATGTAGGAAGCTAAGTATCTTTATAGAGACATTCATGGATGGGTCTGAAGGAGTTTGGAAATGAACATTTTTCTTTCATCTCCGTGTGGAAAGTTGTTTTATAGAGATGGCCATTATTGACCACAGGGTATCGGTTGATTGTGGAACCCATGTTGATGGAGGCACAGTTTGGCTAAAGACAAGTATCTTATGGCCAAAATCAAGGAAACAGCCTTTCCACTCTTCCCGTACCTAGCTTCTATCTGGCTCTTTGTTCACTTCCCAACTTCCTCTCATTTTTAGTTACTTCCAAGATACCTATACAAAGACCATATACCAAGCTTTAAAAGATGCTACAGGCAACCAGCCATCAATACAGATGTATCTAGGCAAGGGCACTATAACTCAACTTGACACTTTCCAGGTCTAGAAAAATCTAAATATCACAAAAATGTTTGCCCTATACCAATTCATTGAACTTATGACACCTATAAGAAAATGTAAATAAACATATGGCATTTATGATTGGAAAGCTTAAAATAGTAAAGATGCCAATTTTTTTCTGAAGTGACTTACATAATAAAAAAAAATCTGTTAAAATCCCAACGAGATTTTTTGAAGATAAAATCAAGTATATCTTAAAATTTATATGGAATTACAAAGAGCTAGAATTGCTTAAACAGTTCGAAGAAACAATTTGGAAAAGTCATAGCTGATTTTGAGTCTTAGTCTATACTATTTTTTAAACATTTTTAAATGTTTTTTTCATTTATTTTTGAGACAGAGAGAGACAGAGCATGAGCAGGGGAGAGGCAGAGAGAGAGGCAGACACAGAATCTGAAGCAGGCTCCAGACTCTGAGCTGTCAGCACAGAGCCTGATGCGGGGCTTGAACTCACAGACTGTGAGATCATGACCTGAGCTGAAGTCGGATGCTTAACCAACTGAGCCACCCAGGTGCCCCTAGTCTATACTATTATATAGATAAAATGACCAAGGCAGTGTGGTATTGGTGGCTATGTATATTCAATATGCATATGTGTTCAATATGTATATTCTATTCCATTGATATGTGTGTATACATACACACACATACTGTTATGTTTTTTCTCAAAACATTTATAATAACATACTTTGCTCTTGTTCATATTCTCTATTTAAAATATACTATATCTTTAGATTAGATGTCACTACAAATTCTTTGACATACCTTTTTCCCATCAGATACAGCCCACTAGATTATGGAAATTTCTGAAATATATATTTTTTATGAAAATCAGATATGTTGATTTGAACATCTAAGGAAAGCTTAAACACATTTTTTATTAAATTTTTTGACTGATGATATTTCCTGAGTGTAATTTTTTTCAGCAGCACATTTAGAAACCCTACCAAGAGCTAATATTAAGGGAATATTTATTGTAACCAGGTGCCTCTTTAGAAAGATCATATTAAACTCTGCACAATTTTAATTTTTTTTAATGTTTACTTATTTCTGAGACAGAGACAGAGCATGAGTGGGGGAGGGGCAGAGAGAGAGGGAGACACAGAATCTGAAGCAGGCTCTAGGCTCTGAGCTGTCAGCACAGAGCCCGATGTGGGGCTCAAACTCACCAGCCGTGCGATCATGACCTGAACTGAAGTCAGTTGCTCAACTGACTGAGCCACCCAGGCGCCCCAAACTCTGCACAATTTTAAATGAAAAGCTTGTTTTAGGGGCGCCTGGGTGGTGCAGTCGGTTAAGCGTCCGACTTCAGCCAGGTCACGATCTTGCGGTCCGTGAGTTCGAGCCCCGCGTCTGGCTCTGGGCTGATGGCTCAGAGCCTGGAAACAGTTTCTGATTCTGTGTCTCCCTCTCTCTCTGCCCCTCCCCCGTTCATGCCCTGTCTCTCTCTGTCCCAAAAATAAATAAAAACGTTGAGAAAAAAAGAAAAAAAAAGCTTGTTTTATTGGTCACACACACACACACACAAAATTTTTATGCTCCTTTTATTATATATGAGTTTTTCGATTAAAGTGACATGGAACTAACCTTAAATGTTTCTTTCCATGTCCTGGGTTTCTTCACTGAAAAAGAGCAGGTAGGATCAAAATGACAACTATACACTGTAAATACAGGCAGCTAAAATATTTTATGTATGATGCTTAAGAGGAACGATTATTCGCACGTTTGGAATGGGAAAACTGTATATTAGAAAGCCAAAAATTGAATCAAGCTTGGCAAGGGTACATGGAATCAGTACTCAGATCTTTCAACTGCCAAAACTCTTTCAAAGATTCAGACTGTAGAAGCGGATTAGTTAGGAAGGAGATAATTTGATAAAATATCTCCCTTACTTGACAAACTACCAGTGTCTTCAATCACCTATGCAATAAAGAAATTACTGAACATCAGATTTAAGCATTGCCTCATCTGTTCTCAGTTTAGCTCCCCAGCATTTGCTTTTTCCTATCCCCAGAGTTCACACCCTATGCTCTGGCCCAAGCTTGCACAAGTTAACTGGTCTGGTGACTCATCTGGGAACTTTCACAACATACCATTGCCCAGGCCTCATCTACAAACACTTGCTCTATATTCTTGGTGGTGATACTGATGTCAGTATCGATTTCCAATCGGGTATAATTCAATTCTGGTATTGAAAGCCACTGAGGATCTAAGTGCATTACTATAGTCGGCAAAACTTTTCTTGCTTAAGTTTTCTTGTTTCTTCCCAACGCAATTGCTTGGGAAGCTTTCCCATTACCTTCTCTATTTTAGAATCTATAAAAAGTTCTCTTACTGTGTCTCTTTCCATAATTCTGGTTTCAACAGACTGAGTTGTCCCCAAGCCGCCTGGTAAGGGAAGATACATGAGAAGTATCACTCCTGACTTCCTTTACAGACCCCAGGGAGGACAGGGAACACCTCTGGGTTTTGTCTGCCTTGGGCCTTCTGTCTTCCCCCATTAAGCTCCTCATTTACATATCGATAAAAGTGATTTAGCTGGGTAGGAGAGATTAAGGCGCCAAGGTGAACCAGAGAGTCAGTTTCAAGAACTGTTGACTTCGCTCTCCATCATCTCTCAGTGTCAGGTAGGTCAGGTGGGGCATATAGGGCACTAGCCCAGATGTATAGCACCATTGTGAGGACTGCTCCAAATGTACATGTCCCCTTAAATGTAGTCAGGTTCCTTATGGGCTAACCTAAGAACTTGAAAAGTAAGCAGACCCTTCTTCCAAGTGAAAACAGGAATTTGTCCTAGGCTTTTTCTCAGGTATCTATGGAGCCTTCAGGTAGCATGTTATGTCTCCTTGAATCTAAAGGTTTGGAAAAATAAAAAGGAAATCTTTCACCTAAATTAGGAATCTAGGGGATTGGAAGGGTTCATTTACCAATAAGAAATTTATCATGTGTGGACTGTGGAGTCTGTTAGAAAATTCAGGATGTGTCCCTGCTCATGAGTTATAAACCAATTCTAAAGCTTTCATTCACAGATTTGATAAAATGTTTTCTTCTCATCATGGATCAAAGCTATTTTCACCATTTTCTTTGCATTTCTTCTTTGTTGTGGTGAGTAAATTTTCTAGTCCTTGGTGAAACACTTCACATATCCCCCAAACTGAATAACTACCATAACTGATTTTATTGGATTTGTAATACTTGACCTGGTAAAGTGAAACTGAGTGTGTTTTGAATGTTTATTTATTTTGGGAAAGGGAGAGAGCGAGCGAGCAGGGGAGAATCAAAAGGAGAGAGACAATCTTAAGCAGGGAGCCTGCCCAACATGGAACCAGATGAGGGGCTCAATCCCACAATGTGAGATCATGACTTAAGCCAAAATAAAGAGTTGGATGCTTAACCAACTGAGCCACCCAGGCATCCCTCCAGATGCCTTTTTAAATTGTGTCCATGGATTCTTTTTTCTCGGTTTCCACACTAGAGAAGTGGAGACACAGTGGTGGGTTCAAATGGACACTTGGTTTCAGGTCTTTGTTCAGCTATAACCAAGAATTTTAACTAAATTATTTTTTCCTTTTTGGGACTCATATTCTATTGGTAAGCCCAAATTGTGAGGAGAAATGGTCACTTCTAGACTTGGTATTCCTTGACAATCTTATTTGCGGTTTGCCAGCTCAGCTCTGAGTCCCTTCTTTCAAAGCCTTGTGTAAGGAGGGAACTCATTGATAACCTTGGCATCAAGTTATCCTCCTGAAAGCTTATGGTGGCCCAAGAATTCCAGAATAAGGTAGTCTGTAATGTATTGGATAGAGGCACACAATTAAAACAAATAACTGATTAACGAAGCGTCAGTTAACTTCTTCATATTTAAGTGACTTATCCAAAGGATTGTTCTCTTTGACTAGCATCTCAACAATAAGTAAGGGTGAAAAAACAGTCATATCTCTAAAGTAAGGCACTGGGAATAATTGAAAAATAATACATGCAGAGTAAAATTAATTTGGGAATTAAAAAATTATTTCTTGATTTGTTTTATTTTGTGAATTTAGTGTTTTACTGCTTCCATGAAGGCACATCACATTACTTGTCAAATTTCATACATTTCTGCTACTAAGAGATGTGATCACTTACTACCAGAGACTATGCTTTTTCACTTTCTTTTTATATCATTTTTATCTATGTGTTGTTTTTCTTTTTGCAGAAGCTTCTTTTCCACTTCTACAAAAACATAAAAATAAGGTAAGGTAATACTGACTCTTTTAGGAAGTTAAAAAAAGACAAACTATTAACTTTTTTATATTGTAAATTTCACCAACAAAGTTCACTAGAAAAATGTACAAACAGAATGAGTCTTCAAAAAGTAAAAATCTGTATTATTATTTTTTTCATTTTTTAAAAACATTTATTTATTTTTGAGACAGAGCATGAACGGGGGAGGGGCAGAGAGAGAGGGAGACACAGAATCAGAAGCAGGCTCCAGGCTCTGAGCCATCAGCCCAGAGCCGACGCGGGGCTTGAACTCACAGACCGCGAGATCGTGACCTGAGCCAAAGTTGGACGCTCAACCGACTGAGCCACCCAGGTGCCCCCAAAATCTGTATTATTAATACACTACTTTTAAAAAATTATATCTTACCAACAATAAAAAATCATCTGATGTTATCTTGACATGACGAAAATGTACATATCTTATTGCCTAAAAATTTTGTTTTGGGGCATCAATCTTATTGCAGGCAAGCATCTGAGAGAAATTAATAAAGAGTAGAAATGTTTATCCTAGCAAAATGAAAGGGAAAAAAAGAGAGAGAGCCAAACCAATTATCCATTCTAAAAAGCTCATTTTCATATATCTACATAGTGGAATGTATGGTTAAACAAAAAAAAAAAAGGAATTGCAGCTCTAAATATCAGAATAGTTAAAGGTCACAGGAAAGTATAAAATGTAGGTCATACAAGACTACAAAATACTGTTTTCTTTATGTAAATTACCAAAACTGTGAAAAAACTCACCAAATTGTGTGTGTGTGTGTAGTGAAATTATGGAAAAGACATGGTAATAAAAAATAGAAAATACTGTTTCTAGATTTATTTGGGTGTGATGGAATGATGGAGCTGCGAATTAGGAGGAGAGGGAGGGTGTTTGGTTAATTCATCAACATTGCATGGCCTTTTTTTGTATAAATAGGAGAGTCATTAAAAATACCAATAATATCTTAAATTTCAAGTGGGTAGTGGTTCCATTGAGGTTAAACTTACCTATGGAATATATTTATGCCATGCGGATATGTGGCATTTCATGTTAGAATTAAAGAACATTTTATCCAGATGTTCATTATCTAATGCATTGTATGTTGTCTTTCAACATTTTATAGCCAAACTCTTTGTATTCTGTGTAAGTTCTGTATAAAATTGCACCACAGTCTTATACTGGGAAAATTGAGCCAATCTGTGCAACCAATGGCCAAACTTAACTGCAGTAAGTGTGTTTTCTGCAGTGAAAAGATGTAAGGATAGGACAGTAAATATTTTCTCTTCCAAAGTAATGAAGAAACCATTTCAAAAGAATAGGAAAATCTGTGGTGCTGATATTGTAAGCACAACATATATACCGAATAACTAGTAAGTCTGTAGAAGGTGTATAGCAGGCACATGCACCTTTCCCTAAAGTTCTAATTTACGAAAAGGAGTATTGCATTAGAGCTCTCAATGTAATCCTGCTGAATATTCTGCAAATCCATTAATCTGACTTAATTAGTTTTATTATAATTTACTAATGACAAACTAGTGACCAATAGGTTGTAACACAGGAGGCCTGAGGCTGCATGTAAATCTTGGTAACGCCCTGAGAATCAGTCCTGCAGACCACCAGTTTCAGGAAGTGTAATTGATATAGGACCCTATTGCTGTGCTCTGATATTCTCGGAAATCAATCCCAATGGGCCAGTCATTCTAGAAGGAGATTCCTCTGATGCTCTACTGAATCCCCAAGATATTTCAAACCTTCCTGAGACTACCGGACAGCCTAGGACACTTCTACCAAACTTCTTCCCTCTTTCCTTCACTTTGAAGAGCTGTGGTGTGACATTTCTGCCAGCCTTCCTGCCTCCTTCCCATTTTCTCACAAGTTCTTCCTCTCAGAAAATTGTTGCAATCGTAATCCTCAAATTTCTGCCTCCATCTCAAGGACTACAAACACAATCCCTAATCCTCTTCTTAGGTATGAGCAAGCTCCAGGAATGAGTCAGAACTCGGACCACCTGGGGGGTTCAGTCCATTAAAGGTCTGACTCTTGGTTTTGGCTCAGGTCAGGATCTCATAGTTCATGAGTTCGAGCACCGGTTGGGCTCTGCTGTGGCAGTGCAGAGCCTGCTTAGAATTCTCTCTCTCTCTCCCTTTCTCTCTCAAAATAAATAAATAAAATAAAAAAAAAAACAATGAGTCAGAACTGAAAAAATAGGAGGCGTCAGTTATCCCCACAAGAGGTGACACGCAAGGTCAGGGTACAAATGTGGTCCAGCTGCTTGTAGAAGTGGAGCACAAATTCTCCATCCTGTCCCAGGCTCAAAATCCTTCTCACTGGGAAGCACTTAGGTACCAGGGAGCATAACATGATATTTTAATTTTTTTTTTTAGTGTTTATTTATTTTTGAGAGAGAGAGAGAATTCAAATGGAGGAGGGGCACAGAGAGAGGGAGACACAGAATCTGAAGAAGGCTCCAGGCTCTGTGCTGTCAGCACAGAGCCCGATGCCGGGCAGGAACCCAGAACCGTGAGATCGTGAACCAGAGTTGGACACTTAACCAATGGAGTCACCCAGGCGCCCTCATAACATGATATTTTAATGATTTCCTTTTCTCCTTCTCTTTCTTTCTGTACAGCCTTCTTTGTGAAAAATTTATATTTGATCATTATGGTGTTTGCTGAATATTAAGGAAGCTGTACATCCATCCATGTGGCTCTAAGGTGATTCTCACTTTGCAGTGGATTCTACTATTAAAATTAGTAGAGGCTTCAGGCACCGGGGTGGCTCAGTTGGTTAAGTGTCCGACTTTGGCTCAGGTCATGATCTCACCGCTGGTGGGTTTGAGCCCCACATCAGGCTCTGTGCTGACAGCTCAGAGCCTGAAGCCTGCTTCGATTCTGTGTCTCCCTCTCTCTCTGCCCCTCCCCTGCTTGTACTCTCTCTTCTCTCAAAAATAAATAAAACATTAAAAAATTAAAAAAAAAAGAATTAGTAGAGTCTTCTCAATCAGTGCCTTAAGTTCACAGATAATCAGGTAAATCCTCTTATGGAACACAAGCTTGAGTATAGGATGTTCAAAATTGTTGCTAAACCCATGTTTCATAATTTTAGGATTTTGATTCTCCAAGTTCAATTATTCAATGACATTTTAGAAAGCTAATATCTTACATATATATTTGATAACATAAAACTTAACACAATTTAGAACCCTAAATATTTCACCCAAAAGAGTTAAATTATTTTATCTTTATTAAAGTCTTTTTCTAAAATGAAGGCAATATTTTCCATGGGAATATAAAAATATGTTCACCTAGTGGCATGGCCTTTTTCTTTATAGAAGCTTCTAAAATAGTTCCTTCAGTAAATATAGTATATTTATACATGTGTTCTTTTTTATTTTTATTCAATTACATTACATAAAACCCTACTATGTGTTAGGCACCATATCAGAAAATAAGGGTAAGATGGTCAGAAAAATCAGATGTCAGTGCTCTTCAGGATCTTTCTCTGGGCGAGCGAAAGTTATTGCCTATTAGTGAAAGTGAATTCTTAATCATTGAGTGAGTTTTCCCTACAAAATCTGTATCAGGCATTTTCCCCATGTTCTCTGACTTATTTCTTATAAAAGTCTCATTAGACATTGGCTCCAGTCTCTAGTCACATGGAAGTGAGACAGGGAGTTTCACAATAGTTAAAATCTGCCATTTTGGAAATTAAAAGGCAATTTTAACAGAGAACTTATTGTTCTACTACTTTTAAATAGATTCATTAAGATACTTACTTACCAAAAAGAAAATCATTCTTAGGTATAACACAACATTTTTTGTAAATACACAGAGATACATAATCGTTACCACAATCCAAGTTTAGGTTATTTACATTACCCAGGTGGTGAGATTATAACCTGGGCCAAAATTGGCTGTTTAACTGACTGAGCCACCCAGGCACTCCTATTCATAATACCATTTAAATCATTATATGAAATCCGTGTATATACCTTATGGCCATAAATTTTTTTAAAAAGTCAAATCTTTTTTTTTTATTTAAAAAAAAATTTTTTTTTCAACTTTTATTTATTTTTGGGACAGAGAGAGACAGAGCATGAGCAGGGGAGGGGCAGAGAGAGAGGGAGACACAGAATCGGAAACAGGCTCCAGGCTCTGAGCCATCAGCCCAGAGCCTGATGCGGGGCTCGAACTCACAGACCGTGAGATCGTGACCTGGCTGAAGTCGGACGCTTAACCGACTGCGCCACCCAGGCGCCCCAAAAAGTCAAATCTTAATAAAAGATAATATAACAAAATATTTAAATTGGTTGCATCTGGATGATAGAGTTAAATTTTCTATTTTAGCATTTTTATATCTCTTTTTTTCTCTTTGTAATGATATGTTTACCATCACAATGGAAAATTAACTTCAATAAATAAAAAATTATCAATCTATTTTATGCTAATCTGATCTAATTACATGCAACTTAACATTTCTCCATAGTGACATTAGATACCAAAGTTTCTCTTCCAGTCCCCAGATCGACATGCAGAGTAACCGTAGCTTTTTTTAAGCTCCAGGGAAGAAATGTAAAGAATTTTGGGCACTCTCTCAAACCAGCAGGATGTCAGGATACACAGTCATTATTGCCATCTGCTGTGGACTGAATGTTTGTGTCCTCCAAAATTCAGATGGTGAAATCTCAATCTCCAAAGTGATGGGGTAGACAGGTGGTGCTTCGGGGAGATCGGGGCATTAGGGCAGAGCCTTCATGATTGGGATTACTGCTCTTATGAACGAGATCCCAGAGGGCTACCTTGCCCTTCTGCCATGTGAGGTTTCAGTGAAAAGATGTCCCTCTAGGGAGCTGGATCTCACCAGACGTTGCATATGCTGGCACCATGATATTGGACTTCCCAACCTCCAAAATTGTGAGAAATAAATGTTTGCTGTTTATAAACCACCTCGTTTGTGGTATTTTTGTTATAACAGCTAAGACACTATCCATTCCACAATGCTTTTTGAACCAGTAAGTGAAATTAGATTTTCTGAACCATCTTGTTCTTTTACAAGAATCTTCTTGGTGCTGTGACCCTCCAATTCCTCTTTATTAGGGCTATTATACCACATAAGACACATGGGTACAAATAGTTTTGTGCTTTACTGAGGTGCAAAAGCCACCTCACTAGACATAATTGTGAATGGCAGTTAGTACATAAACTGGGAAACTTGTCCAAAACAATAATTTCAATACATACAACAAATACCAATTGTGCAACCTGAGATTACAGAGTAAGAGATGGATGTAGAACCCAAAGTTCCAGGGGGAACAGAATGGCTTAAGAAAATGTACTGTGTCAAGACGAATGAATGACCCCTGTGTTTCCCTTTACCTAGCATCCCACTCAAATGCATCCGTCCTGCTCCTTCCTCAGAGTCACCACCAAGAGTCCTCTTGCCTCTAAGTTACTCTCAGAACACATATACAGATTATAGATACCCGGTACCAAATAAATGCTTCAGACAACCATCAATCTAAATGCAGGTAGAAAAGTGTACTTTTAACAAAACTGTCCAGTAAGAAACATCCAAAGTATACTAACCAGAGTTTTATTTGTTTTATACCATGACGTGGCACTTAAAATTCATACATCCTTTGAGGTAATAACATTTAATAAAAGATTCACAAAATAGCATTTAATAAAAGACTGTATGTTGAATGCCATTGTTCTATGTTACAGGTTATAAAGCTGAATGATTTGAAGTGACTTTTTAAAATACATTTTTAAATTTAAATCCAGGTTAGTTAACGTATAGTGTAATAATGATTTCAGGAATAGAATTTAGTGATTCATCACTTACACATAACACTCAGTACTCATCCCAGCAAGTGTCCTCCTTAATGTCTCTCACTCATTTAGCCCATATTCCCTCCCAATACCCCACGAGCAACCCTGTTTTTCCTCCGTATTTAAGAGTCTCTTATGGTTTGTCTCCCTCCCTGTTTTTATATTATTTTTGCTTCCCTTCCCTTATGTTCATCTGTTTTCTATCTTAAATTCCACATGAGTGAAATCATATTTCGCTTAGCATAATACAGTCTAATTCCATCCACATTGTTGCAAATGGCAAAATTTCATTCTTTTTGAATGTTCAGTAATATTCCATTGTATGCATATACCACAACTTCTTTATCCATTCATCGGTGGATGGACATTTGGGTGCTTTCCATACTTTGGCTATTGTTGATAGTGCTGTTATAAACATTAGGGTCCATGTGCCTCTTTGAATCATTACTCCTGTATCCTTTGGATAAATACCTAATAGTGCAATTGCTGGATCATGGGGTGGTTCTATTTTTGATTTTTGGAGGACCCTCCATACTGTTTTCCAGGGTGGCTGCACTGGTTTGCATTCCCACCAGCAATGCAAAAGCGTTCTTTCTCCACATCCTCATGGAGAAACATCTGTTACTGCCTGAGTTGTTAATTTTAGCCATTCTGACAGTTGTGAGGTGGTATCTCATTGCGGTTTTGATTTGTATTTCCCTGTATTTCCCTGATGATGAGTGATGTTGAACATTTTTTCATGTGTCTGTTAGCCATCTGGATGTCTTCTTTGGAAAATTGTCTATTCATGTCTTTTGCCCATTTCTTCACTAGATTCTTTGTTTCTGGGTGTTGAGTTTGATAAGCTCTTTATGGATTTTGGATACTAACCCTTTCTCTGATATGTCATTTGCAAATATCTTCTCCCATTCCGTTGGTTGCCCTTTAATTTTGCCGATTGTTTCCTTTGCTGTGCAGAAGCTTTTTATCTTGATGAGGCCCTAATAGTTCATTTTTGCTTTTGTTTTCCTTGCCTCCAGAGACATGTCAAGTAAGAAGGTGTTGCAGCCAATGTCAAAGAGATTGTTGCCTGTTTTCTCCTCCAGGATTTTGATGGCTTCCTGTCTTACATTTAGGTCTATCATCCATTTTGAGTTTATTTTTGTGTACTGTGCAAAGAAATGGTGCAGTTTCACTCTTCTGCATGCTGCTGTCCAGTTTTCCCAACACCAATTGGTGAAGAGACTGTCTATTTTCCATTGGATATTCTTTCCTGCTTTGTCAAAGATTAGTTGGCCACACGTTTGTGGGTCCATTTCTGGGTTTTTCTATTCTGTTCTATTGATCTATGTGTCTGTTTTTGTGCCAGTACCATACTGTCTTGATGATTATAGCTTTGTAATACAGTTTGAGTACAAAATTGCCTCTAGCTTTGGTTTTCTTTTTCAGGGTTGCTTTGGCTATTTGAGGTCTTTTCTGGGTTTTGTTTGTTTGTTTGTTTTTTGTTTGTTTTTGTTTAAGGATTGTTTGTTCTAGCTCTGTGAAGAATGCTGGTGTTATTTTGATAGGGATTGCATTGAATACGTAGATTGCTTTGGGTAATATCGACATTTTAACAGTATTTGTTCTTCCAATCCATGAGCATGGAATGTTTTTCCATTGTTTTTAATGTTTAGTTTTGAGAGAGAGAGAAAGAGAGAGAGAGAGCATGAGCAGGGCATGGGCAGAGAGAGGGAGACACAGAGTCCAAGGCAGGCTCCAGGCTCGGTGCTGTCAGCACAGAGCCCATTGTGGGGCTCAAACCCACTAACCACGAGATCATGACCTGATCTGACATCAGACACTCAACCGACTCAGCCACCCTGGTGCCCCTGTTTTTCCATTTTTTGTGTGTGTCTTCTTCAACTTCTTTCAGAAGCTTTCTATAGTTTTCAGTGTATAGATTTTTCACCTCTTTGGTTAAGTTTATTCCTAGGTACTTTATGGGTTTTGGTGCAATTGTAAATGGGATCAATTCTTTGATTTCTCTTTCTGCTGGTGTATACAAATGCAACTGACTGTTGTACATTGATTTTATATCCAGCGACTTTGCTGAATTCATGTATCAGTTCTAGCATTTTTTTTTTTTGGTGGAGTCTTTTGGGTTTTCTACACAGAATATAATGTCGTCTGCAAAGAGTAAAAGTTTGACTTCCTTCTTGCTGATTTGGATGCCTTTTATTTCTTTGTGTTGTCTTATTGCTGAGGATAGGATTTCCAACATTATGTTGAATAACAGTGGTGAGAGTAGACATCCTTGTCATGTTCCTGAACTTCGGGGAAAGCTCTCAGTTCTTCCCCACTGAGGATGGTATTAGTAGTGGGTTTTTTGTATGTGGCCTTTATGATCTTGAGGTATGATCCTTCTACCCCTGTTTTCTTGAAGGTTTTTATCAAGAAAGAATGCTGCATTTTGTCAAATGCTTTTACTGCATCCATTGCAAAGATCACGTGGTTCTTGTCCTTTCTTGTATTAATGTGATGTATTGCATTGGTTGATTTGAGGATATTGAACCAGCCCTGTACCCTGGGAATAAATCCCACCTGATCGTGGTGAATAATTCTTTTAATGTATTGTTGGATCCAGTTTGCTAGTATCTTGTTGAGAATTTTTGCATACATGTTCATCAAGGAAATTGGTCTGTAGTTCTCCTTTTTAGTGAGGTCTTTGGTTTTGGAATCGAGGTAACGTTGTCATCATAGAATGAATTTAAAAGTTTTCCTTCCATTTATATTTTTTGTAACAGCTTCAAAAGAATAGGTGTTAAATCTTCTTTAAACGTTTGGTAGAATTCCCCTGGAAAGCGATCCAGCTCTGGACTCTTATTTGTTGGGAGATGTTTGATTACTGATTCAATTTCTTTACTGTTTATGAGTCTGTTCAAATTTTTTATTTCTTCCTGCTTCAGTTTTGGTAGTTTATATGTTTCTAGGAATTTGTCCATTTCTTCCAGATTGCCCAATTTGTTGGCATATAATTGCTCATAATATTCTCTTATTATTGTTTGTATTTCTGTGGTGTGGGTTGTGATCTCTCCTCTTTAGTTCCTGATTTTATTTATTTTGGTCCTTTCCTTTCTCTTTTTGATCAATCTGGCTAGGGGTTTATCAATTTTGTTAATTCTTTCAAAGAACCAGCTCCTGGTTTCATTGATCTGTTCTACTGTTTTTGTGATTTTGATATCATTGATTTCTGCTCTAATCTTTATTATGCCCCTTTTGCTGCTGGTTTGGGGTTTTATTTGCTCTTCTTTTTCCAGCTCTTTTATGTGTAAGGTTAAGTTGTGTATTTAAGACCTTTCTTCGTTCTTTAGGAAGGCCTGGATTGCTCTATACTTCCCCCTTATGACTGCCTTTGCTCATCCCAGACATTTTGGCTGTCATTTTTTCATTTTCATTGGCTTCCATGTAATTTTTAATGTCCTTTTTTATTTCTTGGTTAACCCATTCATTCTTTAATAGACTGTTCTTTAATCTCCAAGTATTCATGGTCTTTCCAAATTTTTTCTTGTGGTTGATTTCGAGTTTCATAGTGTTGTGGTCTGAAAATATGCAAGATATGGTCTGGATCTTTGTGTAGTTGTTGAAGACTGGTTTGTGACCAAGTAAGTGGTCAATTCTGGAGAATGTTCCATGTTTCCTCAAGAAAAATTTGTATTCTGCTGTGTTAGGATGAAATGTTCTGAATATATCTGTTAAGTCCTGCTGGTCAAATGTGTCATTCACCACTCTCTCCTTGTTGATTATCTGCTTACATGATCTGTCCATTGTTGTAATTGGGGTGTTGACATCCCCTACTATTATGTATTATTATCAATGAGTTTCTTTATGTTTGTGATCAATTGATTTATATATTTGGGTTTCTTCACATTGGGGGCGTAAATATTTACAATTGTTAGGTCTTCTTGGTGGATAGACCCCTTAATTACGATATAATGCCTTTCTTAATCTCTTGTTACAGTCTTTATTTTAAAATCTAGTTTTTCTGATGTAAGTGTGGCCACTCCAGCTTTCTTTTAATGACCATTATCATGATAGTTGGTTCTCCATCTCCTTACTTTCAATCTGCAGGTGACTTTAGGTCTAAAATGAATCTTTTGTAAGCAGCATATAGGTGGGTCTTGTTGTCTTGTCCATTTTGATACCCTATGTTTTTTGGTTGGAGCATTTAGTCCATTGACATTTAGAGTGAGCACTGAAAGTTATGAATTCAGCGCCATTGTGTTGCCTGTAGAGTTGGTATTTCTGATGACTCTCTGGCCCTTTCTAGTCTTTGTTGCTTTTGGTCTTTTTTGTTTTGGTTTGCCTTTTTTCCACTCAAGGAGTCCCCCTTAAAATGTCTTGCAGTGCTGGTTTAGTGGTCATGAATACCTTTAGTTTTTGTTTGTCTTGTAAATTCTTTATTTCTCCTTCTATTCTGAATGACAGCCTTGCTGAATAAAGAATTCTTAGCTGCATATTTTTTCCATTCAGCACATTGAATATATCCTGCCACTTCTTTCTGGCCTGCCAAGTTTCTGTGGATAGGTCTACTGTGAACCTGATCTGTCATCCCTTATAGGTTAAGAACTTTTTTTTTCCTTACTGCTTTCAAAATTCTTTCCTTGTTTGTGTATTTCATGAATTTAACTATGATATTGCTTGGTGATGGTCGGTTTTTGTTGAATCTAATGGGAGTTCTCTGTGTTTCTTGGATTTTGATGTCTGTGTCCTTCCCCAGATTAAGACAGTTTTCTGCTATAATTTGCTCACATAAACCTCCTGCCCCCTTTTCTCTCTCTTCATCTTCTGGGACTCTTTTGATTCGGATGTTATTCCTTTTTAATAAGTCACTGAGTTCTCTAAGTCTTGTATCATGCTCTTTTACCTTTGTTTCCCTCTCTTTTTCCTGCTTCATTTTTCTCCATAATTTTATCTTCCATATCCCTGATTTGCTGCTTTGCTTTGTTCATCCTTGCCATTGTGGCATCCATTTGAGATTACATCTCAGTTATAAAGTTTTTAACTTCGTCCTAACTAGATTTTACTTCTTTTATCTCTGCAGAAAGGGATTCTCTGCTTTTTTTCAACCCCAGTTAGTATTCTTATAATCATGGCTCTAAATTCTAGTTCAGACATCTTGCTTGTATCTTCGTTGATTAAGCCCCTGGCTGTCAGTTCTTCCTGTTCTTTCTTTTGTGGTAAACTGCATTTCATCATTTTGGAGGAAGAAAAAAATTAATACAATATAAAAATTAAAAAATTAAAAACAAAACAAAAAATCAAATAAAAGAATCTAGATCCTAGGTGTGTTTCAGTTTGCTTGTTGAAAGAAGCTTGATAGAATTAAGAATAAAAGGAAAGAAAAGAAAAATAGGAAAAATTTTAAAACTTAAAAAAATATAATAAAATAGAATAAAGTGAAATAAAGAAAATGAAATAGAATTCTTAAAAATTTTAATTAAAAATAAAATACAAATAAAAGAAAAATAAATTTTTCTTTTTCTGTATCCAAGAAAGAGAAAAGAAAGAAAAAAAGAAAACAATTTAAGCAAAAATAGAAGCAAAGAAAATGAACAAATAAATAAATCAGAATGAACTCCGAATGGCATTACATCCAGTTTCCCCTAAAACTGAAACTATGAAGCACTCTATAAACAGGTCGAGTGACGTGTGTTGGTCTTCTAGGACATGTGCTTGGATGGCACATTTGGGTGGGGCTTGGTGTAACAGCTCCATTCTCCACTAGGTGGTTTTGCTTAGCTTGTAGGGTGGATCAGTGTGGTGCACATGCATGTGTACATACATGCACATGTGCAGAACACATGGAAATGGCTTCATCCAGCTCCGTAGTCTCTGGCACAGGAACTTCGGGCTCTCACCAACCCATGATCAAGCACTCCTCCTTTGTCTCAAGTCTCCATCCACTCCCTGCTTCAACCCTGCCTGCATCCAAGATGTCCACCTGCCAGCTGGCACCTCCCTCCAGTTTTATCTCAGATGGTCATGTGTTTCAAAACCCCACATTTCAGAAACCCCCGGGGTTTAGATCCCCACCGACTATCTTAGTGGGAGTGTCTCACTAAGCAATGGTAGGTGCCGGCTTGCCTCAGAAAACATTCATGGGATCACACAGCTGCAGAGGTTCAGAGGTTATGGCAAATCACAGCACACAGCTGGCACCAGGTTTCACTGCACTCTGGCATCTTTGTGCCAATATCAGAAAATGTGGCTGCTCTCTGGGTTCCACTGGGCCTTTGCCCGTGGAGAGGCCATATGACCTCTACCAAATGCATTCCAAGCAGGGGAACAACTTCTCCCTGTTTGACACATGGACCCCTCAGATCCTGCTGCCTGCTCCTGGGGATTCTCCCTGCTTCCTCACCAGAGCATCGCCAGGCATTGGGCTCCAGAACTTTAGACTGTATTGTTCTATGTTACAGATTATAATAGTTGAATTATTTGAAACAACTTTAACATCAAGAGTAATGGAAAACCTTGCAAATACAGGTTTCTGTGGTATTTGTTTCATAAATAATTTACACTCAATAGTAAGTTATTCATTTCACCAAGGGTAGATCAGAGGACCAAAATAATGAAGAACAATTAACCTTTAAAAATGTGACAGGGGCGCCTCGGTGGGTCAGTCGGTTAAGCGTCCAACTTTCACTCAGGTCATGATCTCGCAGTTTGTGAGTTTGAGTCTTGCGTTGGGCTCTGTGCTGATAGCTCAGAGCCTGGATCTGCTTCAGATTCTGTGTCTCCCTCTCTCTCTGCCCCTTCCCCACTCACACTCTGTCTCTCAAAACTAAATAAATATTAAAAAATAAAAATAAATAAATAAATAAATAAAATAAAAATGTGCCATAATCTCCATCTGAGGATTCAGAAATGCTTAGGATACTTAAAATTGTGAAGGACCATGACTCATGGTTACCATATCCACACAACATTATTCAATAAAACCCAGAAAGGCCTAGAGCATACTAATTTCACTGATCTGAGCTAAACAAAAACAAAAACAAAAAACTGCTCTTCTAATAGTAATAAATGTAGGTAAACCATGCCAGAATTGGGTAGAGGAGATCTGCCTATTACAAGGTTTGACTGATTTTCATTGTTTTAGATTTATTGAAGTAAATTCACATATAGTAAAATGCAACTTTTATACCTATAAATTGGACACACTAATACAATTATATAAACTGCTCCACAATTAAGTTATATAGTTTTTCCATCAACCTAAAAGATTACCTTGTGCCATCTTGTCAGTTCTTTCCACCAACCCCAACCTCTGAAGACCACCTACCTAATTTCTGTATTTATCAACTCTATTTATGTTGAATTCAATTTAGATTCACAGGAGTTGCATTAAGAGTGAGTTCCTGCATAGTCTTTAAGTAGCTTCATCCCATGAGAACCCTTTACCTAACTAACCACAGTATGGTGTCAAAACCAACAAATTGACATGGTACACACTAGTACTGAGTAAACTAAAGATCATACTAAGATTTCACCATTTTTAAAATGAAATGAATTCTGTTTTTTTTTTCTTTTGGTGCATAGTTCTATGAAACTTTCCATTTAAGAGGGGCAATGATATTGGGAAGACTGGAGCCTGCTCTTGGTTCCTGTCTGCTCTATTTTTATCATCTCTATCTCAAAGCCATAGCATTCTCTATCTTTTCCACTAATTCAGGGATAAGTGCATTATCTTCATGAAACCACAGTACATAATCCATGTGTCTAACATTAACTTTACTGGTTAATTTCAAAACCTTTTAGCCTTCTGTGTTAATAGGCTGGGTTTTTTGTTGTGGTGGTTTTTTGGTTTTTTGGTTTTGTTTTGTTTTGGTTTTGCTTTGCTCTCTGCTGATAAATACATGTAAAATAAGTCTAGTGCAATTTACATAAGGGCTTCCCAGTATTTTCAATTCGAAACTTTGCATTTGCTTTTCCCACAAATGCCCTACTTCAGAACAATTAGTCTGCTGTAACTTTTCTGATGGTGTCTATATAAAAAATTTAGTAAGCATAATTTCACTCTAGAATATTAAAGGAACATTTTCTAGACTTGAAAGAATTAGGGTTTTCCATCGAATTCGCTTTGAACATTACCAGTTTATAGTTTCTTTCTAAATCCTAGATTTCTTCAGGGTTAAAAAATCACTAGGAGGTTTCAGGTGACAAATAGGGTCCTCACACACAACTTAAGTGTGGACAGTTTTAATATTTTATTTCTAGTATTTGTGACAAATCTATGGGACAGGAATTATTGCTATCATGTTTAAAATACATAAACATGCACTGGAAAGTCTAGACATGGAGTTCACGTGAGATGGGATTTGAACTGAACTCCCAAGTCTCTTTCCCCTGAGTCAGTCTGTAAAGCTGATTCTTAGGAAAAAAATAACTGGTCCAATATCTCTTAGTTTAAAAGTTTTTAGTGTCTCCCATGTATCTCTGAAGTGAAGATAAATTTATTTAACATATAATATAGGCCAGTTTCTCGCTTGGTCTCAACTTCGGTCCCCAACTTTTCTTCTCTCCTATCCCAGAATTCACATTCTGTACTCTGTCTCAGGGGTTCTCAAACCTGGCTGCACTTAAATTTCGAGTAGGAGCTTGTAAAACACACCAATGCAAAAGACTCCTGTACTAATAATCTATTCACAGTCTTGATGGTGAGTTAGTACATCCTCAGGCTTCAAAATGTCCCCAGGTGAGTTTTTAAAACTACTAAGGATTTAAATGCTTGTTGAATTAGCATTTGCAAACTCCTTTTTCCCATTTGATGCTTTGGTTCCTTTCCAACTCACGTGCCTGGAGTTTTCACATCTCTTCTCTATCTTATCTTATAATCCATAACCACACGCATTACCTTCTTCTCTTCTCATGCTGCGGGGCTCATCAGATTAAATTGTCTCCAAGTCTCCTGCTGAGGAAAGATGCATTGTGAAATATTTGTAAGGCATCTCGCATGACCCACTTTATAGCCTCCAGGGAGGATGCAGATGTGTTTTGTCTGCTGCAGCCCCCCTATCTCACCCGCTAAAGCTCCTCACTCATGTATCAATAAAAGAGACTCAGCTGGATGAATATGTATGGTTGAAAATAAATACTTGATATGATTTCAATATTCTCAAATTGTTATGAGTTGTTTCATGACTTAAAACGTGACCTATCTTGGAAGAATGTTCCATGTGTGCTTGAGTAGAATGTGTATTCTGATTCTGTTGCATGAAATGTTGTGATACATCTGTTAGGTCCCCTTGGTCTGTAGTGTTGTTTAAATCTCTCTCTTTTTTTTTTTATTGATCTTCTGTCTGGATGTTCTGTTGAAAGTAGGGTAGTAAAATCCCCTGCTATTATTTGTTGCTGTGTTATGCTTTGATTTCATTCTTTTTCTTTTGTGTATCTTCTATAGGTATTTTCCTTTTGATTATCATGGGGCTAACATAAGACAACTTCTGGTTTTATTTTAGGCTGATAATAATTCAACTCCAACACATACAAACTACACTTTAACTTCTCCCGTACTTAATGTTATTGATGTCATACTTTACCCATTTTTAAATTTAATTTTTTTATTGTTGAGAAAAACACTGTGTTTTTTGTTGTTGAGTTGTAAGAGTTATATATTCTGGATACAAGTCTCGTAAAATTTTTTTATTATTATTTTTTTAATTTAAATTCAAGTTAGTTAACATAGAGTGTAATAATGATTTCAGGAATAGAATTTGGTGATTCATCATACATATAACACCCAGTGCTCATCCCAACAAGTGTCTTCCTTAATGCCCCTCACCTCTTTACCCTTCCCACCAGTCAACACCTTGCCAGCAACCCTCAATTTACTCTCTGTATTTAAGAGTCTCTTACGGTTTGTCTCCCTCCCTGTTTTTATACTACGTTTGCTTCACTTCCCTTATCTGTTTTCTATCTTAAATTCCACATATGAGTGAAGTCATATGATATTTGTCTTTCTCTGACCTATTTCACTTAGCATAATACATTCTAGTTCCACCCACATTGTTGCAAATAGCAAGACTTCATTCTTTTTGATAACTGAGTAATATTCCATCGTGTGTGTATCTGTGTATTTATATATCTTCTTTTATTCTGGATACATGTCTCTTATTGATTGATAAAAAGAAGAAAATGCTATAATGAAAAAAAGGTTTGGCCCTTTTGTCATTATAAAAGGAATATTAGATATATGGTTTGTAGATACTTTTTCCCATTTTGTGGATTGCTTTTTCTCTTTACAGTGTCTTTTGAAGCATAAAGCTTTTAGTTTTGGTGAAGTCCAATTTATCTACTTTTTCTTTTGTTGCTTGCATTCTTGGTGTCAAATCAAAGAAATAATTGCCTTATCTGAGGTCGGGAAGATTTTCTTCTACGTTTTCTCCTAGGTGATCTTATAGTTTTAGCTCTTGTCTTGTTTACATTTAGTCTAGGATTCATCATGAGTTGATATTTGTGTATGGTGTCAGAAGGTGTCCGACTTCATTATTTTGCATGCAGACATCCAATTACAGCAGTGCTTTAAAATGGTAAATTGCTTGGGGATAAATTAAACAAAGAAGTATAAGATTTATATGCCTAAAAATAGAAAATATTGTTGAGAAAATTCAAGGAGACCTACATGACTAAAAATACATCCCAGACACATGCTTTAGACTTAATATTGTTAACATGGCCGTACTTCCCAAAATGATCTATAGATTCAACCCACTCAAAATTGCACATGCCTTTTTGTGGACAGAAATTAAGAAAGTCACTGAACATACTTTCTGCAATTACAACCCTCTGAAATTTATTCAAGTTTATTTCATCATCTAACAAATGTTCATCATCTAACATTTGTTATATCCTGTAGAATATTCATGTGTGCTAGAGAAGAAATAATATTCTATTCTTTTGGGGTAGAATTTTCTGTAGATATCCGTTAGATCTAATTGATTTATACTAATCTTCAAGTCTTTCATTTCTTTGTGGGTCTTCTGCCTACTTGTTCTATCTCATTGAACACGGAATACCTAAGTCTCTAAATATTACTGTCAAATTGTCTTTTTCTCTTCTCAGTTCTGTCAGGTTTTCCTTCATGTGTGGGAGGCTCAGTTATTAGGTGAATATATGTTTTAATTTATGCCTTTCTAATGGATTGGCCCCTTTCTCATAAAATTTTCTTTTTTTTTAAAAATTTTTTTTAACGTTTATTTATTTTTGAGACAGAGAGAGACAGAGCATGAATGGGGGAAGGGCAGAGAGAGAGGGAGACACAGAATCGGAAGCAGGCTCCAGGCTCTGTGCCATCAGCCCAGAGCCCGACTTGGGGCTCCAACTCATGGACCGCGAGATCATGACCTGAGCTGAAGTCGGACGCTTAACCGGCTGAGCCACCCAGGCGCCCCAAAATTTTCTTCTTTTTATCGATCAATAATTTTTGTCTTAGATTTCATATGATGTTAGGTTAGCTACTTCAGCTCTCTTCTTGTTACTATTTGCATGGCATATCTCTTTACGTTATCTTACTTTCACGTTGTTTGTGTCTTTAAATCTAAAGTGGGTGCTGTAGACAGCATTCAGTTGGTTCATTTTTTCTTAAAATCTGTTCTGCAAATCTTTGCCTTCTGACTGGAGTGTTTAGTTCCGTTTACATTTCATGTAATTCATGGTAAGTTAAGGCTTACCTCTGTTCTGTTATTTACCAAATGTCCATTCTCTCCTCAATTCCTCTATTACTACTTTATTTCATTAAACCTTTCTTTCTAGAATACCATTTTTATTCCTTTATGATTTATTTACTATATACTTTGAAGTTACATATCTTCCAACATGAGATGTTCTGAGCATGTCCGTCTTTGACCTCTTTAGGGATAGGATCCAGTTTGGGGCCACATCTTTCCACCTTTACACAGTTAGAAGAGGATTTCAAACCTGCCTCCAGTTTCAAAGTTTAGCTTCTTTGATTTCCCAGATAACTGAAATGACCTGCCTCCATGGAGTTCCATGGTTAGTTTTTTCTGTTTTTATTGTTCTCCATAAAGTTGATTCTTTGTCTTCAATATCCAAAACACACTCCTAAGCATCATAGATTTCAGGATGTTGGAAAGAGGAATGTAATGAGCATCTAATTCACCTTTCTCAAGCCAGCATTATTTTGGGAACTTCTAAATTGAAGGCTAGATGTGAAGGATTCACTCATCACTACTTCAAACAAGCTCTTTTATTCTTATTTACCTTTCTCTATATGGATATAGATTCCATACAATATCAAATTTCAAAAGATAGATTTTATGTTAGGACATTTTGCAAATCATCTTTGCACTCCAAAGTTATAATTTTACAGAAGACAAAATAACTATGAATTAATTTAATCAGAGAGAAATGCTTTCTTCACAGATAGAAGACTTACAAAAATAGGGAGATATATCATGTTTTTAGACGGAAATCCTTGAAAGTATAAAAGACAAAAATTGTGACTCTAATAACTTGTTTGAACAATTTTATTTTGACTCCTAATGGGTAAATCTTGTAATTTAACAAAATAGCGTTGAAGTTAAAAAAATAATTTCCTGGACAATTTTGATAGTAGAAATAGCACAATTCTATACAGGTATTACAATATTATGGAGTATAGATCAAAAATAGTTATAAACCTTATTTAAATCTCCAATCATCTGATAATAAAAGGTTAAAATAAAAAATAAACAACTCAATTGAGTCTAATGTGCTTGTAGTGTAGAAAACTTTTAGGAGGTCATGCCTGTGTCTCGTTATAGTTCCTTGAACTTTTTCTTGCTCTGATTCTCTTGCCCCTTCCTAGGCCACTTGTTTCTCTATCTTAGAATCTATAACCACTCTTTTTACTTTTTTCCCTTCCCTATATTTCTGGGTTTATCACATCAAATTGTTTTCAAATTGTCTTCAACCTTGCATGAGCTACTGGAGAGCCTCTAGGCAGAACACAGACTACCCCAATGTTTTATTCATTTGTTTTACTCCATCAAGCTCCTCATACACAAATAGATTAAGGAACTCCTCAGACAGATCTGTGCAAATGAGGAAAAAAGTCAAACAAGATAACCAATCTCCAGAGCTATCAACTTCCATCTTCCCTACCTTCTCTGTGTGAGATAGGTCGCGTGCGGGATCTTGGAAGGTAGCCTGGTGTATAACATTCCTTCCAGAAACGATGTAGTTTCTATTTTCCTGAGGAAAATACTGAGATTCAAAGGTAAACATTTTCTTTAAATGCACTAAGCATCCTTGTAGGCTTACCAAAGGACTGGGAGAGTAAGTAGCTCCTTCTTATGTGTGAAAAGGGGACTTTATTCCTACACTTTTTCTCACGTAGTTAGGAGGTCTTCTGTTTACATGCTGTATCTGGTTGATCTTTGGGTTGGGGTAAGGAAAAGGGACTAGTTGACCTTAATTTGGATTCTAGATATTGGAGAAGTTCCTTTGCAAGTAGTAAAATGTTAGAAACTTTTAGGAAATAGACCCAGGCTCTGTTTGTCCGTTAGAAATGTAGAGGACATAACACATACATCTCTTTGTTCTGTCAGCTGAGAGAGCCTGGGAACAATGATACCCCGCAGCCAACAGCATACCTAACACGTAGATTGTGATTTCTAATCCCAGCCTCCAATGAAAGGAAGTGGGGGTTTTTTAGAGAAATGGCTGATTTTAAGACTGAGGAAATAAACAGGAGATAAACAAGTTGCGCCTGAGGCATCTTGCAGTGCCAGAAAATAAAGAAGTGCTTAAATAATAAAACAGTAGTGGTTGTGCAAAGAGACACAGTTGTCAACTGAAAGACCAAAACTGGAAAGAACTGTGCTTTGGTAAAAAGTGGGCTTATGAGGATAAACATACATTTCAGGGTAGAGACTGTTTGAATGAACAACAGGAGTTCAAACTGACTTTTTGGTATGTTATTAACTAATTGAGTGTAAGTTACTTGAGGCAAATGATCTTATCTGTTTTGTTTACCATTCTATCCCTACAGTCTCTCACTGTGACTGGCATATAGTAGACATTTAATAATGTATGTTGAAGTTTTAAAATGCTTTAATGCAGATATTGACAAATAATAGTTCTTATGCATCTACTACCTAAAGCAAAGTATTGCATAGCCTATTGAAAACATTTCTACAAGTGCTTGAAACAATTTGGTCACACTGTTTTCAAGCTGCCTAAACTACCTTGAGGATGGGAGGGATGAATAAAAGCCTACTATTTACTTATACATTCATTGAGCAACTTCAGTTCTCCTTGCCTGTTTCCCAAACATCAGATGTCTCACAGGATTTCTGTTTAGATGCTGTATTTCATTCAGCCAAAAACACACACTGTATTCTGAAGTTCCCTGATCATAAGATTTATAGGATGCACTTGTTAATCGACTGTAACCCAATGAGCCTATCCTGGAAATTTTAATGCTTATGAATGGTGTGATCTTAGGAATCTATTATTATAAAAGCAATCTGATTATTCTCATCAGTGTGTGTATTTAAAATACAGTTCCATACATGACATCCTATTATATGTTAACCATCTTCCTAGGCTTCCATTAAAGAATGAAAAATAATATAGTTAATATAAATCATATAACTTTACTATTTAAAATAATGTTTAATGACAGAACTGTTTCACATCTTATAAGCCTCAAACAAATAAGAATAATAAATTTTAGGAGTTCAATAAAAACTTGATATAATTAGTATTTTAGAAACATAAAATCACCAAATCTTATAATTGGATGAAACATTAAAGGTTCTCGAGTCTCAGGGGCGCCTGGGTGGCTCAGTCGGTAAGCGTCCGACTTCAGCTCGGGTCGTGATCTCGCGGTTCGTGGGTTCCAGCCCCGTGTCCGGCTCTGTGCTGACAGCTCAGAGCCTGGAGCCTGCTTCAGATTCTGTGTCTCGCTCTCTTTCTGCTCCTCCCCGACTCACACTCTGTCCCTCTCTCAAAAATAAATAAACATTTTTTTAAAAATTTTAAAAAAAGGTTCTCGAGTCTCATTTTTCCTGGAAATAAGCAATCTCTTAACCAGTAGGTATTACTAGGGTTTAGGTGAGAAGTCCGTATATAACTGTAAAATATGTGAGACAAATGGGATGGCAAGAGGAATGGCTCTGTGGTTACAGAGCCACAACAAATCTTCAGCAGTCAGTACAATAAGCAAATCTAAGTAGACCCTCCACTTTTTCTAAGGTAAGTTGGGGACCTTAGCATTCAGCCACAACAGACTAGCTTGTATCAAAACAATCCTTCCTTTGAAAACAACCAGAAAAATTAGATTAAATAAATAAATAACATATGCAATTTATTATATAAATATTTTTATATATATGTTATATAAATATATTCTATGTTATATATAAAATTACGTCTATAACTTATGCACGGGTAGTCCAAATTCTTTGTGGCAGATGAAGAAATGGAAGCTCTGCCTGACGAAGTGACGTAGTTAAGGTTGCACAGTTGGGATCAGAGCCCATATTTCACCAATTTCCAGAGTTTAGAGCTCTTTCCTCCGTGTGCATCTGGAGTGGGTAGGACCTTCAATTGTTTCTTTGGTCTTAGTTTACGCTCCCTATAATCAATACCGCTGATTCTCTGGAGCAACCGTCTACTACAATGTGACATTTTCAGTCCTTCCAGGACATGGGAAAGGGACCAGTGAAGTGTGTGTTGGGGTAAGGGGGAGTGGTAGGACTTGAAAATAGTCAGCATAATTGGCTGAAGGAAACCCCATGGCAGGAGCTGTGACTCATACTTGGTAGTATTAGACCATGAGTTTGTACTTGCCAGATCCAGGAAGGAGTTTGTAGGACAGAGGGCTCTGGAGTCAGATGATCTGAGCTTGAATCCATGCTCTATCACTTAGTAGCTAAATGACCTTGAACAAGTTATCAATCTCTGTACCTCTGTACTCTGTATCCTCTCTAACGAGGATAATTATAGCACCTACATCATGGTGTCATTGTAAAGACTGAATGAGTTAGTACAAGTAAAACTCCTAGACGAATGCCTGACACCATTTGACCAATGTTAGCTGTGATGTAAGGGGGGAAATTGGATGTAAGCAGCAGTCATTTGGCCTGACCAATAGGGCTTACCTATGAGACCATTAGATACCTTAGAAGTTTCAAATAGGGCCTGCTTCTGGAACCTACTTGTGGAGTGTGATTTTTAGGGTATTAAAAGCGTCCTTTAATCTAGAGCTGACACAGTGCCTGAAAATCTCAACCCCAGATGATGACATTAAAGACTGTGTTACAATCAAATGTGTTATATAGACGTAGTAAATGTAATCGTATCAGTCATTACCAACCTCATCGCCAATTCACTTATCATCTGAGTGAGGTAGTCATTTTAGCCAAGCCTTTGCAGTAGGAAGAACAGTCAAGAATGATACTGAAGGGGTTTGGTGAGTACTTGCAAATCAGTCATAGCAGACGCAGTGGCAGCCATATTCCCTTGGCATTCACCTCAACATACAGAAGGCTGCTTACTCAAAAACCTATAACTTTGCCTGGGGGTGCTCTCTTTTCTAACTGTCAGAGTTCATTTAGCCCTTGCTCAGGACAAGCCGGAAGTGCAAGAAAGTTAATGACCCTGGGGGGGACTCTTCAGCAATGATGGTCGGGATGTCAGTGGCTAATATCCCAGCTTCCTAGCTCCTCAGTTAGAATAACTATGAGGTGTGTTCTATACTGTCACCCAGAGGTACCCCATGGGATTGAGCTCCCATTGCCCATGTTGGTAACAGGCAAAAAAGTGTACCTTTTGTTGGATTTTTATTCTCTCCTTTCTCACTCCACTACTCCCATGTTGGTTTACTAGTGTGCCTCATGACTCGACTACTCACACACTAAAATTCTGGTATCAACTCCAGTGTGTGTAGAAGGAGCGGCGTTCCCCCGGCCCGTGAAGCAATGCTCTGACATCAGTTGTATGTGTTACTTGACTCAATTCTGACAGTGTCTACCCGGAGATAACATCAAGTGGCACAGGTTAAAGGCTCAGTCCAACATGAGTGCCCCCACTCCAAATGCCAATCAGAAGTCCAGGTTGTTGCATATGCTTCTGACCAATTGGCTATAAATCCGAAGTTTCCATGACCCACTCAATTAAGTTGCTAGAGGGGCTCACAGAACTCAGGAAACCCGTTTGCTCGCTAGATTACTGATATGTTTCGGACGATATTAAAGGATATGAATCAACAGCCAGGTGAAGAGATACATACGGTGAAGTCCCAAACAAAGGAGCTTCTGTCCTCATAGAGTTTGGGGCCTGGCATAATGGCCTGTGGAACTATTTTGGTTCACGAGCCTGGAAGCTCTCCGAACCCTGGCCTTTTGGGTTTTTATGGAGGCCTCATTACATAGGCACAATTGACACTGGTCATTGGTAACTAATTCAACTTCCAGTCCCTCTCCATACCCTGGAAATCAGGGGGTGGGACTGAAAGTTCCAACGCTTTATTCATGCCCTAGCAACCAGCCTCCATCCCTAGGTGCCTTGCAAAAGTCATCTCATTAACATAAATCCAGTTGTGATGGAAAGGGGCTTGTGATGAAACAAAGACACCCATTTTACCTTTATTGGCTCTGAAGTATTTTCAGGAACTGAGGACGAGAGACCAAATATAATGACAAAAGATGCTTTCATTGCTGCTACTGCTCAGGAAATTCCAAGGCTTTGGGGAGCTGTGAGCCAGGAACCGTGGACAGTGGCCAAATACATATTAGAATTATAATTTGGTATATATTTCTTATAAATCACAATATCACACATTAAACTTGTGTCTCAGGATCTTCCTTTGGGGAAGCCCAAACCAGGATAGCAGCCTTCAAGTATTTGGTGGGGTTCCCTCATTCCCCTTCTTCTTTCTGCCCCCCTCTCTTCCCCATCTTTCCAAATGCAATTCCAGCCCCAAAATTTAAGGGCTGTTTTTCTGACATAGCTATTACTGCAGTGTGGAATACACCCCTCTTTGCCTCAAAGATTTCTACGGCAATCCTCTTGGAGTAAGTAAGGAGTAGTTATTCAGGGGGCGCGTGGGTGGCTCAGTCAGTTGAGCGTCTGACTCCGGCTCAGGTCATGATCTCACAGCTCGTGGGTTGGAGCCCCGCGTCAGGCTCTGTGCTGACAGCTTAGAGCCTGGAGCCTGCTTCAGATCCTGTGTCTCCCTCTCTCTCTGCCCCTAACCCGCTCGCATTCTGTCTCTGTCTCTCTCAAAAATAAATAAACATTAAAAAAAAAGAGTAGGTATTCAGAATTAATAGTATCACACAACCCTCCTGAGAGAAGAAAGCCACACAGAATGACATTTGGGAAGGGGAAATTGTCAAAAAAATATTTTCTCTGCAGAGCTCAAGACAAACAATTCCTAAATAAAATCAGGAGAGTCAAGTTTGGGCTGGCTGCAGGTTATCTGACATCTCTTACATCATTACCACCATCAGCAAGATTTGCAGGTTATATCCACCCTCAGCCTTGCTGACCCAGATAGTATTACAGTGATCACACTAAGTTCATCAGTCTCCTTTAAAAGTACAATTTTTATGGGGTGTCTGGGTGGCTCAGTCGGTTGAGCGTCCGACTTCGGCTCAGGCCATGATCTCACAGCTCGTGAGTTCGAGCCCCGTGTCGGGCTCTATGCTGACAGCTCAGAACCCGGAGCCTGCTTTGGATTCTGTGTCTCCCTCTCTCTCTGTCCCTAACCCACTTGCATTCTGTCTCTGTCTCTCTCAAAAATAAATAAACATTAAAAAAATTTTTTTTAAAGTATAGTTTTTATGGGAATGCAAGTTGGTGCAGCCACTCTGGAAAACAGTATGGAAGTTCCTCAAAAACTAAAAATAGAACTACCCTATGACCCAGCAATTGCACTACTAGGCATTTATCCATGGGATACAGGTGTGCTGTTTCAAAGGGACACGTGCACCCCCATGTTTATAGGAGCACTATCAACAATAGCCAAAGTATGGAAAGAGCCCAAATGTCCATCGATGGATGAATGGATAAAGAAGATGTGGTATATATACATACAATGGAGTATTACTCAGCAATCAAAAAGGATGAAATCTTGCCATTTGCAACTACGTGGATGGAACTGGAGGGTATGATGCTAAGTGAAATTAGTCAGAGAAAGACCAAAATCATATGACTTCACTCATATGAGGACTTTAAGAAACAAAACAGATGAACACAAGGGAAGGGGAAACAAAACTAATATAAACACAGGGAGGGGGACAAAACAGAAGAGACTCATAAATATGGAGAATGAACTGAGGTTTACGGGAGGGGTTGTGGGAAGGGGGATGGGCTAAATGGGTAAGGGGCACTAAGGAATCTACTCCTGAAATCATTGTTGGACTATGTGCTAACTAATTTGAATGTAAATTAAAAAAAATTAAAACTAACTAAATAAAGTGGTTTTTATACTATAGGGGCCAAGGGCAGGCCATCCCAAGATGGCCTCTTTGGCGCAAATATTATTTTGAGTTAAAAAGCAATGGAAACCCAGTAGATTTAAGAAAAGCTCCTTACATCTCCCCTCCCCCCCTCAGCTGCCTAAAGAGTTTAGATAGAGAACCTATTGCAAGAAGAGGACTCTCACCATAGATAACTATAGTTATGTAAGGTAGACACGGAGGAATCTGGCAAGACCTGTTTGATCAAAGTCCTCTATGTCCTATGGTTTCTGAGTGGCTCAGCAAATATTTGTTTACCAAACATTTACTTTTTTTCATCTTCCCGTGAATTCCACTCATTCCCTCGGAAGTCCCAGACCCCTACCCCCTTTTCCTTAGAATGACATAGACACCTTATTTTGCCTCACTGTCTTTGGAATTTTCACGTCTGTGGGGATTCCCTGTTCTTACACTATTAAATTTTATTTTCTCCTGCTTATCTGACTCATGTATTTTTGATTCTTTGGCTGGAAGGACTTTGGAGGGGACAGGAAACTCTTGCTCCCTCACACTACAGAATTGGAAAATATTAACATTTCTAAGTCTTTTAAGCATACAATGAATTGAAGAGAACAAGTACTTTAAGAAAATTAACATAATAAATCGCCACTTAAATTCAGTATTACTAAAATCTGACTAAACTACTGTAGTATTTAGACAATGATGACAAAGCAAAAACAAGGGACTCTGAAAGCAGTCTCTTTCAGACCAGACATACTAATTATTTTGTAACCTTTTTCCCCTTCTTGCAAAACAATGACAACGCTTACCAAGTCTTAAATAAAGGATGGCTCATTGAAACTTTCAAATAAATAATAGTACTCAATGTTTATATTGTGGATTTTTTCACCATGGAGCTCTAAGAATTATCAAATAAGCAGGGACTTTTTGGGTTACCTACTTTACATCCAACAGCATCTTACCCCTTGCCTTAACGAAGAAGTTTTAAAAGTGATTTCAAGCATATTATCATTACATTCTTAACTGGTTCCAGAAGTAGAGATTTAGTAGTTCATCATTTATTTTTTTTCAATGAGTTGTTCACCAGTATAATAACTTTTCCGTTCACCCATCCATTCACCCACCCACTTATCTAGCTACTTACAAATGTTTCTTAAACAGCCACCACAAGTGAGGTCTTATGCAGGTCTCAACGCAGACATGGGCCCCAGCTCTCACGGAACCAACGATATAGTGAATTCTATAGCATAAATTCTAGTAAGATCTCTATAATTATACTGTTTCCATCTAAAATATTTTTTGAAATATATTTTTCGCAATTAAAACTCAGGAAATTAATTTGAGATATGTAATATAAACTACACAGATATAAAGGTAAGGACACTTCGAAAGAGAATGGAGTCCTTGTGTAAAGATAGCTGAGTTCAACAGACCCTGACCTGTGCAGGCTGAAGTGATTAGAACACACAATGAGTTGTGCCCATCCCCCACTTGGCAAAGCAGGGTGGTGGCCCGTGGAAATCAACAGAGTAGTCAACTTCTGTTTTAATGTTTTGTTGAAATGCCTTTTATTTTTTATTTTTTATTTTTTTAATTAAGAGAACAGAAGCTACAGGCAAGGCAAAGTTTGGGCTGAGTCTGTCCTAGATTCCCATGTCAAGTTAGGGTTCACAAATTCTTCTGTTTCCTGGTCTCTGAAGCATCTAAAAAGGCAGATTAATAATTATTCCTGATTCACAGGACAAACTGAATCATCATGCTAAGAGAAATGGAACATTTCCTCCTGAGAGATATCTACACATATTGCTTAGCTTTGGATGTCCCTCTGGGGGGATTAGCTCACAGAGAGAGAGAGTTCTTAACAAGAGTCAATGTATTCACCTTCATCGACATGGCTTCACTATAGCAATTGCCATAGCTGTTTTCTTTTATCTGGATTAGAGGTGGGTGATACAAATCTGGTAGTTTAGATCTTTTCCTCCCTCTGCCTTGGGAAATTGTTGACAAAACTACAAGAGAATCACTGGGGAGCCTGGGTCGCTCAGTCAGTTAAGTGTCCAACTTCAGCTCAAGTCATGATCTCACGGTTTGTGAGTTCGAGCCCCGTGTCGGGCTCTGTGCTGACAGCTCAGAGCCCGGAGTCTGCTTTGGATTCTGTGTTTCCCTCTCTCTCTTCCTCTCCCCTGCTTACACTGGGACGCTTTCTCTCTCTCTCTCCCTCTCTGTCTCTCAAAAATAAATAAACATTAAAAAAAAAAAAAGAAAGAAACAGCTACAAGAGAATCAGGCTTTAAATGTATAGACCCAGAATGACAGAATGAATTGTCCTGTAGGAATTCTGAATGACTCACACGAGATTTCTGTTCTTATGCTCATGTCTCAATTATAACAATTTTTCGGATCATAGTGTAGTTGTTTTGACATTCTCTCCATTATCACTATTTTCTGTATGTCACCTTTGTAATAATTTTCGGAGCATGGTATATTTGTTTATTTGTGTGTCCATGTTTGCTCACTAGGCTATGAGTTTCTGCAGGGCAAGAGTTGTGTCTTTTCCCTTTGGTATCTCCAGCGACCGGCACAGAGCCCTATACACAGAGGAGCTCAGTTAAGCGTTTGTTGAGTGAATGAATGAATGAATGAATGATTGGGAGAATCTCTCTGAATGCTCAATGGTGAGGATTCAGGAGTCTATATCGATTGGTTGTTAACACAGTCGCTCTGCACAGTGGGCTGGTCTGACCACATGTGGGCCTGCTTTGCTTTTCTACAACATTATTAATATTCAGGGTATTACTATATCCCACTATCTTCTAATGGAGTTATTTTTGTAGCTTGGATGAAAAAAAAAAACCTGCTATATTATTTCAAACGATTGTGAAATAATAAAACAAACAAAAACCTCAAATGCCAGAAAACATAATTTTCACGGAACTTCACGAAAAACAGCTCTGCCAGATCCACTCACAAATTATACCCACAAGGAGAAAATGGCCTTACAGAGTACCGAGTGCCATCCATTATTTGTATAATAGGAACAAGAATGTTCGCCATGCAGCGCTGTGTGGTCAAGATAAAAATATCTTCTCAAGTAAGCCAGGGCATTTCCTCCACGTTAAGCCACATGATGGAACAGTGAGGGAGAAATGATTTATTGATTATAACATTGAAAAGTTACTTTTCTGAATCAATTCTTGTTTAAATAGGACAAGGTGGAAAGCTAAAGCCATTTGAGATTTAGGATTCGGACACAGGGGCGTAAAGAAATATGCTCGTCATTGTTTGGAGCACACATCAGGAAATTTTAGGTTTCTGGTTTTATCTATTAGGATTGAGTGGGGACGTATTTAACAGAAAGCCCCAAGTAATGGTGGATTAAACCTAAGTGTTTATGATCTTTCATGTAAAAGAAGTCTTCAGGTAAAGAGTACAGGATTGACATAAAGGCTCCTCCTCCTTTCTGCTTCACCATCATAAACACTTGGTTTCGATTCAAGTTTGCCTCGTGGTTCCAGCATTGCTGCTGGCGTCCTAGCGACCACATCTGCAATCCAGGCAGTAGGAGGAAGGAAGGGGGAAAGGTCACTCCTTTCTGCCGAATCAGCTCTCTTTAAAGGAAATTCCTGGAAGCCCCCATCCAATGATTTTCACTTACATCTCTTTGACCGCTTCTAGCAGTGAGAGAGGCTGGAAAACACCATTTTCATTCTGTGTACATGTGTGACTCCAAATAAAATTTGAGTTTTGTTACCAGAGAAGAGAGGAGATAGATGGCTGATGGGTAGCAAACCAGCAGCCTCTGCTACAAGAAGAACCAGACAGAACACAGCTAAAACAAAACATCATTTTTTCTCGGAGTTATTGGATAATCAGGGTACTAATGGGATCATGTATGCAGAGATACTCCAAGTGTGAGCACATTTCATGCCTGAGGCCAGAGCAGGGATGCGTAGAGTACTCTCTAGGGGAAAGGCAGGCTATTGATCTGTTGAAAAGTCTCATGGGGTAGTTAATATTCATTACCTTGGTGAATTTACCAAAGTTCAGGGTTTGGTCTCCATTATCGTGGGGATTGAGACTTGAGACTTGGCACAATGAGAGTGAATTTGACTCTTTAAAAAGATTTTTTTTGGGGGGGTGGGGAGGGCGCCTGGATGGCTCAGTCGGTTAAGCATCCGACTTTGGCTCAGGTCATGATCTCATGGTTCGTGAGTCCAAGCCCCGCATCAGGCTCTGTGCTGACGGCTCAGAGCCTGGAGCCTGCTTCGGATCCTGTGTCTCCCTCTCTCTCTGCCCCTGCCCTGCTCACATTTTGTCTCTGTCTCTCAAAAAGTGAATAAACATTAAGAAAACATTTTTTTAAATGTTTTTATTTATTTTTGAGAGAGAGAGAAAGACAGAGCATGAGCAGGGGAGAGGCAGAGAGAGAGAGAGAGAGAGAGAGAGAGGGAGACACAGAATCTGAAGCAGGCTCCGGGTTCTGAGCTGTCAACACAGAGCCCGACGCGGGGCTTGAACTCGTGAACTGCGAGCTCATGACCTGAGCCGAAGTCAGAAGCTCAACCGACTGAGCCACCCAGGTGCCCCAAGAGTGAATTTGACTCGTAAAGAGAAGTTCAAATAACCCTAATTTAGAGGTTAAAAAATATTATCACAGATAGCAAAATAGAGGTTAAAAAATATTATCACAGATAGCAAAAGGTGTATTTATATGCAATAAGAAATGCCTGTTACAGGGAGAAAAACAGTCACAGAGGTTTGCTTGGTGAGAGTGGGATTAGGAAAAGACCAGGTAAGTCAGCTGAATGCTTAGTGCAATTGGGCTAAAGTGAAAGTGGTCTTGCTGGTCCCTCCTTCCCTTTCTCATCATTTCTGGTTGGTCCACTGCCTGTGTTGCCTCCTTTTCCCAGTACCCACAGCTGCCCTCCTCCCCTTCAGCCTGGGCTGCTAATCTTAAGAATTTTTGACCTTCAAATGGCAGTCTTGCAGGCTTGGGAACCTCACCATCTCTTCAGGGCAATCTTGTAGGTCTCTGCTTTGATCCCATATATACATGGAGTTTAAATTTTAACTCTCAGAGGACAATTTCCTTCTACTTACTTCTAAGTTCTCAAGACAAGCCTTAGGGTAAACCTCGAGTAGGCTGTTACATAGACGTGTACCGTCAAAGCCAGAACACGAACACAATCTTTTCGCGGTAGGGAATAAAAGGTGATGAGGAGAGCGTGCCATTCTGGAGCTGACCGATGTTGACTCAGCGAAAGAGACTGAAGAAGTTAACGTTAGTAAACAGGAAGTCAACGTGTGAAACCTTAAAAGCAGGGCTGAGTCACTCAAGCTACAAAGAACCCAAATGTGCAGTCAGAGTGCATTTGGTGCTCAAATAACTCGCACGATGACACACGAATGGCTGTGCAGGTGTGCCTCGGTAATCCTGTGAAAGGGTAAGCTTTGGAGAGATCTAGAAGCATTACCCTAAGACAGGTGGAGCTATCTCCTTTCTCCATCACATGTGTTCCCTGTCCCAAACAGAGAGCTTAATCAAGAGGAAGAGAGTGTCTGGCAGACTGAGAACAGCTCTCCTTTAATGAGACACCTTTCTGAAGTAATCAAGTTTGAAACACTTCTCTTCCTATCATTTCAGGGTAAGTGGAGATTTATTACGTGCAGAGGGTCAGATGGTAGGACTCATTCTGCTACCTGGTTCTGGACTGGTTTAGTCACTCACCTGAATGCGTATCCGTTTAGTTCTTGCATTATATCGGTCCTAATTGCTTTTAGGGCTGTCACGTTGTGTTAAAAATGGTTGGACGTAAAGTGAAGCATGAAGCTCTTTTCAGTATCTGTGGAGAAGGCAAATGTGATCCGTCCACAGTCGCAAAGAAGGGAAACAGTGGGATCATTTAGAATGACAGCAGCCAAGCACGTTCCCCTACAGTCTTTGAGCAGTTTTTAAAATCTAGGTATTTACCTCCTTTTGGCTCTCAGCTTTTGTTAGAGGCCATAGAGGGACTCAAATAATCTCTCAAAGATGAAATTACCCAAACTAAAACACTACAATTTTTTTTAATGCTTGTATTTATTTTTGAGAGAGAGAGACAGCGTGTGAGTGGGGGAAGGAGCAGAGAGAGAGGGAGACACAGAATCGGAAACAGGCTCCAGGCTCTGAGCTGTCAGCACAGAGCCTGACGCGGGGCTCGAACTCACGAACTGAGAGATCATGACCTGAGTGGAAGTCGGAGGTTTACTGACTGAGCCACCCAGGCGCCCCCCAAACTAAAACACTATATACTTTTAGTCTAGTTTGGGAAGATTTTGGTATGTTTCATAAAATACTACTTCCCTGGGAGGATGAGGGATACTTTTCAATTGTGGGCTCCATCATCAGTACTCGTCAAAATAAACTGTTGATCTTCCAGTCAAAGAGTCACCAGATGTACCATAGCTGTTGACAGAAGCTTCCTCTCTGGCGGTCTTATCTGGTTTGACTATTGGATGGGAACAGCATGGAGTCTAAAATCAAAACAGGTCTCAGGTTTTAGTGAAAGTTTTCAGGATACTCACCAACTGTAATCAGAGGGCATCTCAGTAGTCCTTTGGCTAGATTAAAGAGACTAGCAACTGTATATTCCATAGATTTGGAATTTAGATGAAATGTATAATACCTTCTAAAAAAAGCTTATTTATTTATTTATTTTGAGAGAGAGAGAGACAGCAGGGGGAGGAGCAGAGAGGGAGAGAGAGAATCGCAATCAGTCTCCTTGCTGTCAGTGCAGAGCCGGATGTGGGGCTCTGTCTCATCAGCTGTGAGACCATGACCTGGGCCAAAATCAAAAGACGGATGCTCAAATGACTGAGCCACCCAGGTGCCCCTAATGGTGACTCCAGAGTCTCAATTTCCCCTCTTTCTTCTCTTAGGAAATATAGTCTGGGATTTATGGGTCAAAATCAGTATATTGTTAATGAATCAAAATGACACAAAATGGAATACCGAAACAACCTGTTTACTACTTACTTTCAAAGTGGTGCTATAATTTTAATTAGGTTCCTTTTTAACCCAGTGCATCTGCTCATCTGAGTATTTCTCGTAGAGTAATCTTGGTGACTGATTTCTAAGAACCATGACAACAACAAAAAAAACAAATAAAAGCATCCACCTTTATGTGAATGTAAGAAAATGCAATGGTGGCACCTAGAAATGAGCACTATTTATTCTCTGGAACCCAAATGAAATATGGAGGCTGAGATTGACTCTTTGGTTTCTGACTGTTGACGGAGAAGCCTGAATGACTCCCCCCATCCTCCACCACCAAATTAGAAATTGTCAGAACTCTAATCACGAATCAGGGGACAGTCACGGTCAAGGACAGTGAGACCCTTGGGTGCCCTTACTGAGTTGCACTCTGGTCTTCAGTTCGCAGTTCACACTGTAGGATTCATAAAAAACAATCCTAAGACACTTACTGTCCTTTTCTTTCTTTTTTTTTTTTTTTTCAACGTTTATTTATTTTTGGGACAGAGAGAAACAGAGCATGAACGAGGGAGGGGCAGAGAGAGAGGGAGACACAGAATCGGAAACAGGCTCCAGGCTCTGAGCCATCAGCCCAGAGCCCGACGCGGGGCTCGAACTCACGGACCGCGAGATCGTGACCTGGCTGAAGTCGGACGCTTAACCGACTGCGCCACCCAGGCGCCCCCTTACTGTCCTTTTCTATTAGATGTTTTTAAGGGTGGCTTTATCAGTGGCTTTCAGAATTGCTCTTTTATCAGAATCAATTGAATTGCTTTTCAACAGTGCAGACCTTCAGGCCCACCTCAAGCCTATTAAATCTGAATTTCTGAGCGAGGGATTAGGGCAATGTGTGTTACAAAAGTATCTTCACAAGGGATCTGATGCAGCCGAGAAGGATACAGGAACGCTGACACAAGGTCCTTCGACACAGATCACCCCAAGTTCTCTCCAGGCTCTGTGCCAGCCCCAGTGGTCCTACTTCTGGGCAGATAAGTTTATTTTTATTTCCTGGATATCGTAATTCATATAACTGATTGTGTTCCTCTTTTTGCATCGACTGATGTGAAGCATCAAGGCAAATATGGCTCCTTCGAGCAACAGTGTGGGAAGAAACTTGTGGCCCTTTGGGTATTAACACCCCTGTCTTCATCATTCTTCAAAGCTCTCATTTCCCGTTTGCCTCGGTTTCTTTACCAAATTATTTCTTTGTTTATAATTTAAAAAATTCTTTTTTTACCTTTTTACCCCCTTCACCCATTTCTCCTCCCCCCCAACTCCCCACCTCTGACAATCTCCAATCTGTTCCCTATATCTATAAGCGAGAAGATTCTGCCTAGAAGAGAGATCATATAGTATTTGTCTTTGTCTGACTTATTTCACTTAGCATAATGTCCTCAAGGCCCATCCATGTTGTCACAAATGGAAAAATTTCATTCTTTTTTATGGCTGAATATTATATATATATATATATATATACACACATACAGAACAGATAAATTATATATATATGTGTGTGTGTATACACATATATATGTGTGTGTATGTGTGTGTGTATATATATATATATATATATATAATTTCTTTATCTGTTCTTCCATCAATGAACACTCAACTTCTTTCCGTATCTTGGTCATTATAAATGATGCTTCAATGCAGATATTTCCTCTCAAGTTAGTGTTTTCCTTTTATTCAGGTAAATACCCAGAAGTGGAACTTCTGGATCACATAACATTTCTACTTTTAATTTTTTTCAGGAAAAATATTTTTATTTTCATATTTTGTTTTACTGAAGGTATTTTTATACATTGCCTTAAACCCTCTTTGGAACAAAGTGACATCAGTAAATAATACTATTTATAGACCTTGATGATTCTTTCTTAACTTGAGTTGGAGTGTTTGCACTTACTGTTTCTTATTTTATTTTATTTTATTTTATTTTATTTTATTTTATTTTATTTTATTTAAGTTTACTTGTCTATTTTGAGAAAGATAGAATACCAAACAGGCTCCATGCTGTCAGCACCGAGCCTGAGGTGGGGTTCAAGCCCACAAACCACGAGACCATGACCTGAGCCAAAATCAAGAGTCGGATGCTTAACCGACTGAGCCATGCAGGCGTCCCACTGGTGCTTATTTTAAAAATGCAGTTTAGGGGGCGCCTGGGTGGCTCAGTCGGTTAAGCGGCCGACTTCGCCTCAGGTCATGATCTCACGGTCGGTGAGTTCGAGCCCCGCGTCAGGCTCTGTGCTGACAGCTCAGAACCTGGAGCCTGTTTCAGATTCTGTGTCTCCCTCTCTCTGACCCTCCCCTGTTCATGCTCTGTCTCTCCCTGTCCTAAAAATAAAACGTTAAAAAAAATAAAAAATTTAAAAAAAATTAAAAATTAAAAAAAAATGCAGTTTAGGATAAAATCCACGGCAGAAATCACAGCATAAACCTGGCTGAAGGTGGAGCCTGGCTAAGGCCTTGCTTAATCACTTTTTGCCCTTTGTGAGAGTGTGAGTGGAGTCGGGGGTATATCGTTTGCCGGACCTCATTTCCATAAAAAGAAAACGCCATAGTCTTCTAACTTTTATTCAGAATGAAATCAGCATAGTAAAAATACAGCAGTTATAGATGTGGAAAAGAACTTGATTCCTTGACAAAATCAGTCCTAAGGGGGCAGGAGTGGTCCCTGACTGAGTTCCACTTAAACGACCTCCAACTACATATGAAGACAAAGTGGCCTCTAGAACATCTTATGAAAACACAACAAGCCAGCTGGTGGATCCAAGAAAATCACTCGTGGTGGTAGTTTGCATGAGATGGGGCAAGCTTGCTTTTAATCCAAGCCTGGTATTTCTGGGTTATTAGGGTGTAGATTCCAGGCTTCTTGGGATGGCCACATTGATGACCTCCAGAGACTAAAGCATGGAAGGCACCTTTGCAAACCAAGGGGCCACCCGAGTCACCCTGGAAAGAAGAAAATAGATAGATACTTGGTAAGAAGCTGTTGAACTTTTTCTACCACCAATTGTTGATTATTCAAAGGATTGTTACACGGGCCCTTGGTTTCGTCGTATCCCGAAAGAGGGCCGATACAGCCCCTTTCTCAGTGTGGGTTGTCTCCGTTTCTGGCCAGGACAATGATTCTGTCCATCTGTCTGCCTGTCTGTCTGTCTGTCTCTCTCTCTGCCCACGTCTCTGTCTAGGACTACATGTAAAAACAACCTTTGGTAATCGGTGACTATAGAACTTTAATCCTTAAGGAATGAGTAAGTGCAAAGTTTAAAATAACCCACTGAAATGAGAGAAATGTTTCAAACTGTAAATTTCATGTTGGTGCTCCTGGATCTGAAATCAAGTTGCTATAGGAACAGGCAGAAAAGAGAAATATATTGTAGCAAATATATTGGTGGCAGGGACTCTATCTTACTTTTTTCCCTTTTTGCATTCTCGCGTAATTGAACGTCATGTCCTACGTGTACACAACACTTCGCGAAGACTTGCTCAATGAACTGATTCCAGAGGACTCGGTTCAACATGTAACTAAGATCTGTCAAGGAAAGTGACAGAATGATAAGAGGGGGCTTTCAAGTCTGGAAAGCGACCTTTGCCTCTGCTGCCACTCACATTGCAAATTACAGCATGTTGTGCTCTAGTCAACCATGACAATAGAGGTGTAGGGGGGTGACAGTGTTGGGGCACTTCAGATACACGTGGTCTCTGAAATCATTATACCCTCCCCTTGATAATGCTTAATACAGCATGATGCGAATAGTGCATTCTAATGTCTTAAAGATCAGAAATTCATCTGCACCATTTGTCACTTGTAAACACGAATACCTGTGGTTTTTTTGTTTTTGTTTTGTTTTGTTTTTTTTACTGCCTCAGGAAACCAAACATTCTGAAAAGTATAACTATGGTTCCTTTTAGTCAATTTATCAACATTATTGAAGAAACACATACTATATATTTCAGATGCAGTCTGTTATCCTGATTAACAAATTTATGTATTTATGTATGTATTTATGCATGTATGTATGTATGTATTATGTATGTATGTATGCATTTATTTATTTATTCTTTCTTAAGTAGGCTTCCCACTCAGTGTGGAGCCCAGTGTGGGGCTTGAACTCACAACCCTGAGATCAAGATGACCTGAGCTGAGGTCAAGAGTTAGACACTTAATCGATTGAACCACCCAGGCACCCCCTGATTAACAAATATTTGGAGGGTGCTTATGTCTGGGTGAAGTTCTTATGACTCATTCACATGGGAGGATGAGAAAGAACAGAGAACTCAGTGGAGAAATGGAGAGGAACTTTCTGGAGTTGTGATTTTGTGTTCTCCTTACCTCCCCTCTGGGCTGGGGAGCGAATGGAGCCTTTGCACACAACACAGCATTCTGAGATGCCTGTTTGCCTGATAGTCTCTTACCTGGCAGGAATCTTTGTGGCCTCTGTCATCTCCTGCACATATCATGCCTTTAGTTATAACAGGGCTGTGGTTGTAATAACTTGGGCTGTTGCAAAGTTTTCGACTTATGACAGTAACGGTGACTTCACGCAGGGTATCCGAGATCCTTAAAAATTCTGGGTCGGTGGCTCCCCAGCCAGTAACCTGGCATTTTGTTCCAGCTCTAATATCATTTTTGGAGCTTGGGTGCAGCAGCTGAACATGTTGGTTGAGTGTTGCAGCCGTGTGAAGCTGACAGATTGAAAAGAGAATAAATAATCATTCGTTCCCAGTAGTATTCTGCTATTAGCCTAAGCGATGTATGTGTGGTCCCTTTGGTCTAGGAAGGCATCCCTCTTCTCGAATCTACTTTGGTGGTAGCCTGCAGCTGTATCTGTGGCTGTTGCTTTTCTGAAATGCTCCCCATTCCCCGTAGAGCTCATTGAGGCTTGGGGAGGGAGCTTACACAGAGCAGGAATTTTTGCCCAGTCTTAAGCAAACTGGCCTTTGCTCTGCATTGGATGGGTTTCTGTGGAATAACATCCATAGGTCATGACTTTGAGGGCTGGGCTGTTTCCGCTGGATAAGACCCTTGAGTATGGTCTAGACTGAGTTTGGACTAGACTAAGTATGGTCTAGACTAAGATATAACTCACTTCCGTGTCCCTGAATTCACTTGGTTGGCTCAGTTGTATAAAGGGCTTGTATTTTTCATTTGCTAATGATAAAAGCATTTGGGAAAAAAGCTTTCAGTGGGGATCCTTGGGCTTGCTGGGATGTTCCCTTCCCACATGTGTGAGCATCATGACTGCTTTTCCTTGTATAAACACAGCCCTCATGCGTTTGTGATCAATTCTTGTTTCTTTTAAGGCTGTATATAGAGTAGAATGGGCCTTTATAGAATATGTCACAGTTACCTCAGACGTGGGGATGATGCTAACAAGATGCTTTTGATTGACAACTTAACAACTGAAATATGCTATGCTATATAAGAATGCTGGAGACATTGAAGGAAGGCAATACTACATACCTGAATTAGCATAATATCATTTGATTTACGATATGATGTAAGTTTTGAGAATGGTATGAATTTTTTAATATCAAACATTTGTTTGGAGGCCTCATTCTTTGAGAGAGAGTGTGCTCCTAAAATCACTTTGAAAAGCTGGCCTTTGTGATTCCTAAAAAAAAAGCAGAGAATAGAAGGAACAGAATAAGTACCAAATACCCCAATGGGGGGTAAAAATGGTGGACAAGGAACAAGGACCGTCTCCAAGGTAACACATCTAGGATTAGGTGGAGTGACAGAGGTCTTTGTGGACCCAAGAATGAATGGATAATATCAAAGGCCAAAGGTCTGCTCTCAGACTCACCCCAATTCAAAATTCCATAGTATTGGAAAAGGATATCAGAACTTATACCCTACTGTGGGGAAAAGGAATGAAGTTCTAACTGACTGAGATCAAGTTTACAACAAAATTATGTTAATTTATGTAGAAATACATTCTATTTCTTGAGTTGTGGGTTGAAATTTATATCCACCAATGTTAATTGTTTTAATTAAGGTAAAATATACATAAACATAAACTTTAAACCATTTTGAAGCGTACCGTTCTGTAGCATTAAATACACTTACATTGTTGTTCATGTCTCACTGCCATCAATCTCCAGAACTTTCTCATCTTCCCAACGTTAAGTGTTTTAATAACTAAAAGGTAAAAACTCAACTCTGCATTTGCTAATCTTGTATATCTACGCCTCATCTCAGGGCCATTTGGAGAATAAGATCCATTGCATGGCTGTCAGATAAGCTATGTTCTGTCCCTTCAATTAGAAAGGGTATTTGGACAAGAAAGGAAAATGTTCCTCAAGGTGAAAAATAATTGCTAATTCGAAATAAAGACACTGTAGGGTTGGTAGACATCGAAAATTCCATTCTGGAGATTTAGAAGATATAAACAGGTGAGTCAGATAAAGAAACAATAGTTTTGTTTTGTTTTGTTTTGTTTTGTTTTGTTTTACCCCTGGTCACACACAATTCTAGTACCATTGTTTCAATAGTGCCACAATTGATTTGATTTACTGCATATTGGACAAAATTACATTTACATCTAGTTATGACAATAGAAACAATTTTTTTTTAAGATCTTGACAAAACCTTGGGGCTTTTGGCATACTGTAAAAAAATCCCATTTTAACGTGTGCCTTTAGGAAGCCACTTCAAATCCTTTAGGAAGGAAGGAAGGTTATGAAAGGACATTTGTTTACATACAACTATTTCATTGTCACTTGACAAAGGGATCAAGACAGATTACAATAAAAACATCCATACCCACATGAGTCAGACGGAGAAAGACAAATGGTTTTTGCTTATATGTGGAATCTAAAAAACAAAACACACGAACAAACAAACAGAAACAGATTCATAGATACAGAGAACAAACTGGTGGTTGTCAGAGGGGAGAAGTGGGGGGGGGTTGGGCAAAATAGGTGAAAGGAATTAAGAGGTACAAACTTTCAGTTATAAAATAACTCAAGGGGATGAAAAGTACAGCATAGGGAATATAGTCAAAAATATTGTAATACCTTTGGTAACAGATAGTAATTACACTTATAGTGACCATTCCATTGTGCACGTAATTGTCGAATCTCTATGTTATACATCTGAAACTAATATAACATTGCATGTCAACTATACTTTAATTAAAAATAAAAAAACCACACATTCCCATACCTACAGATTAATAAAGATTAATAAGAATTTTTTAAAAATACAGAAACATATAGGAAAAGGAAGAAAGTGTTGTTTCAGCTTTGAAGAATAAGCTCATGACTATGGTAGGGTAGTTTCGGATATGGTGGGACTGTGGCTGCTGGGAATGATCACTGTTCAGTTTCTACCAAAAGAGTTTATTTTGGTTTATTTGGGGAATTTCAGCTCTATTTGTTGAAAAGTTTTCCTATTGCAAAATCAGGATGGGGATGAAATTTCTCAAAGGATGTGGATCAAATTTCCTAGGATTGATTCAAACTCAAATTCAACATACTCATTAAATCCAAACTTTGGGGGTGGGGGTGGGGAGGGTAGAAAATGATACCAAAGCCCCGGGACTACTGCTTTAACAGAAAAGATGGATACATGCATAAACAACTAACACAAGGAAGGCTGTGAGTTTCAAACGCAGGGTGTGGAAGATGAATTTTGATTAGGGGATGGATGCCGAAAATTTTTCTGATCTTCCTCATCTTTTACCAATTTCCTTGATGAGTTAATGTCTTTGAAATGTTTTGGTTATTTTCATTTCCACTGGGACATGTTAATATCAAAAACAACCCAAGCAGACCACGAACGCTCTCTGACTTCCCATTTCCGGGTACACTTCATCTGTAATCTATACTACAAAGGTCAATTTTTCTTCCCACAGAATACCTGGAATTACCTGAGTTCTAGGTTCCCCCTCCTTAGCTAAACCCACGTCTGAATTCACACAGAAAAGAAGTCATGATACCGGCGTTTTTCATTCATTTGTTTGTTGTAGGGTTTTTCTTGGACCACCTGCTTCAGAATCATATGGAGATGTGTGTTTATATTTTTTTAATTTTTTAAAGTTTATTTATTTTGAGAGAGAGGGAGAGAGAGAGAGAGAGAGGAAGAGGGAAGACAGAGAGAGTGAGAGAGAGTGAGAGAGAATCCCAAGCAGGTTCCATGCTGACAATGCAGAGCTTGACACGGGGCTCAAACCGTGAGATCATGACTTGAGCCAAAATCAAGAGACGGACACTTAACTGACTGAGTCACCCAGGTGCCCTTGGAGGGTCTAAAACAAAATACAGCTTTCTGAGTCCCACCCTGGACTTACCTGGAACAGAACTACATGCAGAACAGGAACAAAAATATTGTTTGCAGTCTTTTCTTGACATCCAGGCTTCTACTGAAACACCCTCACTATTGGGCCTAAAAATAACCCTTCTACCCTTCTCAGTATTGCTCAAGTTGATGTGCTGTATAGTCCTCACTGGTAAAAGGGTTCTTTGGCCAAAGGTGGCACACATGATAAGTAGGGAAAGCAGGACTCAAACCCAGCTTTCGTGATTTCAAGTCCAGTGCTCTTTCCATGACACCTCTGTAAGCCCCATGCCAAGCCCCTTCGAGACTCTTGTTTCCTCTGCCATTTGCCTTGGCACTGAGCCAGGTTTCTGCTTAGACACTCCTCCAGGGCGGACAAAGACAGGGTCCTTATTTCCTGGAGGTCTCTTTAGTCTAAGAGAGGAGGGAATTACCTGGTTGTCAGAGAGGGGTTATTACAGTCCCATCCTCAACACGACTGGATCATCGGACTTGTGCCTTAGTGACTACCATGGAAAGTACAGATAATAACGTAATGACATATGTCATTTACTAGGTTATTGTGGTGTGTTAGGTTTTGTGCTAAGCGTTTTACATATTTCCCCTCATTTAAACCTCACAGCAGTCCTGTGAGGGAGGTATTACGATTATCCCCACTTTTCAGATGAGAAGACTGAGACGCAGGTAAATTAACAAACTTGAGAAAGTCCCACAGACATTAAGGGGAGGCTCCAGGATGCAATGCAGGCAGGACTGAAGTTCAGCTGGTTTGAGTCTGGGGTCTGAGTCCTCACCATTTACTCTGGGTGCCCGGAGTTGTCTGAGGTGGGATGAGGCCATGTGGAAGGGGCGGGTGGGGGGGACGGGGAGGGGGGCGGCGGTCATCTAATTACAGCCCAAGCAGGTAAGAGGACGGGTGCTCCGTGAAGGAAGGCATAAGAGGGGATTCAGGAAGACGGTGGACATGAGTCGGTGAGAATTTTGCTTCTGATAAATCGAAAGACTGAAAATAAGATTAGGCAAAAGCCTTTTTACTGGTTTGCTTTTATGGTTGGCATGGCAACGAGTGGAGGGGCCAAGAGACGCAGTGGGGAACGGCTAGTGAGATGGGGGCACCCCAGATTTGGCCTCCTTCACAGTTTTGCTGAGAGAGGGGCCTGGAATTAGTAAGCTATTCCCCCAGGATGCTTGGGAGTACATTTGTGGGAAGCCACCATTAAACTATTTCATAAATATTTTGGATTTCATAAAGCTTAATATTTTTCTAAGCATCAATCCGCCTACATTTTTACACCCAAGTGTCCTGTACAGGAAATCTGATCCACATATTCTGGAGTTCTTTAAACTCTGGCCGTTGAAAATGGTATTTAGCAAGAGTTGGTTTTTCTTTCTTTCTGTCTTTTTTTTTTTTTTTTAATTTAATTCCAAGACCTCTTTTCCCCAATTTGTCAGCTTGAGGACCCACTCCTACTGAGTTAAGTTCATTTGACAAAATTTTAAATTCAAATTAATACTATTATTCACTTTTTGGATAGCACTTTATGGCTTGTGAAGGACTTCCCACACTGTGTTTTTGGCTTAGAAAAAAAAAAAAGTCCTCCAATTTCTCTCCTTCCTTCTATCCGGCCTTTGTTGAGCGTTTATAATAAGTCAAGCTCTGTGTCTGGGTAGGTTAGAGTCCACTTGAATGTGTACCATAAGAATATTTGAAGATGTGCATATTTTGAATTGGATGAACATTTATTGGTAGTCACCCTCTGCCTAGCTGGTCCCCGGGGGGCACACATACTCTGAATAGGGACATAAGGGTGACTTCTATGACAGCAAACCCTCATTTGAATGAGGTAGCCATTTTAAATTGGAAATCAGTGGCTTGTTATTTAGAAATAAAACAGAAGTCCTCACTTTCCACAGGCTTCAAAATTCCTAATTTGTGTCTAGTCTTATTAAAAGGGGGGGGGGCAAGTCAATTCAGTTGTTCTGTAGCCTGGAGAGCAAACCATTGTGGCCAAGAGATTCTTAAGTGAAGCGCTCTAATGCTCGTCAGGAAAGAAGTCCCCATCTCTTCTTGGCTTATGTGGGCAAGAAACATAAGGAAGAAACATACAAACAACAACAAAAACAAATAAAAAACAAACAAAAAAACACCCTCTCCCCAAGCCAAACAAGTCAACAAAACAGCAGCAAACAGCAAATTGGTTTTCCATTGCTTTTCTTTTTGCAAAGGTTACAGCACCCCAAGAAGAGTGTTGGACTTTTTTTTAGCTGACGTAAGAGAATCACAGACCAAAATGTAGTATGAGAGGTTATGATCTGTCTTCGGAAAAGCTTTGTTCTAAGTAGTCCAGAAAAAACAACTCTTTCTCTCCCTGTGCAAATCAGCTATACCTTGTCTGTTTTTAACTGGGAAGTCTGTTGTCCCTTTCCAGCTGTGATTCCCAAACTGTGGGCCTCAGGCCTCTGGGGTGGAAGGTGATGCAGAGGCGTTAACATAAGGGGTCCGAAAATCCATTTAACAAAGCAGGCTTCTTGTACACATAACAATAACAGCTGCGATTTATTCGTACTTACTCTGTGCTAAGCAGACCAAAATATTTAAATTTTTTTTTAACGTTTATTCATTTTTTTGATAGAGAGAGACAGAGCGTGAGTGGGGGAGGGGCAGAGAGAGAGGGAGACACGGAATCCGAAGCAGGCTCCAAGCTTCCAACTGACAGCACAGAGCCCGACGCGGGGCTCGAACTCACGGACCGTGAGATCATGACCTGAGCTGAAGTCGGTCGTTTAACTGACTGAGCCACCCAGGCGCCCCAGCATACTAAAATATTTAAATAGATACTATTTAATCCTCAAAACCCCACAAAGTAGGTACTGTTATTATTATTACCCTTTTGTAAAACGGGAAAGGGAAGGTGCAAACTCAAGTTGTCTGAAAAGTTCTGGAATGCCGCTCTCCAACTACTACTGTTGCTGCCTTCCCTGGCATTACACGGAGGACTTGGATTTGTCCAACGGCTTGCCTGGGAAAGGTGGCCCAGCTCTCCCTGAAAAGGAAAACTCAGGGCAGAAAACTAGGGTGTGCAAGAGGCTAAGTGAACTCCACCAGTTGGTCAGTGATCACAGAAGCTAAGGGTAGATCAGAATCTTGCCATTCACATGGCGCAACATGGATGGACCTAGAGGGTATTATGCTAGGAGAAAGAAGCCAGAGAAGGACTAATACCTTATGATTTCACCTACATGTGGAATGTAAAAAACAGAAACAAAAACAGTGAACAAATAAACAATAACAACAAAAAAGAGAGAAACAGACACAGAAATGTGGAGAACAAACTGGTGGTTGCCAGAGGGAAGTGGAGGGGGAGCTGGACAAAATGGGTGAGGGGGATTCATAAGTCACGGGGATGATGAATACAGCATAGGGAACAGAGTCAGTAATATTGTAATGCGCTTAATCGTGTTGAGCCTCTCAGAATATATTTAATTTTTGCATCACTGTGTTATACATCTGAAACTCCTTTAATATTGTATGTCAACTCTACTTCAACTAAAAAATATGTATGTATATATGAACAGAACTGTCATGAATACCCCTTGATATCACATGTGTATTCATCAAACGTTTCTGTGCTCATCACATTTAGAATGCTCAAAAACAAAATTGTCTCCCGGGACAGGGGAGCTTCTCTTTTGGCCAGTCGAGGTAGAACACGAAAGCCCAGAGCAGAGACTTACCGGGAGCGGCAGTGGGCTGCCGAAAGCACCCACTGTGGGTGGATCAGCACTCCACCGCAGACATGGTGGCCGCTGTACTGGATGGAAGCCATGAATGGCCTGGAATGTGGCGACACTTCTCTCCCTCCAATAATCTCCATGCTGAAACCTACAGAAGAAAACCCAGAGATTCAATAAACATGAGAGATCTGAGCAGATTGTTTCACGTCATTCTTCTTTTGACAGTAAATATATCATTTCAAGGATGAAAAAAACCCAACAACCCTACAGTCACCTAAAAGTTATTATAATTTCACTGGTAAAAAATTGTAAAACACATTTAATAATATCTAATAATATATTGGTTTAACCATATGTAATTTAACAATGATATAATCAACAGAAGAATTTAATCGTGCAGTGTAGAGGGATAGACACGGTTGTGAGAAATCATTTCATTTATAAGAAACAACACAATCACTTAGAAATTCATTTAACGCTCAGATGTGGTAAGTATAGGCGATACTTACACTCTGGAGTCATAGAAACGCCAGCTGTTAGGAAAATTAGAGAAAAGTAAAACTCCATCATTTCAAAGCCTTGATTTAAGAAGCGCAGGTGAAATATCCTGACTGCACTGGCAAAGGAAAGAAGATTCTGAAGACTGAGTGTTGATTTTGAAAGTTTTAACTGTCTCACCACAAGTGTTCCAGGAGTAAGGTTTTTTCACACCTATGTGTGAAAGTGTACATCTGTTTGAGGAGATCGGATCCAAGCTGTTAACACTTTTTTGATGTGTTATGCAATAACGATCTCATTTCCTGTAACATCTTCGATATCTGAGTACTCGTGTTATAAAAGGTGAAAGAATAATAAATATCCAAGAGCTTAATGAAGTCGCAGACAAAGTCCCAAGGTGTTTATTGCTCTAAATCAGTACTTAACTATTTTCCTGGCAGAAAATGGTGCCTATCGTATTTGGTTTCTCACCATTTTTCATTTGGACATAGATGTATTACATAGAGAGACATGGAACTTTGCACGGAGCATGATTGCATTGCAATAAGGCTTGGTTGAAACCTGAACACCATCCAGAGAAAACCAGCTATATTTTGTAGCAGACTTATTCGTAGTCATGCCGTTTACTTTAAATTTGACTAAATCTGGGTTAACTTTAGTTACATTTTGGCGGGGGGGGGGGGGGGGTGGAGATTTCATCATGTATTAGAAAGGAACATTAGCAACACATTTGTAATTTGGAGTCTCTCCTTTACCCATATAAAAAAAATTTTTTAATATATGAAATTTATTGCCAAATTGGTTTCCATACAACACCCAGTGCTCATCCCAAACTCCTTTACTCATTTTTAAGTGAAAATTATCATACGGTTTTCCAGGGCCTTGATAATAATATCTTTTCAAAATGAAAGACCACATTTTGTCGTTCTCCCCGGGAACAGATGATACTGTATTACAGCCTTTCTATGGTACTTTCTCATCACTAGCAAAGCTATTAGACTTCATATTCCTCAAGATTCTGTTTGTGCTTCATGCTGATCAAGAGCATACATTTTATAAGATGAGTACAAACAGGTAAATCAGGCACTGGAACCCCAATCCAGAGATACCGACCAAAATTTACCTTGAATTAACAGACCTTATTTTCTTTTCTCTAAGATACATGCGTCTTATCCTCTATTTTTGTCATCAAGGAGAATTGAAATCTAGAGCTATTATGCTTGGTAGATTGCAAGAGAGTCCTACCAAACTGTTGTTTTTTTTTTTTTAGCATAAGACAGTGGGAAAAATAATAAACAATTTTATAATTGTATATTATATCTTATACTTCAAAAATATAAGTGAAGTGTCTTAAATTATTTCCAAAGTTCTCTTTACATGATCACTGATATCTTTTCAGTTCTTATGTCTGTGAGGAAGGCAGGTCAACTATACTCACATTACAACTGAAGAAACAGGCTCAGGGATGTTAAGTAATTGATCTAAGGTCACACAGCATGCAACTGGGACCAAATCATTTGCCTGACCTGAAATACCTTGTTTGTTAACAAATACATTGCCAGAGCACAGCCTTTGAAAAAGATCCTGTTTTCACTTCACAAGGGTGCAGCACTGGTGAAGGTCTTCTGAGTGTCAAATAAGCAGAATTAACAAAACCAGTTCAGAGCAGCGACTTCCTGTTGCAGAGTCCCACGGGTGAGACAAGGAGCCAGATCAAGAAAAGCCACGTAATAAACCAAACTTGTTAATTCCAGCCAAATGTCCCTATGAATTTTCGAGTCGTCTTTATCACCGCTGATGTGCCTTAGATCCCTCACAAGCCACTTTTCCAAACTGTAAAGTGGACCTGATGATGCCAGCTCCCTACTGTGTCCCAGTGATGCTGGGAACATAAAGAAAATAATGTGTGACACCCAAAAGTGGTTTGAACTCTGAGGAGGAAATGAACTGTGTAAAAGACAGAACTTCATTTCTGGAGGGGTCAGGGGCATGGTGAAAAACATCTGTGGGCTGATTGTTTCTGTGGAGTGAGGACTCACATCCACACAGGTCCTTGCAAATGACAGGGCATTTTCAACGAATTTCCAGGGAGGTGGCTGTCAGTCTTGTTTTGTGGATAAAGACCTGCTGGAGATGACTGAGTTAGCAGGTGGCTGCGTCAGTTCTTAAACCCTTATGTGCCGGTCCCAGGTTGCTTTCAACCTGATCACATGCCTGCCCTGCTTTGAGACGTCTCTGGGGTTCAGGAGTGCTAAGCGGCAAGCTGGATGTGCAGAGGGGGAAAAGATTTAGCCATATACCTTGCAATTTGACATGGGTGAGATTTAGTTCAGTCAGGAGGACCAGTCTCCTAACTCTTCCTTGTAGCTGACCTGGAAACTTCTGAGAATCAATTTGGTTCATAGTAATGAGTTACTCGCTTTTGGCTTTTGGACCAAGGCACCGGTTAATAGTATCATTTGTTATTATATTCAGGATCCTGGATTTGAGAACAGTGAGCTGTGTAACATGATGAGCTCGGCGATCCAATTCATTTCTGGGTGTTGGTTTTGTTCTGTTGAGTCTGCTGTGGGGAGAGCCGTGTTTGCTTTGGATGGCTTTTGCAGCAGCTGTGCCGGGCTGAGAGAGCGTGAGGTGATGCTCAGCGCGGGACTGGCTTCGCGAATTAGGGAACGTGTGGCCTGCTTTTGCTATGTGGTGTTCAGTGGTCCTCAGTGGTTGCTCTTGGAGGTGCTGTTTTTTGAGCACAGAGTTTTTGTTTTCTTTCATCCATCCTCTCTCTTTTGATCCTCCAATATTTTGGGAGACCCTTATAGAACAGCTGTCTGTCCAGAGACCGTGGGTGGTTGGTTCTCTCAATTCTCTCAATGGGGCTGTTTTTCCTTTACCAGCCTAAACACCTGCTTCGTCACTTTCATTAGCCATGCCCTCTAAAGCCACCCCACCCAAAACGTGGCCCCAGAACTGTCTCAGTCTGTGACCTGTTCGTTACATATCTTGGGTAAACTGAGGACAGAAATTGAGAGTCAGCTTAGAAGCTCTTTATGGCCATTTACCGGGGCTCCATACTGTTTAATTTTCGTTAATGAAATGCTCTTTCATATCTGTTCCATCTAATCATAAAATAGGGCATACTGAGGCGCCTGGGTGGCGCAGTCGGTTAAGCGTCCGACTTCAGCCAGGTCACGATCTCGAGGTCCGTGAGTTCGAGCCCCACGTCGGGCTCTGGGCTGATGGCTCAGAGCCTGGAGCCTGTTTCCGATTCTGTGTCTCCCTCTCTCTCTGCCCCTCCCCCGTTCATGCTCTGTCTCTCTCTGTCCCAAAAATAAATAAACGTTGAAAAAAAATTTAAAAAAAAATAGGGCATATTTTTTTATGCCTATTATAAAATTTAACGTTTCTATTCACTTGTGTTACACTGAATAGAAGTATCAGTCCACAATGGACTAAAACTGAAACCAAACAAATTAACAAACAAAAAGCCAAAACAAAACAAAAACCCAAAACACACCTAGTCTTCCCTGAAGGTAGTTTGACCGCTGCTCTGTAGACACAGCGACAAAGCAGATCTGTTTCAAGCTTTTTCTGTCTCTTCCCTCTTAGCCTCCTTTGAAAAAATTTCCCAACACCAAGGCTTCCGAGACTCCCCTGGCTGTCCCATCCTTCTCAGCCCCAGGCATGTGAGATCAGGATTAGGCAGAATTCCCCTGGGTCCTTCCTTTATGGCCCGCCACCCTACTAGCCTTGACTTCTGTTCAGTAATGGTTTAGCTCATTTGAGAAATGAATCTGCCAACAATTATGATGAAATTATGGCAGTTTTTTTAAAAAAATTTTTTAATGTTTATTTATTTTTTGAGAGAGAGACAGAGACAGAATGTGAGTGAGGGAGGGGCAGAGATAGAAAGAAAGAGAGAGAGAGAGATGCAGAATCTGAAGCAGGCTCCAGGCTCTTGAGCTGTCAGCACAGAGCCCGATGTGGGGCTTGAACCCACAAGCTGTGAGATCCTGACCCAAGCCGAAGTCAGATGCTTAACTGACTGAGCCACCCAGGCGCCCGGGAACTATGGCAGTTTTGAAAATTGGATGGGAACGGCCATTGGGGTGCTGTATGATGACATCATGTCCAAAGGTCCCAAGGCAATATATATGCAGCATCAGATTTCAGCCATCCCTGCCAGAGATTTCTTAAAATAAATGAGCTTGAGAAGAATCACTAAGGAAAGCAAAGTACCCCTTGACTCAGACCTGGGCTGGGGCTTTGGCCTGAACCTCAAGGGCAGAGGTTTTTCAGCGGTCTCAGTAGTCAACTGTTTCTCTTTGACAGAGAAACTGGGTGACCTGGGTTGCAGCACGTGAAGCACTGGTTTTTCCTAAGCTACTTAAAACCTTCAGAGACCTCCCCTTGGTGGTGGGGTGGGAGAGTGGGATGGTAGGAAATTTATCATGCCTTCCTCCATCTTAACTTTTCATCAAAACATATTTTGCCTCTGAATCACCCTCCTTTCTTAAACATGAATGTATTTCCTACCCACCACTGCTGAGTTAAGCAACACAGTAGGCTTTTCACCTCCTCCTCCCTTAATTCCAAGTCAGCTATGGAACAACGAACAATGGCAGGGGATGAGAAGGGCAGTGGGTAAATACGAGATCTTGGCATAAAGAGCAACCACAGGAAAACACTTGACAATGGCAGAGGGGGCTCCTAGTGCTCCTGGAGCTGGCTGCCTGGTCAGACACTGTCTTTACTTTCTTTTTGTTTTCTTTTTTATCTTCTTTGTTCTTTCTTTCTTTCTTTCTTCTTTCTTTCTTTCTTTCTTTTTTTGAGAGAGAGACAGAGACAGTGTGAGTGGGGAGTGGGGGAGGGGCAGAGAGAGAGACAGAGACAGAGACAGAGAGAGAAAATCCCAAGCAGGCTCCATGCTGCCATGGTGCAGGGTTTGAACCATGCAGGGTTCAGTGCAGGGTTGAACCATGCAGAGTTGAGCCCGATGCAGGGTTTGAACTCACGAAACATCGAGATCATGATCTGAGCCAAAACCAAGAGTTGGCTGCTTAACTGACTGAACCACCCAGCCTCCCTGACACTGTCCTTACTTATCTCAGCTGGGTCTCCAGGCCACAAGCTGCCCTTCTGTGACATCTCTTTTTCTTTTCTTCTTCAGGGTGGCTTTTGAGGTTCATTTTCACTGAGCTGAAATGTTATGGGAGACATGAAGAAAGTTCCACATGGGGTGGTCCCTGTGATGTCCTGGACCTGATGCAGATCCAGAAAATCTTGCACTCACACTGTCTGCAATCTTGGTCCTAAAAGATTTACACATGTGAAAATCCTTTCACCAGGGATGACTGCCAAAGGAAGGTTTGTAGCCCTGACCTCTCTTCCCGGCGCCAGGCCTGTGGGGACACTGGCCTTGCACAGAGGAATTGAGGACTTTTGAGCCTGGTGGGGTTTTAGGGAAAAAACTTGGGTTGGTATGTAGGTCAAGTCAAGGAAAGAGCCAGGTGATAAAAATCAGAAGAAAGGTGGAAGCAGGAAGGGAAGGGAAGGAAATAAACATGGAAGAGAAAGATGGAAACAATCATCTGAGGACGGAAGAACACATCCATTTATATTTGAACATCTCAGATACTGTGGTGTGTCCCAAGCCAAATATATCATCCTTCTACGACTGAAACAGATCTTTAAAAAGGACTTGTGTTATTATTTTCAAAGCAAGTCAGTTGTTGGAACTAATCACAAGGGTTTCAGAAAATAAATAAAGTCACAACAGACAAAATGGTAGGTATTTCAAAGGGGATGATCAGAAACAATGCTTTGGCCTAGCTGGAACTCAGAAAAATCAATTGTTTCATTTAGATGAGGTCAAGTAGAAATTGTCACATACACTAGTTCTAAGTATGATAGCAATACTCTTACCAAAAGTTGATGGCTGACCAAACAACACTCATGCACACACACACGTGCTCTTGAACTTCTCCATCTCCTGCCCCAACTATCACTGAATCCCTATCCTATTCTTTCTCACAAACAAATTCCGGGTGGATCAAAGACTGTCTATGAAAAAAGGAAATAGTTATAAACCTAAGTGAAATGCATATTTAAAATACCGTTTGAGAGAGGAACGTACAAAGGACCATCAATGTTAGAGCGTAAAAAGTTTTATGACTTACGTAAGGGAAACGATAGGTAACATCCAAAGACATTCCAAAATGTTTGTCATTTGTATCGAAAAACATCCCCCCCCCCAATAATATCTTTAGTATATGAAGTTGTCTTACAGATCAATCAAAAAAGATAAGAGTAGTAATAAGTGGGTTCAACTGGTGAGCAAATCAATATAAATACAAAGAGTGCCTGGGTGGTGGCTCAATCAATTAAGCATCTGACTCTTGATTTCAACTCAGGTCATGATCTCACAGTTTGTAAGTTTGAGCCTCATGTCGGACTCTGTGATGCCAGCATGGAGCCTGCTTGGGATTCTCTCTCTCCTTCTCTCTCTCTCTCTCAAAAATAAATAAACATTAACAAATTAAATAAATAAATATATATATACACAAATAAAATAATACTTTAGTTAGGTGTCTTCAATAGGGACCTATCAATAATATTTTAAGTAATTATTTAAAATTATATTTTAAAATCTTGGTGGTTATAGGATAAAAAATAAAGCACATTGCACAGTTTTTGAAAGCTTAGTAAGTATAAGTTTGATATGCTAACAGCATAACAACAATAGCAAGTACTGATGAAAAGACCACTGGGCTAAGAAGAGAGAAGTCAACAAAGGCAGAATCTACTAAATTCTCAAGGTTGACAGGTCAGTTGATGGATTTTTAGCAATGGTGTAATTGTGATATTTCTTTTAGATCTTGAACTGTAAATCGTCTTTCCTTCTACTGATTCCTTAGTTCACCTCTTCTTCTCTCCAAAGTCCAAAATACATTCTATTCTCACCAGAATTTTGAATCACCGACCTTCTTGCAACGTGGCCATGTCCACTAGCTCTCTTCTACACACGCCTGACCTCTTGTCAGTCTAAACATGACAGTCATGCTAACAAGGCCCATATATCAACTCCAGGTTTCTCTACTCTCTTAACTTTCTACTATGGAACTGCCCAACTACACGGCCCCCTTACCGTTTGCTTTCTCAGATGCTAGCTTAAAGAGTGCTGATGCAGAAATCGCGGTCCCCGAGTGGTCTACCCCACCAACTTAAGAGCAGGGTGTTCACTGCACTCTAGAAAGTCTTTCCCTCATCTCTTATCCATTCTCTAGGTCACAGGCCACAGGACACAATACCCTTTCCATGCCTTCTTCATCTTCCCCAGGACCCCATTTCCCACTTTACTAGATTCCATCGTGCTACCTTGTGCTTCAGAAGAAGTTGAAGGAGAATCTGTCCCTTTAACTGATTCTCTTTTCTTCCTGGTCAAGTGGGAATACCTCTGTAGAGGGACACCTCTATTCTTTACCCCATCTCCTGGGGACTTTATCTTTTAATTATTCTTCATACAGCAACTTGAATTTCTACTTGTTCACTAGCTCATTCCTTCAATATTCAACCGTCCATCCACCATCCATCCATCCCTACGTTAATTTTGTTTATGAGCTTACACAGACCTATCTATTCATGAAAGATATTCACTTGAACATGTTCGCTCCTCAGTTAATTATTCCTTTTCTTTCCTCCTTTCTTTCCGAATCAATTTCTTACTGTCTCTTGTCATCCTGACAAATTGGTTTTATTTCTCACTTCACTAGTGAAACGTATTTTCAGTGACTCTTGTTGGCTTTTCTCAGTCCTCATTCTTTTTGATTTCTTTGCATCCTTTTACTCTGCTGACCATCTTTTCCTTGAAGCATCCTCTATCCCTGACTCCTGATACCCTGTCTTTATATTTTTCACCACTTTGATCACTATGTGTCTCTTTACTGCCACTTCCTCTTCCTGTTCTCCAACTTCTTTCTCGAAGTCTCTCTACTCTCTTCAGCCCAGCCTTTTCCAGAGTGTGTACATAGCACTAGCCATAGGTGCGATGATGCAGTTGTCCTGAAGCAAAAAGCATTCTGTTGTCCAAGCAGCTTCCGCAACAAATAGGCAATTCAACAAAGTTAAGTGTCGTTCTGGTCTTTAGGACTTCTTTTAGCCTTTAAATGGTAATGTGCATTGTTCAAACCCAGGGCGATATGTAGAACTAGAGAATGTTCAGTTTCTCAAACTTACTTTGCCACAGAACATTTCTTTTTACAGAATGTCTCAGGACACCTGAATTCTATAGAACTCATGATGGAAAAGAGTGCACGTCTTCAGTCTTCCACCTTGACCTCTCTTTATAATATTGCTTCAACAACTTTTTCTTCTATGGCTCTCCTGTAGCCTCTCCTGCTCTCTTCCACATGCTGCGTTTCCTGATCATTCCAAGTGGAAGTGTTTTTCCCTCCTCCAAAAGCAAGAGGAAGGCTTAGACTTAATATTTCACATCTGGCTTGATATTATTATATTTATCATATCCAGCATATTCATCTGAGATCGTTAGCTTCTTTTTTTTTTTTAAATTTTTTTTTCCACGTTTTTATTTATTTTTGGGACAGAGAGAGACAGAGCATGAACGGGGGAGGGGCAGAGAGAGAGGGAGACACAGAATCGGAAACAGGCTCCAGGCTCCGAGCCATCAGCCCAGAGCCTGACGCGGGGCTCGAACTCACGGACTGCGAGATCGTGACCTGGCTGAAGTCGGACGCTTAACCGACTGCGCCACCCAGGCGCCCCTGAGATCGTTAGCTTCTTGAGAACTGTGTCTATGCCCTTGGTACCAGCGAGAAAGGATTTCAGTTGCAAGTAGCATAAATCTCATCCCAGAGGGACTTAAACAACAAGGAAATTCACTTTCTCATATAACAAGAAGCTCAGGGGTAAGACAGCGCCAAGGTTGATTAATTCAGGAGTTCAATGTTACTATCAAGACTCCAGTGTGCATCCTCAGTCCTTGTGTTCACTAACCCCATGACCCCAGGCGTCCCTTTTGGGTACAAGGTTAGAGGGAAGATTAAAGTACACAGCATTTCCTGCAGGTGTATTTTAGGATGCCACGCCTTTCCCGGAAGCACGCAGACACATTTCCCTCCCACAAATTAGGGGTTCTGTTGGCAAGGTGGGAATGGGCAGAAGGGAATTTATATCTCAGTGTCTCGCTCCACTCCCCACAGAGAACAATGCACACTCTACAGACTTGCTAAGTGAACAAATGAACAGATGGACGGTTGTGCCAAGTAATGTGTTTAGTCAAGATTTTATAACTTGTTACCTGTTGATTACTTTTCCTGACTTTTTAGGAAGAACACTCAGAATTTATCTAAGAAGGAATATTCATAGGTGAGTAGTTATAGTTGCTAACTCCATATTTGAAATATTAAAGCTTTTGTCCTCCCTATACTCTTTATATCAGTAATATCAGGAACAAGGAATAGAATAGAGCCATTTTGAGTAAATGTCTCCAAGGGAGTTCACAGTGCTAAAATCAAAATAACATAAAATAGATTCTAAATTAAGATTTTCATTGTTCTCATCAACAAAATTACAACGTTGGGAAGCTTCTTTTTCTTTTCCCTCATATTCAAGATAGCAACCATATTACATTGTAAGGGATTTGATGCCAATAGTTGAATCAGTCTGTACTTTAATTTAGTATTTCCTCCAGACATTCTTTGAACATGTGTCAACAGGAAAGAACATGTTTCAAAATCCACTTCTACTCATTTATCTCCTAATAAACAAAGTTTGAATATGTCTTTTAGTTCTGAACTTTGCCAAACTGTACACACACACACACACACACACAGAAAAACACCAAAAACCAAACAACTCTCAGAACTGGTGAAGGCCAAATTCCAAAGAAGGTAAAATTGACCATGGGGACCCTTCCACCTCCACTGTCAGTATCGTCATTTCTCTTAACGATCCTCATCCATAAGGATTTATAGTCAGCAAATACCTGCCAACATCTCACAGCTCAAAAATATTTTAAGGTGTTGCCTCTTTGTAGCGTGTTCTCATTTTATTTAATGTTTCTTAAGTAATAATAATAAACTGTACACATTCAGAGGCAACATCTTTAATGATGGGCTGTCAGGGATGGTGGCAGGAATGAAGAAGGTTTGGGTAGAGATATGCCTTGCTGTGCTTAAGTCACACCACGTTGGCATCAGCTACTCTGGGTAAGTAACGGGTTGGCTCTGGACAGATTTTGTTTTTGCATATTATTGGGAAACCGATAAGCCAGAGGCCCCTGAACTGCCAATGCTGAGATGTCTATAACTGTTATTACAACTAGAAGTGTTAAGGCACATGTGTTTCTGCCCAATGTGTGTGTAGGTTGTGCGGGAGGTGGCCAGAGAAATATTTTAAAGTTCGGATTTCAACCAGAGAGTACTCTTCTCGCTAGAATGAGTTTTGAATGCTTCTCTGAAAAAGCAAGAAGGTGAAGAGTGAGGTCCCAGGAACTATGGGCTTCCGATTCAGGGACTGTAGTCACACACACAGAAAAGCCATTTCCAGGTAATACATAGCAATTATAGAGGAAACTGGGCAGTGGGATAGCACGGTATTAAAGAAGAAGGCCCTTCTCTGAGTAACACTGCCCTTGTTTTACTAATTTCCAGACACCTGCTGTAAGGACAAAGTCTCATGCAGTCAGAAGTCTTAGAGAAGTGTCCTTGTGACTCATTTGACAGGATCCAGGCCAGCAGATCACAGCACCTACTGAAAGATTCAAAGACACCAACTCAACCGAAGCCTAGGATGCTTGGTGTGGGATCTAAATCATGGTGCTTAGTATTCTATAAGATGAGGAGGCTTTTAATGATTCATAGTTCAGGGAAGAATAAAAATTCTCTTAGCAGACCAGTCACCTTTCCATCCCAGACATCTAGAACAGTGTTCACTGTTTGCTCTTTAGGCTTTCATTTTGTGAAGGTGTCAGGAGAGATCCACAGAAAGAAGAGACCAGTAATGAGAAAGGTCATGTGCATCCAAATGACCAATCCTCTTGAAGAGAAGGATTACAAAAAAAAATGGATATAAAATCTCTTGGTCAAAACCAACATACGGTATATCTATTATTTTATCTTAAAAAAAGAATTTTCTGGGGGAAAATCTCTTCATACTCAAGTTTTAAACTACTAATAATTACCACTGTCAACAATTGGCACCCAGAACTATATTTTTAACTTATTAAATACAAGATTTCGGTTCCAATGGGAAAACAAGGAATATAAGAAGTAGGAAGCCAGAATTTTGCCAAATGCGTCAGAACGAAGCCAAGACTCCATAATCATTTAGCAGTGAAGGCTTGGTCTTTGCGGACATTCATTTCCTAGACAGAGAATCGAGTCCTGGACACAAAACAAGGTCAACATGGAACATATACAGAAGGATTATCTGAATATGGACAATGCTAGTAGGAGACAAGGGACAGTTCAGATAAGTATATGACAGGGTTTATTGTTTTCTCCAATACATTAGTAAACACAAAGTTTAAGCTTGAACACTTAGCAGTAATACTATTTAGTTGAGATACATACATATATATATATATTCATATATGTGATTTTCAAGGTAACTGCTTAGTAAACAACATAATTGGACTTAAACATTATCAACAGGTCCTTTTATAGTTTAAAGTTCTGAGTTAAAGAAATAGCCTATGTGGAGTTACTTATCCACCTGAATCAGAAGTCCTAATTCTGGTGCCCATAATGTATGGTGCCTATCTTTCAGGATGTTGTTTCAACAAAGCATATTTATGTCTGTTTGGACCACAAGTGTGAAAATCACAGGATATTATTGCTGAAAGATACTGTTTCGATCAGACCCTGGCAGGAAACAGAATGTGACTCGGGTGGTTCAAATGAAGAGACTTTCATGAAGGGACTACTCACAGATGTGTGGGGAAGGCAAAGGACTTGATCGTGGAAGGACGCAACAGCAGGGAGCCCCTGCGACTTCTGGTGGTCCATGAGATCTCAGCTGTGGAGGAAGGTGCCCAACCGGAGCTGTAAGCGTGGAAGGACACAGCCCCCACCATAAAGGCAGGCCAAAGCAGGGAAGGAGTAGGGAAGAAAGCCAAAACCTTCTCTCCTCCTCTGATCAACCCAACAGAAACTGGAAGGCAACTCAACCCAACAGAAACTGGGTGAGGTAGACCATGGAGGGCATAAAACACAGAAGAAAGAGGCAGAGATTAGATTTGGGGTGGGTGGGACAAACAGTGGAAAGCCACCTAGTACCTTAAAAATCTGTCCTTTGTGCTCAGACGGTCCATAGGCAGGGTCCCAGGGGGGCAGAGTAGGTAGCAGGTATGTGACTATATGAAGCAGCTTACACCTGCTAGAGAGAAGTGTTCACTTGTTAAAGGTGAGCAGGCTGGCCTCTCCGTGGACACTTGGATGCCCCAGTGCTTAGAGCAGTTAGTCCTGGTCAGCCCATGATCATGCCAGGAGAGGGGCTGAGGCTTCCCCAACCACCAATGCTTCTAAGGAAATTCTGCAGCTGGCTTGTGGCATCTCGGTCCTCAGCCAGGAAAGACCAGTCTCTCCCCAAGCACAGATGCCTGAGTTGAGGAACTGACATGTCTCGTTACTCGTGTGTGCAGCCTCTGATGGCACCAGGTGAGAAGCTGGTGGTCCCAAATCACGCAGCCCAGAGTATAGATCTGTCTGGCTCTTGGTGCACTGCTCTAGGATGGGCCACAGGGAACGTGATCTCGTCTCCCCAGTGAACTCTGCTCTGTCAGATCTGGTGCATGTGTACTTCTTTGCCAGTTGCCCTTGTTTACAAGAAATCCAGGCAGGAACTGACAGGGTAGCGTGGGTGGCAGCAAGGCTCCCACAGCAGACGTGGAGAGTCCCCTTGTTCCCAGCAGTTCAGCCAAAATCTTTTTTAAACAACTGCATACCCACTCATGAGGCCAAGATGACTGTGCAAAGCTCATCTACATTGCTTTGCAAAGCGAGGTGATCCATGGGGTGGATACTGAATATCGTGACCCAGTAGGTGTGACATTACTCTGGCACCTGACCTGTGGCTGGTGGGCAGACATCATATCGGGACAAAGAATTAAACAGGAAAGCAAAATACATGTGCCCTTTGAAAACAGTTACATAAGCGTCCTCAAATAAATAAGTAACGTTTATTTGTGGTGCACTGCGAGTTGCTCAATGCCATCTGCATTTATTTTTGATGGCTTGACCCACTGCTCAGTTATGTCTTTAATCTCTTCATCACAAGGAAGGGTTCGACTTCCATACATTTTGTTAAGAAAAACGTCGCTTCTTCTTATTCTGCTGAAGTCCACTTTGTCAGGGATCCAAGTGCTTAGAGCAACTAAATCTCCTGTTGACTCCTCCTCTCAACTCAATCCCTGAAAATTAGTTGGAACAGATTAGAGCGAGCCCTCTGACAGTCGTCGTTTGGTTTGAGAGGGGCAGGACCTGGAAGGCTCATCTGTTCTTTGATCCTCTGTGACTTCTCTGATCCTGGGAGTCGGGATGACTCATCTCATGCAAAGTCTGGTTGTTCTGCCCCCCTGGAAACTTCAGACTGTGATAAATAAACCCCGCTCCTAGCCGCCTTGACCTTCAGCCTTGCAGCTGTATTCTGTGGACCCCAGAGCCCGCCCCCCACCCTCCCCAAACCCCGGGCCAATGCTGAGCTCTTTCTACATGTACAAGGCCATGCCTACAAAAATAAACTGCTTTAACACTTTGGGGCTAAACTGACTTTTTACTGTATAAATTAAGCTTCATCCACACCTGTTCCCCCCAGCAAATAAATGGCATCAGACAGGTTAGCGGGTTGCCATACAGCCTGAGCATCTGTCACTTCCTGGGGACCTTCTCTCTCCCCTCTTTTTCCATTGTGTACATCCAGTTGGGTGCTCTGAGACCAGGAATCATGGGGTCATGGAGATCCATGGCAGGAGGAGACATCTGGTAGAGCCCCAGCCCAAGGCCACCGTGTTATTAACCCATTTTGAGCACTCACTGCTTGCCAGGAACTGGGCTCCGTGTGGCAGTTCCACCCTGTGACCCACATTCTTGTGTGTTTCTGCGCCTGGGGACATCAAGGCTCACAGATTTAAATGCTGGGCTCAGTTTGTAGTGTTAGTAAGTTGTACAGTCAGGATCGGCACTCAAGTGGCCTGACTCCCAAAATGGATGTCCTTAGCCACTACTGCATATGGTGAAATAAATTTGCTGCTTCCACCCTTTACTTCCTGACAGAGGAGTGAGGAGTCACAGGGAGTAGCGGGCTTGGTGCTGGAGGGGGCGGCGGAGGCTGCAGGCACAGGGCAGAAAGGAAAGTGATCTGATCGATGTTCCCACTAACGTGCCAGTGATGTCTCGCAGGCACTGCTTCCGGCCTGTTCATTTTATAAGAGGGGGAAGTGAGAGCATGCTCCTTAAAACATGGCTCCTCGAGGCCGCAGGCAGGGCGGGAGGACGTGGGGGCGGGGGGGGGGGGGGGAGGTCCATCCCCTTCAGTATCACTTGAGGAGCTGGGGTCTGTGAAGCTGTCTCTGAAGTTTGCTTATTTCTTCTCAGAGGCTTTGCCTTTTCTTGACCCCGTTGGATGAGCAGGACCTGAGCCAAGCACTGTGAAGACCACGGCAATAATCATAAAATGATTTCTGCTCACAGGAACTGGGTGGCCCCCTGGATGTAAAGGGCAGGGCTAGAAGTGTAGAGATGCCAAGGTGGGTGAGGGATCAGGGAGGAGATCGGCCAGGGCAGCACACAGCCCCTGGCATCTCAGCCTCGAGGGACAAAGTATTTTGATGGATGGAGAAAGGAAGTTAAGCGGGTGGATGGAGGGGCCAGCCTAGGCCATATTGGTCATTGACTGCGGACCCACTGGCCTACATCCTGGTCATTTTTGTTTCTGATGAAGAGAACATTTACACTTATTAACCTATAAATACTAATGTTGTATGTCTATTACAGGGCAAGATTTTTTAAAACTAAAAAGTTTAAAAAATATATTTACTTAAAAAATAAATAATAAAATTCAGAGGTATTAAGTGTTTCTTAACTCTGGTTTCCTTAGTAGCTGAGTAAGCAACTTAACCTGAACCACTTCTTCAGCCAGATTTTTCCGGATCTAAGCTCAGAGCTCTGGTGTATTTAGGGCCTAAGAAGCTTTCCGGTGCCACGTTTATTGCTTCTACCCACTCCTCCTCCTTTCAGGTACTACGGGTCTTTGATTGCCTGTTCATGCTAATTGCCCTGGCAGTGGGACTATATGTGGAGGAAAGCATTACTTTGCATTTCGAAGACTTGGACTCTTCTAATTGAATGTCAAGTGCTCTGATGATGTACCTTCCCCCTCGAAAGAGAAGCATGTCTTTCTGCAGGGGCTTTGTGTAGCTTTCCAACTGCAAGTGCACGATATTAAAGACTCACCATGTAGGATTGTTCAACAGGGTGGGTGCCTCACCGTTCTTGCTGTTGCTGCTGTTGTGTGGGTTGTGTGTGTGTGTGTTAGCCAGTTAGGAAGAGGTTATCATGGCAAGTGTGCCACACACGTTGTCCCCTTTTCAAACAGCTTTACTAACCGGTTTCCTCGAAGGTCCCTTCAAAAGTGCTCATCAGCTAGTCCCTGGGAGGATCAGATACCCTACAACTTCTTGTTTTCAATATAGGCTCTTGTCTGGATATGGGATGCTTGGAAGGTGATCATTTATGGCCTTATTTGAAGTTCCATAATTTTAAGTTCATGAAATGAAGGCATTAATACTGAAAAATTAGCATGGGTCAGTGCTCATCAACTTATCCATTATAATACGTGCTGATCCCTTATAAACCAGCTTTGTAGACTAGACCACATATAGGTTAAAATTTTGATTTGCCATCCTGAGAACACTTTGAAAATCTACAGAAAGCTGAAAGTACGTTGGATTCCTTCCATTCATGGAGACATGGTTTGGTGTTTTATTCAGTGAGTACTTCCTAGGTATATTTACAAAGGAGCCAGGCTCAGCATGTTGTCTAAAGTGGTAATGTGTGCAACAGGCTCACGATCCACCGTTAGAAATGTGAGCTGGGTGTATTTGTGCACTTTGGAACTGAAAGTAGGATATTAAACTTGGGTACATGGATCTCATATGCGGGCACACACATATACAAACATGTAGATATGTACATATGTGTACACACATATATGTATATGTACAGCACATGTATTTCACCCTAAAATACCTCTAGTCTGATCAATGTCAGGCAGCTTGCGAGAGTTAGGTGTTCAGTTCCATCATGCAGAGTTGTAGTGGATTAAAGTTTGGTAACAACATTTGCTAAGGAAACTGTTGGCGGTGAGTCAACAAAAGTAAAAGCAGGTCTATTTATTTGGAAACTACTATATCTCACTGAATCTAAGACGTTATCGGTATAAGAAGGCCATTATTTTTTTGTATGTCATTAAGGGAAAAATATTCTTCCCGTGAAACTCTTACATAATGCTTTTATATCTCGGGAATTTGTAATTTGTGCTTTACAAATAGTGTTTGTATTTATTGAAAGCACTCGTGGGGGGTTATTTGGGTATAGATTTCCATCATTTAGAACTTTTGAACATTCATAGGAAGAAAAATATAAATTCAATAAAGTGGTTAAAATATTTCCAAATGACTCTAAATTCGTGTCTGGTCCTTCTGAATCACACGTCAGTATCACGTCTTTTTCAGAGAGTATAGGCTCTGGGCCATTAAGATCATCAGTAATGCAGCATGACTTAGAAGCCAACCTTGCTACTGTCTGAGGTTCTCTTCCAAGTAACTGGCACACGTCTTCCAAGTTTTGATGTGTACACGTAGGCAATGACTTACATCATAATGGCAGAATTCCAACTTCAGTGATGTTAACATGTGAAAGAAAATGTGTGTCTCAGAATGAGAAAAATATGCTAAAAATTTTGTAAGTGTATTATATAGTTAAAAAATTCTAGGTCAACCCCTCAGAGACAGGCTTTGTCTATCAGAGATCTCCAGACCAAGGATTAAGTACTAATTCTGCTGACATGTGCCTGGGAGAAACCATTGGTCTAGAGGTTTCTGAAATTTTTAAGTTTGTCAGAATCGAGTGTCTTGTTAAAAATGTTGATTCCTGGGGCGCCTGGGTGGCTCAGTCGGTTAAGCAGCCGACTTCGGCTCAGGTCATGATCTCGCGGTCCGTGAGTTTGAGCCCCGTGTCAGGCTCTGTGCTGACAGCTCGGAGCCTGGAGCCTGTTTCAGATCCTGTGTCTCCCTCTCTCTGACCCTCCCTCGTTCATGCTCCGTCTCTGTCTCAAAAATAAATAAACATTAAAAAAAATTAAAAAAAAATGTTGATTCCTGGGGCACCTAGGTGGCCCAGTCGGTTGGACATCTGACTTCAGCTCAGGTCATGGTCTCGCAGTTTGTGGGTTTGAGCCCCGCACCAGGCTCTGTGCTAACAAACAGTTCAGAGCCTGGAGCCTGCTTCATATTCTGTATCTCTCTCTCTCTCCCCCTCCCCTGTTCATGCTCTGCCTCTCTCTGTCTCTCAAAAATAAATAAATGTTAAAAAAAAAATGTTGATTCCTAAGTCCACCCCTGACCCATCCAACTGGAATACCTGGCTGTGCCATTTTGACATCAGGACACTCTGATGCACATGGTCTGGGCAACTGCACTTTGATGCACCCGGCCCCAAGCCCTGTCTGAGGCACCGTCAATGTGCATTAAGCTCTCAGGTTGTAGGCTTGGAGGCTTCATGAAGTCTGTGTCAGTCAAAAGAAAGTAAGATGCTAAGAAGAAGGAGAAGGAAAGGAAAGGAAGAAGGAGAAGAAGAAGAAGAAGAAGAAGAGAAAAGAAGAAGGAGGAAGAGGAGGGAGAGAGAGGGGGAGAAAGAGAGGGAGAGGGAGGAGAAGAAGAAGAAGGTCACAACATGGCCCTTCACTGGGAGGATTCCAGGAAGAAAAGAGCCAAGATATTTCAACACCAGATTAGAAAGTGAGTCTGAAACTGCCAATTCGTTAAAAAAATTCTAAATAAGGGGCTTGGAAGTTACACTTCTTATTTATCTTCTGGTGCTTACCTTGAACTTTTAAAAAAAAATCACTCAATTATTTATTCAACCCGCATATCATGTAAAGGCTAAGGCTCTTCATCACCAGACAAATTCCAGCGAGTCTGATGAGGGTGGTCCTGATTAATATTTTATTACATTATAAAAGAGGTCAGCTTAAGGTTAGGCCAAGGAAGTGCCATGTTATTAGAGAAGCAAAGTAGCAGAATCATTTCCTATGATTCGTGTGTTAATCAGAAATCCCCGTCCTTCCAAAATTCCTGGTGAAAATTCCAAACGTCTTAGCACTAACTTCTAACATGACTTTTTCAACCTATGTTCTCTTATGTCAATAGTTCCAATGTCTAAATGACTTCCAACGCCTGAGCTAATTCTTTAGCCATTTAGGAAACTGGTAATCAAAAAACAAAAACAAAAAACAGAACAAAACAAAAACAAAGCCTCTTTTGGCCCACAGTTTGTGAGCTGTCTAGTCACCCCATGCCAGGATGGGGCGAGGAAGGCTGCAGGGAGAGGAGGTGAAGTCTTCCAACAGGGAACGCAGATGCTCAGCGATCGTTCTGTGAATTACGTGAATGAAAAAATTACGCCATCTTGCAGAAGGTGAGGGGAATGGAGGAAAGGGTGAGGCCTGAGAGAGATCACCACAGGCTCATTTTCTTTCATGGCATGTAATTTGTCTTTTAGAATAAGTCCTACTGTTTTATACTTGTTTAGAGTGCACAGCCTGTTTCCCCATCTATCTCACCCTCTGACCTCTTTGAGAGATCCCATTGTCTCTTTGAGAGAGCGGGCAGGATTTCCATCTTTTAGATTTTGCTGAAACAAATGACTTTACGTGAGTCAGGAAGGCTGGTTGGTGTCTCATACAAGACTGACAGTGGAACTCAGACGCACGCTTGGGTCTTCTGGTTCCAAGGTGGGAGCTACTTTTGCCACTCGTGCTGCCTGTGGTCTTGTATCAGGACAGCACCTGGTACTTCTGGGTGTGGCTTTATATGTGGAGGGGGAAGGACACTATATGACTGGAATCTCTTGCAGATGAGTTCGTAGATTCAGAACCTTGATTTGAGATGGTATTTCTTTGGCTTCCTTGGGGAACTCCGCGGGATGCAGAGCCCTGGATATGGCGGCAAAGCTCTCTGAAGGGCACCCGGACATCCAGGGTTGACGTTTGCAGTAGGCATTGGGGGTATCTTGTTTTTATCTTCTCAAACTCCCCCACACTCATTATTCTTGCAGGACTGTTTGCTGTAAGCAACTGCCACTGCATCCCAGCTGCCCAGAGAATTCATCTCCTCCCTAAGATACATCAGAGGACCCCATGCAGGCAAGAACAGGTGGACGTCACTTTACTTTTCAGAGCAGGTGTAGTTTTTTTGTTTTGTTTTGTTTTAAGTAGGCCCCATGCCCAACGTGGGGCTTGAACTCAGGACTCTGAGATCAAGAGTCGCATGTTCTACCGACTGAGTCAGCCAGGAGCCCCCGAGCAGGTGTAGTTTTTAAAAATTGCCTGTAACATCCAATCCCCCTTTACTGTTAAAATTGTCTTTATTAGAAATGAAAACTTGGAGAACTGAAGAGATGGTATTTCCTTGGGGAAAACATTTGCTCCAAGACATAAGATCATTTTTAAAGAATGAAACCTTTAGAATTTTGGATTCTTGATAGTCATAGCCAGGATATACCTTTGGGTCTTCTTACCTAATTACTGAGGTAGACAGGAGGGATGAGGGGGGTGGTCTAAGGTGTGCATCATGTGACTCGCCTAAGATGACATAGCCTGTAGTGGCCAAGCTAGAATTCCTGCAAGCTGTTCCCAGCGCAGGAGGCTCTGGGAGGAGTCCCCAGAGCCTGTGACAGCTGACCTGTGACTGCCGTGAAACTCAGTTTGGCAGATGGGTTCACCAGATTCTATCAGCAATAGAGGAGCTCCCAGGAACGTCTCGGGACGGATGTGGGGCTACCAGACCCAAGGCTGGAAAGCCAAGAGGACAGAAGTTGGTCAGCTGTGCAGGAGCTGACACAACAGGACTCTGCTCAGACCCCGTTCCATCCCCAGGTGCTTCTGCTATCCCTGGAAACCTCTATCTCATTCCCCCAAAGACGCACCCGGTTCTATAATTCAGCTCAGCCTGTTCAAGAATGCGGGTTTCACTTTGCTTCCCCTGGGAAACATGGGTGCACATTTTAACTTACTACTCTCTGAAAATGATTTTGGGAAACAACTGGTCACGTGTACATGTTTACTAAGTACTGAGCTCTAGTTACGTGCTACACCTTGCGCTAGGCACATGCAAATTGCCATCAGCTGGTTCAAAGCAGAAAGACTTTCAGAAGGTACCAAAACCCAAAACTAAACTAAAAACAAAGTCTCATCCACCTAAGTTTCTCCACTTGCCCCTTGGAACATTTTGCCTTCAGGTCTGCCTTTATAATTCAATTTGAATTAAGCCTATCTGGGGGTGCCTGGTTGGCTCGGTCAGTAGAGCATGCAACACTTCATCTCAGGGTCATGGGTTTGAGCCCCACGTTGGACATAGAGATTACTTAAAAAAAAAAAAAGATTAAATAAAAATAAACCTATCTGGTAAAGAGGTTTGTGAGGAAGGCACAGTAAACATGGGACAATTTGACTTGACCATGAGGGTTTGGAATCCTTTCAGAGCCTTTCCCACTTTGCCTATTCAGAAAAAAAAAAAAAAAATGCTGGGTATTTGGTTACAAGCAATCAGAATGTGCAGGATTAAACACAAATTGCCAGAGCACATTACCGAGGCTTATTTTCCTTCTTGGAATAATGCCAAGTTTAAGGGACAAAATCATGACGGAGTTTTTAATGAGCAAGGTGTACTGGGTTGAATACTCAGTTTTATTGTTTCTCTGGCCGCCATTGCAGAAGGCCACAGGCTTTGAATCCCAAGATGGTATGGTTTGACCCACTATAACATGAACTTGCCTTTTCACCGTTGTAGAAAGCTTATGTGATTTTGGCCTTTCTCTCTTTGGTCTGACATCTGATGCAGGGCAGAGCAAGGTTAGAGACTTGCCAACCCCAGCACGCGGCAAGCCAACCCAGGTGGGCCTCGTGCCCTCATCAGCAACCGCGTTGCCTTCACCTTAATTTGTTTTGTTGCAGATTAAAGTTGCCATTTTTTGTTGTTGTTTGTTTACTCATGCTCCAATTTCCTAACCCTGTGTGGCCATTGGTAACTTCCCTCAGAAGAGTGGTTGATTTGGGTTCCTGGTTGGGAAAGACCAGAAACACAATGAGATGTAAATCCCATAGGGATTGTGCTGGGACAAACAGTTTTTGTCGGGTCTTGGAAGGAATGGAACGTTCCCCAAGAATGAGATGTTAGAAACTACGTGTGGAGATAGTTCCACTGCTTACGAACTCTGCTGAGCGTATTTTCTCCACCCTTTTGGGTATGCATTTAGGCTCACTATTATTGTGGATTTGGGACTCTCAACTTGACATCTTCTCTCTGTTTACTTGTCCTTCACTGAAAGTGTTATCAGTTTTTGGAAATGCAGAACATGGGTTCCATGAGCTCCTCTTCTTCCCTCAGCACTTGTGATATTGACCTCTGCAAGGCTTCTATTGTTTCTTCCTTAAATTTCCATAGAAGACCAGGAAGTTCTTATGCTTTGACTATTTTTCTTTATTCACTGCCAACTCTATGATGATTATATTTTTAAAATGAAAAATAGCCATCACTTAGTGAATGTGTGCTACTTGATAGACATTTTCCATCCCGTTTTATAGGTCCTAACAATAGCCCTGTGAAGAAGCTGGTGGTCCCACTGTACACAATGACAAAACGGAGGCTTAGAGATGTTAAACTCAGTTTCTGAGCTTTTTAGATAGTGAGTGGCAGAGCAAAGATTCAAATCCAGCACTGGCGGAATCCAAACTTTATATAGCAAGACCAAAGTGATAGGCAGGCTGGATCCTGCCCATAAGAAATAAGGGTGCAGGGGCGCCTGGGTGGCTCAGTCTGTTAAGCATCCAACTCTTGATTTCAGCTCAGGTCATGATCTCACAATTCGTGGTATCGAGCCCCACGTCGGGCTCCTTGCTGACAGCCCAGAGCCTGCCTGGGATTCTCTCTCTCTCTCTTTCTGCCCCTCCCTGCTCATGGGCTCCCTCTCTCAAAAAAAAACAAAACAAAACAAAACAAAAAAACAAAAAAAAACTTGGAAAAAAAAAAGAAATAAGGGTGCATATAATGTTTCGTAACTTGAATGAAATAGTGGCCGACATTTAAAAATTAGGGCATTACATTTAAAAGTCTAGATTCCAGCTTCTCTTAAAAAAAAAAAAATAGGGGCGCCTGGGTGGCGCAGTCGGTTAAGCGTCCGACTTCAGCCAGGTCACGATCTCGCGGTCCGTGAGTTCGAGCCCCGCGTCGGGCTCTGGGCTGATGGCTCAGAGCCTGGAGCCTGTTTCCGATTCTGTGTCTCCCTCTCTCTCTGCCCCTCCCCCGTTCATGCTCTGTCTCTCTCTGTCCCAAAAATAAATAAACGTTGAAAAAAAAAATTAAAAAAAAAAAAAAATAGAAGATTCGGCCCAGTGGGCTCAGAGTCCAGCATGGAAGCAGTCAGCCATTCTTGAGGAGGCACTGCTTCCCTTAGTGGGGGCATGCCCTCTCAGGTGAGCAGCTCCCCTCCTTCTCACGTACATCTGGCATATCTTACCACTTTACCCACTTAGGTCACTGGATTGGTACCTGTATGTGTTCGATTTTGCAGTCCTTATTCCAGTCTCTAGAAACAGTCTGTTTCAGGGTTTGAGTCCTGGCTTCACCGTTTGCTAACTTTGTGCCCCTGGACAAGTTACGTAACCCCTCAAGGCCTCAGTTTTCTGACCTCTGAAGTGGGGATAAGAATAGTCCCTACATGGGGCGCCTGGGTGGCGCAGTCGGTTAAGCGTCCGACCTCAGCCAGGTCACGATCTCGCGGTCCGGGAGTTCGAGCCCCGCGTCAGGCTCTGGGCTGATGGCTCAGAGCCTGGAGCCTGTTTCCGATTCTGTGTCTCCCTCTCTCTCTGCCCCTCCCCCGTTCATGCTCTGTCTCTCTCTGTCCCAAAAATAAATAAACGTTGAAAAAAAAAATTAAAAAAAAAAAAAAATAGAAGATTCGGCCCAGTGGGCTCAGAGTCCAGCATGGAAGCAGTCAGCCATTCTTGAGGAGGCACTGCTTCCCTTAGTGGGGGCATGCCCTCTCAGGTGAGCAGCTCCCCTCCTTCTCACGTACATCTGGCATATCTTACCACTTTACCCACTTAGGTCACTGGATTGGTACCTGTATGTGTTCGATTTTGCAGTCCTTATTCCAGTCTCTAGAAACAGTCTGTTTCAGGGTTTGAGTCCTGGCTTCACCGTTTGCTAACTTTGTGCCCCTGGACAAGTTACGTAACCCCTCAAGGCCTCAGTTTTCTGACCTCTGAAGTGGGGATAAGAATAGTCCCTACATGGGGCGCCTGGGTGGCGCAGTCGGTTAAGCGTCCGACCTCAGCCAGGTCACGATCTCGCGGTCCGGGAGTTCGAGCCCCGCGTCAGGCTCTGGGCTGATGGCTCAGAGCCTGGAGCCTGTTTCCGATTCTGTGTCTCCCTCTCTCTCTGCCCCTCCCCCGTTCATGCTCTGTCTCTCTCTGTCCCAAAAATAAATAAACGTTGAAAAAAAAAATTTAAAAAGAATAGTCCCTACCTCTTGAGGCTGCCTTGAAAATTCAACGTGGCACTCCTTGTACAGCGCTCTACGCGGTGTCTGACACACGGTAAGTTTTCTCTAATAGATGCCATCATCAACCGTTATTACAGTTAACCACTCTTTGCTCAGAACCACTCTTTGTTCAGTAACCTTTTCCAAGGTCAGCCCTAAGTTGTGAAGGAGGCCATCAGAACAGTAGTCACAGAAGCACCACTGTGCTTAACAGGCAACCGAGCACACGCCTTCGACACTAGACTGACTCCGTTCGGGTTCTACCTCGGACATTAGGGGGACCTGAGCAAATTATTTAACCTCGTTCTGACTCCGTTTCCCCATTCAGGAAAAGGGCACGAGGATTGTATCTACTTGATGAGGGTGTGGTGAAGAGCAAGTCAGTTAATACGTGTAAACGGTTTCAGAACAGGCGATCGGCATACACTGGGCCCTCAGTGGATGTTACCCACCGCTGAAAACAATAAATCAGATTGTGCGTCTGATAAGCGTGTGTTTGCTTCTGGGGAGATGCTGATAGAATGTGTCAAATTGGATCACATGGGAAATTTGGAAATTGGAAGCTGGGACTCTTGCTTGGTTTTCTACCCCCTCGGTTCCGTGACGCATTCCAGATTCGGTTCGTTCCACCTTCCTAGAAGTGCGCTTTGGAAGGCTACTCAGCAAGTCACATCCAATGGCCTCAGCCTCATCTTCTAATGGGGATAAGAATTCCGGAGACCAACTAGCCTAAAGAACACTGTCGACTCTCAAAAGAGGAGGCTGAGGCTGAGAGAGATCCTGGGGCTCACCCATAGCTAACTGGGGACAGACCAAGAGTCATCCATCCACTTTACTGGTTGAGTAGTTGCTAGAATGACGGCGGGTTTGTGCCTATTTTGACAAGTCGGGGGTGGGGCTGGGGACCCGACGTGTGGCTGATATAAGAACTCTGCTCTCTCCGCTCACCTTGCTCTTTCTGGCCCAGCCCCCTTCCTTCACGTGGCCCTGGTCCTGCCGATAGTGTGAGAGGACGGCTTTGTCTTCCCCAGGGGGACCTAGGCCCTGTGACCCTCCATTGCTTGAAGACCCTGTTTCCTGAGGGGTAATGTTTTCCCTTCCCCGTGACTTGCCGCTCTGGGCCACGTTCCGATTTCCCTGCTGGCTCGCTTGTTTCCTTGGGCTGACTGCCTTGTTTGGTGGTTTTAGTGAGGGCTCTGAGAGATGCCAGGAGTGAGGGGCTAGAGCTCCGAATGGCCTCAGTCATTGGACAGCCAGACTCGGTGATGGATGAGCCCTCTCCCCAGGGAGTTCTGGGTCAGAAGTCCAACTGATAAGTTTTTCCAGAACCGAGGAACCCAGAAACAGCGCCAGCAGCATCGTACCTCTTTTTGGGTTTCGTATTACTTTGAAAGAAAATTCTCAGCTGCAGTTCCACATCTTACTGGCAATACAGCTCCATCCATGATAAACTTAGATATATGTGCCATGAATTGTTTTAGAGATAACATTTGGGGGGAAGGGAGGGAGGAAGGAAGAGAGGGGTCTTTAAAAAATCCCTTTCCAAATATTTCCTTTCTTCTAAGTATTGAAAAGGCACAATATAACCCTTTCTTCTCCCAAGTGAGCTCATAACTGTTTGCCGAGGGGAAATACCGAATGTTTATTTATTTTGTTTAAAGGAGCTTCTTTCGTCCTGATGATTCACGTCGATGTCATTTTCCTCCTGACTCCAGAGGCTCTGAGACAAAGCCACAGCCCAAGTGATATGCCGGTGTCGGAACAATTCCTGTCCTGAAGGAAGGTATGCAACCTTCTTTATTCCCCCTTCACAGACGTCCTTGAGCCCTCGAGACGGATGTGAGCGAGTTTTTCAGTGCTCATGCAAAACAACCATCTAAACATAACAGATGACATCAGCTTGGGCTTTTCAATTCCTGGATGGCAGCGGCGTGTTAATCCAGCCTTCATCCTGGATTTCATAAACTAAAACAAGAGAGCCTGGCAAGAGGACAGCGCTGCTGCTGGGTTGAGGAAATTGATGACGGGGAAGCATGCGGGCAACCCAGTGTATAAAGCTCATAAACGTGTAGGCAGAGGCTCGGCTACCACTTTGGACAGCTGCTTCCCGCCAGCAGAGAACCACGCCGCCCGCAGGGAGCTGAGCCAGAGCCGGCGGGAAACATGAAGAGCCTCTTGCTGCTAGCCACGCTCCTGGTACCCGCGCACCTGGCGACGACCTGGAGCCCCAAGTACGCGGTCGACTGCCCCGAGCGATGCGACCGCGCCGAGTGCAAAAGCAGCCTGAGCTGCAAGCGGACAGTGCTGGACGACTGCGGCTGCTGCCGGGTGTGCGCCGCGGGCCTGGGCGAAACCTGCTACCGCACCGTCTCCGGCATGGACGGCGCCAAGTGTGGCCCGGGGCTCAGGTGTCAGTTTTACAGTGAGGAAGATGACTTTGGTGACGAGTTTGGTATCTGCAAAGGTAAAGAGTGACCCCTTGCTCCTCCCCGTCCAGGGCACACCGAGGGCTTTTAGCCAGCGTGGGAGGCAAGGAGGCTTCCCTTCGAAGGACGAGAGGGAAAGTGCAGGTGGCTTAGGAGCAAGGCCCGGCCCGGGTGTTGTCACAGGGAGAGAGAGACCTCTGCGAACAGCAACTGACAGCCAGTGTGCAGGAAAGCACAGAAAGCAAGACAGCATTTCACTCATTATGTGTGTGTAGGAGACGGAAGGAAAAAAGTTGCGATGAGAAATCGTGTTACCTCCCTTTCTGGAAAACTTTAGAAACTTGACAGGTAATCTGTTTGGATGGTTTAGGTGCTGTCTCCTCTGCAAGGCAGTGATTACAGAGGTCTGCGCTTAGATAACCGCTGGTGATGTCTAGGCTGGGGCTTAGTGAGTCTTTGATGTTGAAAGGGTCCATGGGTTGGTGGGCATCTCTCAAGATCAAGTATTTCTGATGAACGGCTGATGCACTTTGTGAAACAGGGTGGGGTTTGATCATGAAACGAAATGACTCACATTCTTGAAGGAGGGTACCCTGAAGTATAAAACAAGCCTCGTTCCACTTTATGGAAGTGTTTGATCACCTAGAAAAATGGCAGATGGTCTCAGACAAGTACAAATAACAGTCAAGAAAACTAAAAATTGGAAGTCTGTGAAGAATGAGAGTTTACAGACTTAAAAAAAGTGTCATTAGGTTGAAATCATAGCTAAACAATGTAGTTACACATCTGTAGAATTTATTTCAAACTCAGTGACTGTAGTTGAAAAAATGTTTGGGTCAAAAGAATGGTGATGTAAAATATATATATGGATACTTCATGATCTCATAATTAAAAGCTATTATTAAGATGAAACACATAGGCTATAGCCCCATGCATCAGTTTTATAATACAAAGCAGCTTTTAAAATGATTAAAGAGGCTGGGTAAGGTATTTCTTATATTTTCTTTCTTATTTCATTCTTATACTTTATGTAATTGAAACAGTTGTATGCTTTTATGAACGATAATAATCCACCATTGATCCAGTCTCATTCATACACCTACCTTTTAGACAAATATTTTATAAATCAATTACCTTTTCACCCGCAAAACGTAACTACAGATTAGGAAATGAATGCTTGCAGGAGGAAGAGAACTTTATTTTTTGCTCAGTTTAGTTTTGCTTATAACCACTAAAAGGTAGAATATTGAGGAACCTTTTTTGTGCGTGTGTGTGAACATTCACGAGCATTTGTTTAAGCTGAGGAGAACCTGTATTTTCTATAAATTACAGGATTTCACGCGGGGAATTTAGGGAGGAAGTAGTTCAACCGATCATACTTGTGACATAGCAAATATTTGCAGTGGATTGTTTTTTCTCTGGACACAAAAATTGCCTCTATCAATGGGGCTGTAAATGCCCTGTCACATGTGGGTAAAGAAATGGCACAAGGCCTATGGGATCTTTAGCAATCTACCCTTCTACTGAATGACTGAGGCAGCTGTTAACGGGATAGATTCTTAAAATGCACTTAAGATTGCTCTTCTTGGCATCCTTCAGACTGCAAGCGAGTCTGGTTTCAAACATTTTTCTCTCTGCTGGAAACAGTGACCCTGCGTGAAACTCAGCAACTTCAGACAGAGACGTTGGATTGTGCTATAGGCGGACTCCCTCTTTCAGCCTTTGCACAGAACCGTATACGTTAGCTGCACATCCAGATGTTTTCTCAATATTCAGATGTTTGGCGTTAGGCTGCCGAGTTAACAATCAGCCAGCCAACATCTATTTACTGAACACCTGCTATCCGCCCGGCACTATTCAATACGCTAGGGGATGAAACAGAGGCACAATTGAGAATTTGGCTAAAGTTTGAGTTTTCAATGTCACTAGAGACACACTCAAATTCCAATCCTGTATGCTCTTCTGAAAGAGGCTTTTGGGGATCCTTTTTAAGGGCTGTTCTTGCGAGCAGAGAGGCCAGTGTTTAAAACCAGGCTCCTCCGCAATCTGAAGAATGCCAGTGGGAAGAACTCTAAATCTCTTCCCCAAATAAAGTTCATTCATGTCCACCTCGATCATTCTTGTGGAATATTAGATTGCTAAGGGCTCGGCTGCTTCACAGTTCATTTCTCCCCCATGTGTGACTACACGTACGAGAAGATTCTCATGCCAAGAGAATCCGTATTCTGCATCTATTCTGCTTGGCTGTTAAGGATGGGGGGGTCTATCGGGATGCTGTTTATGTCATAACAATCCTGCATTTTTAATAAGTGATTTTGTTCTTTTCTCAGCATAATAGGTTTGAGTCTAGGTATGAAAACACTGATGCTCTAAATGCTTCCAGATTTGAGGTATATAAGCAAAGTCTCAGCTTTCTCGTTCTTCCTAGCATGCACATCTTAGGTTTGCAGAACATTTTACTAGAAAATCCTCTTAACATCCAGGGGAACTAGGTGACCTGTACTGCCGTGTCAACAGATAAGGTAGTTGATGAAAGCTGGCACAGACTGAGGATTGAGCACTTGGTGGACAGCTGGCATCGACACCTCTCTCAGTCCCTGGGTAGCGTGGGGTCCTTTCCTATATGTTGCTATTTTAAGAAAGCGAGTTGTTTGCGAGTACGGTGGATTCAAAGACAGCGTCACATCTTTTATTTTAAAATTTTTTTTTAACGTTTATTTATTTTTGAGACAGAGAGAGACAGAGCATGAACGAGGGAGGGGCAGAGAGAGAGACACAGAATTGGAAGCAGGTTCCAGGCTCTGAGCCATCAGCCCAGAGCCCGACGCGGGGCTCGAACTCACGGACCGCAGGATCATAACCTGAGCTGAAGTCGGACACTTAACCGACTGAGCCACCCAGGCGCCCCTAAACTCCTTCGCAGCTGATCCGTAGGTCTGTTCAATTGCCCACCTCACCGACCTGTCACGGCAGCAGTCTCGGGAACCTGTCTATTGGTACCTAAGCAGAAAGTGAACAGAATTAACGTTGGTTCAAGGATGTTGGTTATGTCTAGCCGTCTTCAACTAAACTCCAGAGCAGGACACTAGAGCCGAGGTGTCCTGCTCTTGGGGTGTGATTTCACATTTGTGACTTAAAGTTTCAACTTCCCAAACTTGGGTTTTTTTAAAGAAGTGGTTTGTATCTGACAGTCAAGGTTCACGAGGCGTGTTCAGATATGGAGGCTGTGCGGGCAGGGGCTCGTGCACAAGGAGCAGCTCCCTCTCTAAACCTATCTTGTGTCCTCAGACTGTCCCTACGGCACCTTCGGGATGGAATGCAAGGAGACATGCAACTGTCAGTCTGGCATATGTGACAGAGTGACTGGCAAATGTCTGAAATTTCCCTTCCTCCAATATTCAGTAGCCAAGACTTCCAACAGGAGACTTGTTTCTACAGGTAAGAATTGACTTCAGTATAGGGGCACCTGGGTGGCGCAGTTGGTTAAGCATCCAACTTTGGCTCAGGTCACGATCTCATGATTCATGAGTTCTAGCCCCATGTCTGGCTCTATGCTGACAGCTCAGAGTCAGAAGACTGCTTCACATTCTGTGTCTTCCTCTGTATCTGCCCCTCCCCCCCTCCACCAAAAAATAAAAAAATATTAAAAAATTATTTTTAAATAAAAAAAAGAAACGATTTCAGTACAAACCTCAGAACAATAATCTCACTTTCAGTTTGAATAACTTAAGCAATATAGAGGATTAGAATAAAGCATTGGTTTGAATGATTTTGTTTTTTATTTTACTCAGGGGAAAGGGGTGGTAACTGAGTTCGGTTGCTGTTGTTGGGTTTTTTTTTAAGATTTTTATTAATAATTTTGAGGATTATACATTTTTCCATAAAGTTTACCCAGCCATATGGAGAATAAATATGATTGATTACCAAAGCACCTGTAATAAGAAAATAACCAAGATACACAAAGTTCCTTAAATTCTTCAGTGATGTTTATGTATAGTAGACAAAGTTACTTCTCTCTCAACTTCACATAGAAAAAATACCCTCAAGAATTTATTAGATAAGGTTTAAGAGCCAAGATAGAAAATATAGAACACTTCTTCTTTTCTTAACCAAGTGGAAGTATTTCCAAAGAATATTTCCCAGCATGTGTTTTTATAGATTTTGGAGAGGATAAGAGACAGTATCTGTGACCGAAACTTGGGAATTATCTCTAAGCCTTTGAATGAAATTGTAGTAATAGCCACATGATGCTTGTTTATGCATGTGTATTTCTTATCAGGTTGTTAGAATGTGAGAAATACAATGTATAAGATGGTGCTGTGCACATATTTGGTTACCTTGTTGGATAAACAATCAGTATAGTAAAACTTCATTAAATTGAAAATAGCACATTTAAAACAACATGTGGTCACAGAAACTGTTAGTATCAACAAACTATGCAATTTCTCCCCCTTAGATATAAATAGTTGACAATCCAAGTCCATTTTATTTAGTTTTTGTTTCTGGTTCTTTGCGCTTCAAATTAAGATTTGAAATATTTGGCAAATGTACTTATTTCTTAATTTCACCCCCTTCTTACACATGGATACAATTTAGTATCCATTAAGAGTACATTAAGAGAAGGAGGAAATGTTGTGCTAAGAAGGGAATTATTATGCTGAAGTGTGGTTATGCCCCTAAACATTCATCTAAACTGAAACCCCTGTTTTTAAAGCTATTAGGTGAGCATCTTTGTGACTATTTGATCTGGAAATTGAGAAAGTCATTAATAGGTTAAATACTTAGGACTTGTCCTATGGTACTTAAAAAGCAAAATGGAAAAAGATTGATTTTTAAGTCCTAAAAAATTTGATATTAAGGTGAAATTTACACAACATAAAATTAACCATTTTGAAGTGAGCAGTTCAGTGGTAGCTAGTACATTAACAACGCTGCATAGCCGCCACTTCTGTCCAGTTCTAGAACATTCTCATTAGCTCAAAATAAAACCCCACTATCTGTTAAGCAATTGTCCCCATTCCTCAACTTCCAGCCCCTGGAAACCATCAATCTTAGACCTGCACATTTTTTTTGAATGATTTGACTACTTCAGTACAGGTTTGAAACTTACTGTCTCAGGACAGTCAGCTGTCTCAAATGCTTGCGTCTTTTTTTGTCTTATTTCGCCTTCTCAAAACTGCAGACTACAAAACACTTTAAAGAACTTCTGAATTCCTCTTCATTCATTTATGGTTGTGCCTAAACCTTTTCCACCAAGAGAGAGAGAATGGACTCCCTTGTGAATCTTTATTGGTGTTTGGGAAGAATGCTTGGGAGGCCATGAGAGCGCCTTTGGAGTAATCCTCAAGAAGGATAATAATCCTCACGTCCGTCCCTCCCATTGTATACCCAGCCACATGCCCTCTTCTCCACTGGACTGTTGGACAGTCTCTTTCCCTTCGGCGTGTCACCCTTGCTTATTTGCTTGCAGATTCTGCAGATGTCTTGACTACTAGATAGATGCCTTGGCCACACATATTTTTCTGGGTGGAAGTTACATTAGGGGTTACACACAAAAAACATTTCTATACCCAAATTAGGTATCAAGATTCTTAGTAGAAATCTATGGGAAAAGCATTGTCTGACCCGAGGTGTGTGTGTGTGTGTGTGTGTGTGTGTGTGTGTGTGTTTTCCCGTTAGCTAAGGAGCAACAAAAATGATTACTGGTTAATCTTGGTAAACCTTAGGTTCAGGATGGGAGCAGAATATCCTAAAGGCTTTGTGGAGAGGCAGCATAGGAGCTCCACTGCTCAGTGGTACCTTGTCTCCTTGTGACTTTCCAGGGTTCATGTGCTACCATTTATAGGAGGGGGCTTGTCTGGCTATCAACTTCACATCACCTCTGTGTGAATCTGTTTTCAAAGCCTTTGTAAACGGTGCCAACGTTCGTCAGCACAGGGACTTCTGGAGGTCCCTTCCATGCCCTGATTGCATGAGCTCGTCTTCTCTAGATTTCTATCTAATGGCTACTACGATCTTGTCAAGTGGGTTTCCTATTTCCATTTCTTGTTGTTGTTGTTTTGTAGTGAGATTTCCAATTTTCTGAGATGGGGAATTTATAAGTAGCTTTTTTTTAGGGGGACAGGGACAGTAAGATCTGGAATATTTGATTACTTTGCATACATTCATCTGCTGGGCTGCACAAATCATACAGGGCTCCATTTTAGGATGTGCACTGTTGAGGCAAATACACTTCGCTACTCTTAGAAGCAGACAAATTTCATTTTGGAAAATTCTAAATATCACAAATTTTTATTTGAGCAAAAACCGTCTTTATAAAAGTTCTGCCCTTTGGTCTGCCTTCTGCCTTCTGGAGCCACAAAATAAGCTAACCCTTCTTCCATACCAGATAATAGGAAAATCTTATTAAAGATCTACTCTTACAGCATTTGCTCATTCCATAAGTATTTATTAAGTGCCTACTATGTTCCAGGCACTGTAGTAGCAATGAACAAAACAAAGCCTCTGCCTTCTTGGAGCTGATATTCTAGGGGTGGAGTGAAATAAGACATAAATAAAAAAGGCAAATGCATGTATAAGATAATGCCTGGTGGTAACAGGTGTCTGAGGAGAAATCAGTCTGTGGCAGGGGCTGACTCAGATGGGAGGTGCCAATTAACAGAGAGTGGGTGAATACAGTGAGTATAGACTCTTTGAATCTATAAAAAAATTACTGTAAATCCCTTGTAATATGAAAATAATATAGGGACGTCTGGGTGGCTCAGTCGGTTAAGCATCCGACTTTGGCTCAGGTCATGATCTCGCGTTTCATGAGTTCAAGCCCCACATCGGGTTCTGTGCTGACAGCTCAGAGCCTGGAGTCTGCTTCAGATTCTGTGTCTCCCCCTCTCTCTGCCCCTCCCCTGCTGGTGCTCTCTCTCTGTCTCTCAAAAAATGAATAAATGTTAAAAAAAATGAAAAAAAAAATAAAACTGTTCTTGATCTTAGGGTTATCAACATTTGGACATGCATGATTTGTATTCCTTCTCATTTCAGAGCATGACATGGCATCCGGAGACGGCAATACTGTGACAGAAGAACTTGTAAAAAAGAATACCCGCTCGCCTGTAATGAAATGGTTAAATCCTCGCTGAGCCTGGGTGGGGTTTCTGAGAGAAGACTCTTATCTTAATGGTCATTCAACACACAGCCAACATTTTAGGAACTGTCTAGATTATAGCATATGGACATGTGATATCGGGAGGCCAAGTGTGGGGGTCCAGAAAAAAAAATAATAAAGTAGGCTACTAACAATCCATAAAATGCATATGACTGAACACTTAGATCTTTGTGAAATATATGAATACATACAGATTTGTTAAATATGTGTTTATAGTAATACTGAAGAACGGAGAACACAATTTAGATCATATTAACGTGGACGCAGATCAGCCCCAGAGGAAGCTAAAGCTGAAGGCCACAGTGCCTGTGACTCGGATGTGCATTGATGCTGGGATACAGGATGGAGGGAGAGTTCGGAGCGAGAGAAGGTGGGGGCGGGTGGGGGAGTATGGTATTTAGGTCTTCCCTATAGTAGCACCAATAGAATTTAATTGTGCTTTTTTTTTTTTTAACTTTGGGAAAAGTAAACACAAAACCAGCCCTGAAGGAAGGGGGATAGTTGAAGCTTGTAGGAGATTGGGTAGCAGCCCCCATAGTGAGGCAGGTTTCAAAGGCTGCTACGTGTCATTCCCAGATGACCGCATCTGAAGGGAGATTCGGGGGCAGAGGGCAAACTCCTGTAAATGGTTTTAAAGAAGGCCACCTCAGACCGAGAGAGCCAGGCAGTATTTTTCCCACTTAGAGGAGGTGGGAAGGTAAATATTTACATAATTTTGTCAACGATTTATGTTAGTATGAGTCATCCAAACAGACATACTCATCACCCTCCACTGTTCGTTTAAAACGGGTAGAATAAAGGTATAACACTCTAAGGTTTCCAAACCCCCAAGGCATGGTAAATTTATTATTAGTAATTATAGTAATATTTACAGTAATAAGCACAAGAGAACCCTGGGAATAACTTAGTCATGACAGATGTATACAATGTCAGAAAATGAGCAACAGAAGGAATTTATTGAAAAGCCAGTGCAGTGACTTAGAAGCGTTTTAGGTTTAAAGTAGAAAATACTTTTTAAGAGGTTTGGAAGAGAGTCAAGAAGCGTCAGCTTTAAAATAGGGCTCATTTTCTTATTTTTCTTTCCTTCAAAGTCAGTTGATAAGTGGAATTATGAGCACACGGGAGGATCTCAGCACAAACGGGACGGTTGTACTAGATTTTGTTAGGAAACGTTTGCAGACCTGTTTTATTTGGAGTGAAGATTATTTAAGGATTATTTCACTATTTGCCTATGTTTTATTCTCAAAGTTTGCCACAGAGTTGTGAATGCGTGTGTGGGAAGGTCTTGGATCATGAGCTGCATAAGCTGTTGGATTTGTTTTAAAAGGAAAAGTTTATGGCTGCTCAATAAAAATACAAGACAGCTGCTCTGAGTCCATTCATGACTTTGTTAAATCATTAAAAGTTATTTAAAAGATTCACTTGATGGAGTGCTGGATGGCTCGGTCGGTTGAGCGACCCGCTCTTGATGGCTCTTGATTTCAGCTTTGGTCATGATCTCATGGTTCATGGGATCAAGCCCCGGGTCGGGCTCTGCACTGACAGCACAGAACCTGCCTGGGATTCTCTGTCGCCCTCTCTGCCCCTCCCCCATTCGCTTACACGTGTGCTCTCTCTCAAAATAAGCATTTTTTAAAAAAAAGTTTCATCCAATGAACAAAAAGTCTGTGTGCCTATTAAAAGTTGGCTTCTCAACTGAATTTGCTGCTACAGATAAGCATTTTCTGTCAAAGCATGAGGCTAGAATATTTATTTCTTTGCCTCACATTTTTGGTCTACCCATGCCTTATAGGTCCCTGAAACGTAGGTCCCTAAATATTAATCCATTCTGTAGAGACAAAAACAAAACAACACCTCTGTCAGTGTTTTGAAGATACTTACACTTTAGAAGGTGTCTGCAAAGACAGATCTTTTGGTGTCTGTAAAAGAATAGAGTAGCATTTGGCTTTGGAGCTTGAGAGTATCGTGTCCAAGAACAGTATAGTTTCACTTAGCTTTATTATGGGCAAATTAGGAAACCATTTAAATGAATTGACACAATGCCCCCCAAAAAATTTGTCTGTATTAGCAAAAACATCAATCTGCCTGATTTTTTTCCTTTTTTTAAGATGGAAGAAACAAAGTGAATGAGATAAAAAGTTCTATCAATGTGTTATCAATGTGAGATATTCATATTATTATTAAATAAGAACAATGTATGTTTTTATGTCTTTACATAAGACATATGTTTGTATGTCTTTACTCTTACCAGTGTGCAGTGGGTTTCAGGACACGCTTTCAGGGAGTGAGATTACTTAAATATCTGCATCTGTATCTGTATCTGACTTGGCCTGAAGCCCAGGCTGCAGTCCAAATGTCCCTCTGGGGAAGGGCTGACAGTGGAACAAGAGCTAGACCAGGGCAGGACTTGCCTCTGGTCCTTGTTCTGCAGCCTGGGAGATCATGGTCAATATAATTGAACAAAGGTGGGTTCATCTGTTCTCAGTCGCAGGCATGTTTTCTAGTTGCCCAGCTTCCTGTTACTGGGACCCCTCTGTGCATTTCACTTCAAGTGCTGGTACTGGTCTGTCTCAAATTGCTCTGTAGCCTTCTGACTCTATTCTTGATGGAAGTGGCCTCCAAAATCTTTGGATTTTGTACTTTTTGACTGCAATACTTTTGAGCATGCCATTTTAAACTGAATACATAGCGTAGTGTTAATACACTATGTTCGTTATAGCACATACATTCAAAGTAGAAATTTTTAAGGGATTAAAAAATAAATAGAAACAGGAGTTCTGAGATTTTTTTCCTACACCCCTATGGACTATCATGGGAAACACTGGAGAAGTAAAAGAAAATGCCAAATGTCACTGGTTCCTAGTGAGGCTCAACCTCATTTGATATTGAAGAGAAACCAAACTGGCACATATTCCACACAATAAATAGTTCTGGAATGAATGGATTAATGGATGAATAGTTGGATGGATAAATGGATGAATGGAAGGATGGATGGGTAGATAGGTGGGTAGAAGGATGTTTGGGAAGAAAGATGGAAGAGACTTGGGTGAGTGGATGTCTGGAGGAACGAATAAACGAATGAATGAATGAATGAATGAAGCAGGTGACAGGCCTATCTCCAGCAGAACCGATGGAGCAGATGGCCTCCCATCCCTTTCATCTACCAGCTCCCATCTCCTTGATGGCTGTTATCCTGCCTATTAGGACCCTAGGAGATTGAAAAACTGGCTGCATCCGTGAGAGTCAGTAAATCTGACAAGTAAGGTTGTCCAAGGCCACAGCAACAGGGAGTGCTTCTCCATCAAGCAGTGGGGACATCACCTGTGGTAACAAAATGTGTAAGGTAACTTTAGTGGTAGCCAGATTGCATTGTCATTTTCTGTGAAAGGCAGTTCAGGAGGACTGTTGTTTCCATTCTGTATTTGTTTCCTTTCCTTTATCCTGAGGTCCCTAGGAGTAAAGGATCCATAAATATAATTCAACATCACAACAGATATTTGGAGGGAGAACTGATTATTTCTGATTGCCCATGTGTAGTGTTAATCATTGAGTTAAGGCCTGGCTTTAAAAGGACGCATGTTATAGACCTGCAATTCTTTACTATTCATTAGAATTACCTAGAGGCCTTGCTAACACACAAAGTGCTTATTTGTTATGTCTGAGATGAGGCCCAAAGATTTTCCACTGTTACAAGTTCCCCAGGTGATGCAGACACTCTGGGTCCAGGGACCTTACTTTGAGAATCACTGATACAGGGATATCTAGACTTGCCTAGAAAGGAAAGAAACTAAGGTGTGATCGAAACCAATTCTTGCTGGCCTTATGAAAGAATGTGCTGCAAGATTTCTTAACCGGTTGTTTCATTCACCTTATTTTTGTTGTTTAAAGATACTTAACTAAGCCACCGGGAGGGTTGAAAAATGTCAGAGAAACTTTAAATTGTGGGGACTTGTCAGGGACAAGTGGCAAACCATCAAAGAAGGATGGAGGTGAAAGAACCAGAGAATTTGGAAGCAGTCAGGGAGTTTGTGGTCTCACAGGAAGACATTCAAGAAGAGTGACCAGTGGCACCATGTGTCATGAAGAGACCAGGGAGAGCTAAAGAGTCCTCAGGAGGACCATTCTAAAGCAATGATAGAGTCTGTTGTGATTATATTAACCCAGTTAACACAATTCCATTTATACAGGTCCTTGTGACATAACTCTCACAGAGTAGATGTGTTTATACGTTTTCCAGCCCTCTAGGAACTACGGGAGTACACAGAAATCTGAAATATTGGAGTTCAGAAGAGAAGCCTAAAGAATTCTAGTCTAAACCTTTTATTTTACAGATGAAACACCTAGGCCCAAATAAATTTGGTGATAAAATGTGTGTGGTAGTGAAAACTACTACTTATCATTGTACCACTTTTAGCCGTTCAATATTTTTAAAGGAAAACATTCATATTTGTAGTTTACCTACCACATATTTTAAAAATATATACACATAGGGGTGCTTGGGTGGCTCAGTCGGTTAAGTATCTGACTTCGGCTTAGGTCATAATCTCTCGGTTCATGAGTTCGAGCCCCCCACATCGGGCTCTGTGCTGACAGTTTAGGGCCTGGGGCTTGCTCCAGATTCTATGTCTCCCTCTCTCTCTTCCCCTCCCCTGCTCATGCTCTGTGTCTCTCTCTCTCAAAAATAAACATTAAAAAAATTTTAGAAATATATACATACATATCTATATTAAGACCTAAAAGGTATACATCTTTTCACACAAAAATTCTATTGTTATGAATTTATCCTAAGGAAATAATTGTTTTGAGAGTACAAAAACATATACAGTAAAACCTTGGTTTGCGAGCGTAATTCGTTCCGGAAACATACCTGTAATACAAAGCCCTTGTATATCAAAGCGAATTCCATTGGCTCAGTTGTGATCATGTGACATTCGGCGTCACATACTACTTGTACAGCAAGACATTGCTCCTTTATCAAGTTAAAATTTATTAGAAATGTTTGCTTGTCTTGTGGAACACTTGCAGAGCAAGTTACTCCCAATCCAAGGTCTTAACTGTATACAAAAAAAGTTGTAATGTTTTGTTAGTAATTGTAAGTAATCTGAAAAGGTCATTGGTGGGGTATTTGATAAAGAAATGGCAGTGTAGCCATGAACTGACTACAACCTAGTCATTGTAAATGATGAAGTGTGTTTAGAATGACTGACAGAGGATGTGTTCACTCCAAAGCACAAGGTGACAACGTAATCAGGGCCAGGAGTTGGTCAGGCGTGTGGCTGCCTAAACACAGAGTCCCTCTCCCCAGTTCGAAAGCAGCTATTTTTTTTATTATCAAGTTAAATAACGTATAGTGTAGTCTTGGTTTCTGGAGTACAACCCAGTGATTCATCCCTTACCTATAACACCTATTCATCCCAACAAGTGCCCTCCTTAATACCCATCACCATTTTCACCATCCTCATCAACCCTCAGTTTGTTCTCTGTATTTAGGAGTCTTATGGTTTTCCTCCTCTTTATTTTTATCTTATTTTTCCTTCCCTTCCCCTATGATCATCTGTTAAGTTTCTAAAATTCCACATATGAGTGAAGTCATACGATATCTCTCTTTGACTTATTTCTCTTAATGTAATACCCTCCAGTTCCATCCATGTTGTTGCAAATGGCAAGATTTCATTCTTTTTCATCATCGAGTAGTATTTCAGTGTGTGTGTGTGTGTGTGTGTGTGTATCACATCTTCTTAATCCATTCATCAGTGGATGGACATTTGGGCTCTTTCCATAATTCGGGCATTGTTAATAGTGCGAAAGCAGCTACTTTTTAAACACTTTAGTTTTTTATAGAAACAACAATCCTCTTTTGCGTTGCTGGTTTATTGACCTACACTGAATTTTTATTCAGGTTTGCAATAGTGATAACTGGTGCAAACAGGTTCGGTAACAAATACAACAGACTCTTGGTATGCCTCTATTTCAACTGGCAGAAATGCAAGTCTTCAGGTGCACCCCAGAGGGAGGTCTGTGTGCCTGCACCCTTTAGCGTACACCCTGGATATCATAGCTGTATGTTATCCAGAGAGAACAGAGACACATGGTGATGTCAGTGAAGTCACTACGGGGAGATCGCTTAAGAACACTTCTCTATAGTAAGTGGAAGAAAGCATGCTACGATGCCATAGGGATAATCTTATTCTGTGAAAAAAAATATATAAATAGAGATAGTAAGAGCGATGCCTATCTTATTCTTTATATCTGTACCTATATTCTGAAAGTTTTGCCGCTAGTTTTATAATTGGCAAAAAGAATAAAGCTCTCTTCATTTTTTGAAAGTTTCAATTGTAGCAAATGTAAACAAATGAAGATGACTTTGTGGTTTATTGCGTACATGGTGACTAAAGGGAATAATCCTATATTTCAGTGGCTTTGTGATGTACTTTGTCATCTTGGCACTCGGTTAGATACAGAAATAGGATTTCAAACCAATTCAATGTAGAGAATTATAATTTTCTGATAAATCCTAGAAAGGCTACAAAGCACATTAGCACATTATACTTCTCTCTTCTGGAAGAAAATCTTTTGGTCTGACAGAAGCAAAGCCAGTGAATCCTTAGTAAGTATAGATGAAGGTCTCTGGATCATAGGTACACATTTTAAAGTACAATATACCTTCTGCACCTATGCACAGAAATGCTATCTGCTTAAGCTGGTGGTTAGGCCACCAGGGTTTTAAAGTATTTCCTGACACCTGTGAAGTTGGTAAATATTTCCTGTTTTTGTTGTGTCTAGAGAAAACAGGAATTTACAACTTGGAAGCGATTATTAAACAAACGTTGTGAACGACCTCTACGTATGTACTTCCCTGGTATGAGGCTTCATTTTCTTCAAATCTATCATAACATATTTCTCTTAAGGGAAAAATGTGATTGTCACACTAATCCGACAGCTAACTGAATGGTGGAAGACAAACCTTTGAACCAGGAGGAATGGCACCTTATCTTAGATGTGGGGTGGGTACTATGCAGTTTCAGAACTTAAATATAAGTTTAATTATAAGTCTTTAAGAGTTAGCAAAACAGAGAAAGTGAGCAATAAATCCCTATCGATGGCTCTGGGCTAACAATACATAGTTAACCTATTTGAAAAATATTTGTGATTATCTTAAGTACTATTGAAGGACCCTAGATTTTTGAGTCAAAGGGAGCCGGGATTAACTCATTATCATATTCATTAATTATTGACTTTGGTTTGTTACTTACCCACGCTGCCCCTTAGTGTCCTCTGCGAAAAGTGTGGCTAATGGCTCATGTACAACGTTGTAAGGACCTTGACCCATGTTCTATGCATGCCATTTTATCCTATCATTGCATCTGCCATGTACTAAGCTTTCTAATAAATGGCAGATCATTTAAAGCATTGTCATATAAGCCAACTTTCTTGTGTATTTCATATGTCCATTAATTGCAACAAGACTGAAGCATTTCAAACATTGTAAGTGTTCCATTAAAGACAGATACATAAAGACATTGAAGAAAACTGACTCCTTAACACACTTGAAGACGTCCGTAAAAGGTAAATGGCCATGAGTGAAATTCAATTAATATCATTTGAAACTCTCTCACAATTCTACAAAAGACGTGACTATTTTTAAAGAACAAATAATAGTGTTCTATTTAAATCTCCAAACAATTATTAGCATGCTCCTGAAAGAAAAAAAAAAAGGTACAATGCTCCAGGAGAATGCAAGGGAGCCCTACAGATGTGGCACACTTCCCTGCATGTTATTTTTAGTTTTCTATTCCTGCCTTTTATTTTGGGACTTGGCCCGCTTCCTTTGTAGTTTCCCCTTAACTTGTTCATACCTTTCTTTCTGATATAATGCATTTTAAGCTGCCTTTTTTTTTTCACCTCTCAAAGGAAGCTCAAGGAATGTTGGCCAGCTCAGAAATCCCTGCTAGTCTTGGCAGTAGCCGAGATCTTGGTTTGAAAACAACCTTGGAAACCCAGGATCATGGTTGACTCTCTAGTTATTTAATGAATCAGAGCTAGGGAGGCATCTGAGACCAGAGATCAGTAGATTTTGAATACCATTTTCTTGAAATTGTTTCTTGGCCTCTGGAAACCAGAGGAATTTGAAAATGGACTCATTTCTCTTAGACTCACACAAAAGCTAAATCCAGTTTAAAAAATAAGGAGAAAGCGCGGTAGATGTACTAGAGGGCTATTTCGCCTTTTACCCATGAGCAGTTAGGCGGTCTGCTTGGAGGAGAATTCGTTTCGCACAGGGTCAACGGAAGCAGGGTGAAGAGATGAGGTGTGGTCCCTGTCTTTAAAGAGCCTTGTGGAGATGGGATAGGGAGAACTGAAACACACAGGTGCCCAATTCAATCATGGGGGTACTTTGTGGTTGTTTGGTCGAGAGCAAAACGAAACAAAACAGTGGAAAAATGGACTCCAGCCGACGTCAACAAAAATGTAACGTCTTGGTAGGATGGGGGTGCCTCACAAAATGGAAAAACAGGGGCAACTGGGTGGTTCAGTCGGTTGAGCGTCCGACTTCAACTCAGGTCATGATCTCGTGGTTTGTGGGTTCAATCACCGCGTTGGGCTCCATGCTGACAACTGGGACCTTGGAACCTGCTTTGCATTCTGTATGTGTGTGTGTGTGTGTCTCTCTCTGCCCCTCCCCTGCTCACTCTCTCTTTCTCTCTCTCTCAAAAATAAATAAACATTAAAATGGAAAAACAAAACACCTGCTGAATCCATTGGTTTGGAGGAGGTAGGGCAACTGGGGAGGTGCAGGTGACAGGAGCGACCACACATTACACCGGGGTGCTGCTGCTGGGACAAAGAGTCACAGTCATTTTGTGCATATTCTAGTGCTTCTCAGTTGTTCCACGCCTCTCTCAAACTCCTTTTTTGGGATGTTGTCCTCTGACCTTATGGCCCTTTTTAACAAATAGCTCGATGGTGACAAACATTCTTCCCTTGTAGCTGGGTTTCATTTTTGGATGTAGCCAATGCCCTTCAGAACCCAGTCTGGCCCATAAGATGTTGATCAATTTGGGCAGTGCTGTTTTGCTGAAAAACAAGTTGTGAAAGACAAGAAAGAAATAGTAGAATCTGAGCCAGAAGGAGTGCTTTAGAGAACCACGAACTCACTCCATGGTCTTGGGGATTTAGGAAGTAGGAGCCCACTGTAGGTCATTTCTGTTGTTGGTGCTTTTGGGAGAAACACTGAAAGTGTTGCTCAGGTGTTTTTTGCAGGTTGGTTGAAGCTTCTTCATGGATGAAGCAGAGGCGTGGCCAGGTTCATGGCCATGGTGTCAGTGGCAGGAAGCAATCACAGTTCGACTGCTCCCTTTATCTATCTCATAGTCTGGCCATTGATTTCTTTTTTTTTTTTTCTTAAATAACTTTATTTGATATCAAAGGCAAAAACATTATTATTCACAATTGCTTGAAGGCAAAATTGTCTTTTGAAAAATCCACTTATTAAACAGCTATTTTTATATTTTATATTTTTATATACATTTATGAAGAACAGTTATATTCTTCATCTTGAAGTATTATTTTTAAAAACCTTCTTCCCTTCCATCCTACCTAAATGGCTGCAACTTATGCTTCAAGAGGAAAAAAAAGCATACAATATGTACACAAATTGAGAGAGGGAATCTTAACTTTTGGGGTATTTGGGTAAAGGGTATGTGAGAATTTTTTCTCTTCTTAAAGTTGTCTGTAAATCTGAAATTAGGTCAAAGCAAATATTAAAAAGGGGATCACTGATGGTTTGATGAGTATTTCCAGGCTGCTTCCTTTACTGTCTTTTCTCATTGTCTTTACAACAATTAGATCAACATAACGCCTGTTACAAACCTTCAAAAGCTGCCACTCTTAGGAAATATGCTCAGGGTGCTGACCCCCCTCTTGCTTCAGAGGCTCTGGAAAGCATTATCTCTCCATCTCTGAGTCTCCATGGGCGCCATGACACACAAAAGCAACAATAAAAGCCAAGACAGAAGCATCGAGGGACTAGAACACCTACTTTTTGTAGGCAGAGAAGCAGCAAGGCCAGCAAGGGCCAAGCCAAGATGGCACCAACACCCACAGCATGGCAGCAATTAGAGGGGGTGTCCATACCCTAGTGAGATGATACATTGGAGGCTGGGGAGGAGTTCCCCAGGGCAGGTGCAAATCTCCTCTTAACCCTATGATCATTGTCACTCATTCCAAAGTACCACATCTGGTCAACATGCCTTTTTTTATTTGTGCAATTATTTTCCGGGCAATAAAGAATGTATGGATCCAGCAATCCCATGTCTGGGCATTTATCCAAAGAGAATGAAACCACAAACTTGAAAATATATGTCCCCCCCCATATACACTGCAACATCATTTATGATAGTGAAGACATGGAAACAATCTAAGTATTCATGGATGGTTGAATAGATAAAGAAATTGTGGTACACACACACACACACACACATACACACACACACACACACACTGGAATATTATTCAGTCATAAAAAAAGAAAATCTTGCCATTTTTAACAACATGGATGGTATGCATGGATCTTGAAGACATTATACTGAGTGAAATAAGTCAGACAAAGAAAGACAAATACTAAATGACCTCATTTATATGTGGAATTTAAAAACCAAAACCAAAACAAACAAACAAACAAACAAACAAACAAAAAACAAGTTAATAGATATGGAGAACAGATTGGTGGCCGCTAGAGGTGTGGCAGAAATGGACAAAATGAGTGAAGGTGGTCAAAAGGTACAAACTTTCATTTATACATAAATCAGTCATAAGGATAAATGCAGAACATGGTGACTAGGGTTATTAACACTGTACTGCATCTTTGAACGTTGCTAAGTAGATTTTAAAAGTTCTCGTCACAAGAAAAAAATTTTGGAACTAGGTAGGGTGATGGATGTTAACCAGAGTTACCTTGGTGATGATTTCACAATGTATGCCAATTATTAAACCATTAAGATGTGCACCTGACACTAATATAATGTTATATGTCACTTATGCCTCAAAAAAAAAAGAATTAATGAACTATGTTTACTTGTTCTTATTCAAGCAAGATTAACATTCCATTTTCAGAGATGAGGTTTTAATAGATGGGGAGATTATTAGTATATTTATACACTTCCGTCTTTATAGGTTGGTGGCTGTGCTGGAGATTGCCCTGGCATGTCAGGACTGTAATTCTGAAACTGTGAAATTCAGGATAAACGTGAATTTTGACTGCTCAGTGGATGAACACTTCAGATGGGAAAAACTGGACGGGATGTTTTCATCTTTTCCAGAGCGTTTTCTTTCCCGTGAGTGCTGCCCTCATGGAGTTTTTTTATGTGTTCTGAAGTAAGGAGGAAAGAGACAGGGAGCCAGTCTCCTGGGGAAGAAAGTGTCCCAGGGCACTGGGGGGACTCTTCTCAGATGCCCTGTTTACTGATGGACAAGGGGGCTGGGATGTGGGTGGCTTTGGGATTTCTTCTTTGGGGAGATTTGATGTGACTTTTAGAATGGCACACCTTGGCTGTGATGAAGTGATCTCCACTCATCACACTGTGGGAAAAGTTTTTCCTTTAATGACTCGAAAACATGGGCTTGTTATTCTGAAAAAGCAGAGCACATCCTCATTCCACACAAACAATGTGACACAGACCTGGACCTGGGCCAAGGTTTTCTATGAATAGAACTTAGCAAAGAGCATGTTAGAAACACTCTGGATTCACATGGCAATCCTGGATGCCTGATCTCAACAAAGGAAACGATTTACCTGCTCTTCAAAGGTGGAAATTAAGAGGATTCCCTCTTGAACTCCTACACATAATCAGACCAGGGCTTCCTGGTTAGATCCTGTAGCTGTCTGCACTACTGAGATGATGTTGGTGCCTGCCATCTGGGAGGCATTTGCTTCTGAGGTGCATTTCAAGAATTCTGGTGGATTTCAACTGAGAATACACATCAATAAGATGCCCCAGGGGCAGTGGATGGTATTGAACAGGCAAGTGCCATCTGGTCCGGCCTGCACTGTGCTCTGCACATGTGATGTTTTTGTCTAGGTTTGCTTGATCACAAGGAACAGAAATCCAGTCAAAAGGGCTCACGTTATAAAATGGGGGGGGTGCTATTTTGAGGATATAGAAACCTTATAAAGTAGGTTGGCTCTATGGGAATTAAGGAGGATCTGGAACAGACACAACTCCCCTCTCTCCCTCTGTTGTCAGTACTCTTGGGACTTTGCTCCTAACCTTGTTTGACTCTTCATGCCTGGTCCATCCTCTTTGCTGTCAGTTGGCTTCTTCTGGTTAACCATAATGTTAATAATCATAATGTAATACCAGTAGTGGCTATCACTTTTTGCGTGTTTATTCTGCAAATGCCATGTTCTGAGAGCTTTATGTGTATTTGAATTAGTTTAGTCTTCACAACAGCCCCACGAGGCAGGTACTACTTTTATACCCATTTTTCCAATTGAGTACGTTGAGGCATAGCAAGGGAGAGTAGCTCACCCAGGATCACACAGCTGGTACGGGCAGAGGTGAGTCTCTAATTCGGGCAATTTGGCTCCGTTTTAACTCCTCCATTACTTTGGGCTGCTCAAGGTATTGCCATGTTTCGGCAGTAATTCCTTCCCCAGCCCTACATAAAAATTTTTTTTCTAGAGTTCCAACACACTAGTTGATTACAGGATAGTCTCTGAATACATTAGCACAAATTTGTGAGAAAAAAAAATTTGCTTCGGCACAGGCCAACCAGCTCACTTTTTTAAAAAAAAAATGTATCTATCATAGCTCTTTCACTACCAATTCAAATTATGTGTTGGTGGCAAAGGACAGAAACTCAGTATAAAATCATTTAAATTAAAAAAAGGGAAGGTATTGGCTCTTTAATTGGGAATCTCAGAAAGTGGGTCCTGCCAGCTTCAGGCTTGGCTTAATCCAGGGTCTACACTTATGTCATCGGGATTCTATCTCCTTCCTTGTCTCTCAGGAGCAGGCAGTCTGGGGGTGCCCATCTAGTGCAGTGACTCCAGAAGTTTCTCAATTAGCTACAGCAGAATAGTCCCCGCATGTGCCTTGGTGGGATAGTCTGAGTGACTAGGCCATGGTTGGGGGTGACTATGGAAGAATCATCCATAGTCACAATCAGCTACACCTACAGGTGAGATGGGGCATAGTTCACAAGCTACCAAGGATCTGAAGGGCTAGAACCAGGAGGAAGTCTCTGGTAAGAGGGCATGGGAAAAGCAATGTGGTGACATTGACACATCCAAGTAGATAAGTTCTGGGAAGCATATTACAGCATCTGACCTTAGGAGAAAGAAACGCTTAGGTTCCAGGGACATGAATCTTGTCCATGTTGCACAACTAACTAAGGGGATAACATTCGGCAGGTAACTCAGTCTCTCTGGGCCACTGTTTCCTCGTCTGTAAGATGAGTGGCTTTGTCTACTGACCTCTGAGATCCCTTTGCATTATTCTATCTTTAAAGTCTTGAATTAGACTTTGATCCTCTAGGCTGTAGTGATTCATCTCATTGCTTGAGATGATCGAGAATAAAAAGACTAAGTCCAGGAAGGATGTACTCATGATCCACGAGCATACTGTAGAGCTGGCTTCCCATGTAACACAATTTGAAGGAAATAGAATTGTCACTTGCCCTCAAACTTCCCCCAGTCTAGCATAGTGCCTGAAACTCCAGTCATGATACATTTTTAGGTTTGGGGTCAAAGACCCAAGTTATTGGCCACTATGCTTGTCCATCTCTCACTAATCACACTGGATTTAATGCATCTTGTTCTCTTGCCTATAATGTCCCTCTGACTCCCATCCTTTGCCAAGTTAACTCTTAGTCATTCTTCACATTTCTATGGAACCATCCATTTTTTAGGGAAACATTCCTGAATTTCTAGACTTAGCTAAATTCCTGTCTGATATGCTTTGCAGGCACCGGTCAAATTTCTCTGCAGGCATCTATGGCGGATGCAATTATCTATCAATTAGGCACACACTAAGTCTTTTCACGAGACTATAAGCTCCATGAAGATACAAATTGCATCTAATTGTCTTCATTCACTATTTATCTCTAAGAAGTACATAGTGCTTGGCCTATAATAGAGACCCAATAACCATTCATTCCAAGTTTAGTGTTAAGGTGGTTTGCTTCATCAGGGAAAATTGTATATAGTAGCAAAATTTATCTTTGTGCATTTCTCTTCAACTTACATTTTACAAATGTGGTCTATGATTGGCTAAGGCAGTGAAAGGTGAGAAAAGAAGGTCCCAGACCTTCCACCCTTTCACTTAGTCAGGAGATAGCAGATGTGATCAGGCTTTTCTTCCTTGACATTTACCCTCCCAATATAAACCCTTAGCACCTAGCATCACGTAGGACTCAAAGTCTCTCTTAAGAGACCCCATGTTCAACTTCCATTTGGCAAGATATCGAAACCAACTTGCCTCTTCTGGGGAAGGCTCAATTCACATACCCGGGGCATGTTTCTTGTTAACTAGTATTCAGTGATCACAGATAGAGCCTCAGTGTTGCTAACAGTGGCAATGAGAGAGGTGGAGCAGAACCATCTTGTATTCCACACATCTCTCCACTTTGCAAGAAAGACTGGTACTTCCACGGATCCTTAGCGCCTGGGCTGCGCCATCTAAAGAACAGACACAAAAACAAAACAGGAATGTAACACTGGAGTGTGCCTCATTTCCTTCCAGTCTCCTCCGGATCCAAGAAGACATCAGGTCTGATTGTGTGGGGTTGAAAAGTCTGCAGAGATAGTCATGGCTCTGGGAAGCAGTGAGCGTGCTAAAATGGGGAGCATTGACAGGCAAGATGGAGGGCCATCCATAGCTGGAAAGGATGTCTTAATGGAATCCCCAGCTTCAAAACTTTCAGCAGGGTCCCCTGAAGTTTCCGTGGAGACTCCATGACAGCTTAGCTTTCCCTCTGTCCAATCCTGTTCCTTTTTTCTTCCTTTCCCTTCCTTTCCTCTCCACAGGTGTTGCTTCAAGAGGATGCCCTGACAAACCACCTGCACACGCATCTCCTTCTCGGAGTTGGTTTCCCAGGGAGTTCAACCTGGAGCAAGGACCCAGCCTAGAGGGTTAGTAGGGGTTTCCATGCAACCCATGTTTGGTCACCAACGCATAGCTGTCTTTTGTGGTCATTTGCCCCAGTGGGAAACTTTTTTGAAGCTCCTCTGTCCGGAGGGAACACATTTGTGTCACTCATCAGCTGGGAGGAGCCACCTTTATAATACATCTGCCTAGCTGGATTTCTTTTGCAATTTGCGTTAAGCCACCAGAAAGTGTCTTTTGCCAACCCAAGCTCTATATCACCAGGGTGCAGGCCTATTACTTAAGTTTGGATAAAGTAGAAACAAAAATAAAAATATTTCTGGGAAAAACATTAAGGAGGAAGTGAAATAGAGTGTCTTGAATTTGAGGAAAAAAATAAACCAAAAGGAAATTCCATAGGTAGTTCTTCAGGGCTCAGGTCCTTGTGATTTTATTAACCTGAGGGAGAAAAAATGTAAAACGGAAATCACTCTTCAGATTTAAAGGCAGCTCCTGAGGTGACAGGAAAATGGCTGAGAAATCCATTCCTGCTTGTTATTTAGGCCCAATCAAAAAATATTTTTTAGTGTTGTGTGGCATCTCCTGGGTATTGTGATAGCTCCCCACTATGCCCATGGGCACTTGGCAAACAATAGACAGGAACCAGAGAAAAGGCACAATTCCATCAGGACTACTTAAATTTAATTTTAGGCCAAGTAAAAGAAACTCTAGATGGAATGTCCAAAGTGACCACACAGTAAAAATAGAAAAATTCCTTTGTAAATAGGACTTGGGACAATGAGATAGGTTGGAAGATTTGCCTTGAATTGTTATTTGTATGTATTATTACCCTGAACAGAATGTAAGCTTCTTAAAGACAGGGAGGTCATTTGTATCCTTGATAAGGCTGGTCCAACATTTCACATAGGTTAAAAGAGCAGTAAATGCTTAGTTATGAATGAATGAATGAATGAATGAATGAATCCAGCTCCTACCGATCAACCTTGGTCTTTCACAACATATGTTTTCACTGATTTATTCATTCAACAAATTTGTTAACTGCTTTCTATAAACCAGATGCTGGATCTACAAAGGGAGCGCACAGTTCAAGAGAAGGACAGACTATTTTCCAGAGAGCATAACACATTGGGCTAAGCTATGAAGTAAGGTGTGTCCGGGTCAACGGGGGCCTCAGAGAAACATCTCAGAAAAGGTAAACTGAGATTGGTAGGAGTTTGATCAAGAACAGTGTAAAAACGGTTGATGAGCATTGAGGAGGACACTTGCTGGGATGAGCACTGGGTGCTGTGGGTGAGCGATAAATCCCGGGAATCTACCCCCAAAACCAAGAAGAGCAGACTGACAATAAATTATATGTGCATATAAAAAGAAGAACAATGTAGGTCAAGGAAGTTTGAGGCAGAGGGAACAGCATTTGCAAAGTGGAGATTTGTGAGATCATGGCACCTATGGGAAATTTTAAGTATTTCTATATGAGTAATATGCTTAGGGGATGAAGAAATTTGAGATGAAGTTGCAAGACAGGCTCAAGACAGATGGTGCAAGGTCTTTAGCGCTGTATATAGTGACTGATTTTCCCCTGTAATAAACAAATAGAAGCTGAGCACAATTCTGTGCACAGTTGTATAATGATGAATTCGATTCTATATGTGTATACCGATGTAACAGATGCAGAATGACAGGGGGACAAGTGTTCTGTTCACTTTTTCAAGGTAGAGGTAGCCTAGTTATGAAACAATGAGGATGGTAAGTGCTACAAGCAGGATATTTGACCTGTCAAGCTGTTTATTATGTTGTGGGATGACCTCATATCCAGACTTGGATAAACACAAATAATGCCCTTTCATGGATAGAGAATTTCCAGTTCTCAAGTCTCTTCTAAATGCAATACCATTTGGATCCTTACACTAGACTATGAGATAGACAGAGACAACAATATTCCAGACTCCCCAGCACGGAGTGAAATGGCTATCTAAAACACGCAGTGATTTATGGCAGATACCTTCTTTCTACAGAAATTTAGGGTTGCCAGAAGTGATCCATTTACTGGAAAGACAGAGATCTGCAGGTGGGCCTTTGCACGCTACTAGTTAATCATCCCCATGGAAATTTGGCCCTGGACTAGCAGATCCACTGAGGGACAAACCTACACAGGGGATACAGCTGGGTAAGCTGACCTGGCATTCAGAGCATTGAAGGAGGTATGGGTTGGGGATGCTTTGTGACCACAGATTTACCTGTTCCTGATACTCTAATCATCTGTAGACCATGTTAAAATGTATTGGATCTGGACAAAGTAGTACAGTGTTCTTTCAGCAAGACTCCAGAATAGAGATAGAGAGCTAACTATAGTAAGAAGACAGCAATACAGGGGAAGAATAAAATTCTTCATGAAAAAGAGAGAAGGCACCATTGGTTCCAAATTCTACTCTTAGATTTAGAATTTGTTTGCCTGTTTTAGCACTTTGTACAAATGTGAAGGTTACAAAAGTAGAATAATAATAATAATACAAATTTTAAATATGTTTGGGAACAAATAATAGGCTAAAGACTCAGATTGCTTTTGAGTGTTTTTTATTTTTCAAATGGAGTGCTTGCTTAGGGAATGATTACATTTTTAAAAGTTTGGCCAAAAGATCCATAGATAGACATATTTTGAATTTTCTATCCTACAGTTTAAATGGAAAATCTTGCCATATATTTTTGTGGCTCTCCAAAGCAGTCATTAGTTTTATACTTACTATGTTCAGTCTGGAATTTAAGCGCATACAGAGTGTATTGCCAGGACAGTTTTTTACTTTATGCTGGATGTTTGTTTGTTTTTTTTTTTGAAAATGGAATATATTTATGACTTAATAGTCAAGAACCAAAATTACTGTAAAACCACATTGCCACCAACATTTAAAAAATGTCTCCAGAAATAACAAAAACTTTAACAGAAAAAAGAAAACACATTGAAATTTTTAAATTACTAAGTTATCTTTTACAATTTAAAATGAGTTTCCATTTCATATTTTTTTACCAGTCGAGCTAAGATTTAAAAAGAATGTGTTACTTGGAAAAAAAAAAAGTAACTACATTTTTCTTTTTGTCATTGAATATAAAAGCATTGGAAGATTTCTGTCAAAATGTCTTAAAAGGTTCATGTATGAGTAATAAGACACATATACTGAGAAAATAAAAAGACTTAGCCAGATTGAAAACAAGATAAATGCCCTCATGAATAATCCTCTTGAAACGGAAAATGCTTGAATGTGGTGAGCAGGGCTCAAGCCATGAGCCTTCTGAGCCAGTTCTGGGTTGGAAATGAAGCGTTAGTCTCTGCAAGGGTCGTGGGGACAAGGAAGCATTGAAAGGTAGGACCAGGACTCAGAATCCTTTGAAAGCCCAAGTGGACTTTCATAGGTTTGGAGGAAGGTTGAACCCTCTGCCAGAAGCTATGATTTAAGGAAGCTGTTGAACTGGGGAAAACCTACCAATGTAGTTCTATGAACCAAGATGCCCTTTGGGTGAATGAATCTGTAGTCTCTCCAAAAACCATCACTGGGGAAACTCCCTGGCCTGTTAGGTTATTTGCAAGGACGGTGGCTTCTGATGGAGTCAACTACAAAACTACTAAATAGGGGTGGGAACATGGAAGCGGAAGGGAGAGAGCAAAAAAAAAAAAAAATCCCACAGAAACAAAATCCTCAGACTTTCCACTCAAAAATATGCCTGCACACCAGAATTCCAAAATACATGCTAAGAAAGACGGCCAATAAAACCAACAATTGAAACATGCATTTTCTAAAAAGGAAATTAATTTTGTAAAACCTGAGGACCTAAATATACATTTAGATGTTCACACAGAAGTGAAGACACACACGCAAATAGAACAGAAAGAAATGTGTTAAGAATAGATGGTTTAAAAATCAGTCACAAATCTTGGAAATATAAAATTTATTTTACCCCAAAGGGTAAAAATTAAAATAAATAAATCCATACTGAGGTACATCAGAGTGAAACTGCAGGATATTAGGAATAAAGACCAAAAAAAAGCTGAAGCTTCCAGAGTGAAAAGAGAGATTACTTTAAAAAGAACAGCAATTAGTCTGGAACAGTCATTGGTCTGGCAGGAATTTCCTACTGGCAACAATAGATGCTGCTAGAAACTGGAATAATATGTTCAGTATTTTAGGAAAAATGACTATCAACAAGACTTTTTATATCCAGATATACTGTCATTCAAGGATAAGGCCAAAAGAGGGCCACCTGGGTGGCTCAGTTGGTCAAGTGTCCAACTTCCGCCCAGGTCGTGATCTCACAGTTCATAAGTTCAAGCCCAGCATCGGTCAGCAGAGAACCCCCTCCAGATCTCTGTCCCTCTCTCTCTGCCCTTCCTCCCCTCGTTCTCTCTCTCTCTCTCTCTCTCTCTCTCTCTCTCAAAAATAAATAAACATTAAAAAAATTTTAAGGATAAGGGCAAAATAGCAGCGTTTTCTGACATACAAGACTGAAGGACTTTACCACCCATAGGTCTTTACTGAAAGAATTACTATTGTATCTACTTCAACAAAAGGAAAAGAATATGCATGGAATTAAAGACACAACTGTGAACACAGAAATAAATGTTTTTAAGTTGGTAAATTTGATTAAAAATTGACTTGCAGGGGAGCCTGGGTGGCTCAGTCGGTTGAGTGCCTGACCCTTGATTTCAGCTCAGGTCATGATCTTACCTTTCATGAGATTGAGTCCCATTGTGTCCATTGAGTCCCATCTGCACTGTCAGCACAGAGCCTGCTTGGGATTCTCTCTCTCCCTTTCTCTCTGCCCTTCCCCTGCTCATGCTCTCTTTTTCAAAATAAATAAATAAATTTTAAAAATTAAAAAAATTGAGGGGCACGTGGATGGCTCAGTCGGGTAAGCTTCCGACTTCAGCTCAGCTCAGATCTCACAGTTTGTGAGTTAGAGTCCCAAGTCGGGCTCTTCGCTGTCAGCACAGAGCCCTCTTCTGACCCTCTGTCCCCCTCTCTCTGCCCCCTCTACTCTCTCTCTCAAAAAATAAATAAACATAAAAACAATTTAAGTCATTCAGATGGCAAATTTAAAAACAAGGAGAGCCTCAGGGGCTCAGTCGGTTAAGCATCTGACTTCAGCCCAGGTCACGATCTCACGGTTCTCAAGTTTGAGCCCCGCGTCCGGCTCTGTGCTCAGAGCCTGGAGCCTGTTCGGATTCTGTGTCTTTCTCTCTCTGCCCCTCTCCTGCTTGCACTCTCTCTCTTTCTCTCTCTCAAAATTAAATAAACATTAAAACATTAAAAATTAAAGAACTGACATGCAAATGATCATTGTGTGTGTGTGTGTGTGCACGTGTTTAAAATAGGTAAAACTAAATTTTGACATTATTACAATAGCAGATAATGTTATAAGAGTAGTTAAAGCATATTCAGATCTATCATTTGTTCAGAAGGATAGAATAAGTTCAGACAAGCAAGAAAAATTCAAGTCATTTAAAAAACAAACATACTTAAGAATAATCACAAAAACTAAAAATATAGCAAATAACTTCAAAACTCACTGAGAAAAAAAGGGAAAGAATAAAGAAACTTTACAATATTCTTTTATTGCATCTGCATTCTGTTGAATATACAAGTTGAAGACATTCTAAGAGATAATGGAAGAAATAAATTCAAATACATAGAGTGGCTTCCCTCTCCCACCATTGAGAAAATAGAAGTTATTAGATTGGGTAACAAAAAGCTAAAATCTATTTGCTTTCAAAGGCCATACTCTATACAAAGAGTAAAAACTGATACAAAAAGATGAAAAATAAAGGGGTGGAAAAAATATGTCTTAGGTAAATCTGGAAAGTAATGCTTGCATATACGTATACTTTAGGATTATTTTAAAACTTTAAAGTGAAAATGGAAAGCACTTCTGCAATCCCACCCCCATACCACCAATGATGGTTTTATGTATAAAAGAACGCATTCTCAAGTTCATCAAAAGGCCCTGCATACCATTCCATACATCATACCATGCAAGAATAAAGATGTAATTTATTCATATTGTCTTTGAATTATTCAGCTTTCCATAGACTGTTGCCGAATGACAGAGATTTTGGGGGTTACACTGGCGGAGCGCTGGGTTCTGAGAACCTGTCAGTGTGCCACCAGCATCCATTTGTTGAGGAGAACAGCATGCGTGTGGCATCTTAATATTAGGAAGACAAGGGGCGCCTGGGTGGCTCAGTTGGGTAAGTATCCCACTTGGGCTCAGGTCATGATCTCGCGGTCCGTGAGTTTGAGCCCTACATTGGGCTCTGTGCTGACAGCTCAGAGTCTGGAGCCTGCTTCGGATTCCGTGTCTCCCTCTCTCTCTCTCTGCCTCTTCCCCGCTCACGTTCTGTCTCTTTCTCTCTCTCAAAAATAAATAAACATTAAAAAAAATAATATTAGGAAGACAAAATTTTTATCCTGAAAACAAATAGGTATCGGGCAGTGTTTTGTCTTATAATAGATGTCTTGCCCCCAAAGCAGAGCCTGTGATAAAGTCTTGCAAGTATTTTTAAGTACTCACAGGGAGGGGGAGCCAAGCCAAGAGAAGAAAACAGGAAAGCAGGAAAAGGCCTTATTAGAATGTGTCATCCAGTTGATCAGTTTGGGGCAACTGGTCCTCCATCCTGGGGCCTCATTAGAAACCTTATGAAATACATCTTAGAGCAGTACTCCTGTAAGGCGACCGGGTGAAGCATTTATTCCTTAGCTCCTATCTCCCATTAGTGAAGGGAGACCCCTAGGGGTAAACTCCCCTACCTTCCTGGGTTGTGCTTGTCCCCATTTACATCCACCTTCAAGGTGATGGAGAAGCCTGAAAGCACAGAGAGTTGCATCTCATGAAACTTATAAAAACCCCAGCAGTAAAGTAAACTTTGTGTTCTCAGACAAGATATCTTCAAACTGTCTATGCAGCAGATGCAAGCTAACCGAGTAAAAACAGAGGACCACTTGGATGGATTAGATCATTAGATTATCTACCCAACTTATACACCTAGACTTGGTTGCCCTCTATTCGAATAATGAGAGCCCACAGTAATGCACACCCTATCAGTAAACAGAAAAACACAACTTAGGAGGAGGGAGGAAGCTTCAGGTCAGGGGTAGGAAAGGAAAGCAATCAGTGTGGATAGATTTTGCCAAAATTACACCTGTTGGGATGAGCATTGAGTGTTGTATGGAAACCAATTTACCAATAAATTTTACACACACATACACACACACACACACACACACACACACACATATATATATATATATAAAGATTTTTCCAAAATTAAAGTTACTTCGGAACATTCACTTTCTCTTGGCTGATTCTAGATTTGATTGGGATAATGTGCCACCATTCAACACTCAGGGCCCTCATTATGCAGATTTAGTGCACATCACCCCCAGGAGACTAGCTTTCTCCTGTCTGGTGTATCCATCCTCGCCTTTCATTTAGCTCAGTCACTAAGCTCTGGTCAAATCGGCTGCAGCAACATTACAGTAGATGTCTTGGTTTCACTCAGTGACAGTGGTAAAAATTATGGTTACTTGGGCAGAAAAAATCCCATTTAGAGCCTCCTCCCCTAGAAGAGATGGGGTAACCGATAGGCACATAAAAGCATTATGACCTTTCCAGTATACTTTGGCTTTTCTCTCCGGTTCTTGACATGGCCAAAGCACACTGGTCGTCTGCCCTGGCAGACTGCCCCCTACCAGCCCTGAGGGAAGTGTGACTAGAATGAAAGAGTGATAAGTAGTAAATAGGACTGACAGCGTAGAAAATATTACTATTGTAATATTTGACGCCAGAATTTCCCCTTGAATTTTCCAATATTCAATTGGTGCAAAAAGGGGGGAATCCCTCGAGTCTGGAAGTGCTGCGGTAGCTTTAGCGAAGAGTGAATTCCCCTGCAGAAAGAAAGAAAGGAATTTATTTGTTTCTCTAGGTGGGGAAAGAGAGGGTGGCATTTGATTTCAGCTTAGTGATACTGGGCTGCTTCTCCAATGGCCACTGAAGCCTGCTACCTTCCATTTTGGAAATGGAGATGCTAGTAAGTTGATCTAAGCAATTAAAATAATATTCCTTTTTTTTTTTTTCAACTGGGTAGCACTGGAGAGACCAAAGAACAGAAGAGAGATGAACCAACAAGATGGAGAGAGGCTGAGACCAGATAAGATGAAGGTGCATGAAGTTCAAACTCCTGGTGGGTTAGCTGGGGACCTTCGAGGGACGGTGATGTCTCTAATTTATGCAATCATGCATGCTGCTTTGTTGTAAATGTGTTCTCCGTCACCTCCCAACAAACCCAAAATCTTCAGGCATGTCTACCACTCTGTCAAATTGTTTTCTCCTTCCTCTGTGCCTCCTTAGAAATTTGCTTGTTGCCCTCTTCTGTACTTGTCACATTTTGCCTTGTATTATAGTTATTTACAGTTTGCCTTGTATATAGTTATAGCGTGCTTGTTTCATTATCCCTCCTAAAGTGTGAGCAGCTCAGGAGTGGAGACCATTTTGTTCAGCACTGCTTCCCTCGCAGTGCTGTCTGGATCTTGCACGTTCAGTAAATGTGTGTTAAATGGAATACACCATGCGCATTCAAGAGGGAAGAGGAGATCAGCTTATATTGACACATATCTTCCATGGGCCAAGCTCTGGGTTGGCATGTGACATGGGGTAATGTGTGCAATCTCCACACTGTCCCTTAACTTGGCTGTGTAATGACATTTAACATCACCCTGTCCATGTAAATCCCCAGACAGTGGGGAGGACCAGCAGGGGTGTGCTGGAAGCCTGGCCAGAGATTTGTTGCAAAAACTGCCTTGGCTGGTATCATCCTGGGAAGAATTCGATTTCATGAACTTAAAAATCAATCATTCTCTCGTCAACAAGGAAATCCTTCTCCTTAAAATCAAATCAGAGATGACTAGATACAAAAGGGATAGAACAAAAGTTATTTTTCTTTCTGCTTGGAAAAGAATCTTATAGTGAAGTTTAAGTAGAAAAATAGAACCAACTGCGTATAAATTATAAATGCTCTATTTGGATAGATGCTTCCCCTCCATTCTTTCTCATCACACTGTGATTTTGTTTATTCTGTTATGCTTATGTTTATATTACTTCTTAGTGCATAGTTTTGAAAACAATACCCCGATTAAGTGACTTAAATAAGATTGTATAAATTAGATTACATTAGTTTCTTTTTTTTTTTTAATTTGTTACACACTTTTTAAATGTTTACTTATTTTTGAGAGAGCGCAAGTGGGGGGAGGGATAGAGGGAGGGGGACAGAGGATCTGAAGCGGGCTCTGCACTGACAGCAGGCAGTCCAACGTGGGGCTCAAACTCACAAACCGTGAGATCATGACCTGAGCCAAAGTTGGAAGCTCAACCAACTGAGCCACCCAGGCTAATGAGCCACATTAGTTTCTAACGAGGAACTTCAGTGTACAATGTCCAGTGGCCCTGGCTGGCCAAGACTTGCGGGGTCTTGGACAAGCATTTTAATGTTGAGCATTGATTTTCCCATCTCTAAAATGAGGTGGAAAATGATGGAAAATACCGCATCCTAGAGTTGACAAGTGCAGTTTTTCTGGGCTTATCAATGATTCGGTTTTCCTTCCACGTGACTCCCAGGTGCTGTGGCCTTCAGAACCGCATGTAGGGCCAATAATGCAGAATAACTAGTGATGACAGCCCCTTGCATTAGCGGTATGTGCCACTGCTCACGGGCTGTCATCACATCTATCATCCCCTGGAGGCTTCACAGCCACCTTGTGGCGCAGCTCTCATTTTGTACGAGTGAGAAGTCCGGGCTCAGAAAGGAGAAGTCACTTGCCCAAAGTCATAAAGCTCCAGGTAAGTGGCAGATCCAGGACTCAAAATCCGAAGTAGAGGCTTTCCCCTAGTTTTTCTCTTGAGCGTATTTAAGAGATCAACAGGCTGGAGGTGAGTCTGGGGGAGGGGAGGTGGGTAATAAAATCTGAGAGACCCTAGAAGGAAAGGGGCCTACATGAAGGGCAAATAGATCATAAAGGTAATATTTCAACAACTGATTTCTAGACTTACGGGCTTTGATGTCCACCTAAATGTGCACTTACACCTGATGCTTAAAGGAGGGGAAAAGAAAAATGAATAAGCATCAGGCAAATGGTCTGTTGGCCCCAGTAAGTACTATTGCCCCAGGACACAATATTCCTTCACAATCCTCCCCTCTTTTATATATATTCCTTATTCATTGAGGTTTACCAGATCTATATACCCTATTAACTTGCTTCCGAAATGAACCCGAACTGAAGAGGACAGAGAAATGTAGAGAGATGCTGGGCTTAAAAGGCCACTTAGACTGCGGGAAGTATTCAGGTGGAGAGTCTTCAAACCTAAGTTTGAAGTTTAGCTGCAATTTCCGTTGGTAAATGTTCATCTCAAAAGGTATTCACTTTCTAGTTGTGGGATTTTAATGCAAGTTGAGTCCCATCTTAGAATATTGCTGTCCAATGATAGAAACGTCCAGTAATGTCTGCTTTCCAATTAGATAGCCGCTAGCTACATGTGGCTATTGAGTAGCTAAAATGAGGCTAGTGTGACAAAGAAACTGGAATTTTACTGTTATTTAATTTTAATTGCTTAAATTTAAATAGTCACATGTGGCCAGTGGCCATGGCATTGGACAGTACAGTTCCAGAATGTATTTGCTGGTATCAGTCTTCAGCGCATGTTTTATAAGCATATTGATATAATGAAAAGAAGATTTATAAAAACAGCTGTTTTCCTGAATGTTTTTGATGACAAGGATTCTTATTTCTCAAATACAGTAGACACTGAAAATCATGATAAATATGTATTAAAGAGAGGATAAGAAAATCTGTGTGCATGTCATATCTTTCCAAGTTTTATAAAGTCTCAATTCAGTAGTGGAGGAATACGAATTTTCTACTTTAATTGGCACAAAGCCTTTGGCTCAGGAGAGTTCTAATCTGTATTGATTAGACTAACTACATGGTGATTTGGCAAGTAAAAAATCAAACTTTGGACTCCTGTAGTTTGGAGCTCAGAAAAATCAATTATTTCTCATTGATAGGTCTTTTCAATTGTTTTCTATTTTTGTATGGGCTCTTTCTAGACTGTGGAAATTCTCGTATGTGCTATAATACACATTCACTGACATAGCTATCAGAAGCATGTGGGAAACAGAGAGAACAAATGAATGATAACCAATTGTCTGTCCATACAATTCCACAGCGTTTGCGCCTTGCCAGAGTGCTCAGTCCCTGATGAAAACACGTTTGTGAGGTTCCCAGATGATATCCCACGACTGTGATAATTGTCACGTGCTTATTTATTTTTCCCTTGAGAAACTGAATGAGTAAAAAAAAAATCACAACTAAACAAAAGCATATCAATAACAGGAAACTGTTGGTGAGAAATACCCTGATGTTCCTGTAAATTCACGTCACCAGATTCCCCAGGGACAAAGGTGCATGAACTGCATGGGTAAATAATTATGATTTAATACAGGGACCTTGCAATGCTGTTTACATAAAACAACAAAAAAGAATTGTTTCTGGAGGGGCAAATAAGCAAATAATAGAAACACATATCAATATAATCAGGAAGCGGTGATGTTATGTCTAGGTCAGCTACTGAAAACAATTTGTAATCTATCAAAGTATCTCCTTTCAATTGCAAGCAGTGCGAGGTGGTCCCTGAAGAGGAAGAATCATCCCCAGGGTGATTAGAAATGGTGGACTAAAATGGGATGCCCATCCCGGAAAAGTTCTGGAAAGGTGACACCTGTCTGTCTGCAAGGTTTTCTTCCCGTAGATGATAAGAGAGAGAATGACCACAGATTCTCCCTCCTTCTTTAAAAGGATTTCCAGCTGGAGAGCAATGTGAGCTTGTGAGAGTGTGCCAATGGGTGTGCGTGTGTCCCAGCTAAGAAAAGAAGTGAGTGGCTGTGCTTCGACGGCTCAACCATGTTCACATATTTAGGGTCTTTCCTTTCTTTTTGTTATTAATGATGTCTTTCTTGACAAAAATGGGAAACCCATAATTTTCCACTTTTTCTCAAAATCTACTTACTATAAAAAGCACTGAGGCATTTGTCTAGTAGCCTGAAGAGAAACCTAAAGTTGTACTGGAGAGTTTGGTCAGAAGCATGAAGGGAAGGAGCCAGCAGTAGTGAGAGTCAGACCAGAAGCCATACCTGAAATCTCTCTGCTCAGGTGATGGGATAAAACTCATTCTCAGGGTCTAAGCAATTTTTAAATTTCTTTTCAATTTTTTTAAATGTATTTTGAGATAAAGAGGGAGAATTCAGGGAGAGCAGGGGAGGGCAGAGAGAGAGAGAGAGAGAGAGAGAGAAGAGAGAATCCCAAGCAGGCTCCATGCTGTTGACACAGAGCCGGGCAGAGTGATCAGACCCACAAACCATAAGTCATGACCTAAGCCCAAATGGAAAGTCATACACTTAACTGACCTAGCCACCCAGGCAGCCCTAAGCAATTTTTAAAATTTACCCAGCTATGCAGCCAAAGGCAATTGCACTTTGATGGACCCCTGCTACCATTTCTCCATTCTGAAAAGATTCTGTGGTCGGCAGAATAATTGACCTCCCAAGATATCCACATGCTCACCTTGGGAATTTTATAGTTTTAATGTTAGACCATTAGGCTGCACATTGGAATTATTTTGGACGCTGAAAAAACACAGAAGCCACAGGGTTCCATCCCCAGTAATTTAGATTTAGTAAATCTGGAATGGAAGTGATACACTGGTATTTTACAGAGCTGGCAGATGATTCTTATGGTCAGCCAAGGACGGGAACACCATTGTTAAAGGATTACCTCCTTTGTATGATCTCTTGGCTGTGTAAGCTCAGGGAATATGCCTTTCGTCAGTACAAATGAAAGGATCACTTAGTAAAGTGACCAGGGCAACAAAAAGTGTTGTCTAACTTTTTGGTCTTTAATGTTGCATTTGATTTTTGTCACCAGCTGAACATAGTCACCTCCCAGGAGTAGAGGCCTGGGAGGCAAACTCCATTTCTTCCATTTCCTCTGGGGCTCAGTTTCTATTGAGAAGAAGTCGAGGATGACTTCCCCAGCCAGGACCCCTCACAGCGGTAGTCTGACAGTTATATATAAAAGGTGTTGAGTGGCATGGAGTATATGGCAAAGATCGTGTCGTGGGATCAAGGAAATGATACTCAGAAAAGAGCCCACTCTCCCCTGAGAGCTTGTGTATTCCATGAGAGAAAGATGGAACTATGGGTTGGATATCCTTACTGGCCCTGTGTCCAATAAACATCATAGTGGAAAAGGACTTGAAAGGGACTTGAATGCGTGCCAGACAACTGTACTCTGATCCTTCCTCTGCCACTTAGGTTGATAATACCAGCTCCTCCTCATTGGCTATGCACAATGTGCTGAGTGTTTCGCACAATGACGATCTCATTTAATCATCATACATTTGTATCTTCATTTGGTTGGTTCAGTCTTCAAAGAATGGTGAGACTAGTGGTCTTTGAGGATTCCTGGATGTGTCAGTTACAGAAAGGAGCCACAATTTCAGATAATTGAAAACGTACAGGGGCGCCTGGGTGGCTCAGTTGGTTAAGCGTCCGACTTCAGCTCAGGTCATGATCTCACAGTCTGTGAGTTCGAGCCCCGTGTTGGGCTCTGTGCTGACAGCTCAGAGCCTGGAGCCTGCTTCAGATTCTGTGTCTCCCTCTCTCTCTGCCCCTCCCCTGCTCATGCTCTGTCTCTGTCTCAAAAATAAATAAAAACATTAAAAAATTAAAAAAAAAGAAAATGTACATGGTGTGCTCTCCCAGACAATACATTTTTTTCTATGCTTTACCATCCTCTGAATTCTATACCAGTCACCATCTGACACCTTATAACAACTGATTTCTATTGAGTCTTGTAGTTGTTTGGGTGTATGTCCTACCTCCCTGGAGGAAGGAGTTGAAGCAGCTGGCCCATGATCCATTTTCTCTCCCCATTACTCGGTGGGGTGGGGTGCTCCTAGGGCAAGAAAAGAAGGCAGGTGACCTGGTTGAATGTCCTTGTCAACATGATAAATGGACTTCCAGGAAATAGACTCATGGTATTTCTTTTTTTTTTTTTTAATTTTTTTAATGTTTATTTATTTTTGACAGAGAGAGAGAGAGAGAGACAGAGCATGAGTGGGGAAGGGGAAGAGAGAGAGGGAGACACAGAATCCAAAGCAGGCTCCAGGTTCTGAGCTGTCAGCACAGGGCCCGACGCGAGGCTTAAACTCACAGAGTGTGAGATCATGACCTGAGCCAAAGTCAGACGCTCAACCGACTGAGTCACCACCCAGGCTCCCCAGACTCATGGCATTTCTAAGGAGGAGAGTCTTCTTCTGTGAATTGCTTTTAACAGGATGTCTTTGGTTTGCTTAGGGAGCATATCTGGTATTTATGGATTATGAAGCGTTGGTCCCTGGAGAGTGTCTTATAAGCGATACAATTTTCTTGGTTTTGAAATGGAGATACGTCATAACGTCCATACTCCCTGCTATTTAAGGTGATCCATGGCTGTCACTTAGAGACTTTATCTACACTGGCCAGAAAGCACATGTCTAATGTGAGAGAAAGGACCTGGGGGGGGGGCCACATGGGATATTCCAGACCTCCTTGTCTTTTGTCTGGGCTTCCTGAATGCTTGTATCCTTGCATTGTTAATAAAGCTTGACATTGGGTAAGATGTCTGATTCACGTGAGTTTGATTTGAAAATCCTTTGTGTTAGCTCACTCTCCTGTTGGACTGGAAGCTCATGGAAGGCCAGATCTCGGTGGGCATGACAGTGTGTCTTTACAAAGTAGCTGTTCAATAAATACCCACAAATCAACATATTGAAGGATTGATGGGTTATAAGAAATCCAAAAGGGGAAGAGCCAATGGAAAATGTAGGAATATAAATTTATACAAAGAAGTGATGCGTTTTGCCAGTACTGGGACTATTACTGTACCGTTCTCTCTACTCTGGGCATAATGTCTCTTAAATGTAAATGTAGCTTATTTCCACATTAAACTCAACATTTTTTGTATGAGTGCAGTGAAAACCGTAAAACGGTGTGGGCTTTTAGAGGTTTTTCCACTTAAATTGAATTATAGGGCTTGCAGACATATTTTGAACGCTGCTTGACCATTTTGGTTCATAGCAGTTCATCAATCAATGGTTGTATGCAGTAGTGCCAAGTTTGACTTCCCTCGGCTTTTACCACAGTCATCATTTGCAGTTCAAATTGATCCCCATAGAGAAAAAGTAGTTTATGTCTTTCCCTAATGAACAAAGCAGCTTGTTCAGGAATGGGACCTCTGTTTGTTACATTGTGGTTTTAAATGTAAATATGGAGGGCATGTTCTCATGTTCACATGGGGCGAAAGCCTCTACATATGGGTTTACATGGGTGTTTAGGGACATGTATAGGAGCCATGTGCCTTTAAGTGTCTCTGCTGTGGACTATAACAGTGCCCCCCAGTCACCAACTCGACTGTCACCTCCTTATATCAAGGGAATCTTTTTTATTTCTCCAGAGAGGGCGTCTGTAATCACTCAAGTGTAATCTAAAAATGGCAGCTTAATAATACAATGACTTGCTGACAGATAGAATAAGTAGCATCTCTTTAGGGTTTCCCACAAAAGGCAGACCTTTACATAAAGACTCCTGTGCAGGCAATTTTCCCGGAAAGTGATTCCAGGTAGGTGGGAGGAAGGAGTGGAAGAAGTCAGACAGTGAAGAGAAAAAAAAATCATTAAAAGTTGTACTAAAGAGAGAATGACTGCTGTTGGCAATGAGGCCTCACTCCTGCTGAAGATCCTTTAAATGTAAAGAAGATGTACGAAATGCATATTAGAACTATTCCCTTGAGATCAGGTACTAGTCCCCTGACATCCATCCCTCTATGGATGAGGGTTTCCCTTGGGGTGTTTAATTCCTGGACCACCCAGGATGCCTATGCATGGGTGAGGCAAGTTCCCAAGGCACGGGAGAAAGCCCCAAGCAGAGGACAGCAGGATGGGAGTACCTGATGTGGGCATAATGCACAAGAGTGCCCACAGCAACTGCAGGTAGACTCGGGTGGGGTAAGACAGTCTGGGGTGGGCATCAGTAGTGTCTATCTCAGGTGGGTTATCCTGAGATCTAGAACAAAAGTGTGAAAGAACAAAGCAGAGGTCAGGTCTGAGTTGTTTTGGGGAGAGGAGATAGAATGAGGAAGAGAAAAGTGAACAAAGTTGGGATAGCAGTCACTGAAGACAGTTGAAGTGACAGCTTCAGCTTAAGAATGCTGGGAGATGGAAGGAAACTAGAAGATACGCTTCGTAGCTGGTGTAGAAACTGCTCTGACCTTTTTGGTCCTTCTGTACTTTGGGGATTCCATCAACATAATGACCAGAGTAGGGCTGTGCTCCCTTGCCTCATCTCTCATCATTAGCGTGCTTGGTTCCTTAGTGCTCTCTTCCTCGGGCTATTGGGTACATCCCTGTGGGTCTGGGGCCAAGTGCATGAGACCCACCTTTCCTCACTGTGGCTGGGCACAGGACACAGCTGCAAAACTAGTTAGCATTCACAACCCACTTGTTCTTTCTAATCCAGCTCTTAAACTTTTAGAATGATCTGGCCCCATGGATTCTTCTAGCACGACTGTAGAGTTTTATTTGTACTGATTCATCTGCATTTCATTATTCCTTGCAACTTCTTTCTGTTGAATGCCTGTTTTAGACATCTACCCAAATCCTACCCAGGTCTTCACAATCTCCTGCCTAAAATATAGCAGTAGCCTCATAAATTATCTATGTGCCTTCCACTTTCCCTCCCCCAACTTTCTTCCCTACTTTCTACTCCATCAACAGATTAACTTTTTTCTAGCAGAACTCACATCACTCCACTTTACTGCCCGAAAATATTCACTGTCTTTTTTTAGAGCAAACAAATTTAAGCACAATTTCCAAACCTAGACATCAAGTTTTTTTTTATAATATGACCCCAGCCCAACCATATTAAATGTTTCCCATTATGTCCCACTGTTAACATCACATTAGAGGTTGCATAGAGCCTGCAGCCTGCTTATTCACAATCTGTAGACTTTGTTCAGTTTGTCTTAAATTACTAATTTCAATTGCTGATTAAGGTTGTTAACTATTACTAATTCAAATTACGTGTTAAATCACTGCTTATCTTAAATTACTAATTCGTTGTTCACATTTAGACATTGAGGCATTTCATACACACACACACACACACACACACATACACGCAAATATAGATTTCTGGCTTCTCCTGAAACAGTGAAAGATTTGTCAAATTCCCTGGGATTCCCTACAGCTATCTCACAGTTGATCTTAGATGATGGCTAACAATTGGGGCAAACAAACAAAAGCTTAAAAGGAAGTGCTGGAGAATAATGTATCTGTAGGTGCATTGAAACACCCCAACATATTCCTGAAAACCTAGATGACCATGTGCATACATAGGGCTGTGTGCATGCTCATTAATGACACTTGGAGGCCCCAGTCTTTCACCTCTGGTTGACTTTGAGGCTCTGTGATTATAGGAAGTGAAGGTTAAGGCAGAGTTGTAAACTGAATGTCAAAGGCATGGCCCAATGCCACAGAGCCCCACAGCAAAGACTGGAAGATTTATTAGGTTCAAGCATTTAAGAATTCTGATTACGAAGCTGAGTAGAGACTTCAGTGATAACACGTGGCAAAAAATATATATTTTATGGTATTAGTTCAGAAGAGTCTCTGAATAAAGAACTATAATGGCAGCAACAAATGGGGGAAGGGAGATCTGATTTCCAGAGTTGCCAAATTACATTATTTTAAATGTCCAGATTTCAACCAAATTTGTGAGATATGTAGGGAAACAAGAAAGTCTGACCCATACATAGGAAAAAAAAAAAGGCCATCAATTGAAACTCTGCTTTTGAAAGAGGGAGAAACGGCCATTTCTCCCCTTGTCATTTTCAACCTTTTGAATGTAAACCATTGATTTCAGGAAGAGAAAGGGGAAAGTCCCTTCCCAGGAATGCAAGCAAGTGTTTGGCTTTTGGGGAGATAGGTTTTACTCCTCTGTGAGTGGAAGCCTACCACTTCAGATCTAAAAGCAGTTCATTTCTAAGGTTTGTCCTCTCGCTCAGGTTTTAGTTTCCTCTGCCTGAAAAGCCCTCACTGTGCAGGAAAAGGGGAAATATTTTCTCTGTCATTTCACAGTCAGGCCATGATGAGGACCACCAAAAGAATGCCTTAGGAGACATAGTAATTGCATGCTCTCACTTCTCAGCTTGCCTCAACAGTCCCAGTTTATGCCTGCTGTAGTTCAATCAATGCTTGTTAATGATTTGTTAGTACCCAATTTCACTGGCAAAATTGTCCCAGTGTGATGATCAGTTATACCATCACCTGACCTAAAACACCACTGGAGCCCTTTACACGGAGAAAGGTGGAAGAAAGCCAGAGGGAAGGGGATGGGGCCTGCGGGTCCTTACTAATTCATCAGCAGAATGAGTCACACGTTCACAGTTCACAGAGCCTGATGTTTCATTTTATACAGCCAGTATTTCAAACTTGACCCCATACTTAATTAATAAAATGAGCTGCTTATGAGATAACTGTGCCATTTTGAATTGAATAAGTCACAGGGTAGGGGAAGTCTAAACTTCAGGAAGTTTTAGAAGGTAGATAAGCTTCAGCCACAGACAATAACAAAGGAAACAGCACAAAATAGCATAGAAATGAACAAGCCCTGAATCACAGGTAAAAAAAAAAAAAAGGCTCCTGGTCCATTCCAAAGATATGAGACAAAGAAAAAGGAAGAAAGAAAGAAAGAAAGAAAGAAAGAAAGAAAGAAAGAAAAGGGAGGGAGGGAGGAAGGAAGGGAGGGAGGGAGGGAGGGAGGGAGGAAGGAAGGGATGGTCCCAGGTCCCAGAAGAGTTTGACTTTCAGGGAAGCCCAAGAGTTGGTGAGTATTGACTCCGATCTGTATTTTCCCTCAGGAAACACTTTGATATGAATGATGCAGCTGCGGGATATTAGGTTCTTTACATTACCTGAGCTAAGCTCTGATGTTGTTGAATCCCAGGGGGCAATCCTTCTGCTCTTCAGAGTGGAATGGTAAGATGTTGAGGAGATTATCCCAAAGCTTTCTTGTCCATGGATCCTTCATAGATCCATAAAGTCTTACCAGAAGCAACATTTCTGTGAGGCTCTCATTGATCTCCTTTGCCTCCTGGTTTCTCAAGCATTTTACCCTGACATCGACTGTAGATTGATCACATTTCGTTGTTTATAAATGGCATCTGTCTTATACACTTACAGGGGCTAGGTCTTATTCACCATAGTAATGAGTACCTCAGCATTTGGCTACAAAGTATATGCAACATGGTTTATTAAAATGAAACAAAAGTAGTAAAATTCATTTTGTGCCTCTGTTTCCAGACATTTGTGTGCCTTTGTGCCAGAATCGTGCATCTAAGCCTTTAACGTAGCAATGCCTGTCCCATGCCTGTTTCCATCAGCAACCCACTGTTTGGGGACGTTGGCTTGAATTTGTGAGCCAGGAGAGCCTGGAGAAGAGATGTAAAAAAAGGGAAGGCTGTTAACTTCTCTCTCTCTGACCTTAGACATTTCTTTAGACATCTATTTTGGAATAATAAGATAGTGGAGAACTAAGTCCAGCTTTTGGATTCTCTACCCACACATACTCTTCTGTCCTTTATTCAACCACACACGTGAACTAAGTCCAGAAGTACCAGACGGCATGCTCCAACAGAAAGCCACCCAGTTTCTTCAATACCAAAAAGATGGAAAATGGGTCACAAAGTTGCTACTTGGAGGTGAGCCGCTCCATCAAGATGACTGGTGTTGGACTGTTGGAAGAAACCAAAATAACTCACTCGGATTGTTTGTTACAATGAAGAGCCTTCCTGACCGATAGACCCTGTATGAGATCTCCATTCTGTAGATAACTTTTTCTGTGTGTCAGTGAAAATAGTTGTCACTACCTCCAGGCTGACCTGGTTCCAATGGAAAGAGAGCTCCCTTCTCTCTCTCTCCACACATCAATGCCAAAACAGCTTTGATTATCACTGACCAATGGCTCTATTCTTGGACCAGTTATGGTTTCTGAGGTAATGAAATGGTGTGACTTAGTATTTGTGAGTATGAGTTCTCAAGCCTCACTGTCTGGATTCAAATCTAGGCTCTAACATTTTCTACCTGGAATATATTGGACAGGCTACTTGACCTCCCCATGCCTCTGTTTATCCATATGTAAAATGGGAATAATACACAGTACACTCTGCCTTACTGTGAGGAGCAAATGAGTTAACATGTAAAGTTAGAAGAGTGACGAGGAAAACAAGTACTTACATAGCATTAGTCCAGCTGGGTCATCTGTCTATTACAGCGACTGAGAATATGTGCATGCTAGGAGATGTAATTGAAAGAAATACCAGAAGTAGGAATGTTTTTGCAATTCGCAAAGTACTTTTTATATCTCTTTTCTCATTTGATTCTTGTCTCAGTCCTGCAAGCAGGTCACAGAATACGCAGAGGCTCGGCTAGCCCTAGACCACATGATTAGTAAACAATAGGGATGAATCTTGAACCCAGAACTTAGAAACTTTCCAAGATACCCTGAGGGTTATGGAGATCACCAGAGAGGGTGGCGATTATAGGCACAGACTGGCCTGAGCTGGATAATACAAGTCTTTGCAATCTATGATTTGAAGCCATCCTCAGGAAACGATCTACTGGAGGCTGCAATGCAAGTAGCATCTTCTGTACTTCCGGGAGCTGACATCTAGAGGCACAAGCATTATGTCTTGCTTCCATCTGTTTCCGGGTCTCATTGGTTTGATGTTTGGGGTGACCATGGCGTTTGATCTTTGGGGATATTATTCAGTGTTCTTAAGTCTATATAAAGAGTCTTATTAACTCAGTGGCACAAGCAGGTTGCAAATCCAAAATGATCCGGGCACAGAACACAATCCCTAATTCAAATGAGGCTTTGCCACCATTCTCTCTTTTACAAATCTGAATGCAGCGTATCAACGTCGTTTCATTTACGCATAGCATCAGTAGTCTTTAGGCAAGCCGGCATTCACTGCAGGTTAGAGTCAAGAACTTGGGCACCTGACCCAGATTTTGTTTTTTGTTTTTGTTTTGAGTATCAGATTAATTTTCCTTTGGGATACATGAAGGCAAATAGACATAAAACACAAAGGAAGGTTAATATGCTCATCTGGGGCCTTAAATTTGGGGATGCGGAAAAGGGAAAGTTGCGACTTCCTCCCTTCCCTGTTACATGTGCTGCTTCATCCACCAAGAGATGGGGTCCATTTCCTTTCCATTTGAATATGAGCCAGACTTGTTATTTACTTTGGCCAACAGAATGGGTTAAATAACACTTAGCCGGTTCTAGGCCTACCTTTTTTTTTTATATAAATTTTTTTTTGCATTTATTTTTTTTTTGAGACAGAGAGAGACAGAGCATGAACGGGGGAGGGTCAGAGAGAGGGAGACACAGAATCTGGAACAAGCTCCAGGCTCTGAGCTGTCAGCACAGAGCCCGACGCGGGGCTCGAACTCACGGACAGCGAGATCATGACCTGAGCGAAGTCGGCAGCTTAACCGACTGAGCCACCCAGGCGCCCCTAGGCCTACCTTTTAAAAAACTAGGCAGTGTTTACTTTCCCCCAGGAAGCCAGATGCCATGCTATAAGATGACCATAGGAGGAGCGATGAAGGGGCACAGAGGTCTTATGACATCGTCCGTGGTCATATGACTTGTACATGTGGGTGAAGCCTTCTTGGGCCTGGTAGCCCAGCCCGGCTGCCACCTGGAGGCAGCTGAGTTAGTGACACTAGCCAATGCCTTGCGGAGCGAAGCGACCCAACCAAGTTCTAACTCAATATCTGATTCACAGGATTGTGAGAAAAGATAAATAATTGCTGTTTTAGCCAGTGAGTGTTGAGGTGGCTTGTTACAAGGCAATAGATCTTCCTGAAGCATGGAGTATCCCTCAGTAGTCCCCGAAGGGAACTCAACCTGGTTCATATTCTTGACATGAATTCCAGAATGATGATGACAGTGGGAAGTTAACCAACACAAGAAAAAGTTGCAACGCAAGAAGGACGGTAGTACTTTCAAAGATGAAGCCCTAAGGCTTATAGCCTCTGTCCATGTTCCTCTTCTGAGATAGCAACTTTTGATCATTGAATAATGGCATTTTGCTGAGTTCATCGAAGTGAATCCAAATTCTTCATTCAATTCCACGTAAAAAGTACGTCCTGAGCCCCTTCCTTGTACCAGATGCTCCCCCAGGAGCTGGAGGCAGAGAACTGGACAAGAGAGACAGGGCCTCCGCTCTAATGGAGCACACATTCCAGTAGCGGAGCCTGAGAAGAAATGACAAATATGCTGTCATAGAAGGCGCAGGGAACAAAAAGTGAGAAGGGTTCGGTGAGGAAACCCTTTAGGTTGATACAGGATGGGGACTAGGACCTGACCACGTGCAAGGGCAAAGGGAGGTGAAAGGGACAGAGGAGGGCCAGACAGGGGCAGTAAGAGCAACAAAGACTGTCACTCAGGTGAGAAAGAGTAGGGCCCAGCTCTCCAGAGTTGAGGAGTCTATTGTCACACAGACTAGCACAGGTTTGCTGCACTGTGCAAGCATTTCCAGGCAATCCTTGTTTTCAGTCTCCTTCTAGAATCAAAGCCCATTCACAAGCTCGAAATGATTGTGTGGCTGTTTCCTTTCTTTCTAGTCCAAGCCTCTTCCCTTCCAGATGTCGATTCCATTCTGCTTCTCTCGGCCCCTCAGGTCACTTCGTTTGCTCATTCAGGCAGGGTCCCATGGGCTCTGTTCCCAGCCATCCTATGAGTGGCTTTTTCTTTGGTCCTGGTGCTTAAACTTCCATTGTTTCCCTGGGTTCAGTTTCTTTCTTGAATCAGCACAAGTGGATTCATTGTTATTCTCCCTCTGTCTTTCTTCCTGCCTCTTTTATTCCCTTTACACACACACACACACACACACACACACACACACACTGGTGTCAGCAATATCCTTTTCTTCGTAAACCACTAGGGTTCTCCTTTGCAAAGGTTATATAGCTCTCTGGAGTTTTTCTCCCAGAGTCATCAAACATGGATTCTACCACTTATCCAAGATGATGAAACACTAAGTCACCTGTCTTATCTGAGATTCAGTTTCATCATTTATAAACTGGTAAAAATAATATATGCCCCTCAGAGTTACTGCACGGAATAAATAGATTTCTACTCATGAAAATACTATTCAGACAGTTATCTCTTTACTCTTCCTGGGCAGGGAAACCAAAGTAGCCTGTATCTGACGCCAGCATGAATCATGATATCAGAAAGGTTAAAACAACAACTACAAGAAAACACATCAGTCAAGTAGAAGCTGGTCGCTGTGAAAGGTAGCTTCAGCCTTAGGCAACTCTTCTAGATTATTTCGTGAACATCTAAGTGCTGGGGCCACTTGCTGGGTGGTCAGAATAGCACGATGGAGACAGTGGGAACTTAACGAGTGCGTTCCGCTTCCGCGGATGTGGATGACGTCGGCGCGGATGTGGATGACGTCGGTGCTGATGGATCTCACGTCTGGGGTCCTTGCGCGTATGAACATTGGGGCGCTCAAGTGCCGCTGACAATTGCAAAGATTTAGCTATTTTTGTAATGGTGCTCTCTGAGGACTTCTCATACCTGGATTCACTGATGAGTGGGCGATTCTTTCCCACTGATCTGGTTTTACTCTTTGGCTTTCCAATTTACTGCCTGGCTGCGGAGCTAATCAGCAGCTATTTGCAGTGGAGTCTTGCTGCTTGGCTGAACACTGAGCCTGACAGCTGTGTCTGGAGGGCCACAGGCGATTAACCACAAGGCTTTCTTTCAATGAACCAATCTTCCAGGGGCTCGTGATGGGCTGATGTCTTCTGAAATCATCTTGTGGGTTTGGATAGAGGACAATGGGCCACATTTCATGATTCAAGACACACGACCACCTTGACTGAACGGTCAAATTTCCAGACAAATAAGCAGCAGAGTTTTAGGGGGAAAGCCAGGCGAAACAAGATAGTCCCTGCATCATCAAGTAATACAAACCCGTGGTCTTTGAGGCGTCTCCCGTGGCAGTTCAGGCTCCTGAGGAAAGTATACTGAGCCTTCCACGCTGCCGGGGTACAATTTAGTAAGCTACTGCCATGTTTCAATAAATTAACTAATGTTCTGGTGATAATTCATATCTGGAGATTAGTTTGATTCCCGCCTTACTTTAAAGTAACCCTCGTTTCTCCAGGCGGTACAACTGGGCTCCAGTGGTAATGAAATAATAACCCCTGGTTCTGCTTCCAGAACCAGCAAAATCACTAGATCCTTAGTGGCGTCCATTGCCACAGACTGAAAAATAATTCTCTATGTTCTTATGGACACCTGGGATCTGAAACATGATTACTAATGGTTACCTACCGCTCCCTCCTACCTCTTTGCCCTTGTTGGGCTTTCCAGTTTCTGGAAGATAAAGCTGCTTGGTGTCTTGATCAATGGGTGGTCTCAGAGTCAGAGCATAGGTTTGTGTCCCAGCTTAGCGATGGGGCCCTGGGTGACCACCCACCCAGCCCCTCTGTGCCCAGGCTTGGTTCAAAGCTCCCCTTCTCTTACACTGTATGGGAACTAACTGGAATTTAAATAAAAACTTGAAAAAGGATAAAACAACAACAACAACAAAGTCCCCTTCTCCTCTCTTTACGTTCTTGCCCTTGGCAATCTCACAGCTAAAGCTATTAGTCTGCATCAATAATTCAACATGCATTCAACTAATATTTAGTGACTGCTCACCATGTGCCAGGCACCGTTCTTAACGCTTGCTGAAACACACACACAGGCACACACCCGCGCACACACGCGGCTTCTAGTGTCAGAAGATGGACAATAAACAGTCACTTGGGGTGGGGTTACTGTCACTTGAAAGTGAGGGGTTGCAGGAGGCCTCGCTGAGAAAATGGCGGTCAAGCAAAGTCCTACAGCGGGGAAGGGAGTGAAGCATAGGGCTGAGTGGAAGGAGAGGCTGTAAGCAGAGGAAGAGCCCAGGGCGGAGGCCGGGGTGCGGGTGGGCCTGGCCGACACGCACTTCAGGCAGGAGGCTGGTGTTGCCGGAGCTGGGTCAGCAGGGAAGAGGCAGTGGAGCATGACGGCTGAGGATGATGACGGGGCCACTGTCCTTCAGGTGGGGCCAAGCAGGCAGGCCTCTGTGATGACTTGGGTATTTACTCCGAGTGTGGAGGAAGGCCATGGCAGGGTCTGAGCTGAGGAGGGAATTGAATGACACTCTAGAAGGATAACATGGCCCGCCCTATTGAGAACAGGTGGCAGGTGGGGGGAGGGGGGTGGGGGAGGTACGGGTGCCAACGCAGAAAAAGCCAAGCCGGTTAAGAGGCATCCACAATAATTGGGACAAAAAGCGATGGTGGCTCCGACCAGGTAGTGTGGTATCAGAAGGAATGAAAAACAGTGAAACCTTGGATGATTTTTAAGTCATGGCCAACAGGATGGGTTTCTCTCCCAGCCGCCAGCCCTACGGTTTGAAGCTGTGTCTGGGCAAGTCCATCTGCATGTCTTTTTAATGCTACAAGTGTATCGTGCCCCTAACCCCTCTCACTCTAAACACCTCCCTTTTGAGTTTTTTTTTTTTTTTTCCTGGACATAGACTCTTAGAAGCATATGAAAGTCTTCCTCACTCTCACATGTGCTAACTAGTTGGTAATTCTAGATTTTTCTTTTCGGCCCCACGTTTCCCTTCCGGCCCTACTACCGTAACCGTAGTTAGACTTGCCTATCTCCCTCTGGAAGATTCAATGCCACAGATAGTGAGTGCCAGTGATGGGGAAGGCCCTGCTGGAAATGCAAGAGGGCGTTGGAGGCAATCCCAGCTCTCCAGGTGGCCACCTAATAATGAGAGGAGACCACAGTGAGATGGGACGGCTCCAACTGGTCACGTGGCAACGCCCGCAGGGCTCAGAGCCCAGTCCCCTTAGAACCAGGGAGGGGCTGGTGCTCCCAGCACCCACAAAGGCTGAGCTGGCAGCGGAGGGCTGCTCCGCTATCCTACCCCAGCTCTGGCCGAGTGCTTGCTCGGCCTGCGGCTTAAAACCCCACAGCCATTATCCCAGAAAGGCCTCCGTGTAGTGAAAGGGTCCTAATCTTTGCATCACATGCTCAGAGTTTGAGTCTCAGCTCTACCAGCCAGTCACCCCAGGCCTTTGATGCGTTGCTTAGTTCTCTCCAAGCAAGATTCTTGGAGCTTAAAGAGAATAACTAGAAAGTGGCTTGCACAGAGTCAGCCTCTGATAAACAATAATGAATTTGGACACTGGTTTTTCCCCCTTCTGATAAACCTTTGCAATCCTACTAGATTCTTTTTCCCCAAAACACAGCTCTTGGATTGTTTTTTAATTGACCTTAAAAAAAAAAAAGCCTCAGTGGCAGGTAGAGAACGTGCATGCGTTTGTGTTATAATATTTATTATTGAAGTCTAGTTGACATGCAATGTTATATTAGTCTCAGGTGTACCACATAGAGATTTTCCAGTTCCATACAGTACCCAGTGCTCCCGCATTTGTCACAGTGTAACATTTCTGCAATATTATGGACTATATTTCCTGTGCTATATTTTTAATCTTCGTGACTTGTTTATACACACACACACACACAGTGGAATTTTACTCAGCCATAAAAAAAGGATGCAATTTTGCCATTTGCAACAATATAGAAGGATCTAGAGGGTATAATGCTAAATGAAATAACTCAGACAGAGAAAGACAAATACCATAGGATTTCACTTATATGTGGAATCTAAGAAACAAAACAAAAAACAAAAACAGACTCATAAACACAGAGTCTGGGGGACTGGACAAACTAGGAGAAAGATATTAAGAAGGACAAACATCTAGTATGTATGTGTTTTTAAACTTGGATCCGTATTTCTTTTCAAGTCCTTGACATCCTCAAGCTTTTTCACTAATAGAAATCACCTTCTTTTCCTTTAGAGACAAGCAAATGGAAGGAAACTCTTTGCATCTTCTTATTTCTCTTTGGATAGATAACTCAGTAAATTTGGAAACATTAATTATGTGCCCGACATGTTCTTGGGCTGGGCAATAGGAATGACAAAGATACAATATTTGTTCCTTATTTTCAGGGATCTTATAGTCTAGTGGGGAAGCCTAGATTCACATGTGAAACAATTATATATATATATATATATACACACACATACATACATATATGTACATATATGCATAAATTAAATATAATGCATACATTAAAAAATTAAGAAATGAAATGATCATTTGGAAAAATAAAAGAAAGGTCTATGGAAATCATGGACCTTGCACTTAGTACCAAATATTGAATAGATTGGGTTAGGTGGAAGGCGGGGAGAAGAAATACCAATTTGGATCAATACCACTCTGTTCTGTTCTCCGTAACTCTGTTACAATCTACTTTCCTTTTGGATACCTCATTCTGAAAATTCTTCATAAACACTGATATGTTTCACTGAATTTGAAAATTCACTCTCAAGCTTCACCCACTCTCCCACAGGAGCCCTCTATAGCACCTAGTTTGGGAATCTAACCCCACCACCCCTCCCCCACCATCATTTTCTACTATTCCCCAATGAAATAGGACCTGTGTCGGGAAGACAAAGACTGATAAGGAAGCTGAGGTCACATATCAGCTTTTCTTTTCTGTGGGAGTTTTCAAATCCCCAAGTAAAGCAAAGTTTTCCCCGTGGAACCCAGACAGTTTCAGTTTCCAGTTTAAAGTCAAGAAGGCTCCTATTATGCAATTTTTTCCCACTATTTTTCTCACTTCACATTGGAATGTTGATCTTAAGCAACTGTCTCTTCTACAAAAATACACAGAGCATCTTTTAACACAATATCCCTTTTTATTTCATTTGGCTGGGTAAAGGCTGCTTTGTAAAAGGGAATTTAGAACTTGTCAACTGAATCTTGGTTCATCCCACTTGAGCTTAAAGAGACTAGATTACTGTTTCCCTTTCATTTCCTAGAAGTGAGACCCAAATTAAGTCTTATTTCATAGAACTTGTTGGATATATATATTGCTCCCAAAGAGAGCACTTGAAAGTAACATAAAGTTCTTTTCTTAAAACCTGATGGCGCCCTCAAGTGGCACATCCCATTTCAGGATCCTAAATCTCACCATCGTCCTTTCAGAAGCTTTCTTTCTTAGAAATTGGAGCTTTCTAAGGTTGATCTAATGATCAAAGCTATCAGGTAGGTTTATTATCTTTTAAGATGACTATCCAAATTCTCCCTTCTTAGCCATTGATCCCTGGCACATGGGAGATATTTCTTGCTACCTGCTGCCATGAGAACAAAACTTAGATGCATACACTGATGTTACAGCGCATGGTTGATGGTTTCTCCGAACATTCTCATGAGAAGGGTGAGTTTGCTCTTATAACCAGAGATTCATGCTCACTTGGTGTTTGAGTAACATCTTTTACCTTGAAAAGAATAAGTAAGTACTTTCAAACTAAGCGTAGTGTGGACCTCTCCCTCCTACATATACAGTCTCAAGAACCACAGTGATTTTATACTTTACAAGGTAGTAAATACTGCTTCGTTCTCTGGTTTCCTCTGAAGTGTCAGTGGTCAAGTTACTGGTCGGATGAAAGAACCACTTGGGGCATTATTCTTCAAGACTGACTTTGAACATAAAATCTTTGAAACATTCTCAGTAGATGGATTCAGAGTTTCCCGCAGGTTGGCCAACCATTCACCAGACCTCTTCACACCCCTGGCAGAGTAGAAATGAGGCGGCTGATATGGGAGACAGGAAGCTAAGGGCTGTGGCTGGACAATTCAATCTCTGTTGTGTGGGTGTCCTATTAGTCACTTGAACCAAAGAATCAGCCCTCTAGAGGCTGAGAAGCACTGCACCTCCCCTCATTCTACCAGGCTGAGTAATTTGATCAAAAGTCAACAGAAGCCTAGCTTAGCACATGTGGACATGGTCTGGGGCCGGAGACAGCGGATAGCTTCACCCAACATGAGTCAGAAAAGACGGTAGAGGGGTGCCTGGGTGGCTCAGTCGGTTGAGCGTCTGACTTTGGCTCAGGTCATGATCTCACGGTCTGTGGGTTCAAGCCTCGCGTCGGGGTCTGTGCTGATGGCTCGGAGCCTGGAGCCTGCTTCCTATTCTGTGTCTCCCTCTCTCTCTGCCCCTTCCCTGCTCCTGCTCTGTCTTTCTCTGCCTCAAAAATAAATAAAAAACATGAAGAAAAAAAAATTATAAAATAAAAAAAAAAGAAAGAAAAGAACATAGAATGAGTCTCAGGCTTACACTTTACCAATAATTTGGGTATTTTATACAGACTTCACATAAGCATCAAAGCGATTGTCTAAGAGCTTAAACACTACAGAAGTAAGAAGGAAAAGCTCCAATAATGTGTTTTCATTGTTGTGCAAATGAAAGATCAATTTAATAGGGTGTCAGAGATCTAGGCACAAGTAAGGAGGCTTGTTGGTTTCACAGACATCAGAAGGAAGTGGTTGTAGTTGCTAAGCTCATTAATATGCCCAGGAGAGCAATGAAAACACTACTGTGCTGGTTTTGGGAGTACAAGTCCCCACACTGACTTGGTGCGTTTCGTTGGCACAAAAGAGAACGAGTTCCCTGGTTTGCATGCTTCCTCTTCAGAAAAGGGCACTCTGTACCTTTCTCTTGCCACTCAAAGCTGTATTCATAAAGTTAACAGACTGGCGAATTGGAGGAGTTTCATCATGAGGAGAGAAGGCTCATGCTCCATGCTTTCACATAAATTCATGTGCGTGGGGGAGGAGACAGTGCCTGCCAAGGATAGGACACCCTTTCCAGTTCTTCCACCGGAAGTTGAGCCGACAGTGGGGGAAAGGATTGAGACCTGCAGCCACTCACGGATTTCGGCTCCTGAGATTCGCAAAGGCCACTGGAGGGCACCCCTGGGACTTAGGCTCAGATTAATCCCTGCCCAGAAGCCCAGACAGGACTCCGAGCCGTACAGGTACAACTCTAGATGTATTAACGCAGTTTCTCAACATCCGCACCACTTTTGTTTTGGACCAGATAATGTGTGGCAGCATATCTGGCCTCTAACCACTAAGTGCCAGTAGACCTTGACCAGCACTCACCCCTACCCAGCAAATGTGTCTGGGGGCAAAATCACCCTCACCTGCCGACCAGCTGTGGATTGAATGTTGGGTCTGGGCGTCATTCGTCCATTGTTCTTAGGCTCAAATTCACTTTCTCCAAACTCTTGCTTGGTCTGGGGTCAAGGGACAACCCTGTATTAAAAAGACACAAGAGTTGTCATGGCCAACATCTGCCGTCATTGTGCAGTGAAACCCCAGAGACAGGGCTCCCAGACTGATATGATGTCGGTGTCTCCCCACTTTCTGTCTCTGCACCTGCCTATGCCCTCTCTTCGGAGCCTCCTCCTCCAGCTCTGCCAAAAAGTGCAGACCTCTGGGAGGTGAGGCATCTTGTAAATTAATTCACACTAAGCTTTGTTTTTCCTCTGGAATACTTAATCACGTTGTCATACTGAGGAATATGTGCATTTAAATGGGGAGAATTGCCTGAAAGAAGATGTGGTTTAAATGAATCTCTAACAGCAGGCACCGTGGAATCTATAAAACAGAGATATTAACAGCATTTATCTTATAAAGTTATAATACGGACTAAATGAGTAAAGCACTCATAACATGTCTGGCAAAAAGTAAACACTCTGAAAATACTAATTTTTGTTGTTATTATTACTAATTTTTTTCATCGATCCAAGAGGTATGTGGGAGGAGGTAGGCTAGCTTACAGCCTGAACCAACTTCTCATTAAACCCTTCTCGTCTCCAAAATCTGACCTGCACATCTTTTCTAGCTACCCGGAACAGACCCACCCAGGGAGCAGAGCTCAATGCTAAAAATGAAATCATCTTGAAATTGCCCCCTCGGAGTCTTTTTTGAATATTCCACCCTGAGTCCAAAAATCATTGAATAAGTCAATACACTACAGAGAAAATGGAAACACATATTTGTGAAGCACCTATCCTGTGCAAGGTGCCATGAGGCTATTGAAAATATTAGATTGAATCTAACTGTGTGGCTTATAAGAAAGATGTGAGTACGCAAATCACCAGGGCACAACAAGCCACTGTCAGTGGAGGAGACTAGAAGGTGTAGGGTGTGGCATGAGGAGGAGGAAGAGGTGACCCCCACACAGCGGTTTGGTGGGGAGGGCATGTGACTGGGTGGGGGAGGAGACTTTCTGTGGGAGTCCTGGGGTGTGACCGTGTTACCAGGAAGCCACTGCCCCTCAGTCGCAGAGTCCCATATTTGGTGCAGCGGGAGTTCTGCAGTTTTCACAGCAGTATTTGTAAGATCTGAAACCCCAGACTCACACAAAGACCAAATAAGCCTTTTCGGAACCTTCCAGTCATGCTCCCAGAATGCATGTTCCCTATGGTTTCTGAGAAATGCTCCATGGAGAGTAAATGAACTAAATCATCAGTTTTGCTGAGCTAGAGAAATAGGAGCCTTGTGAAAGTGCACGCTGCTGCCTAATTTTCTCTGTTCCTTCCCATTCAAGCAGAGAAGTGTGTTGAGAGTGTGTGTGTGTGTGTGTGTGTGTGTGTGTGTGTGTAAGAGACAGACAGAGACAGAGAGGGGAGAGGGTGGAAAGGAGTAAATGAGTGAGAGAGAAATAGAGACAGAGAAATTGATTACTAGTTGCTTTAGGTGGGAAGGAAGATGAGGGCTACCCGTGAGTAGGCAGTATTAGCGTTTATTCCTGGCAAGTAGCAGCAGAGTCAATGTTACATTGTCTTTAGATTAATTGACTTTAAAATAATTTGTATCAACTGTAATTTTTGTGTACAAGTTCACTCCAATCTGCACCCTAGAGGTGATTAATAATTTTTGAAACTCACAGTGTTATTAGTTATGCAGAACACTAAACAGAAATCCAAACCCCAGGAGTAGATTTCGGGGCACTTAAAGTGTTCTTATTGCAATAAAACCTAAAACAGTGTGTTAATTAGCATAAAGGATGTCAGATAATTGTAAGTGGTAAGTTTCATGGTGTGAGATAGAGTTTAATTTGGATACTGTAGGAGACTCACTGTCCTTGAATGAATGGTGTTTAAAATTCTACAAAGTGCGGAACTTTAATAATTGATTCTCAGACCTAAAATCCCTTTGGACCTGCTTCTGCTGGCTATCAGGAGAACTTTGTCACTGGACTTAACTACAAAAATGCACCCACTCACTTTGGAACAGGCCTTTCATGTAAGGGCGATTGTGTGGTCAGGGCAGATAAGAGGCCTCTTCTCCCATGCATAGGCTGTGTGGGACTGCATTGTGACTTTGGGTGCAATTTGTCCCTCTATTGTCCCCCCACCTGGTAGTGGGTTGTGGAGGGGGCAATGTCTACCCACCCAGCCCCCCACTTAGAACAACCAAAAAGGATCAGTTTCTGATATTTACCGAGAAAGAACTGGACATTTGCTGAACGGTCAAATCAACTTAGACCAGTTTGCACCAGTGTAAGCAGCCCTTTGATGGCGGTTCTGGGGACAGGGACCTGCTCAAGACTTCTCGTTCAAGCCTCTTTTAGGAGAACAAACTTCATGAGGACAGGGGACACAGGGCTCCCCCACATTCTGCGAAGTGAGTCATGGAATGAGTCACGAGCAGGGGGAATCTCTCCAATCCTAAAAGCCTCAATGAAAAGGCACAGAGCAGCTGTCCCCCCGGACACACTCTGTGGGTAGGTCACAGCAGCTTTTTGGAAACTGTTTCATCAGGTGACATTTTCCAAGCATCTGCCGATGCCTGCGAATGCTCTAGCGAAGTGCCTGGCACTCTGCTGTGGCTATGGGAGACAGTATGGCATAGCGCCTTAAGGGCCTTGGTTCTAGAGAGACTTGGCTTTTGGTCCCAACTCTCCTATTAGTAGATGAGGAAGAGAAACAGGGAGGAGATCCACCACTCATCCAAGAGGCTCCTGAGTCACATTTCCCTCTAGATGCCTGTCTTTCTCTCTCATGATGCAAAGACAGAAGCTGTCACCCGATTCCTGAATAGGCAGGAGAGACAGTGGGATTCCGGGTAGAGGGAATGCAAGGGTATATTGTGATGGTGTCGTGTGGAATGCCACCTCTCAGTTTCAGCAACTGTTCCTGCAACCGTGGGGTCTACGAAGGACTTCTGTGGGGCTTGTGCTGACAGACTCGCCGCAAATCTGAATGTGGCTAAAGGAAGTGCCTCACACTGCCTTGAGTCTCCAGAGCCGACTCTTGGAGGAAAGAGAAGAAAACCCTCCCGGCCCCTATCTGCTTTAACTTTCTTCCACCATTTCAGGGTCTTGCTCCCAAATGCTGTGGGAGAACCATCCTGGAAGCGGCCATCACTGATTTATATTTCCGTACAGGAACCCTCAGCTCCTATCTTCAGCGTAGGTTTTCATTATGACAAGTCACGAAGACAGCAGAAGAACGGAAAGGTCCCTTGGGAGCAAGGGCAGGGCTGGCGTTTTGGGGCAAAAGGAGGTACGCTTCACTGATGTCTAAATTTTTCCTGGGGTCTCTGAGGTCTGCTGCAGAAGGAATTCTTGGCCCTCACGTATTCTCCCACGACATCAATAAACTGACAACTCCACGTTGAAAAAAATCACTGCAATTCATTCCTTCATCAAATATTTGTTGTGTACGTGCTACGTGCCAGCCACTGTTCCAGACCCCGGGGTATCTCACAGAGATGACGGTGATGTGCGTTAGGGTAGCCTTCGAGATGGAGCGAAGCAGGCTGAGGCGGGCCGTGTAGAGCAGGAGAGATGCAGAACTTGGGATGTGAGGAAAGAGACTGACGGAGGTTGATTCCTAAGAATGGACTTGAGCCACTGGATACATGTGGTTTCATTTACAGAGATGAGGGAGGACCAGGCTTGGGGGCAGCAATGAGGGGCTCTATTTTCATCACATTAACTTTGAGATGTCTATTTGACCTCTGAGAGAGGAGGCAAGTAAGCTTTCCTTATGCCGCCCAGGCTGCTCTCACAAGATACCATAGACTGGGCGGCTTCAATGATATGCATGTATTTTTCATGGTTCTGGAAGGTGGGAAGTCCAAGATCAAGGCACCAGCAGATCTGGAGCTGGCTTTCTGGTGTGCAGACCGCCCTCTTCTCCGTCCTCGCATGGCAGAGAGCGGAAACGGAAGGACAAGCGCTCATGTCTCTTTCATAAGGGCATGAATCCCACCAGGAGGGCTCCACCCTCGTGACCTGGTCACCTCCCAAAGGCCCCCCTCCTCATACCATCACACTGGGGAGTAGAATTTTGATACATAATTGCAGGGGAAGGGGCCACGAACATTCAGTCCATAACAAGGCTTTTGGCAACACAAGTAAGGCTGAAACCCAGGGGGGACGTGGGAACTAGAGATATGAATTTGGGAATCATTTCCATGTAATACTTAAAAGCAGGGAGTGGGAAAGAGTTTGCTGATGGGGAAGAAAAGAGGAGGCAGGGCTGAGCGCCGAGGCTTTGCATCAGGCAGAGATGCTTGGAGCTAAGCCAAGGAGGCCGTGCAGGTGCAGTCGTTGAACCGGCAGCCCAACCAGGAGCCTGTGCTTTGTGGAAGCCCAAACCGGTAAATGTTTCAAGGAGGGAATAATTAACTTGCATGCTAACCGAAGGTAGGATGTTCTGAGAACAGAGACGCGCCATTGGTTGTGGTGACTGGGGACCGTGATGCGGACAGATGCTGGAGAGCAGGGATGAGGAAGCCAAGTGAGAGCTGGCCAAGAAGAGTTTCTGGTGGAGGAAGGGAGAGGAAGGGAGGTGTGCTGTGCTATGGAAACAGCATGAAATACGGAGTCAGAAGACGAATCCTAGGATAAAGACCCATCCGCTGGATGGTTTTGAGCAAACACTGTTCCACGTCTCCGTGTCAATCCGCAACGTGGGTTTGACAATAATGCCTGCTCCACGGGGCTTTTGTTTTTAGTTTTAAATATTAATAATGTTTTATACCCTTGATCTCGGAAACTGAACATTGCTTTCCTGCCCAGGAGGGGGAAAGAAGCAACTGGCCTACTCACATTTTAAGAATCCAGACTCCGTTCCTGTCTTAGAATCTAACTCCCCAATTTGATCATGACGACTTCTCAAAATTCCATGAAAACAGACACTGCGTTAATACGCCGAGCAGCCTACTTATTCATTTCTTTATTTATTCATTCATTCAACACATACTAATTAAAAATCCATTATGGCCCAAGCATGGTTACAGACACTGGGGTTACTGCAATGATCAAACCAAACCCCTGCCCACATGGAGTTCACATTACAGCACGGGAAGGCAGACGATAAATAAGGACATATATATTTACGCGATCATAAATGATATGGAGGAAAACTAAAGCAGCTTAAGTGGGATGGAGGAGTTATTTTCCAAAGGTGACCAATGAAAGGACATTTCAGCAGAGACTTGTAGGCAGGGAGGGACGAGCCATGAGGATACAGGAGCGTTGCAGGCAGAGGGAATCAGGTGTGTCAGGACCCTGAGGAGGGAATACACTTAGGGTGACTGTCTACTGTGGGGTCGACTTTTCCCTGTCACTCCAGACATATCTGGCATCTTGTTGTTCCTCAGAGCTCCAGGTTTCACAAACTGCTACTCAGAGAAAGGAAATAAAGTTTAGTAAAATGATAGGTTGTTGCTGTTCGACTAGGAAGCGTTGTAATCTCTTTGAAAAGCACACAATTGCTGCTCCTTCCATCCGGCCCTTTGATGCTTGCTGATTTAGGGGTACAGTATTTCCCATTTTCCAGCGATCCCTAGAGGTCCCCTCCCCTGCCTATCACAAGTTCCCTCCAACTTTGTGTTTCACAGACGTCCCACACCCCTCCTTTTGCACAAAGACACTCCCAGGTGGTGGTGGTTGGGGTCTGTTTTAGGTTGTAAAACCAAGCCTATAACTTTGATGTATTAAGGATCTGGGCTGTGGTGTTTGCCGAACTTCTTGGCATTTCCTTTCCTCCTTCCCACCGTGCAGTCCTCATGTAAATTCTGAGGCCAGCTACATTTCCACAGAGGAGTAAACAAAAGAAAGGTGGTGGAGGCTTGGAGGTGAGCACAGGTCATATGGGCCTTGTAGGCCTTTGTAAGGATGTTGGCTTTTTCCCTGAGAGATCCCTAAAATCGTGAGCTTTTCTTGTCTCCTTACCTCTAGGTCACAGAAGCAGCACTGATAGATGTCATTGTCCCCATGCTACCCAATCGTCAGAACTTTTAAATCTCATGAATATCTAGCCTTCTACTTCCCTTACCTAGAAAAATGCCGACACTGGGTCAATAGTATACTTGACCTTCTCTGTATCTGATGCAGAAGCTGGTACTACAGGAGAAAAGAACACAGTTGTGCAGGCTGATGAAAGACCAATCTCTCTCTCTCTCTCTCTCTCTCTCTCTCTCTCTCTCTCTAATATATAGTCACCATATAATTTATTGATCCAACTGGGACATGGTAGGGATTGAATGGTTACCATACATAATTATACCATGAAAATAGACATAAACCAGGACTGGCTTGGACACACCAGGAGTAATGTCAATGTCCTTATAAACAAGTTTACGTAACCAAAGTGAGATAGGGAAGCTAACAGGATTTCATTTTAGTAAGGTTCCACTTCTCCTGTTTTCCTGCTAGGCCCTATTTACTCATGTTCTGTATCTTACTTTGCATCTGGGTAAAAACCACTCTGTTCCCAGTCAAAGGATGAAGCAAGAAAGTGACTCATTCTCTTGAGTTTCTCCTGGGCCCCCAAACACCTGATACATCTAAGAAGAGCACGATCCCAAACATATTCCAGGGCATTAGCTTTAAACAAACCCTGGCTGGTACTGGCGTCAATGCCTCTACCTTCGATGATTTATAAAATAACACCTATTGTTCACCTGTCATTCACCTTTGATCAGATCTCACCTTGGATTCCTGGAGAAACATGGACCCTGGATCCCTTTCCAATACAAACCTCTAGCCCCAAGCCATGAAGAGACTCATTCCCCTTTCCTTTCTGAGTCTTCCAGACGCCCCATCTGTTATTCTCTGTCACTCAAGCCATTCAGTATACTCTGTTTTCACTTTTTCTGGCTCAAGTTTGATCTCTCTCCTGCACAAATCCAGGGAGCCCCTTGGCTGGTCCTGCGGGAGTCCCCTCTGGGTCCTCAGACCCTGCCTGCCTGCCTGCATCGAAAGGAAAGGGAAGGATCACGCCAATGATGAGCCTTCCATGCCCATATTGAACCCACCGATACTTCGCAGACACCTTTCATCCCATTTCATTGAGAAGAGTGAGGCTACCCAACTCAATTCTCTGTACTCTGACCCATAAACTTGCCATCATCTTCCCCTCCTCTTCTCTTGCTCAGGACTGATCTGCACTTGTGTCTGGACCCCATTTCCTCCTGCCTCTTCCAGGAACCACCTCTAGTATCCCTTCTCCTGAATATTCCAACTCTCCTTCTCTATTTTCACCCCCTAAAAACCAGCTCTAATTCTAAAAATCCCTTTCCTGATATTGTGTTCCCCCTCATTCCTAGTTGAACTCCATTCCTACTCTCACTCCATTCCTACTCTTCGACCCAAACACTTGAAGCAAGAGCCACACAGGATGCCTCTTTTCTGTGTCCCACCCACGCAGGGCAGTATCATTCCTATCTCCCGCTGAGTTATTACCGCTACACTCATCAAAATCAGCTTTCTCCAAGGGGCCCAAACCATTGGATAGTTTTCATCTTTATCTTCCTTGGCTTTTTTTTTAGGTTTTGATGCCTTTAGCACTGTTGAACATTTGTAATAAACATTCTTGACTTCCTCGACCCCCATGCAGCCGGAAACCCCTGGTCTCTTGGCACCTCTCTCAGGCTGCTCTCATGTCGTGTCCTCCAGAGTCATTGTCACCAGTACATTACGATGAACTAATACCAGAAGGTACGAAACGCTTGGAAGTTGCAACTTCCTGCAGGTGGCACCAGAGCCGCAGGATCACCGGCAGGTAGGCTGAGCAGGGGCTGTGGAAAAGTTGGCGCTGCTCTTTATTTTTCATGAAAATACTCAGCGCTCTGGATCTGGGGGAGCCACGTGGCCCAGGGGTCGCCTCAGCGCATGTTAATCCTTCAAGGCTCACCCAGTCGTGGGTGGAGGCAGGACTGAGTCACATGAATAACTTGCACGCGGGGGGAGGCCAAATAGTTCTTTGGAAAGCAGAGTTCAACAACTTAAAAATCAATTTTTTGTTCTAAGATAGCCAAAAATGGTTGCTCGTGGTTTCTTCTGTTTCTTTAACTAGGGTTACCAGAACACAGCTTTCTGTTAGAAATGCAAGGTCAGCAGTCTTGCCTAATGAGGTCTGGAGCCTGCTGGTATTGTGTCTGAGCCCCTGGGGCTGTTCAGTGGGGGGTGGTGGCACTTTCTGATTTTCCAGTTGCTGAGAAGTCCACAGGCCCCCTGTGGACATTAAATGGCCACAAACTACCCTGGAGCTTTGGGCTTCCACATGGGGCCTGACTGTACACAAGCCTTGCGGTGGGCTTGTGGGGAGCACTTACCTCTTAGAGCTGGCCACGTAGACCCCTGTCACTCGGTGGGTGACTTTCCATCAAAGCCTGTGACCTGACAGAGCCTTGATTCCGAATGAAGCCAAGCAGGAAACGGTGTAGTTGGAAACAGTGGATTCGCCACTTGTGGGAAGGTTACGATTCCCACTGTGGCTACAGACAAGAGCCAGCTTTGTGTGTCCTGTGTTGCTGAAAGGTCCCCGTAAAAGTTCACTTGTTGAAGGCAACACGGAATGTCAGAGCTGACAGTTACCACAGAGACCAGCCAACCCAACCTTCTCGTTCTTTTTTATTTTTTTTTTAAATTTTTTAAAATGTTTTTATTTGTTTTTGAAGGAGAGAGAGATCCAGAGCATGAGTGGGGGAGGAGCAGAGAGAGAGGGAGACACAGAATCAGAAGCAGGCTCCAGGCTCCGAGCTGTCAGCACAGAGCCCGATGCGGGGCTCGAATGCACAAATGGTGAGATCATGACCTGAGCCGAAGCCGGACGCTCAACCGACCGAGCCACCCAGGCGACCCATCCTTCGCGTCCTTCGTAACATAGATTTCAAAATGCGGATTGTGGTTTGAGCCTCATCGTTGCCTCCGGCCACATGATTTCAAAATTTTTTACATCCCTTCAATGTTAAGCTATTTGTTACTGACCGCAGTGCAAGAAACGACAGCCAGGTAAAACATGGAGATTTTTGAAGCTAAATCCTTCATACCAACTGCTTCCAGAACATCCCTCATCTCTTTATTAACCCGTGGCCAACTGACTTCTGTTCTCACTCTGTACAGAAACAGCTCTCAAGGCCTTTGTGTTCCCCATCCTCTTGTGTTCGTATGCTGTCTCCATAGACTCATTCTTCAAAGTGTGGTTCGAACACCGAAAAGGTCTCCCGTTCCACTCACGTTCATCATCAATGGCCTTTTGTTCTAGTTAAAACCCCTTTCGTGGGGTTTTGTTCCTTGCAAGCAAACTAGTGTGGGGGAGTAATATTTTTTTAAATGAAACAAATCCCTGCATCCCTCCCACACCCATCGCTTCCTTTTTTCCCTTGGTCTTTGCATGCCTTTGAACAGAATCTTTCAAGGAAAGGATAACTTACTTTGCTTAAGGCAACAGGAATAGTTAGCAGTCCAAGCTGCTGCCTCCCATCCTGTGCCAAGCACATCATATAGATGATCTCATTTAACCTGGAAACATCCACATGGAGGTAGGTCCTACACCGTGTCCATTTTTCAGATGATAAAATAGAAGTACAAGGTCGAATAACTTGCCTTACTGAGCAGTGGAGCTGGGATTTGAACCTCTCACCGTTTACCCAGTTAGAGATTATAGAGCCTCCATGAAAAGCCACCTCCACAAATGCTGGCGCTGTTACCAAACTGCAGCTCAGTTGTGTCATTTCCCCCTCCCTTCCTTTCAGTTACTGTTTAAACTTGGGCCTGGGGTTCTTTGATTTCCTGGGGAAAAAAGGAGCTGAACCTAGGTTCCTGCAGAGTCAGACTGACCCAATTCCCCAGTCTTCTGGTTTCCAAGCCACCCCCTGCCAGCCACCAGCAGAGATGCCTCGGCCTCTACATTATTAGCTGTGGGTTCTCTTTTCACGTAGACTCTCCCATAAAGTGTTTATCTTCCTATATTCGAGGAAGGGCAAAAAAATATTTGCACTTTCCCACATGGAGGAATTTCCCCTTCTCTACTCAGCACAGCTATCTTGAAATAGCCCATGCCTTGGGCTAAGCAGAACTCTCCTGTGGCCTGGGTAGAAGACTGTGTTGTGCTCCAGGCCACTGTGTTACATCAGTGTGGCACCAACTGTGTGGGTTTTGCAAGGTAAGAAGGGACCTCTCGTTTGCTCGAGGTAGTTGGTTTGGAATCACTCTGCTCCTTCCAGGCAGTGGTTCTGTTCTTGAGAAATTCAGAATCCTTGACAGAAGCCCTCGCTTTCCTCAGGCAGCTTTCTAGGACTCAGAGAAGTTAATCTCTGCAGCAAACTCTGACAAAATCGCATTTGCCCTTTCTTTCTTCCTTCTGTTGACTTCCCAGGAGATTTAAAGCATCCTGAGATGTTCTTTTGAAGACTGGTGTTTCAGAGCACCTGGGTGGCTCAGTGAGTTGAGTGTTTGACTCTTGATTTTGGCTCAGGTCATGATCCTATTTTTAGTATATGTGCTGCCGAAGCGAGCACTCAGGTCATGATCCTAGAGTCATGGGACTCAGCCCTGCATCTGGGCGCTGAGCGTGGAAGCTGCTTAAGATTCTCTCTCTTTTTTCCCTCTGCCCCTCTCTCCCACTCTCTCTCTAAAATAAGAAAAATAAAAAACAAACAAAGACTGGTGTTTCTGAAGTTAGCAGTGACTTCTCAGAGTCTGCCTCATTTCAACCCCACTGAGGTCACAGCCATTGCCACAAAAAAAATTGGCTCAATTGTCTTTAAACTAGACCGAGAGTAGGCTCTATGGGAGTTCTTAGTGCTCTTGGGTAGGCTCTTTAATATGGCAAATACAAATCCCAGTCTACATCTCAGATTTGCAAGCATGATGACTTTATTTTTTAATAGTCAAATTTCATGATTCCGTATCCTTTTCTGCTGAGTGGCTAAACTCCATCTTGTTCTATGCAATGTTCCTTCTCAACACCCAGAAGGCTGAGAGGAATAAGATTTCCTGCTCTGGGATACAGGATAATCAGGGGGAAGCGGTCAGAATGGTGACATGGGCAGGTCCTAAAGAAAGGCAGGGCCCCATGGAAGCAGTATAATCCCTACATGTAGATTTATGGGCTTCAGGAAGACAGGAAGACACCAGGAGAGAAAAATGGCTGTGATGTGTCTTGGCAGCCAAGGCCTTATCCAGCCTCACAAAGAATATCTACACCAGGTTGGCTGAGAACGTTCAGAGTGGCTTGGGAGAAACAGACAAGGTTCTGACAGAGCCATTCATGTGGCAATGAGGTGTCTCTATGGAGCCTATAGGAACTGATATCCAAAGACCCCAGGGGGTGAGGAGTGTCTCAGGAGCCACCCCCACAAGGGCTTCGAGGAGCAGATAACTGCCAGCCCTCTTCTCTCAGTCATCCCTGATGCCTTGGAGCTACATAAATCTCATGGAACCTCAACAGCTTGGGGGAGCGAGATGCAGGAGTGAAAACTTCAAGGGACTGAGATACAATTTTGCATCCACAGCAAATTGGGAGGTCAAAACTGAAAGCAAGTTGAGTTTGGGAAAAATATAGAAAATTATCATTCATGCACACCTGAATCTGTGAAGCTAGACTTGTATACCAGTCCTAGTGAAGTATGGATTCATCAAAAGAACTCAGAAGAATCTCATGGAAAGAAAATCTGGAGGTACACCTGAGCTTTGCGGGGATGAGAAAACCAGGAGCAGTTGCTGCCTGTGTCTTTGACTGTCCCTTCTAATCAGCTTTTTCTCGGGACCATGGGGCCAATCTCCTGTCTATAAAGATGAGACAGAGGCACACGGCTTTCTCTTCTGACTCATAGTCCCTGTTCCTCCATAACTTTGGTGAACATGGGTCTTTGGTTGGTGCTCACTAAGGAGCCATGTCCTTGTGAACCACTGGCCCTGTGGCTGCCACAAAATCATTGCATTCATAGTGCCTCTTGGTTGAAACGTTCTCGTTTGCCAGGGTAATGCCCTTTTGATCAGGAACCCACCTGGTTCAATTCTGCAGGGTCAGAAGGTGAGGAGTCAGGTAAATCAGACATGACTGCTCAAAGCAGTCACATCGTCCAAGGTATATAGGTTGGAAAGTTTCAGAGAAGAGGGTCTTGGTCCCAGAGGCTTAGCCCAGTCTCGAACTCACCCGTGTTAAAATTACTGCTGTACATGTTTTGTACACCTCTTTACCTTGTAACGTTCTTGAAAGTAGAAGCTCTAATTCATTCGTTTGCGCCATGATATCTTTGTGTGCCTTCTGCATCTGGGAGGGTTCAGCGAGCACCTGCTGAATGAGTGCACATCTCTCTAGTCTTACACCTTCGTATCTCTGCATTCATTTTCTGTTCTCTATACCTTTATTTCTGAGTGAACAGCATTCTGGTTAAAAACCAAATAGAATAATTCTGGTTGCTGAGGTGTCACAGGTGAGGGCCAGCCAAAATGATTAGACTTGAGTATGACCCTGCTGCATGTGCATTTCCTGATGAGACACTCTTAGGAAACATCCTGAGAGTCACCATGGTTACAGTTGGGCTTTCCCTAACAACCGAGCATCTTAGTTCCTCATCATTTTAGAGCTGTCTTAACCGCTATGGAAATTAGCTAGAGACCACATTCAATCTTTGAAGCATTTAAGTGATAGATTACAACTAATTTAAAGAAGAGGAGCGAGTGGCACTCTACAGGGAGATAATTCCTAGTCCCTTTTTGACACTTGGAACAATCTTTCTAAATTAAAAGCTTCAAGTTTATTAGTAATCATCCCCTCGGTTTGAGTCAAGAAATGAAACTATTTCAAGTTTCTCTGTGTGCTAATTAAAAGAGCTCTGTTTCAATGGCAGAGCTGTCCCGATGCCAATGATGATAAAAGAGAATCATAAAGTTTGGAGCCTAGAGGGAGTTTACAGATCATTTAATCCAATCCTTTCATTTTATAGGGGAGGAAACTGAAGCCACTATAAGGTATGTGACTTGTCACACAGGTAGAGCCCAAGCTATAACTCCCAACCACCTGGTCCAGGGTTCTTCATCCTCAAGAAGATCAGAACTACTATGGGCAGTGGGGTGAAGCCAGAAATTACTATCATGGGGTGATTTGTGATTTATAATAAGCAATATATATTTTGTCTTAATTTTTTGTTTGTCTTAAAACCCTTGGAAGTTCCTGGGTGATGAGAAGGATAAAAAGTGTCTCTTTTGTTATGTTACTGAAGCTTTTTGGAAAGCCCCAGGTAACCTTAAAGATGGAGTCTCCTTGCCCAGGGAACCAATCCTGTGATTAGAAGGTAGGAACTTTCAGTCCCATTCCCAGACCCCCAAGGAGGGGAGAGGGGCTAGAGATTGAGCTCAATAACTAATGGCCAATGATTTAATCAGTCGTGCTTATGTAATGATGCCTCCATGGAAACCCAAAAGGAAGGGGTTTGGAGAGATTCCAGGTTGGTGAACTGGAATGTTTCCATGTGCCACTGGGCCAGGCCCCAAACTGCATGAGAACAGAAGTTCCTTTGTTTTTGACCTTGCCCTATATATCTCTTCACCTGGCTGTTGGTTCCGATAACAAGTTTCAAGTTCAAGTTGACTCCTACAAGTTGATTCTTTCAAGTTTTTTCTGCGTAGCTGGGGTGCAGGGGCCCAAGAGCAGCCGGCTCCAGGGGTCCCAAACAGACGGGGTTCAACGACTCACCACTGATAAAATCCGAAGGCAGAGAGGCCAGCAGCAGTGGCGAAACAAGAAAGGAATTTATTTCCGTCAGGCTAACACTGGGAAGGAGGACTAGAGACCCAAAGACTATCTCCAAAGTGCTGAAAAAACTTCCAGGTTTATGTAAGGAAAATGTGGGACAAAGGTCAGTGGGTCCGTGCAGGTGGGCTGTATGTCTCTCAGGGATGCTCAGAAACTGGCTAGAGAAATCCATGGGCCTGACTGAGCTCCCTGGTAAAATGAGAGTGCCCAGTGATTTCTTACCATGGACCAGGCACCGTGCTCAACAAGAAATCCTCATGAGCTAGCTAAACCACACAACCCACGATAGGATCAGCATTTTCTTCATTTTACAGACCAGGGGACCCAAGCTAAGACAAATGAAAGATTTGCCCGAGGTCACATACCAAAGTCACTAACTAGTACCCAAGCTGGCATTTGCACTCAGATCTCTTAAGGTACCCTACCTGTGTTCTTAACCAGAGGTGATATTTGAGTAGAGCCTTTTGGGGCACACCGATGAATAGTCTGGGGCCTCTCAGGGGAAGCTTGTTCTGCACTGCCCATGTGTTAAACTTATGTGAGTACCTGAGGCTGTCAGGAGAAATTCTGCATGTCTATATCAGCCTGAGCTGAACCGGCCCTTCAGCCCTGGGCTGATTTATATGGGAAGCTGCCCCTCCAACTTGGGTAGAACGGATCCTGCCAGGGGTGGGGGCCAGGGAGAGGCAGGAAGTAGAGAGCAGTTCCCTTAGAGAAGTAGGGTGAGGCTGCCAGGAGAATGGAGGGCTGCTGAGCAGGAGAAACATGTCTGTTCAAGAGCAAAACAAATTACAGATTGTCTGCTGACGAAAAGGTCAAAATTGGATTCCACCCTGTAAAAAGGAAAAAAAAAAAAAAACCCTTCATTACAGAACTAAAAAAGGAAAGGAAGGGGATATGAAGTCATCCTTAATTTGATTAGGAACAAAATATCACCAGCATCGATGGCCTCTGTGGCACATTCGTTAGCATTTTGTCAGACTTCTTAGTTGCAGAGAACACAGCCAGGGAAGCGCAGCACCCAGAGAAGTTGATCTAGAAGGCCCCTGCTTTTATTGGTCAAGCCCTGTTCTTGGCAGATTCTGCTCAAGTCCGTTTTACCAGAAACCTCACACCTGGGCGGAGGCTTTTCCTCTCTATGAGCATGTGCCCCAAATCAGAAGGGGAGAGTTTCTGCCCAGGACTCTTGGGCCTTGATTAATCCCTCTGATAGTGGCTCCAAAATTTTCAATGAAATAACTTGACGGGCCGTCCTTTAACATTCATACAAATGAGGCTCACATTTGATAAGCAATGATTATGTCCTCTTATCGCCTCCCACTCTTAGTCGTTCGGCCCACACGTTTGCTTGAGCCAGCGCAGCAGGTATACATTGAAGACACAGCAGTAAGCCGAACGCGCCCCTTGTCCTTCTGGAACTCAGGCGGGTCAGGAGAACCGTCTGCCTCACGGCTGGTGTGACAGTCCCACCTCCTTAACTACCAATTCCCCTAGCCTCCCTTTGTCACCACCTCCTGCTTGCACATTTCGCCCCGCCGTAGAGGTCGCCCGGCTGGGGGGTGGGGGTGGGGGTGGGGGGAGCACGCGCCCTCTGCCCGCGACGACTGCATGGGCGCAGGGCCCCCGCACCAGCCCGGTTCGGTTTCGCCAGCGGCCTGGGAGAAGGTCGGGCCGGGCCTGTCGCTGATGGCGCGCAACAGCTGCAGGTCGCAAATGGCGCTCCCAGCCCCGGCCCAGCCCCCGCGCTGGCTGGGGGCGGCGCCCCCCGGCCGGGCTGCGGGCCCCGGCCGCGGGCGGAGAGGGGGCGGCGCAGGTAGCTGGGCGGCCGCCCCGGAGTAAGCGCGGGCGCGGGGCCGCCGCGGCGGGATGGGGCGGCTCGGGGCCCGCCGCCTCTTCCTGCTCGCCGCCTGCCTGGGGCTCTGCGGGGCGCGCGGGGCGCTCGGAGGTACGCGCCTAACTCCCCCTCCCGGTTCCTTCCCCGGCCGGCCGCGCCGAGCCCGTGAGCAGAGGGTGGGCGAACAGAGGCCAGGGCGCGCGGGGGGCTCTCCCCGGACTCCGGGGGCCCCGGAAACCCTCGCGGCGACCCTGACTCTGCCTCTTGGGTTGGGCTTTCCCGAGCCGGGCGGCGGGGAGGAGACGGCTCGGCCCTGCGCGGTGGTGGCCGTGCGGCCGCGGGAAACTTCCAGCTCCCGCCCCGCGCGGCCCGGCCCCGCTGGTTCCGGGGAGCCCCGGGGTGGGGGCTGTTCCCGAGCTCCGCGCGGCCCTCGCCGCCGCTGGGGGGTTTCAGAATTGGACTCCTGGCGGCACTCGGACGAGCGGGACGAACGAAATCCTGTCGTCCTCCCTTCTGCTCCTTTGCGGCTCTGCGCCTTCCCCAGGCCGGGTGAGGGGTCCTGGGCTGCACAGGACCGGCCCGGGTTTGGGGCCTTAAACTCGTGAAATTCTTTTGTCGCTGGCCTGGCCTGTTGTTCTGTAAGTCCCTCCACCAGTCCGCCTACATTTTCTGGACCTCATTCACTGGAAATGCTTTGCACTTCCATTGCGCTTTCCAGAAGTCAAGGATTACTAATAAAAGCATGATTATTTAGACTTTTTACATAACCGAGCCCTGCACTTGGGCCTTCCCGCCCACCATGGCTCCCTGAAATTTAATTTAGTTCCATGAAAGACTTCCTTTGTGACTTTTTAAAGATAACACATTCTAAATCTACGGCCTTGGACCTCTTTGTAGGATTCGGATTAAATTCTGAACGCTTATTTACTGCACGTTAGGCATAGAATAGGCAAACAGTGCCATTGCCGCCTACACCGCCTGGTAATTTCACTGGGCGCTTCAGAGTAATGTTGCGGCCGTAATGGCATCTGGAGTATGGACACTTCACTCTCCTCTTACCCTTGTGGCTCTGTTCCAAGCTCCTCCTCTCCACCGTCCTCCCTCCTTCCTGAATCCTGCCAGGACTGAAGGGTGGATTGGCCTGGGCTTGGAGGTCTAGGGCTGCGTAACTGAGGCTTTGATGTGGCTTTGAGAGGGAGGGTTCCAGTTGTACAGCGGGGAGATCTGGGAGGGCAGTGCATGGTTCTGATTGGGTGGTGATCAGGGATAAGCCAGTAATCCAGTGGTTGGGGTAGGGGGATGGTAAGTCCAACCTTTGGAGTCAGATGGGCTTCAACTTGGGTGCTATCATATGTTCCCAGAATGTCTTTGCGAAAGTGACTTTCCTTTCTCTAGGTCTTAATTTTGCATCTGTAGAATTGAGATAATCGCTTCTTCAGGGAGGCTTGAAGAAAATACTCTATAAGACTTATTCACAGCCGAAGAACTACTCAGTAATTCTCATTTCCCTCATTTTCTACGGATTAGCATCTTTCTTTGTCATCCATGCAATTGATTTGGGAATGAGGCTAAGAACCTATGGATTAGATACCTGTTTAGGGGTACGGAATGTGGATAGGGAATGTTTCTTGAAGAATTCCATGGGGTGCCTGGGTAGCTCAGTCCATTGAGTATCTGACTCTTGCTTTGGCTCAGGTCATGGTCTCACTGTTCTGTTCCTGGGATCAAGCCCCGCTTGGGGTGTGGTGCTGACAGCACAGGAGCCTGCTTAGGATGCTCTCCCTCTGTCTGCCACTCCCCCACTCATGCACTCTTTCTCTCAAAATAAATAAACTTTACGTTTATTATTATTTCTTTTTCATTTAAATCCAAGTTAGTTAATATACAGTGTACTAATGATTTCATGAGTAAAATTTAGTGATTCCTCACTTACATATAACCCCCAGTGCTCATCCCAACAAATGTCCTCCTTAATTCCCCTTCCCCACTTAGCCTTTCCCCCCACCCAACATCCCACCATCAACCCTCAGTTTGTTTTCTGTATTTAAGAGTCTCTTATGGTTTGTCTCCCTCCCTGTTTTAATATTATTTTTGCTTCCCTTCCTTTATGTTCATCCGTTTGTATCTTAACTTACACATGTGAGTGAAATCATATGGTGTTTGTCTTTCTCTGTGTGACTTATTTTGCTTAGCATAATATACTCTTGTTCCGTCCACGTTGTTGCAAATGGCGAAATTTCATTCTTTTTGATCGCTGAGTAATATTCCATTATATATATATAGACATATATGTCTATCTATCTATCTATCTATCTATCTATCTATCTATCTATCACATCTTCTTTATCCATTTGTCAGTTGGTGAACATTTGGGCTCATTCCATACTTTGGCTATTGTCACTAGCACTGCTATAAACATTGGGGTGCATGTGTCCCTTCGAATCAGCACTCCTGTATCCTCTGGATATATACCTAGTAGTGCAAATGCTGGGTTGGAGGGTAGTTCCATTTTTAAGTTTTTGAGGAACCTCCATCTGTTCTCCAAAGTGGCTGCACCACTTTGCATTCCCACCAGCAATGCAAAAGAGATCCTCTTTCTCCGCATCCTCACCAACATCTGTTGTTGCCTGAGTTGTTAATTTTAGCCATTCTGACAGGTGTGAGGTGGTATCTCATTGTGGTTTTGGTTTGTATTTCCCTGATGATGAGTGATGTTGAGCATTTTTTCATGTGTCTGTTAGCCATCTGGATGTCTTCTTTGGAAAATTGTCTATTCATGTCTTTTGCCCATTTCTTCACTAGATTCTTTGTTTTCTGGGGGTTGAGTTTGATAAGCTCTTTGTAGGGATACTAACCCTTTCTCTGATATGTCATTTGCAAACATCTTCTCCCATTCCATCAGTTGCATTTTAGTTTTCTGATTGTTTCCTTCCCCACGCAGAAGCTTTTTGTCTTGATGAGGTTCCAATAGCTCACTTTTGTTTTTGCTCCCCTTGCCTCCGGAGACATGTCGAGTAAGAAGTTGCTGTGGCCGAGGTCAAAGAGGTTGTTGCCTGTTTTCTCCTCTAGGATTTTGATGGCTCCCTGTCTTACATTTAGGTCTATCATCCATTTTGAGTTTATTTTTGTGTGTGGTGGAAGAAAGTGGCCCAGGTTCGTTCTGTGTGCCACTGTCCAGTTTTCCAACACCATTTGCTGAAGAGACTATTTTTCATTGGCTATTCCTTCCTGCTTTGTCAAAGATTAGTTGACCATATGTTTGTGGGTCCATTTTTGGGTTCTCTATTCTGTTCCATTGATCTATGTGTCTATTTTTGTGCCACTACCATACTGTCTTGATGATTAAAGCTTTGTCACACAGCTTGAAGTCCAGAATTATGATGTCTCCAGCTTTGCTTTTCATTTTCAGGATTGCTTTGGCTATTCAGGGTCTTTTCTGGTTCCATACAAATTTAAGATTGTTTGTTCAAGCTCTATGAAGAATGCTGGTGTTATTTTGATAGTGATTGCATTGAATATGTAGATTGCTTTGGGTAGTATCGACATTTTAACAATATTTGTTCTTCCAGTCTATGAGCATGAAATGTTTTTCCTTTGTGTGTGTGTGTGTGTGTGTGTGTGTGTGTGTGTGTGTTCTTCAATTTCTTTCATAAACTTTCTATAGTTTTCAGTGTATAGATTTTTCACCTCTTTAGTTAGGTTTATTCCTAGGTATTTTATGGGTTTTGGTGCAATTGTAAATGGGATAAATTCCTTGATTTCTCTTTCTGATGCTTCATTATTGGTGTTTGGAAATACAACTGATTTTTGTACATTGATTTTATATTCTGTGACTTTGCTGAATTCATGTATCAGTTCTAGCATTTTTTTTTTTTTGGTGTAATCCTTTGGGTTTCCACATAGAGTATCATGTCATCTGCATCTGCGAAGAGTGAAAGTTTGGCTTCCTCCTTGCTAATTTGGATGCATTTTATTTCTTTGTGTTGTCTAATTGCTGAGGCTAGGATTTGCAACACTATGTTGAATAACAGTGGTGAAAGTGGACATCCCTGTCATGTTCTTGAACTTAGGGGAAAGCTCTCAGTTCTTTCCCATTAAGGATAATATAAGTGGGGGGTCTTTTCTATATGGCCTTTGTGACTTTGAAGTATGATCCTTCTATCCCTACTTTCTTGGGGGTTTTTATCAAGAAAGGGTGCTGTATTTTGTCAAATGTTTTTTTTTTCTGCATCTGTTGAGGGGATCATGTGGTTCTTACCCTTTCTTTTATTATTGTGATGTACCACATTGATTTGTGGATATTGAACCAGCCCTGAATCCCAGTAATAAATCCCACTTGACCGTGGTGAATAATTCTTATAATTATCTTTGGATTCGGTTGGCTAGTATCTTGTTGAGATGCTTGTTTGCATCCATGTTTCTCAGGGAAATTGGTCTGGAGTTCTCCTTTTTAGTGGGGTCTTTGTCTGGTTTTGGAATCAAGGTAATGCTGGCCTCATAAATGATTTTGGGAGTTTTCCTTACATTTCTATTTTTGGAAACAGTTCCCAAAGGATAGGTGTTAACTCTTCCTTAAATGTGTGGTAGAATTCCCCTGGAAAGCCATCCGGCCCTGGACTCCTGTTTGTTGGGAGATTTTCGATTACTGATTCAATTTCTTTACTGGTTATGGGTCTGTTCAAATTTTCTGTTTCTTCCTGTTTCACTTAAGGTAGTTTATATGTTTCTAGGAATCTGTCCATTTCTTCCAGATTGCCCAATTTGTTGGCATATAATTTCTCCTGATATTCTCTTAATATTGTTTGCATTTCAGCAGTATTGGTTGTGATCTCTCCTCTTTCATTCATGATTTTATTTGTTTGGGTCCTTCCTTTTTTCTTTTTGATCAATCTGGCTAGAGGTTTATCAATTTTGTTAATTCTTTTGAAGAACCAGCTCCTGGTTTCATTGATGTGTTCTACTGTTTTTGTGATTTTGATATCATTGATTTCTGCTCTAATCTTTATTATTCCCCTTTTGCTGATGGTTTTGGGCTTTATTTGCTGTTCTTTTTCCAGCTCTTTTATGTGTAAAATTAGATTGTCTATTTGAGACCTTTCTTCCTTCTTTAGGAAGGTCTGGATTGCTATATATTTCCCTGTTATGAGCACCTTTGCTGTATCCCAGAGATTTGGGGCTGTTATGTTTTTATTTTCATTGGCTTCCATGTACTTTTTAAATTTCTCTCTCTCCGGGGGCGCCTGGGTGGCGCAGTCGGTTAATAGTCCGACTTCAGCCAGGTCACAATCTCGCGGTCCGTGAGTTCGAGCCCCGCGTCAGGCTCTGGGCTGATGGCTCGGAGCCTGGAGCCTGTTTCCGATTCTGTGTCTCCCTCTCTCTCTGCCCCTACCCTGTTCATGCTTTGTCTCTCTCTCTGTCCCAAAAATAAATAAAAACGTTGAAAAAAAAGAAAAAAAAAATTTTTTTAATTTCTCTTTAATTTCTTGGTTAACTCATTCATTCTTTAGTAGGATGTTCTTTAATCTCCAAGTATTCATGGTCGTACCATGGTTTTTCTTGTGGTTGATTTCTAGTTTCATAGCGTTTTGGTCTGAAAATTCGCAAGGTATGATCTCCAACTTTTTGTACTTGTTGAGGGCTGATTTGTGACCCAGTATGTGGTCGCTTCTGGAGAATGTCCCATATGCACTTGAGAAGAATGTATATTCTGCTGCTTTAGGATGAAGTGTTCTGAATACATCTGTTAAGTCTCTGTGGTCCAGTGTGTCATTTGAAGCCATTGTTTCCTGGTTGATTTTCTGCTCAGATGATCTGTCCGTTGCTGTAAGTGGGGTGTTGAAGTCCCCTGCTATTATGGTATTATCATGAATGAATTTCATTGTTTCTGAATAATTGATTTATGTATTTGGGTTCCTCCACATTGGGGGCATAAATATTTATAATTTTTAGTTCTTTTTGGAGCACAGACCCTTTAATTATGATATAATGCCCTTCATCTCTTGTTACAGTCTTCATTTTAAAATCTAATTTGTCTGATATAATTATGTCCACCTGACAAGTGGCACCTCCCTCCAGAATTTTATCTCAGATGGGGCTGTGTTTCAAAAACCCCACACTTCAGGGGCACCTGGGTGGCTCAGTCAGTTAAGCATCTGAATTTGGCTCAGGTCATGATCTCACAGTTCATGAGTTCAAGCCTCACGTTGGGCTCTGTGCTGACAGCTCGAAGCCTGGAGCCTGCTTCAGATTCTGTGTCTCCTTCTTTCTCTGCCCCTCCCCTGCTTGTGCTCTCTCTCTCTCTCTCTCAAAACTAAACATTAAAGAAAAAAAGTTTTAAAAAGAAAAAAAAACCCACACTTCAGAGACCCCCACTGTTTGGACCCTGGCTAACTCTCTGAAGAAGGTCTCACTGAGCAATGGCTGGGTGCCGGCTTGCCCCAGAAAATGTTCGTGCAATTGTGAAGTGGCAGAGATTCAGAGATTATGGCAAATCACAACACACAGCCATTGCCAGGTTTCACCGCACTCTGTCATCTTTGTCCCAATACCAGCAAACGTGGCTGCTCTCCGAGGTCCGCTCAGATCTTTGCCTGTGTGGAGGCCGTATAGCCTCTACCAAATGCACTCCAATCGGGGGAACCACTTCTCCCCGGGTGGCACATGGACCCCTCAGACCCCGCTGCGTGCACTGAGCTTCAGAACTTCAGACTCTGCACTCCACTGTTTATAGAATCCTGGCGGTATTGAAACCCTCTCCTTTCTTCCCGTCAGTGGATTGGGAGAACAGATTTCTTGTTCAGCCCCCTGTGAGTGTTTTCACTCTTTCTCTTTCTCTCCAGCTACTTTCTAAAGAGTGCTTCTCTTGCACAATCCCGATGCACCGCACTCTCCTTCCTTTCTCTTTGTCTCTGTCCCCTGTCCGCAAAAGCAGCTGCTTACCATCCATGGCTTTTCTCTCCCCCGCTCCTGTTCACCTCTCCACACCGCGTACTTGTAGAGTTCTGTGGCTCAAGTTATGCAAATTGTTGTGTTAATCCTCAGATCAATTTCCTAGGTGTTCAAAAATGGTTTGGTGCTGATCTAGCTGCATTTCAGGGACGTGACAAGCTCAGGGTCTCCATGCCGCTCTGCATCTTAACTCCTCCTCCTCATAAATACACTTTTAAAAAAAGAGAATTCCATAGCGTAGACAGTAGCTCCCCTTATCCGTGGGAGACACATTCTAAGACCCTCAGTGAATGCCTGAAATCACAGATAGTACCAAACCCTATATGTACTATGTCTTTTCCTATAATACATACCTATGGTAAAGTCTAATTTATAAATTAGGCAGAGTAGGAGATCACCAAAAACAAGAAAATAGAACAGTTGTGAAAATATACCATATTAAACGTTGTATGAATGTGATCTCACTCTCTTAAGATATCTTACTGTACTGCTCTCACCCTTCTTGTGACGCTGTGATATAATGAAATGCCTATGTGAGGAGATGAAGCCGGGTGAATGATGTCAGCCTTGTAACATAGCTTTAGGCTTCTATTGCTCTTCCAAGGATATGTCAGAAGGAGGATCGTCAGCTTCTGGACCATGGTTGACCACAGATAACTGAAATCGTAGATGGGGGGGGGGACAACTGTACTGTCAGCATATATACTGTTCTTCATCCATAGCTCTGATTGCAAGACAAATATTGGAGACTGGGGTCTCATCCAAAGCTACTTTGGGGCACTTGGAAGAATATTTTTTGAGTAGCTAGATATGTGATCTGATTTCAGGTTTCTTCCTTACCTCCTTGGATAAATCAGGCTGTTGCTTTGAAGACTCTCCCTGTCAAAGGCTTAGGTGAACTTTTCTCAGTCCCTGGGGGACACTGGGATATGTCCTCAGCTTGGAGAGTGTCCCCACCGCAGGGAGCCACTTTGTCTGATAAACATACTGTCGTGGTAAGGATATCTTTTAGCATACAGGATATCTCTATTTGCAAATCAAATATCAGTCCTACTGTCACGACCTACTTTCTCAAGGTACAATATACACTTAACACTAGACCCAAGTAGGAAATAGTTCAATAATTTCTCATTTTTTTTAATGTTTAGTTCATTTTTGGGAGAAAGAGAGAGACAGAATGTGAGTGGGGGAAGAGCAGAGAGAGAGGGAGACACAGGATCCAAAGCAGGCTCCATACTGTCAGCACGGAGCCTGACACGGGGCTTGAACTCGCAGACAGCGAGATCATGACCTGAGCCAAAATCGGCACTTCAACCGGCTGGGCCACCCAGGTGCCCCAATAATTTCTCATTTTTGACTACCTTCTTATCAGATCTCGTTAGAATATTATTGCTTTGACCTCATACCAGCGCTGATGAAGAGCTTGAACAAGAAGAGGAGAAAGCGCCAGCACTTTCAGTTCCTTTGCGTTACTGCCCCTTGCGTTATTTCCACATATTTTTCATCTACGGCTTATTTGCAGGAATTGTCAAAAGCGACTGATCCTTTTAGTGAGGGTTTGAGGATCTGCGTGTGGTGTGTCACTGAATGGGAAAGAGGATGAGGCCGTTCGGTGTCAACGCATTGTAGGATTCCCGCTGCCCGCCCAGGGAGACTCGAGTACCCAGCAAGTGAGGCATGTGGCTGGTCTCACACAGACGACTGAGGCAAGATGCCCATCAATCTGTAAACTAGACACGCATAAAGTCTCAATTCTTACTTTTATAGAACAAGACAACCTGCGAAGTCTTCTGGCTCCACAGTGGATATCTTGGCACCACGCTTTACCATTTCTTTTTTTCTTTCTTTGTCCACGTTGCCATTTCTACCTGAAGCTGGGGTGCCCGAACCCAAATGCTGCCCCCGGCCAGTGTGTCCTGGTGAGCCAAGCAACAGCTGGTGCGGCAGGAGGTGACCCGGAGAGGTGAACGGTGGGGCTAGAACACCCAACCGCGCTCATGGTTGCTGTGCTGAATAGGTCCCGGGGTTGCCTGATCAGCTGATTTGCAGGGAGACCAAAGAGTTCAGGTGTTTGATTACAATCTCTTTCATTTAAAATATCTTAATTAATATTTAAAAAAATGGGTGCGCCTGGGTGGCTCAGTTGGTTAAGCGACTGACTTCAGCTCACGTCATGATCTCACGGTTTGTGAATTGGAGCCCCACACTGGGCTCACTGCTGCCGTCACAGAGCCCACTTCCAATCCTCTGTCCCCCTCTTCCTCTCGCCCCTCCCCTGCTCGTGCTTTCTCTCTCAAAAATAAATAAACATTATATATGATATATATGATATACTATATAATATATGATATATAAATTATATACTATATAATATATTATATTATAGTATATAATATAGTATATAGTATAATACATTATAATATAGTATATTATATATTATATCAATTGTATTATATTTATTATATTATATATATTATATTATAATATATATTATATAATATATGTGGGCGCCTGAGTGGCTCAGTTGGTTAAGCATCCAACTCTTGATTTCAGCTGAAGTCACGATCTCATGATTTATGAGTTTGAGCCCCGCATTGGGCTCTGAGCTGGCATTGCAGAGCCTGCTTGGGATTCTCTCTTTCCCTCTCTCTCTCTGTGCCTCCTGCATGCACATGGTCTCTCTTTCTCAAAAATAAATAAACTTATATATATATATATGTATATAGTATATATATATAACTTTTATATATATATAGTATATACTATATACATATAACTTTTATGTATATATAGTATATATATAACTTTTATATATATAGTATATATATATATACAGCATATATATATGTATACATGTATGTATATATATACGTATATATATACATATATGTATGTATATATACATACGTATATATGCATATATGTATGTATATATATACGTATATATATGTATATACGTATATATATATATATATATAATATTTTAAAAATAGAGCTGCATAGGCCATACAAAGCACAAATGTCATAACCTCTGCTTCTGGGGCCCTTCCCAATGCTACTGCTTTATTCACCTCTGCATTCCCAGCACTTAGTCTAGTACCTACAAATGACAGGTGCTCAATAAATACGAGCAACTGAATGACAGAATGTACCCAGGGACTGTGGAAGGCAGAATAATGGCTCTCCAAAGAAGTTCACATCTTAATTCCCAGAACGTAGAATATGTTGCTTTAGATGGCAAAAGGGACTTTGCAGATGTGATCATATCATAAGAGGGAGAAGCTGATATGTTGGAAGCAGAGGTGATGGCTGGCTGGGGCCACAAGCCAAGAAACGTGGCAGTGTCTGGAAGCTGCAAAAGGCAAGGAAACAGATTCTCTTCCAGAGCCTCCAGAAGAAATGCAGCCCTGCAGACACCTTGATTTTAGCTCAGTGAGACCTTTCTTGGACTACTAGCCTCCAGAATTGTCAGACAATAAATCTGTGTCATATTAAGCTACTACATTTGTGGTAGGTAGTCTGCTGCAGCAGCAATAGGAAATGGAGATGAAAGAGCAAACACAGACATGCATAAGGGCCACGTGTGGTGCATCCAGGATAGGACATGGGAGCTATGTCACTAAGGAGGGGGTTGTCAGCTCAATCAGCGCCCAGCTAGGGACCAGGGACTGCCTCACTACCTCATTTCAGGGGTGCTGTGGAAGCGACGGAGTCTATAGGAATAGCTCCCCCTGGCGTCGTGCAGGACACAGTCTGCGCGACCCTACGCAGCAGGCGTGGAGAATGCCGCCCTGAGAGTAGCGGAGGGCAGGCTACGTGCTGGTTTTCTCTTTGCAACCTGAGCAGTTGGCATAGTGACTAATGTTTGGGGAATGAATGAAAAGTGAGAACCTGGTGGATCCTGTTCTACAACAGCAAGAATTCCACGACTGTGGATTGCTCTGACCCCACCCGGAAACCCAAGATTGGCATCTACACAGTGGCCCTGGGCCTACTCTCCACTCTTTCCCCGCCTCTTACAGTGCCAGCAACACATTTAGCATAGAGATGTGGTGCCAGGGGCCCCCTCTCACCCCCCAGCCCACTAAACAACCGCCCATCCTGCAGCCATGGAGAAAAGATCTCTTCGTGGTATACCTTGACTTCCTGTCCCAGCTTATGTGTTAGTGGACCTGAGCTTTGTGGAAGAGAGGTAGAAACCACCCCCCACCCCTTGCTGGGGTTTGCATTCAATGAACAAAGGAGGTTGCGCCTCTCAGGCATGTCAGATGTGGGAGCTAAGTTATTTCATACTTGGAAGTTGTCTTCTTTCTTAGCGTGCTCCGGATGGTTCGGACGGTTAGTTGTCTCTTGAATAAGTATTCAACTTAAGTTTCATAAAGCGTGCAACGTCAATGCCACAGTAAGGCAGTGCAGAGATTCCCCAGAGCAGATCTGGGGGTTAAAGTGTGGCTTTCCTGTTCAAGTGCAGTGACCCCCTTCACATGGTCAGTGTGAGGAAGAGCTGCTTTGTAATGTCAGCCTCCTACCACCTCATCTTAGGACTCTGTGAAACGCAAATGCTCTAGCAGAGAAGTTTGTTTTTGTGGTTTTGTATTTTAATTTTTCAGACAAGCTTCTACACCTATTATCATCTATGGAATACATTTGGAAGAAAGGCAATGCATGAAAAGGTATAATATAAAATTGCCAACAATGTTACACTATGAAAAGGCAGCCCTAATTCCCAGTGAAAGGAAACAGTTCTGAAATCTCTCTCTCTCTCCCTTTTAAATACTTTTGTAATTAGTTTTTATCCCACTTTTGTTTTGCCCTCACAGTCACCAGGCCGATCTTTCTAAAATACGGAACTGATATGTCTCCTCCCAACCAAGAACCACGTCTTGGGGGCCTGGGTGGCTCAGTGGTTAGGCATCCGACTTCAGCTCAGGTCATGATCTCACAGTTGGTGGGTTCCAGCCCCGCGTCGGGCTCTGTGCTGACAGCTCAGATCCTGGAGCCTGCTTTGGATTTTGTGTCTCCCTCTCTCTCTGCCCCTCCTCCACTCATGCTCTGTCTCTCTCTCTCTTTCTCTCTCGAAAATAAACATTAAAAAAAATATTAAAATAAATAAATAAATATATACCACATCTTCCCCTGCAGTCTTCTTAATATGGTTTCTAAGGCTCCCCTCCCCCCATCAGTGGGTCCCTGCCCATGGGATCCAGTTAGTTGTTCAGTCAGCCATTTGCCCCCCAAATGTTCTGGAGAACTTCTTGTCACATACGTACCAACAAACGAAGTGAAATGAAACAGAAACTTCTCTCTCAGGGTCCCCCTCTCAGTAAGGGGATATCCAGGCAGAAATCTCAAAATGAATCTGGATTAACCGCCTGTCCTCTCCCTTTCCCTGGACAATCTAGCTTTTTAAATATTTCTTGAACCCACCCACTTCTCCCCTGTCTGCTCCCCACTATCCCTTTGAGCCCATTTTCTGTGCTTCAGCCAAAATCATCTAAATTGCAATCATTTCCCTGTTTGGTCCCTTTAGGGTTTTTTTTGGATAGAGTCTGAACTCTTGCCTTGGCTTACAAAGCCATCATTTATTGAGTGGTTACTATGTGCTGGGCACTCTTGTAGGTACAGAGGATTGAGCACTGACCAAAACTAGCAAGGGTCCTGCCCTCAAAACTTCACATTCTGTTTGGGGTGGTGTGGTTGGAGCTGGATAATAACCTAGGAAACAAATAAAGAAGGTAACTAGACATGATGTAGGGGCCTCAGAAGGATTAGCCACTTTATTTTTGTTGTTGTCGTTAAGTTTATTTATTTATTTGAAGAGAGAGAGCATGAGCAGGGGAAGGGCAGAGACAGCGGATAAGAGAGAATCCCAAGAAGGGTCTGCTCAGCACAGAGCCCAAAGCAGGGCTCGATATCACGAACCATGAGATCATGACCTGAGCCTAAATCAAGAGTCTGACTCTTAACCAAGTGAGCCAGTCAGGCGCCTCAAGGAGTAGCCATTTCAAATAGAAAGTTCAGGGATAGCCTTTCAGCTGGACACAGCAGCAGGTGCCCTCTGACCTTTACCCCCTCATATGTCTGTAGTTTTTGCCTGGCTGCTCCCCTCTCACTCTGTGCTCAGCCAGGTTGGACCTTTGGTTCCTTGCAGTCACTGGTCTCTTTGTCTTCTATTCCTCCCCCTTGTCTCTCTCCTCTTTCTCTCGCCTGTCCCTCATTAGGTCTTTCTGGAAGCCATCTTCCTGCCTGCTGGAAACACCTTTCGTCCATCCCCCTTGACTAGGCTGAGTGTCTCTGTTGCGGTCTACATTTCCCAAGTAATAATCAAGCTGATGTAATTGCTTGACTGGCAGTTACGTCATTCACCTTCAAGCACCCAGGACCAATCGAGCATTTGGTATATTTGTGGGCAGCGTAAGTTCATGCACGGTGGGCACTTAAATCTGCCAGGGAGAGACACTTTATGGGCAGATTGCTCCTTTCTTCATAAAAACAAGTTGCTGATGTACCAAGTTTCTACTCTCACCTGGGTTCGATATATTCTTCTTTTTGAGCAGCTTTCTCTTCTGATAGTCTGCAAGCCCTTTGGTCTTAGTAATTTCCTACCTCCGACTCCTGATAGTACTGGCACATAGGAGGGACCCAATAAATAATAAGTCAGAAATCCCTAAGCAACACCAAAGCCAAACAAGAAAAACAGAAAGCTGTAGTTTGGAAAAAGATATGGGAACCATTTCTAGGGTAGAGAAAAATGAATCAAATAATCATCTTCTTGGGAGAAGTTATAGAGAAATATCAATGTTTATTTTTCCTGAAAAGTCTTTTACCCACCTGACTGCCAATCTTTGGCTTCCATTCAACCATTTCACCTTTTATATAAGCACATAAAACCAGGAAGTTGCTCTGATTTTTGTTCTCTTTGATTTGCTCTACACATGTAATGCTGAAGTCACACCTTTTCCTTCACTGCAGGTGGAGATCACCTTTCTCTTTCTAGAATTTCTTGTGCTTTGATTTGCTTTTTACTGTTATTTTGAGGCACTTACTAAGAGCCACAAAAGTGGGGGCACATTTGGAGATATGTGAGGACACAACTGGTTCCAGGCTGTCAAACCAGAAGTCTTAAACCCGATTCCTCGTTTTTTCCCTTGAGGTCATGGAAATTTCTAGCCACCAGCTGAGCCTGGAATTGATTTAGTGCCAGGGAGGTGAGCCGTGGGAAAATAGAACATTACTTAGTCATTCTCAGCAGTAGATTTTATGATTTAGAAAACATTTCCTGGCTTTGAAAACTTAACAATACAGCCTCTAAGTCAGTCAAAAATCAGAGTAAGGGGATTCATAATGAGAAATTCCAGGACTATACACACCAAGTGGGATAGCTAGTGGGTTTGTAATAAATCGTTTCGTCTCTACAACCTTATTGCTACAATCTGGTTTTACGGAATTATTATTTCATTATTAATGGCTATTTTTAACTAGAGAGAAGAGTGCTTATATGTATCTGAAAAAGTGTGTGGAGATCAGATTCATCTCTGTAAGAGCTTTGCATCTTAGTGAAAACACTGGATTGGTGGTGGGGAATGCTTGGTTTTTGTCTTCGCTCTGTTTTGAAGTAACTGTTGACTCTACGTAAGTCCCTAAGCTTCTCTAGGCCTGAGTTTACTCAACTATAAAATGAGGGTCTCCTGGGTTAGTGTCTTTTGGTTCAATAAATGCTTGTTTGCTGCTTACTTTAGATTGGGTTCCCTAAAAAGAGCAGCATGGGCAGAGATTCTTGTGCAAGTAAATTACTGCGTGAGGTGACCAGGAAAGAACTGTAAGAGAGGAGGGAAGCAGGATAGGGCAGGAGAAGAAACTAAGCAAAGATCTGGTTTTAATTGATCTAATATCGGCCTGATCCCAGAGAGGGCTCTGGGATATGAATAGCAACCCAGAGCTCTATGTATTTGATACGTCTGTTTCAATTAGTCAACGACCATAGGTTGCCCTCTAGGGCAGGGGGTATAATTTCACTGAAACTCCAGTTAAGCAGCTGGAAGATGGGTATATGAACCTTTTAAAGGGGATCTCAATGAACTACCAACAAAACCTAAGATACCACCTGTGTGTCAGTCACCGTGTGAGATATTGGAGAGGGAGAGATAAAAAAGAGATGACTCCTGGTCATAGGAAACTCAGGGAATAGTTCAGGAGATAGATGAATAAACAAGTAATTTCAGTACAACATGGTGAATCCTAGAATAAGGGAATATACAGAGTGTTGTAGGAACAGAGAAGCAGACATTGCAGATCGTGTGCCTCAGGATGCAGAATCTAAGGTGGAGAGAAACAGGAGCCTTCCTTATTAAGGACTGTTCTTAAGATCAACATTTGAGGAATGGAAGGGAACTGGAACGGGAGGAGAGAAAATTCCACTTGCGATGCAGTGCCAATGGAACTGACCTTGAGGAGAGTTTTGAAGATGCTGGGGGCTCTCTACCAGCAAGGTTCATAGCAGCCAGAGTAGAAAGGCCTTTATGCCTGAAGGGTAGTGCATCACAGAAAACATTCACCTGTGGAAGCCAGGTGCTTTGAAACCATAGATTTCTGGCTTATGGGGATGGGAACACAAATCTCTCAAGTGGGACACTGAGAGTGATGGTGAACAAGGCCACTCCTATCTACTTCTTGTTCCCAGACCCATGCATTATACTTCCCGGAGACACAGCAGGAGGTGTTTAAAGAGCTTTAATTTAAAGAACAACATCAGGTTGTTCCTACACTGTCAAGCCCTCACTTTCAGCGACATAGTATATGATGTGCCGGTGGATCCTATTGTCTTAGAGCCCATTACCACACCTTCCTTGGAGTATAGGGCATGTCTTTGATTGATGTGATGTTATTTGGCATCTCTTATTCGTGGATTAAACACTCCATGAGCTTTTCAGATGATAGCGCTATCTGAGTCAAGAAAGATAAATATATACCCAGAACATGTGTCTATTTTTGTGGAAATGAATCACTGCCAATTCTAAAGAGAAAGGGTTTCATTGAAGTCGGCTCACCACCAAATGGACAGTTGGTCTCTCTTCAAGGGATAGTAATATATTAGGGATTGGTGTCGGACTCTGTTGGAGGCATGTTGGGCATTCAGCAGTAGCAGTAACTAGGAAAGCCTTGGTAAGAGGGAACCCGGACTGTTGGGTACATGCATAGACTCCACCCCGCCACCATGGCTACCTCATCATGAGCCTGTTGTGCCAACATCATGAGCCTGTTGTGGCAGATGACAGAAGCTGGCTAATGTCAACTGGCCAAGTCACTGTCTGTCTGGTTGTTTAATGCATAGTCTGTGGTGGATGTTTTTTTGGCGGACATTAACATGCAATATAAAGATCTTCCCGCTTCCTGCATCAATCCCAGACTTCCTCGTCCCTACACTTTCAATCTTTCGCATTCTAGGCTCTTGACCATCTGGCCAGGCCATTTGCCACTCTTTATCGGTCTTTATTTATTTGACTCTCAGGCCACTTCTCTCTGTGTAAAGTAGATGACTAGGTGTTTCACCCAAAGTCCTATCCATTTGGAGGACTTGCCCTTGCTAGTGGTTTTCATGGCCACCACTAAGAGGAGCTATGGTGCGGTTGGAGTCTGTTTTCATCACGCATCCGTAGGATGAAGCTGGCTCATCTGTGAACCACGCTCAGGTGTTTTGTTCCTCCATCAGCTGGCAACACGGGATTGCCCCATGCAGCCATAGGTGTGAGCTGATGAAAGGTGCTGGCACAAGAATGGTGATGACTGGAGCTCTGGGCTGCCCTCTTGTGCACTTGCTTGTACCTTCTTCTGGTCCTGTTTATGCTCAATCCTGGATGTACCACTTCCATATCTTTCATCCAGCTGTCATGGTCATTCTGTCACCTCTGTCTCACTGAAAGTGGATCGTTGCAATTTCTATGCATCTGGGAGCCACTTTAGCGGTGAGTTCGCACCAATTTCCAGTAGTCTTTTCCAAGGTATTATAGCCTATATCCCTGGAGAGTGCCCCAACTTTATGCTTTGTCCCCTTGTTCAGGTACCCTCAGTTGCATGTGTGTTCTTGCAGCTATAGGCAGTAGAATATACCTGGAGCGGTCCTACAGCTACATTAGGATCTAGTCCTTTTCTACCCTTATCAAGCCCAACAGGTCTCCACACAGGTTGTGCTGTGACTTAACCTTTGTTTTTGGCCTAGCGGCGAGGAAGAGAGATGGTTGTGTATCTTCAGCGGTCAGATGTTACTTGTGAGGAGAGGCCTCTGCATTCTCTTTAAGCAAGGCACGTGCCAGCCTTAATAGGGGAATAGGCCACTTCTGCAGGCTAAGAGGGTTCAGAGAGATCTGGGGACCCCAGGTATTTGAATGCATCAACCCAGATGCCCCCAAGTCCATATGTCGAGGTCCTATTTCTTTTCCAACCAGGGCCTTAGCTTTGTCAGAGCAAGCCTATCATAGAGGAGACTTTAACTCTATTTGCAGCTGACTACTCTGACGATTAATTCCTGAGTGGGAGTCTTACTTTCTACTGCTCTCCTGCTGTAGGAAAGGAGAAAGACTTTATATGCTGCCAGGGAAGCCCTCTAGCTTGTAATTGTCAACTAATCTCTCCTAGTTTTCCCTTTTCTTTGTCCAAAGCTTCGTTCAAACTTAGCAATAAACATCCGATTCATAGTCCTCCTAGCTATTACTTGCCCCATATTTTTCATAGCCTGATCGTTCATAGCTGGCTCAGGTGTTCCCTTCTGCTCTTACACCAGTTCGCCACCAGTGGTTTGAGATTATCCCTGTGGGAGGGAAGGAAGAGGAATTGGGAGAAATAGACTTGGAGAAATAGACTTGGATTCCGTTTCAACGGAAGCCTTGGCCACCCTTCTTGAGAGTTCTGAAGAGGGACTGACCCATCAGAGCTGTTTTGAGTTGGGGCAAGAAAATATTGAGCCTTTTTACCCCCACATCAGATCTGTGGGCTACCCCAGCTTTCTTCAGCAGGGTCAGTCCCTGAAGGGAGATGACAATACAAAGTGGAATGGTCATTGTGTAATAAATTTACTAACTTATACTTCTCTTAAAAATGTTTCCCTAGCATCTTTTTATGGTGAAAGTTATGTGGAGCTCAACATCATAGAAGTTTCCTCTGAGTTATCTCTTCAATTAAAATTTCAAACCAGCAAACCACGGGGATTACTTTTTCTTGCAGCGGGGAAAAATGACTACTGTATTATAGAACTTCTATCAGGAAACTTACGGGTAAGATTTTCTTAAATCTTTAAACACATGTAAACATCCAATTCCCGGAGGAAAAGCCATGAGAGAGAAAGAGAACAAAATAGCTGTCCATTTGATTACTATTACTAGAATAAAGTCACGTGCCATTTGAAAAGTTTGGATCTCCTCTGAGTTTACGAGCATGCCTGAAATATTCCAACTCTGACATTTTTTAACCTCACTGTATAGCCCATAAATGTGGAAAGCAGTTTCAAGTCCAAGTTTCTCCCCTGCCCCCCACCTCCCCGCCTTATGAATGGCCCTGTTTTCTCAATAAAATACAGTAAGATGAGATTGATTAATTATGATTCTTTCTGTTTCAGGTGAGGGTGAATTTGGGTGCAGGTAAACAAGTGCTCCTTTCCGAGGAAAGACTTCGTACAGATGACCTGGTTTGGCATTTAGTGGAACTGTACTATGTTAAAAACAATGTCTCTCTGGTTATTGACAAACATTATGAGACAACGGGCCATATCACCGGTGAGGTGCACAATTTGCACTTTCAACACGGAATCTACATAGCAGGCCACGGTGGGCTTGATGTCCCTTACCTGAATGGAGAGCTCCCCAATTTCCGCGGATGTATGGAGGATGTGCTATTTAACCAGGAGGAGATCCTGGCATCCCTTAGATCTTACCCTGGCTTTAAGAAGGTTTATGAAGTGTCACTAGGATGCAGTGACGAATTTTTTGCAGGAGAGGATGAAGCCATCAATTTCTTCAGCTCCAGATCCTACGTCGCCTTCCCAGAATGGAAGGTGCCAGGGGAAGGGCTATTGGAATTTGCTTTACAGACTGGAACTCAACAAGCCTTACTTTTATTTCAGTCAGGTAGAGAAGGAAATTTCGTTGCTTTGGAAATAGTTAACGGTCTATTGAGGGCTCATGTAGGATGGAGCAAAAGCAACACCCAGCTCTCTTCGTTTAGCTTAGTTAGTGACAACAAGTGGCACGTTATTCAACTGAAGTTCACTGGAAGTTATCTGGCCCTGATGGTGGATGAGCAAGGGGTAAGGACATTGCTGCCTTTGCAAAGCAAGCCATTGGTATCTGAAGGCCCCCTCTTTGTGGGAGGTCTTAATACCCGTAAGGGAGAAGAAGTTAAGAAGTTAGGATTTGCCTCTGTGCCTAAGAAATCCGCTCGAGGAGTTTCTTTCAAAGGATGCTTAAGAGGCTTGGAAGCCAACTCAGAAAAGAGAGCATTGAAGGATGCCCTTGTTTCCAAAGATATAGCTGCTGGGTGTAAAACGAGGAGTAGTGATAATGAAAATCCTTTCATAACGACAATGGAAAACCTGCTTCAGTCAGAAGTTCCCCTTTCCACCACCGTCGTCGAGGCAGGCAAGCCTTTTTTTCAAGATGCGCGTAGCTATTCCCTGAGTCTGAGTAACTTGGAGATCCAAGAAGGTGGGCGAGCCTTACTGGAACAAAGGCATATGAAAGTGGATGTGGAATCTGAAGATTTGGCTGTCCATCATTCTCAAATTTTATTTAAAATAGAGGAAATGCCCCTTCACGGGTTCTTTCAATTAGATGTTTCCCCTGTTCAGGAAATGGAGAAAGCTTTCACGATGTTAGATTTGAGGCAAGGGAAAGTTTGGTATGTCCACGATGGTTCAGAAGAACCTAGGGATTTTTTCACATTTTCAGTCTCTTCCAACAGCAAGCAGAAGATGCCATTTTATCTGCAAGGCCATGTTCCATATGTGTTCAACATCACTGTCATTCCAGTAAATGACCCCCCGCACCTTAAGCTCCCCGAAGGAAACTTGCTTCTCTTGTTTGAGAATTCTAAGAAACGACTGACTCCAAATATAATACACGTGTCAGACCCTGACACAGATTCCTTGAGTCTTAGTTTCTCCATTCTTGGCAACTTCAATTCAGATGCTGGGTTTTTAGAAAACACCAATGATCCTGGGAAAGCGATTAATGGTTTTACACACGGGGATTTAAGAGATGGCAACATTTTCTACGTGCACAGAGGTCCTCGGAACTCCCGGATCCTTCTGAGAGCAAGTGATGGAGAGCTGGTTAGCAATACAGTAGTGTTACGGGTCATGGCTGTTCCTTGGGGCTTTGAAGTGGCCATTAGAACCGGTGTCGTTGTCCAGCAGGGTGGCACAGTTCTGATTACACAGAGTAACTTGTCGGTGGAGGTTAATGGTGAACCCCACGAGATGGAAACCCGCTATGCTATCACTCAGCCACCCCAATTTGGCCAGATTCAGCGGCAGGGGTCAAGTGGCGAATGGAAACAAGTTAGTACCTTTTCTCAGCATTCCATTGATCGGGGTCAGGTCCGGTACCATAGTACATTTCGAGAATTACAGCTAGGAAATGTTACAGATCACTTTAAATTTAAAGTTAACATAGAAGGAAAAGTCAGCGAGGAGCTAATGTTTCCGATTACCATACGGTGGCTAAGGTTTACACTTCTCAAAAATGTTCCTCTTAAGGTCAGTAAAATAAACAGACAAGTATTGAATTCTGATCATTTGCAGGCTGTGACAGAGGGTGTGGACATAGCTCAGAAGGAACTGCATTTTAAGTTGCTGACCCCACCTAAGAAAGGAAAATTGCTACTTGGCAATAAAGTGCTAAAAACAAACTCAGTCTTCAGCCAACAAAACATTACAGACTCTAAGATAAGTTACGAGCCAAAGGAGAGGCCCAGGGAAGACACACAAGATACCTTTAGGTTCTTGATTGTTGCGAAGCACATAGCATCAAAAGATTATACTTTCAGAATAAACTTCGAAGCAGATAAGACACGCGTTACTGTGACTAACAGAGGATTATTTGTCAAAGAAGGAGAAGGGAAATTAATTACAAAATCAGAATTATTTGCTCAAACACTGGACAATCAGACCTTCCAATATAAAATCACCCAGAGTCCTCAACACGGGAAGCTGAAACTGATTAACTTGTCAGATCCTTTGAGAAGTCGTGACAATATCACCGCATTCACTGATCAAGACCTAGTGGGCGAGCGACTGATGTATGTCCACGATGATTCTGAGACCCAGTGTGATGAATTCCTCCTTGTGGCCTCTGCCATAGCACCAGGCCAAGACGGAGTGGTCAGGGATCTTGACACAGAGCATTTATCTACAGAAATCAAAGTTACCATTTCTGTAGGGTTAAAGAATGATGAGAAGCCAGTGCGCGTGGTAGATAGGGTCTTTCATGTTGTGAGAAATGGCCAGCGCCTGCTGACCCTGGCAGATCTCTGTTACCATGACCCCGACTCAGATTTTGATGATGGGCAGTTGCTCTATACCCGGCGGGGCATCCCAAATGGGGACTTGGTGACAGCCAGTGACCTCTCTCAGAAACTATACCAGTTCAGGCAACGTGACCTTCAGGAAGGGCGAGTGCTCTTTAGGCATCGGGGTGCAGACTCTGCTCGCTTTGTGCTGTTCGTGACGGATGGTGTCCATTACACGTCCTTCCTTCTAGAAGTCAGTGCCTCAGACCCTTATGTCCAGATAGCCAACAACACGGGGTTGCTTGTACAGAGAGGAGAGGGCAGCAGCCTCACAGCAGCTAACCTCAGTGTCACCACGAACCAAGATATCAGAACGGACCACGAGATCGAATTCCACATGGTACAGCCCCCGAAGCATGGCCGAGTGCTGGTCAACCACTCAGTGTCCCGCTCATTTTCCCTGCACGACGTGAAACAAGGCCATGTGTTTTATAGGCATGACGGCAGAGGCAATTCTGATATGTTCAACCTGACAGTGAGAGTTAAAGAGGTGTATGTAGACGTAGGCATCTATGTGCACGTGTACTCTGAAAGCCACCAACATGGCACCCGAATTCTGCTCCAGACCCTTGTTGTTGAAGAAGGAAAACCAGTAAAACTGAGTAGAGGAAGACTGCAGGTAGGTAGTCGCCCTGGCGAGCATTCTGTCTCTCCATGAGTAATCTGTTTGCTTCTAAGAGCTACTTTTGTGTTCATTTCCCTCCTGGTATTCAGAATGACTTTTTTTTTTTCTAAATGTAAATGCCATTGAAAAGAAAGGCTGGAAGGTTTCAGGATTTTGACACTACTGAGCTTCCTATAGTTGGAAATGGAATATAAGGAATCCTAAGTCTTATGTTAAAGCTTAGTGCACACCAGCACACACACTATCTGTGTATGTTTAGTGTAGGATGCACTACATTAAATGAGGAGGTGATGTGTGTATTGGAGTAAATTAAGGAATGAGGAGGTGATGTGCGTATTGGAGTAAATTAAGAGATCTTTACGTTTTTCATTTCTTATAGAAACACTGCCAACATTTCATTTCATCTGAATTACATTCATAATGGGATGAAGCAGGGTATAAAAACTTAGGGCAACTTAAACATAAAAAGGATTCCTCGAACAGCAGAGGATGCTATATTACACAGTTAATTTCCTTAATGTGGTCTCATTTGGTTTCCTGAAATTGATGGATAAAATTGGCCTAGACTTGTGGAATGTCTGGGGTGAGACCTCACACCAGAAGGTTTCCTGGGGCTCCTCCTTAGAAGCTTCCAGCAGGCAAAGCCCCACTGATCACACTTAGGAGGTCGTGTTCTTTTTAGGGTAATCCTGTATAGGGTGTGTAAACTGTGATTTGTGACAACTGGCCACAAACACAGGCTATTCTGAATCTACCCTCAGGACTGCAGAGCAGTTTACTTGTTTGCGAAATGCAGCCAATAACATCAAGAAGAAATGAACACAAATCAGAAGCAATTTACTAAATGAGTTTGACTATCGGAATATGGGGGTCACCAGCTTTCCTCATTTCTTTTTTAGGATCTTGGAGAGTATGTGTTTCACCACCAGGGGGCATGTGTAGTTTAGTGACTATAAATCAGTTACAATGACTGTTTGAGATGGATTTTGCTGAATCAATAAATTCAACATATATTGAAAACGCTGAGCCAGTTAAAGTGGGAAAGAAAAGTAAACTTTCCTCTAAAGTCTTGAAATTTTAGTGATTCAGCTTCTGCTTCTTCAACCATTTTTATTCCTTCTCCTTATACCATTTTTTTTTACCTCAACATTCTGAGTCCAGGGTATCTTCCTGCTGAGAATGATGCCTTGTTAATGCATTAGTAGCTTTTCAAGTGTTGTTGACCATTACATTTCTTTGCAACCACGGCTAAATGCAAATATTGACACGGTCACCAGAACCAGACCCAGGCTTACACTGTGTATTAACCCTGATTGTAACTTAAGCCATTTGTAGACATTAATAGAAAACAATTTGGCTCATCAAAGGGTCTTGACTCTTATGAGTATTGTGTTTTTCTTTTTGTGTCTGTGTGTTATGTATAAAAACTCAAGGCTGTGCATGAAGATAATATTCCTGCAGAGGCAACGTTCATCGTCAGAATTCCGCCGATGCACGGATACCTCCGGAAATCTTTACCTGAAGAAGGCAGCTTGGGTGCAGATGAAAAGTCCCCTCTGATTTTTACACAACAGGATATTGATGATGGCAATATCCATTATGTACAGATAGCTCCTGAGCAACAACAGGACCATTTTTTACTGGATGTGGTGAGTGGTATCCAAGCTGTGAATGGAATTGAAATTTTGGTGGATATCGTCCCTAAGCGGATTCCTCTGGAGGTACAAAATTTCACAGTCCAGGAAGGTGGTTCCAAAGCACTTCTGGAAGACTATCTCAAAATTCCAAGCAAATATTTTGAGGGAGTTGACTGTGAATTTGTTCTGCTCAAACCACCACAACACGGTTATGTTGAAAATTCTAATTTTCCAAGAATAAAGCTAATGAAGTTTACCAGGAAACAGGTAATAAATCTCAGTTAATACATTTGGGTATATGGGATAAGAGGAAAAAATTGCTATTTGTTATTTAGATTAATGGACTCTCAGGAGTGATGAAACTTGAAAGAGGGTCCAGCTTAACCTCCTAACAGATGCTAGAAGCCTCTTCCATGGTAACCCTATAAAGAGGTCATCCAGCCATTATTTAAATATATTCAGCAATGGAGAACTCACTTCTTCTTGCAGTGGACACTTCCAGTTTAAAAACACGTCAAATGTTAGAAAGTTCTTTATGCTGATCTGAAGTCTGCCACTTAGACACTTCTCCAAGGTCCTGGTTCTGATAGCTCACAGAACAAATCAAGACCTCCTTTTGTAAAAGCTCTTTAAATATTTGAAAGGAAAAGTTATCAAGTTCCCTTGGGTTTTATCTTCTTTGGCTTAAACACCTCTAGGTTCTCCCACTTTGCTCCTGTGTCATGGGCTTCTAGCCCCTGCATCATCCTGGCTGCCTAACGGTAGAGGACCTCCACACTCACTGCCCCACTCAACGTGTCACCCTAGATATTTAACCTAGACATGCTTTAGTCCCTAGTGGATTTACTCCTTTATTCGTTCCATTATTCAATCAACAGGTGCTGATAGAGTTCTTACTTGGTACTGTGCCCTATGTGAGCATAGTGCTATCAATGGCTCCATGGTCCAGTCCCCACAATACAATACAACCTGGGTACAACTTCCAATCTAGTGTTCAGTGTAAAATAACCAATTAACTCTGGGCTGCTATCAGGTTTCTTTGCTTTGGGCTAGGTTGGTATTATTGTGAGATTTGGCTTTCTTATCATGAATAAAAGAATGATTTCCATTACTTTCTAAGTATTGAAAAGTATCTTACCACCATTTCCTGTATAAGATCCTAGGGATACGCACTCTTCAGGTTAGAGACCTTGAACAACCACCTGGCATCTCTGGGTATCTTTGTCTAGTTAGCTGTAAACCCATGTGGGCTGCTTTATTTTGCTTCTCAGGATTTCATCTTATCAACGGACTTGAATCGATTTATTAAACTCTTATTCTGTTTAAGTTGCTATGCAAGGTTGCCATGATAAGGAGCCATATTGCTTGCTCTCAGGAGATGCTGTGTGTGTGTGGTGGGGGGAGGGGATGAGGCATACAAGCTTTAATATGAGGTACCCCCTTTTGATGCCTCACAGAGCATTCTTCAGTGGTGCTAAGGAAGTTCAGAGTTGTTACATCTGACTCTAATTGAAGAGAATAGGGAAGACTTCACAGAGGGAATAACGTTTAAGCAAGACTTGAGGAAAGAGAAAGATCAGGGACATAGCAGAGGAGAAAACATTTTTAAAAAGCAGCATAAACAAAGGCAACAGCCTAGCCAAGGACATGGAGGTATTAAAGTGAATTGGTTCTGGGGGCTGCGGAACACCCCGCAAGACTTGTGGATGGGCTTAGGAGCGGCAGAGAGAACTGGGGCCAGACTGGGGGAGAGTCTTGAATTACATGTTGAGAGGGTTAGACTGAACCAGGAGGCATTAGAGAGCCATGGGGAGAAACAGAGAATCCTGAGGACTGAAAACAACCTTGGAAATCAGTGCTTCTCTACTGGGGACCCAGGGAAACTGATCCTTTAATGCCTCCCTGCAGACATCTCTTCCTCCTGGCTTCCGTCTCAATGGCTGAACAAACCCTCCAAGATGACCACTTGCTCTGGTGCAAGTTGAATCTACTGTTGTTCATCTTGTGTGCTCTAGGTGAGGGAGAGAGCACTGAATTGTGGTCCTGTCTTGGCCAATTCATTATTAATTACACTTTGTAAGAAGCGTGTCTTTAGAATGGTTGGTTGAAATCTGTAGGTCAAGTCTGTGTGTTCCCTGGAGTATCTATGTGATTGTGTAGCCTTGTTCACAGTCAAGGTCATGTTTGTCTGCTCTTCCAGATGACCCCTTCACACTTTCTCTTCCTATGTGACTCTAAGGTCTCCAGGTTTTGCGACATCACTGTTTTCACGTAAAGTGGAACTAATCCCTAACAACTAGTGGCTATAGTGTTAGTGGCTGGGAGAAGGAGCCCCTGGCCATGTTTGCCCTTCATTCATTCAGCAAATTGTTTTTGAATACCTATTATGTGTCAGGCATGCCAGTTGTAGGTCCTGGGGATACAGTGGTGAACATATCCAGCAATAATCCATGCTTTAATAATCTTTTTCCTGGTGGAGGAAAGAAGGAGGCAGAGTGAGACAACAGACAAAACAAATAAGTGAAATAAATGGCATATTGAGTGAAGATTAGTGCTGTGGGGAAAAATAAATGAGGAAAGGGAGCTGGGAAATGCTGGAGCCTTCAGTGGCGTGTGTGTGTGTGTGTGTGTGTGTGTGTGTGTGTGTGTGTTCAGTGTCAAATCAAGTGGTCAGGGGAGGCGCCATTGAGAAGGCAGCATCCGAGGAGACCCCTGGAGGAGGTGACGGATGGGTGAGTGGGTAGATATGGAAGAAGAGCATTCAGGCAGAGGGAAAGGCAAGTGAACAGCTGTGTGGAGAGCAGGAAAGGGACTCCATGCTGTGCCGGGAGAGCTGTAGATGAGGTTAAGGAGGTCCAGCACAAGAGGGCCTTCTCCTTCTCCTTTAACATGAAGTGAAATGGGGAGCAAGGAGGGAGGGAACAGTCTGGTGACAGGAGACCGAATACTTTTCAACCTTTTAAGATTTTCTGTAAGTTTGTTATGTCTTTTAAGCTCAGGTGAGCTGATATTTTTCTAGTGCTAGAAGTCTAGAAATAGGCAAAATCCCCACAAAAATCTTCTCTTTGCTTTTGGATTAATGCATATTAAATGGCATGTAATTTGGGGGAGTACCACTCCAGTGAAGAAGCGATGTATTTATCCAGGAAAAATACTGAGGAGGCAACTTGTACTTAAATACTATGTTCCTAAAGCATTTTTGGTATAAATTCTCTCACATTCTGATCAATGCCATCTTCCATGTTTATTTGCAAATAGCTTAAACCAGCATCTTTCAGAACTTGTGCTCAGACCTATGTTCTGGAATTCTTCTGCCCACAGAACTCCAAAGAAATTCCCATAGCACCTTTGTACAGTGGCCAAAACTTTCCCTTGAGACTCTTCATGAACTTTTCAACTCATCAGAAACACCTCTAAGAGATCAAAAGTATTTGCTCAAAGGAAGTGCACCATAGGAACGGGCAAAGTTGAACAGTTGAATTCTTTGGCAGTATTTTATCAAAACAAACACAACCTCAGAGACTTTTTCAGAAGTTCAGCTACTCCTGTTGGGCTTTGGAAGTTGTCTGCCATTGTCTGTTTGGGTCACAGGCTCACTGAAGCTAAGTTCCCTTCCAGCTTTAAAACTCTCTTGGTCTCTAATTATGATCTTGTGCTCCTCAGTATTTTCCATCAGAGCCTTAAAGACATGAAAGGCATTCTGATCAAATTTGTGGTTATTACAAATCCAAGAGGAATAATTAATTCACTTACTGACCGTTTCAGAATGAAAATTAGAAAGATGAACGCTAACAGGGACCTAAGTAAAGGTTTTCATTTGTGTTATCAGGGTGAGGGAAGTCTGCCTTGATAGACAATTTGGTTTTAATGTATTTCATTATATTCTGTCCACAGGAGATATGTGGCAGCTAGTTACGGGTAGTGTCTGTTAAGAGATGTATCAAAAAATGATTGTGTTCTGGAGGAGGAACAGGATTAGGAGGTAGCATGTATAGTCTCTCATACAAAGAACAGTTAAAGAAATAATGCATGCTTAGTTCAGAAAAGAGAAGTTTGGGGAAACTTAATAGTTGCCCTGGTCCAGATGTCGCCAAACAACCGAAGTCCAACAAGTAAGTAGAAGCTTCAGCGCCTGAACCTAACATTCGGAATTGTCTAACAAAACATTCCACAACTTAAAACATTAGTCACTGTAAATAAGCAAGTAGAGTCTGAATTTTAGTGGGTGTCATTCCACTGGAAGAGCAGCCAAATGATATCACTTACCTACAACACATTTTGTTTGGAGAAATAGCCTTTGAACTCAGGTTTCCCGATTACCAGTCTAGAGTTCTCTTTACTACCCCATGTTGCAGCATCATTCCATTCCTCCTCAAACTTATTTCCAGGATGTGGCATCGCTTCATAAAAACTATGCCATCCATCAAAATCTCCACTCTGATTGTTGGAATCCAACCTCATAGGATGAACACATGCTTCTGTGTTTCAGAGAGGCATAAAAATTAGGATGATAGCAATGTGTTCCTGTTTTTAAATCACATTTCAGTAAATTGGTGATTTTTGTTATTGGTGGTTATAGGTGGAAAATGAAGCGATTTACTATGTGCATGATGATAGTGAGGAGCTTCTTGACAATTTCACCATCTTTGCAAATAGCTCAGAGCTTGGAAAACAGAGTTTGCCCCAAACTCTTTTTGTAACTGTGGAATCAGTAAATGATGAGGCTCCAATAATAACAGCCAACAACATCCTTCAGGTAAGTGCTCCGTGCTTTTTATCATAGTAATCTCAACACTACCAATTTGATTTTCTTTTGTATTATTTCTAATGTTAAATAATAAGACATAGGACTATGTATGTATAATTAACATATTCCTACTGGTTTTAAATAAATGTTAGTTGTTACCAGGATATTCTGTTTGGTAACTGTTGGGAGATGATGAATCCCAATGAGTTACCGTCAGATTGTACTTCTTGAGTGGGTGTCATTCTCACTGTATTCCCCAAGGCATAGCCTCTTCTAGTTAGGGTGGGCAGGTGAGCATCAACTCCCTAGTGTGAAGTGTGTGATGTTGGGCAAGTTATTTAGCCCTTCAGTTTGCTTTTATTGAGGTGGTGGGAAATGGAGGCAGACTTGTGAGGAGTAAGCGATAAAATGATGTAAAACTCTCCCACAGTGCCTGACACGTGGATGGGACCCAAAAAATGGTAGCTATCATTACTGAAGAACTCCAAGGCTGTACCAGTATTAGAATTAAAACAAAACAAAACAAAAACACTATACAGTCATGTGACAGTCTTTTGCTGTTTCTGGGAGCTTCCATCACTCTTCACTCTTTCTGAGAATCCCCTGGGGTGCTTCTTAGGCACTCACAGATAAACAAACGTGTTTTGGCTGTCGCATGGTGTCCACCACTTGGCTCCTCCCCTGATCTGAAGCCTGTTTACGCTCAAGTATCCCAAAGCTTTCATTCAGCAGATTTTCTTGGTCTTAAATCACTCGTTCTCACTGATCCTTCTTCTAAAGACTTGGGCGTGAATTTGCTGTTCTGGCTTGGAGAATAATTACAGCTATTGTAGTAGTAAGTGCTCAAAAAAGAATTGTTAGCTATTTACGGTATGTGCCAGGTAACACTCTTAAGAGCTTCTAGCTCACTGAGATGTGCTACCATTTCCCTCACTGGACCATTCCTCATTGGACAGACGAGGAAATCGCATGACAGCTGAATGACAGGCTGAGGACAGAGTGACAGCACGGGAGCCTGATGGCTTGTTCATGTCTTTTGTCATGCTCTCCACCAATGACTGACACCTAGTAGACAAAAAATATTTGGTGAAGGGAAGAGTAAATGAAAATATAAACTGTCAATTCCCCCAGCCCTGGCCCACGTTTCAGAGACCGGGGTTTTGTCTCCACTCTTTCTTCCTTTAGTGTAGCTGCATTTCTGGAAGAATCCTTGGCCCTTTGCACATTAAAGCTCCTGGGGGACTCATGCTTCAGATATGCCCAGGTATGGGAATCTGAAGTATTCACTTTGAAATTTGGATGAGACAAATCTTCCAACATATGTATGTGTCAATTTCAGCCTTGTTTATACCTCTTGTGAGAGTAAATAGTTAATAATAGATACTTTAGGGGTGCCTGGGTGGCTCAGTCTGTTAAGCATCTGACTTCGGCTCAGGTCATGATCTCACAGTTCATGGGTTCAAGCCCTGCATCAGGCTCTGTGTTGACAGCTCGGAGCCTGGAGCCTGCTTCAGATTCTGTGTCTCCCTCTCTCTCTCTCTGCCATCCCCCCCCACCTCAAAAATAAATAAACATTAAAAAATTTTTTAAAAAAATAGATACTTTAGAAGTCCAGAGGAAGCTGGATAGTCATAAGGGATGCAGGAGAGGTAGACATGAGTAGAGCTCACCAGGGGCTAATCTAATGAGAACATTTTATGTTGTTAAACATAAACATTCTGGGGTTTAAAAATCTGTTTTTACTTGCTCAAAATAGTTGGATCTAGGAATAGACTTGTCAGTGCTCTTATTTTACAGCTTGGCTCATTATTCAGCCTCTACATTTTAAGTGAGAAACTAATGGTGTTTATGCCTTTGTAACTTGTCACTTAATTTTGAGTTTACTGCACAGTCATTGTCCAAACAGCCTGGGAATGGTTCTAGCTGGTCACATTGGTAGGCCTACCTCTGCTTTCACAGATTCTTGTTGTACTAGTATCTACTGAATTCATTCTCAGCAAAGCGATCTGAGAAGTAGGTTGTCGCCAGAGTGAGGGATTGTAGGTGTCAGCGATGATTAAGCACAGTTATAAAAGCTTACGTTTATTGTGTGCTTACGGAGTATAGTACTGGACATCTTCCAGAAGTGGTATCATTTTCACAACCCTACAAAGCATCTTGTTATGAATGTCCTCATTATAATGGGCACCCTGAGACCCAGAGCGGCACCAAGGGAAGGTGTGGGAAGTCTGACTGTCTCACCATCATGCTCTGCCGCTTTGCCCGCTACCCATGACTGACTCAAGCTCTGCCGGTGCATCCATGTGATCAAGGGCTGTGTTTATTAGTAACAAAAAAGCCCCAAAGCTGTTGTGCCTCTTGCTCCTACCAAAGTGGACTTTACGGAATAGGTCTGCGGCAGTTGGATTGACACACAAGCGTTTGCCCAGGAACCTCGGCAGAGGAGTTGGGCATTTTGCTGTGTGGTGCAAAACTGGAGGATGAGGAAGATCCAGGGGAGGGGCCTAAATCTAGACAGACATGGGGGAAGAGCTGGAGTGGGCTGAGGGACAGGAAGACCGAGGAATAAAGTAGTGAACTCTCAGGCTTCCTCGTGGAAAGGAACTGAAGCCCTCTCCTGGGTTTGGCTTGCAGCTTTGAGGTGCCGTCCGTTACAAGATGCACCATCAACTTAACGATACTTTATTGTACTGAAAGATTCCCGTCCATTTAAGGCGTTCAGAACATTAAAATGTGGGAGGAAAAATGTGTACATTAGACTGTGTACATTCTGTCTTCCCTTTAAATTAGCGAGATACAGTCTCTGCCATGAACCTTGAGCTCGCTCAGGCCGTTTGCCCAGACCCTTCCCGCCCGCCGTCCTCAATATCGGAGAGTTTCTCTCAAGAAAAAAGGAAGAGTAGCTGTGGGCAAGGGCCATTTCCTTTCTTCTTACCTTCTTCCCTGGATAGCCTGGATCCAGGCCAGGAAGGGGGTGACTTCCCAGTGTTAATGGATGTGGTCATTTGATACTGGCTCTTTCTGAATTTATTCAGTAAGAATCTCATTCCCTGCCTTGAACGTTCTGGATTAAAGCTAGAACAGAGTTCAAGTGTTGTAACTTGCCCAGTTTAGGCAAAATTTCTCTGAGACTCCTCTTCCTTGACAGAAAAACCATGACTGAGTTGTGGGTTGGTATATGTGTATGTGTAAAGATACATAGATTACATATATGTACATTTATTATAAAGAATTATATATATATATACATGTATAATAGATACATATATTATATGTATGATAAGGAATTATATTATTACATATTTATTATAAGGAATTGGCTTATGTGATTATGGAGGTGGGCAAGTTCCAAGATCTGTAGGGTGAGTCGTCCAGCTGGAAACCCAGGAGAGCCAATGGTATAGTTCACCTATGAAGGTCACAAGAAGACCTGATGTCCCAATTCAAAAGCAGTCAGACAGAAAAGAATTCTCTTTACTCCCAGGAGAATCAGACTTTTTATTCTCCTCGGGCCTTCAACTGACTGTATGAGGCTCACCTATGTGTGGGAGACTTCTCTGCTTTATTCAGTCGATTGACTTCAATGTCAATCTCATCCAAAAACATTCTCATGGAAACACCCAGACTAATGTTTAACCAAATATCTGGGCACCCCATGGCCTAGTCAATTTGACACATAATATTAGCCATCATAGTCCCAAGATTCTATGCTGTCTTTGACTCTCTAAACAGAATCTTCTCAAGACCTTCAGCTTACCACATGACCACTTACTCTCCTTACTTGTCATCAGAGCTTGGAGAAGTGGCAAGAAGGGTTATCTGCAGTCTATTTGGGAGAAGGAGGTGGGGGCATAGATAGCATCACTGATAGCATCTCAGACTCTGGATAGGACTTCACAAGCAGAAATCTGAATGTTAACCATTCTGTCATAGCATTTCAAATACACCCCTTTCTCCTGAAGTATTTTAAACAGCATGCCATTAAACCATGGAACTTGTGACTGGTTGGACTCCAAAGTCATTCAGTGGTGCAGGAAATCATTTCCATTGTGACACCCTGGAGTTAGGACGTGGAGTTAGACCAACTCAGGTGAACCCTTTGCATTTTATCATGAAATATATTCTCCTGAGTACTTTTGTATTCAAGTATGACCAGGAATTTTGGGGCATAGCTGACCAAACGTATCTGTGTCCACAAGGGGGCTTCATTTTCCTGTTTTTCAACTTTGGCTTTCAGTACTGTACATTTTGTTTTGTTGTTGTCTTTTATACCCAGAATAGAACCATTCGTTTGTTTCTGATAAGTACTTGTCATCACTAAAAAAAGCTTTGAGAGCTTGGGACAGTGGAAGAATTAGGGCAGCAAAGCCTGAGATTTTGACTGAAGGCCTAGAAGGGTCGGATAGTGGGATGGTAACTTTAGAAACACTTCACATCCCTCACATGAAGCTCAAAACAGAGGTCTGGGTTTTTAAACATTAGGATCATAATTAGGATTATCCTGGATTGTAATTAGGTCTCTAAATTCCACTGGCCTTCTGTTTAATTTAAAGGTGAATTTAAAAAAATGTATTCCAATAAATGCGTTAAAATTTTTTTTAGATGTGACTATTTTACCAACGACCGGGCACTAAATCGAGCCTCACCCAAAGCAGTGGGGCTGTGAACTGAGCTAAATTTGGTTTGAGTGGAAATGAAGACCTGAAGTTACCAGGTCTTGTTTTGAGTGGCAGGTTTTCCACTTGTTTTGAAAGATGGTATATTACAGAGGCAAGAGGGGGCAAAAGGAGAGTAGCATGGGAGAGTAGCCACAGTGGAAAACATGCTTCATCCAGCTTCTGTATGCACAGTCCTGGAAAAAATGAGTATCTACGAGTCACAGGAAGAGAATGGCAGTGCATTTCCAAACCAGCTTATGTTCCTAAAGAAAGGAGAATAAGACACGTGGGTGGATTTTAAAGTGTAAAAAGTGAAAAAGTAGAGTCAGCGGCCTTGGAATTTTGTTAAATAGTCCAATTGTATATTTTAGAGACACTGGCGGCTTTCCGTGATGAACTGAAGACCAAAGCCTTATCATTTGAACATTAGGCTGATCAGCAATCCTGAGAGCGATTAAAAAAACTGATGTCCTTAGAGTTTAGGGCTGAAAAGTCCTCAGTGGGCATATTCCCAAAGCCAAGATGTAAGAGCATCCATTGACAGTACAATCATGAAACAAATGAACTATGCACCCCAAATTATGGAGAGATGCTGTGGAATTAAAGAAAAGCTGAAGTTCATGTTATAGAAGGGCTCCAGTAATGGTAATCATGACACTCCAAATGATTTTTAAGTAATGTTAAAAAAAAAAAACGTATTCTATCTTTAGAACCAACTCTGATGAAGGATATGGATAATGTAAAGCTAATGTTTATTGAATTCTTACTATGCGCCAGGTGAAGCTTATTGTAAGTACTTTATATAACTCAAATCACTCATTATCTGTAATAATTCTATCATTCCCAGCTTACTAATGAGGCAATTAAGGCAGAGGGAAATTAAGAAACGTGCCCAAGGTTACATAGCTGAAATGGTGTATCATGCCTCATATGAAAATGTAGGATCATGTATTTCCTGACATCCCTTTCTCAAATTCTATTTAAATCGTTATTAGATAATGAGTGGGAATGAATTAAGATATTTCACCAGCTCCCTACACTACCAAGGAAAGCAGCCCCTTAGACCAGAGAGATATCTTTTAAATCACTTAGGATTGAATTTTTAAACAAGTTGGTAACAAGCATAGATGATAAGGCTCTAGAGAGGGAGCAAAGAATGACGTAAGCTTGAAAGTATGCATAGCGTTTCTATAGGGAAGACATTTATAAATACAGATAGAAATATGAAATTTTAGTTAGCGATAATGCCACCCATTTTTAGTGTTAGTGGAATACCATGTGACTGCGTGGTTATAGAAACTCAAGACAGCCTCGTTCCATCAAATGTGATTCAATGTCTAAATATATATTTTCAACTCAACATGTTCACGGCTGAATTCCTGATCTTACTTCCCAAATCCACCCTATCTGCAGATCTCCTCATTTCAGTTGATGATCATTCTGTCCTTCTGGGTTTTGAGGCCCAAACCAGGGAGTCGTTCTTTCATTCTTCCACCTCTCCTTCTTCCACGCCTCACCGCATCTGATTCATCGGAAACCCTGTTGGCTCCTTCTTCAACATGCACCTAGAATTTGACCACTTCTTACCACCTCAACCACTTCTGGCCACTCTGTTCTCTCATCCCTCTCTGGGACTATTACAGTCACCTGCTAAGTGGTCTCTCTGCTTCTACCCCTGCCTTCCCATGGTCTATTCTTGACACAGAAGCCCAGTTACTCCTCACCTAAAGCCCTACGATGATTCCCCATTGCACTCAAGTAAAAGCCAAAGTTCTTACAGTGGCCATCAAGACGCTGCAGGATTTGACCTTCCACTACGTTCTTGACTCCTCTTCTTGTCTTCTTCATCTCACTTGTTCTTCTCCTGCCATACTGACCTCCTTGCTGCTCCTCATACAGCTGAAGCTTGCTCCTACCTTTGGGCTGTTCCCTCTGCCTGGATGTTCTTTCCCCAGATATCCACATGGCTCCTCCTTCACTTCCTTCCAGTTTTCCTCAAATGAGCCTCCTATTTAACATTCTCCCACTTCTGAGCCCCTCATTTTGCTCTATTTCACTTTTTTTTTCACAGTGCCAGGGAACTCCTAACAGTCCACGTTGTTCATTTCTTTATTAGGACTGTTGTTTCTTCCCCGTATCCCTTCATCCCCTCCTGCTGGAATGTAGGCTTCATGAGGATGGGACTCTGTCTCTTTTACTGATGAATTGTAAGCACCCAGAACATTGCCTGGAACATGGTAGATGCTCAATTAATGGTGAATTGTGGAACGAAGGTATTTAGGCAAGGTAAATATATCTTAAATGTAATTGGAAAATAGAGACTATTACTCAAAAATAATTGTAGATGAGCTACCCGCACAGCAAACATTGCAAGGCCATAGGCACCAGGTATGTGTTTTCCTGCAAGACAGGTAAGATAAAGGAAAATGTTTTCAGTGTGCAATGTGTGTTTTCCCTCAAATATTTAAGATCTGGTGAAATCATTCGCCTCTTAAAATAATAAATAGAAATCCTTAAATCAACCTCATGAAGTAGGTTCTAGGATTTTCTAAAATTCCGTGTGGAATCTTTGCATATGCTTCCGTCCTTAGCATATGCCAAGCGTACAGAAGGAGCTTAGCAGCCATCAACTTTTATTGTTATTATACTTTATGTAAGTAAATGTGCACTTTAAACAATTAATTTTGAATAAATAATTACAAATGCTATTTTTTAATTGGGACTTCATAAACCTCATAAATTCAACAAGCACTACAGCACGTCCTGTATTTCATCAGGTATTTAATTATATGTCTGTTTTGAATTAAGAATCCTCATAGTTTAAAAGCTGTAGTGAATTGCTTTCGTTTTTTTTTTTAATCGTTATTTATTTTTGAGAGAGACAGACCTTGAGTGGGGGAGGGTCAGAGAGAGAGGGAGACACAGAATCCAAAGCAGGCTCCAGGCTCCGAGCTGTCAGCACAGAGCCCGACACGGGGCTCGAACTCAGGAACGGCGAGATCATGACCTGAGCCGATACTGGACGCTTTAACTGACTGAGCCACCCAGGGGCCCCTGAATTGCTTTAGTTTTTCAATCTTTGTGCAAGAAGCCAGAGTAGCATAGCTATCTAGTTTACTTGTGGGACGTGACTGGAACTGGTCTTTGCAAGATCTGTGCTTCTCTTCTTTTTAAGGTATGGGCGAATTCTGTCACCGAGATTACCAGTGAGGACCTCTGTGCGGAAGATGAGGACTCCTCCCCACAGGACCTCATCTACTGGGTCAGTCCACCCAGCAACGGGCATTTGGCTCTCAAGTCCTTTCCTGGCCAAAGCATCCAGAACTTCACCCAGGCTCAAATTAACAAGGGCCTGGTAGTGTTTGTACACACTGGTATGTCATAGAAACGATGTGAAATTAAAATATGTTTCCATCAGAGGCTAACATGAGAGTCAAACTTAGCAGTTGCTGACTGAAAACCACAAGCCATCCAAAAACCCTGTAATTTTTTTTTTAAGTGGCACATTTTTGTAAGGCTAATGATAGCAAACATCAGAGAGCACCTATAACTCACACATGGCTTACTCACATGGTCATGTAAGGTCGATGCTCAAATATAACGTTCTCAGAGAGCCTTTTCCTGACCGCCCATTAAAAGAGCATCTAGTCTTTGTCCCTCCCCCTCCCTTACTGACTTCCTGACATGATAGTAGAGAGTGCTTTGTTTATTTGTTTGTTGTCTGTCTTCCGCACGAGAGTGCAAACATTTGTTGAAAGAATGAAATATTGAATACCTATTATGTGCCGAGTAATGATCCTTATGTTAGAGATACATTAATGAACAAAACAAACATTAAATAGGTGAACACGTGAATAAACTAATGAGTGACTATAACTGTAATTCTAAAAGACTCTGACATTAAAAGCCTTTTTTTTTTCCTTCCTTCTGTTAATCAATAAGCCAGACAGTCACTGTAAATCTGCAGAAGGGGTGATCCAGCCTGGTTTTGTTTCCAGGCTGCCCTTGTCACTGGACAGAGGGGGGAATGAGCCCATTCCCAGCCTGTAGGAATGAATGGGAAGGTGTATGATCCAGGGGGCATGATGGGAAAGCTGGCAGTCAAACCTGGTCAGCCATTTTTATTAACTTCTTTGAAAATATAGTAGAGAAAATAAAGTTAAAAAAATCTTCTAAATTCAAATATAGTAATTTCCTAATCTTTGCAGTTAACGGAAAGAATCCCCAAATAATCTGAAAATAATTTATTATGTGAGCGCTCTCAACTAGCAGTTCCAAACCCGTAGCCTGAGGACCTCTAGGGTTAATTTTATTGCAACAAGATACTAAATCTACCACATACGGACGAAAGCATTGTTCCTAGACTGGATGATCTTTTCCATGTATGCGTGTTCTCATTTTTTAAATGTGTGCAGATGTGCTGATTAATAAGATACAATTCATTTAAATAGGCACTGAATTAATAGGAAGTTTCCGCCAACGATGTGTGGTTTTGATTAGATACTGACAATCTGAGTATTATTAGACGAGGGCCTAGAAATGTTTTTATTTTTCGAAAAGATTATCATATTTTCAAAATCCGGAGAACTGTTCTAGCGACTCCCCCAAGGGAAGTTTCCGATTCCTACAACTATGTAGTTTGCAATGAAAAGGAATCATTGACTCTCTGGCCCTTGCTGGCACCACAGGAAGTGTGGTCACATGACCCACTTCATTTACTCTGCAGAAGTTCTCTGAGCCATGCGAGGTAGTGACCCCATTTTAGAGATGAAGAAACTGAAGCTCAGAAAGATGTAAGTTGATCTGACCATAAAGGTGGGCTTTCTCCACTCTCTGCCACCCCACTGGAGGCCAGAGTCAGTTGAAGAACTACAGTGATTATTTGCAGTGAAGGACTAAAATGAAAATTAGCGCTCTGGACTCATTTTAATTGTCAACTACCAGGTCCGTGTTCGCTTTTGGCTGGTAAGGGAAATAATTTCTCCTAAAAAAGCAAGAAGGACAGTTAAGGCAAGCTCTTTGAAAGTCAATCCATTCCATCTTCTAAACGGCTGCAGAGGCAGTGATGACCCTCAAAGTGGCTGGAGCCCAGCTGCAGGGGGGGCTGTTGCTGAGACCAGCTGGTCCCCTCAGCTACATCTGTCCATCATCGACCCCACACACAGGCTTAGGTTTAATTAGTCCCTCTTAGCATTTATATTTGCAAAGTGCTCTGCCATTAACCCAATTCATTTTTCACATAACAACCTAAGTAGGTTGATAAAGGCATGACGTGGGAGGCTAAGTGATTTCAGACTGCCCTTTGCAAAGTACTGTCAGAAAGATCTGAGGTTGTACAACAGAAAATCTATAGGTCACCCCTACGCTCACGTTTCTGTCCTTTCCTCTTTTTGGCCATAGTGTGATGGTTAGAGCATTCCCAATGTATCATTCTAGTATTCATTTTGATAGAATTCCTTTTGATTCCATTCCCACTTTGTTTCTGGATTCGTGAAATGTTGAAAGTGCCTAGTGGCAGAAAGCATTCTCTCCCTAATTTCATGTTCCATTAAATACAACTCTCGAAGTGCTATTTCTAGTGAAAACAAGCAAGCCAGAAAACAAACAAATAAAATTTGATTGTGGGTCCCTGTTTTAAATTAGGCAGACTCAGAATTTTCTCTCTCTCTCTCTTTTTTAAACTATGACTCTTGAGTGTATTGGGAACTTTTATAAAGTCTGTAACCTTTTTTTGTGAGGAGTCAGAATTCTGGGTTTGCATAGATAACAGAAACTCGAGAGGCTGGCAGGCCATCGACCAGCTCTTTATTAAATTGTGTTATTAAGGGAGTACTTGTACGTAACTGCAGAGTCTGACCCTGCCTCCTTTTTCCTTGCCACATGTCCCTGAGGGCAACAAAGGGGACATTTCTACCCATTACATGATGCAAAGACCCGTGGGCCTCCAGATTTACTGCTGGCTGAACATTTTCAAAGGGTGATGGGAATGCGAACATCAGGCTGTCTACATTGTGAGCTTGCCTGGTGCTTTGTGAGTCAGACTGGTAAAGCGCTCCTGGGGACGGGATCGATAGGGGGCCTGTCTCAATTTCTGTAACACACACAAGTTAATTTATAACTTTATTGATAGCACTAATCCTTAGAAGTGTGGGAGTACCTTTCTCCTCTTGGAGGAATATAACAAAAGCCGGGCCTGGATCACCTTCCCCACTTTTTGCCACCTTAGCAGAAAACAGCTAGTTTGAGTTCAGTGAATAATTAGAAATTATTTGGAGGGAGGGACTAAGTGTTATTTACTACCCCCTAGTTTTGACTTTAGTATTATTAAGTAAGCATTATCAATATTTCAGAAACTGCTTGTGTGTGTGTGTGTGTGTGTGTGTGTGCATGTACATGTGTGCAGCATGCAGACATTACTTTTGGTGGCGTAAACTGATGCCAAGATAATAAAATGCAGGTGATGAATATGTTTAAAAGATTTTTTTTTAATTTCTTGGAGGTAACATCTTTGCTTTCTCTTATTAGGTCATGGCGGGGAGGAGAAATATGCATTTTAGACCTTTATTACTGTTCTTTTAACTTCACATTTTGGCAACATTTGGTTTGCTGAGCTCAGTGACTCTATGCACACATTCTTCCGTTGATAGGGGGTGCTTGGCAGTGGGATCAGGTGGGAGACAGGGTGAAAGGGGGTGGCTTTTGCAGAACAACCAAAGTGACCAAGGCGTAATTCTTCTTTTGAAGGAGCCATGTCAGGAGGCTTTAACTTTCAGGTTACTGATGGTTTGAACTTTGCACCGCGACAAATATTTAGCATCACCGCTCGAGCCCTGACCATTAGCTTAGAAGTAAACCGAGGATTGAGCATCTTTCCAGGTAAGATTTTAACTTGAGTGCATTTGGGGGTAAGTGGTTTTCAATTTATTTAGAAAGGTCTACCTGCAAGGAAGAAGTGCCATCATTTACCATCGAGTGATACCAACAACAGTTATAAAGTCACGGAAAGAATTCTGTCTTTGCAGGAACTCAGCAGAAACTAGGCTGGCTCTGTCCACCCCTTCTCTCTTTCCCTTCTCCTGCTCCTCAGAGAAGATGTGCCGGTGAAGGGCAGTGGGAGACCAGAGTCCCTGAAAGAGTCATGACGCACGTGCACTTTTTCCCTACTCCCTCCGTAGGGTCCTTGACAAAGCAAGGGGGGCCAGGCTCTGCAGTGACCGTCTGAATCTTGGATTTCCTTTTTCTAAATATAAAAACCCTATGCATCAGAGGGCTGTGAGGGATTCCATTGAGTGCTGGCTTCAGGGCCCTGAAGCCTCTGGACTGCTATTTGCCAAGAATCTCGGCTTGGCGGAGATGGAAAAATCAAAGTGCACATCTCTGGCTCAATACCCTTATTGCGGAGATAGGGAAAGATTTGCCCAATGGCAGAGGTGATAAAAAAGAAGAACAAATATTTAAACTTGCTATTTAAAAAGAATGCACTGAGGGAGACCAAACAGAAAACAGTTAAATTTATATTACAGTTTAAAAAAACAAAACCAAAAACGTGCACAGTGACTTGTTTACGTGGTGTGTGTTACCAGTAAAACATAGATGGAGAAAGATATTAATCATTTCATTAATTATGGTTATTCTATAGTCACTTTAGCCGGTTGTTCTCAACCAGGAAGCTTTTAAAAATAGCAGTGCCTCAGGGTGCCTGGGTGGCTCGGGCAGTTAAGCATCAGATTTCGGCTCAGGTCATGATGTCACAGCCGGTGAGTTCGAGGCCTGCGTCAGACTCTGTGTTGATGGCACAGAGCCTGGAGCTGCTTTGGATTCTGTGTCTCCCTCTCTCTCTCTGCCCCTCCCTTGCTCACACTCTGTCTCTCTCTCTCTGTCTCTCTCTCTCAAAAATAAATAATAAAACATTAAGAAAAAAAATTTAAAAACATAGCAGTGCCTGGGCCTTACTTTATACCCCTTATACTGGAGTGTCTGCGATAGGAACGGCCATCGTTATGTTTTCTAAGTTCCAGGTGGTTCTGAAGCACAGCCAGGATTGAGATCCGTGGGGCTAGGCACTGTTCTAATCTTTGAGTCCTTACATCCATGTGAGGTAGATGATATATTTACAGGGGACCTGGCAGGATTTGTGGCTTACAGAGACAATGTGATTTAGCTGTGCCACCAATAAATGGGGGATAAAACTCGCATACTTCTAAGGGAAACCTAGGGAAAAGTCACAGTAACTTCAACAAAAACACAGTTTTTTAAGAGAAATAATTGAAAGTTTTAGTCGCCTCAGCATTTGAGCTCCTGAAAAGAAACCTTATTAAAGTCCAGTTAAAGATACCTTGACCCAAATTCTTTTATTCCCCAAACGGTTTTATGTCCCATAATTTTTCTCTGGGAATAACTGTGATGTTTTCATCGATTTTTTTCAAGGCAATTCGGCTGGCATTTAGTGTTTAAAAATAAGCAAACTAGGAATCTGAAAATGTAATAATTTACCAAAAAAAAAAAAAAAAAAGTTCTGAAATCAGAGTAAATCTGGTTGCCGCAAAAGACTAAATACTCTTCATCTATTCTGGCTAAACTCTGGTTTAGTAATTGATGACAGTTGTGTTAGCCTACAGGGGAGTTAAAGCCACCACAGCTTAGAAAGTTTTGGGTTTCTGACGCCTGTTTTACTGAATATTAGTTTAGCAAGAAAAATACGTGAAAGTGGACCAAATTGTCACTTTTGTGGAATTATGCAAAACATGTAGTTTTCATAGCCCTCTGTGTAATATCTGGGCTCAGCCGGGAGTAACTGACTCTTTTCCCTTTCCAATGTGGCCTGCCCCCATCCTGACACGGCCTCCCTGTGTCTGAGAACCCCACACCGGACCTTGTGCATTCTTCCTACATCCCAACAGAAGCGGCTCCATTTTCCAAGCTTCCCCCTAGCTAGCACCGAAAGTCTGCTATTGGTTTCCGAGTCGCCCCCCATCCCCAGATTGTGATTCGTTTCCAACTCCCAGCTCCTGGCCAGTAGGAAGGAAGTTGAAGTTTCACGTACATTTCCATTAGGTGGCTATGTCTGATAAAATCTCCACTTGGGTGGGTGTGGAAATGACAAGTGCAGAGTCCCAGATTTACGAGTTGGGACGGACCTGACGGGTCAATTGGTCCAGCTGTTCTTGGTGTTTTTCCTATCCTAACGTCCCGAGTGGTGCGGGCCCCTCTCGGATCTAGTGTGGGCGTGGTTCAGATGACCACACCTCCTCCTTTCTCTAGGGACGCAAGTGAGCCTTGCTCAGTCGGCTTCTCCACTAGCCACTGAAGGATGTTGGTCTCTGCTGCTGTGTGAAGGTATTGGGGAATGATGATAGATGCCCCACTCTTCCTCTTCCCTCAGGACACCCCTCATCATGACAGGTGCTGCTGAGAACAGGCTCTAAGTGACCTCTGCCTCCCTCATCTATTAGCCAGTACTTTGGCTGAAAGGGAAGGGAGGCACTCCATGCCCCCCTTCCAATGTGACTCCAGGTGTCAGCTGTCAGCTACTGCTGCTCTTGTCAGACTCCAGTTGACCTATAGGTTCTAAAATATCAGGGAAATTCTAATGCTTTTTATAGAACTATAGATTTTATAAAACCATAATAGCAGGAAATCTATTCTTGTTATAGAATGGACATTCAGATACTATCACTACCTGTGTTTTTACTGTGCTTTTCATCTTTATCTACTACAGTGGATTGTTTTAAGGATTTAAATGAAAGAATGTCTATAAAAGGAAGTTGCATCACCCCTATTTGGCATGATGCAATGTTGATAAAAAAAACATTGGTGCTCAGGCAGTTTCAGAGTCACAGAACTAATAGGAATCATAAGCCCAAGACCGAGTGCCAACTCTCAACCCCAAATCTTGTGCTGGAATCATGGCAGCTTTTCTCCTTTCTGTGCGTGACTGTGTTCCAGGGCTGTGTCCATTTTAGAACAGCAGTTCTCCGAGAACGAGGTCATCATGGAGGCTCTTTATTTTGTCTCCACGATATATCATTGGTGGATTGACATACACAATCAGGAGAATATGCACAGCAATTTAGTAATGGCGATGATGATGTAGAAATTTTGTGTGTTTTGCTCCCTTCGAGTAAGGAAATACGGCAACCCAGCATCAGTTAACTATTTTTTTTTTTTTTTTTTTTTTACTTACACTAGTCCCCATACCAGTTGGACTTTGACCACCAGCCTGGCAGACTTTGGCCATGCTATTTTGCCTTCCTTGTGGACTCAGTCTTAAAAAGTGGCCCTGACTTGAGACCTGTAAGAATTTGTAGGATGAGCCAAAATACTTGTAGGAGTACTTAATGGGTGACTATTTTAAGGTTAACCATAGCTTCTGTGCCCTGCCTAGTTTGAAAGGCATTTTTTAACTCAGTTATTTTAAAGTAGGACGGACTGCAGTTCTAAATGACCTCTTTTTGTGTATGAATGAAGAAAAAACATCTACTCAATGGATATTTTAATTTTGTTATTTTGTGTATGTATATGTATAGATAAATACTCATACACACATACACACATGTTCTATTTCTTCCTGCAAAATTTATTCCCCAGAAAATTTTATAATTTTATAACCAGTTTCTCACCTTGAATGCTACTATCGAATGTGTTTGTTTTTCTTCAGTTGTGACATGTTAGAACATATTGTGACCTCAGGACCTAGTTTTTCTGCATATGCAAATGGCACTTGGCTCTTTTACAAAGAGTGTTGGGGAGGGGTTGACTTGGAGAGTTTTTTCAAACGAGTCTAGAATATAAGCTTACACAGTAGCTGATCAGTGAAGGGTATTCATAGCAGACTGTGTTACTTCAATCCCCTTGGGGTTCAGTCATGCTACAGAGGGAATCACATCTCACCAACGGGCCATCTGTCCTTTGAGGTGGGAATTGAGGGAGAGAAGAAAGCAGAAAGAAATCACACTGTGTTGCTAGAGTTTGGAGCAGAGATTCCTAAAAACCTTTTAGTCAGCTAGTCTTGCAACACTGATTTGAATATTGTAAGACTTAGTGGGAGATAATCCAGAAGTGTAAGAAGATTGTCAATTCTCAAGGAAAAAAATTAAAGGCTTACTAATTGGTGAACTAAGAGACTTAGACTTAAGAGTACACTAACCATGCATAGCATATGCTAAGGGTCCAGTGAGTAAGCGACCACTGGGTAAGCGACATGAGTTCAGGGGAGGGAAATCTCCCACAGACTGCAATAGTCAGGGGGAGCTCTTTGACCAGACAGGTCCTGAGCTGTCCCTTCAGAATAAGTGCATTTCAGTGAATGGCAACAAAGAGGGGTGAGCATACCAGAGAGCCCAGCATGGCTGTGGAGGAGAAGACCAGGGAAGAGGTTTGGCACGATGTGTTCGGAAAGTGGAGAGGAGAATCTGTTGGATTTGTTGAGTGATTCGTCACATTTCCTAACTCAGTTATCAGTCCAGCACTGAGCTTAAAGTAGTATGGTATAGACAATATAGTGTCAATTTTAAAAATATTCATTTCGGAGTAAGTGAGACCTACATTTGGCTATTAGGCAAATTGCTTAACCTCTCTGACACTTTTTATCCCTTCTTAGTGAGGAAAAAAAAATCTGTATTTCTTGGGATTGTCATGATATCCACAAGGAATGGCAGGACTGTGTCTGTGCTGTTTCCTAGTACATCTCTACCCCTTATGTAGAGGTTGTCATGTGCGAGGCACTTGCTAATGTCTGTTGAAGAAATGAGCAAAGCCTTCTAGCCTCATGACCAGGAAACTCTGGCTGTTATGGAGGTGGTTGTTTTTCGTGAAACAAACACAATAGGATATAAGTATGTTTGAGAAATGCTGTATTTAAGAGAAGGATAAAGTAGATTTCTTTACTGGGAGACTCAGAGTCTTTCACATGCAGATTTGCTTTTCAAATTTCTAAGAGGTGCATATGGAATGAGGGCTAGCCAAACAGATATGGTCATGAGCCTTTTATTGCCACACTTCTTTTTTTTTAATTTTTTTTTAACGTTTATTTATTTTTGGGACAGAGAGAGACAGAGCATGAACGGGGGAGGGGCAGAGAGAGAGGGAGACACAGAATCGAAAACAGGCTCCAGGCTCTGAGCCATCAGCCCAGAGCCCGACGCGGGGCTCGAACTCACGGACCGCGAGATCGTGACCTGGCTGAAGTCGGACGCTTAACCGACTGCGCCACCCAGGCACCCCTATTGCCACACTTCTTATAGGATGGTCACTCTATGGAATATACAGGTAGGTAGGACCTTAGAGAAATCCTTCCCAAATTAAGTGCCTGGAGTTCACTGATGATATCAGTCCTTGCCATAAAACAAGGTGGGGTGAGGGGAAAATGGTGTTTGGCTTTCTGTGAATTGGGCTGGACTAGAAAAGATGCTCATCAGTCAGTTACAACATGGAGCCAGCTAGTCTTGCTGACTGAGCATGCCCAGGATGGCTGCTGAATAGGAATTAAACCCTAGAAACCCTTCAGGGTTAGGCAGCTGGACAAGGGAATGAGGACTGATGTACCGTGGCTGAGAGAAAAGCGCTCTCGGTCTGGAGCATCTCTGGTGGGTCTTCTCCCCAAAAAGGTTAAGACATAAAAGGTTATGATACTGTTTTAAAGAAAGAATCCCTCCTATCCACCACTACCTGCCAAAGGTAGCCCTGGAGGTGAAGGAATAAGTGAAAAGTTAGAGTCCTTTATAAGAAGGAGATAATTAAGAAGGCACAGTGGGATGGATGCCTGAGTGGCTCAGTTGGTTAAGTGTCCAACTCTTGATTTCGGCTCGGGTCATGATCTCACAATTCGTGAGGTTGAGCCCCGCGTAGGGCTCTGCGCTGACAGTGCGGAGCCTGCTGGGGGCTCTCTCTCTCTCTCCCTCTCTCTCTCTCCTATCTTGATCACATGCTCTCTCTCTTTCAAAATGAATAAATAAGCATTGGAAAAAAAAAGAAGGCTCAGTGGGGAAAAGGTCCAAAGAAAAGCTGAAGATAGAGAACTTTGGGTACCCAGAGACTGCACACATAAAAACACAATCCACCTGACAGAATGAGGGAACCCTATGTTGGCAGGTAACAAAGAATGGGCCATAGTTGACTTCGTGTAACACTGACTATTGGCCACCCCTGGCAACCTCAGATCCTGGGCCCCCAGCTCCAGAAGCTGGAAGACGGCAGTGTCTGCAAAAATTTCAGCAGCAAAGAAGTAAGAGAAATGTGGGAGGCAGTTACAAGCATCACATGAGTATTTTGGGGTAACTGCCAAAATTGTGCCAAGGGAGTCCTGAACCCAGGCCTGAACTGTGTCCCTGAGGCTGACATTGGCAGACACTCCTGCCTCACCCCTAGAATCCCAGGACCCAGTACCCAGCCCAGGGGCTCAGACATTTTGTTTTGTTTTATTTTGTTCTGTTTTTCAGATCTACAGAGAGGTATACTTAACAAATTTTTAAGCTAGCCAAAGTATGCAAAATGATGATTTGATATACCCATACATTGTGAAAGGATTATTCCCCCCATCAAGTTAATTAACAAATCTATCACCTCATATATTTATCTTTCTTCTTCTTCTTCTTCTTCTTCTTCTGGTGAGAACATTTAAGTTCTACTGTCTTAGCAAGCTTCAATTATACAGTATATTGCTATCAACTGTAGTCACTGTGTCATACTTTAGATCCTCAGACCCTATTCATTTCATAACTGAACGTTTGTATTGATTATCAACCTCTTCTTATATTTTCCATCCCCTGGCAACCACATTTCCACTCTCTGTTTCAATAAGCTCAACTGGTTTTTTTTCCCAATATATATATATATATATATATATATATATATATATTTTTTTTTTTTTGTAGGTAAGTGATAACATATAGTATTTGTCTTTCTTTCTCTGGCTTATTTCCCTTAGCATAATGCTCTCAGCTACATCCATGTTGCTGCAAATGACAGAATTTCATTCTCTTTAATTTTTTTAAATTTTTATTTATTTTTGAGAGAGAGACAGAGAGACAGAGAGACAGAGAGACAGAGCATGAATGGGGGAGGGGCAGAGAGAGAGGGGGACACAGAATCTGAAGCAGGCTCCAGGCTCTGAGCTGTCAGCCCAGAGCCAGATGCGGGGCTTGAACTCAGCTGTGAGATCATGACCTGAGCTGAAGTCGGATGCTTAACCAACTGAGCCAACCAGGCACCCCCAGAATTTCATTGTATTTAAAGCCTGAATAATAATATATATTATATATATATGCATATATACATATAATATATATATTTGTATATATGATTTGTTTCTGCAAGATTATGGTTTTGTTTCCTTTGGATATATACCAAGTGGGATTGCTGGATCATACAGTATCGCCATTTTTAATATTTTGAGGAGCTTCATACTGTTTTCCACAGTGGCTGCACCAATCTACATTACCTCCAACAGTCCATGAGGGTTTTCTCGTCTCCACATCCTCACCAGCATTTGTTATTTCTTGTCTTTTTGATAATGGACATCCTAACAGGGGTGAGGAGATATCTCATGCAGGTTTTGATTTGCATTTCCCTGATAATTAGTGACGTTGAGCACTTTTTCATGTACCTATGGGCCAATTGTATGTCTTCTTTAGAAAATATCTATTCAGCTCCCTTGCTTATTTTTAAATTGGGCTATTTGTGGGGCGCCTGGGTGGCGCAGTCGGTTAAGCGTCCGACTTCAGCCAGGTCATGATCTCGCGGTCCGTGAGTTCGAGCCCCGCGTCAGGCTCTGGGCTGATGGCTCAGAGCCTGGAGCCTGTTTTCGATTCTGTGTCTCCCTCTCTCTCTGCCCCTCCCCCGTTCATGCTCTGTCTCTCTCTGTCCCAAAAATAAATAAACGTTGAAAAAAAATAAATAAATTGGGCTATTTGGCTTTCTTGCTATTGAGTTGTATGAGGTCCTTGTATATTTTGAATGTTAACCTCTTACCAGATACGTGGTTTCCAAATATTTTCTCCCATTCCATATGTTGCCTTTTCATTTTGCTGATGGTTTCCTTTGCTGACCACTTTTCAGCTTGATGTAGTTCCAACTTGTTTACTTTTGTTTTTGTTGCTAGGCATTTCTTAAAATGTTTATTTATTTTTGAGAGACAGAGAGAGAGAGAGAGAGAGAAAGCACAGGCGGGAGAGGACCAGGGAGAGAAGGGGACAGAGGATCCGAAGAGGGCTCTGTGATGACAGCGGAGAGCCCTGTCACAGGACTCGAACTCAAGACCCACAAGATCATGAAGTGAGCCGAAGTCGGATGCTCAACTGACTGAGCCACCGCAGGGCCTTTGTTGTTCAGCGTTTTAAAGGGAGCCTCCAAATCGAAGGCTCAGAACAAAGCTCACATGTCTAAAAATCTTACCCAAAGCCAGCTTCCCCCTTTGTTAGTTAGGTCCCACTTTTAAGAGCTTGATATGGTTTAAACACTGTAATTAGAGGCCCTTGCTTTCTAAGGCTACAATACTTGATAAGTAAAGCAAAACAGATGTCCTTCAGGAGGTTTAGTTCTTATTAGGTGGTTGACTGATGAACTTGTTTCATAAACAATTTATAAAGTGCCTACTTCAAGAGCTACCCTGCGCAAAGCATAATGCTAAGCCTTTAGCAGGGCCAAGACAGAATAGATAAGGTGAGATTCTGGGTCAGGAGGACTATGAGACTCGCCTTCAGACCTGCCACCCTGTAAGGCTGGGGACATTCCCTCCCAGTCAGTGTGAAGTAAAGGGGTATGTAGTCCAACTCTGTGCTCCCAAACTGTGGTCCACGCACCTTCTGGTCTGTGAACTGATAAGAAGAGAAAATATTTAGAATTTTGTATGCCACTCTGACCTTGCTGTGACATTTTATTGTATTTTATAAAACTATCAGTGAACAGAGGATTGGGGGAGGGGGGAAGCCCTGATCCTTCACCACAGACCATTTGAGAACCACTGCCCTACCCTGCATGTCCCAAGCCTCTCTGGGCTTTAGTTGCTACATGCGGTCACATTTGCACACAAACTCGTGTGTTCCTGGTTCTTCGTCCCTTGGTATTTGCAAAGGTCCCTCCCTCCCCACAACGTCCGTGAAGCCTGCAGGTCTGGGGTCCTCTGGAAATGTTGCACGTTTGCTCAAGAACCAGCCTCTTCCCCAGATGCCCACGGATGAACACTCCATTGAACACACACAGCCACAGGCAGGCCAGGGTGTGCCTGTCACCCCCAGGGGAGGGCACTGTCTCTTGTTCTCTCGGTGCACATAGCCAGCTCCCCCATCCTGCACTCCGAGCCACACACACTGCTATTGCCTTTTACCCTTGGGGATCAGTAAGCTGTGCAGGATCAGGCGGGGACTGGGGAGGTATGTTTCCCTCCTTCATCTCCAGCCCTAGTGGCCAATCACATCCTTAAATAGATGCCTTCGGGATCATGAGCCCCTCACAGCACAATTTCCAGTTAGAGCTGGCCAGTCCCGTGTGTCTTCCAGAATTTTCAGGGCTCTTTAAGGATCATTTTGTTATCTGGCAGCCTTCATAGGTTTCATACTTAAATGCCTGCTTTCATCTTCACTTAGGTTCCACGAAACCCCTTTCATCCGGTGACCTGAGAGCTGTGACCAATGATGCGGACAGCACAGGAAACAGAACTGTAACTTTTACGGTTATAAGTTCCCCTAGACTTGGGAGGTTGGTGCGAGTAAATTCCGACAACAGCACAGAGGATGTTTCCGTGTTTACGCAGACTCTGGTGAGTCCTGACATCCATGCAGCTGGGCAGGGCTGGGTGGCTGTGCAGGGTGGCCCCTGGCTCGCCTTCACCCTGTCAGGCCAAGCTCACGTGCCCCTTTGCCCAGGCAGTTATGCATTTCAGCCGTGCTGGTTTTCGAAACCAGACATTTAGTAGTAGCACAGGATGACACAATTGTCCGAAAACACTAAGCAAATTCAAACTCTGTGTCTAACACATAAAAAGGAATCCTTTTATCACGAAGACAGATTTTAAAGGAAGCCCAAAGCAGAGGAGCGGGAATAAATCCTGCAGGACACGTCTGGGTAACATTTATATTTAATGCGTAAAATTATCAACATTATTTAGTACTGTATTGTTAGATGTGTATATATAAATCTGTATTTAATCTGTGGCCAGAACCATCTGTTTCAAACTTCACTAGCACTTTACCACCACCACCATCCACGTACCTTTTTATTTATTTATTTATTTATTTATTTTTTCAACGTTTATTTATTTTTGGGACAGAGAGAGACAGAGCATGAATGGGGGAGGGGCAGAGAGAGAGGGAGACACAGAATCGGAAACAGGCTCCAGGCTCTGAGCCATCAGCCCAGAGCCTGACGCGGGGCTCGAACTCACGGACCGCAAGATTGTGACCTGGCTGAAGTCGGACGCTTAACCGACTGCGCCACCCAGGCGCCCCATTTTTATTTAAATGGATAAGCTTTCTTGAATATGATTCTTGCATGCTGTTCACCCTTCTTTTTCCATTCTTAAACAGTGGGTACACGGATTCGATAGCTGATTTGGCTGGAGCGTTACGTGACTAGGAAATTTAAAAAAATCTGAAGTCATGTTTAGGAGAAATAGCAAGAGTGTCCACCTTTAACCTTAGAGCCATTTCTCTCCAATGTGATATAGCCGAATTGAATCTGGCTTTTGCCTTGTAATTGCCTTTGTCCGGGATGCATGGAAGGGAGCAGATCATGAGGCAGTACAATCTCTGAATGTAGCCCTGAAAAGAGGAAGTATAAATTCTCTGGTTTACAAATGCACTCTGGAGGAAGAAAAAAAGGGTTAGGATGAACACTGCAGTGTGTGGGGAACTTAACGCATCAACACTTGCCCAGGGTCAGTTTGCATTTTAAACAATGACAGGAATGATATCAGTCCTATAAAGATGCCTTTGCTCTTGCCCTCGTTCTTTAAAAAACAAAACAAAACAAAATTTAAAAACCCTTTTTTACGGTGATCATGCCAAGCATTAATTTCCACTGGTTTTCACTGCAAATATACAATCTTTTAGCTGAATGTGGTCTAACTAGGCTTTCGTGAATATGTAGCCAGGATCCACTAGGTTATGCTGCGGTAACAACTCTCAAATGTTTTGACTGACAGTAACAAAAGTTGATTTCACGCTTATGCTGTATATGGGCTGAGAGGTGCCTACAGGTCTGCTGTGCACCTCTCCTTTATTCCAGGACCCAAGGGGAGGGGGCAGCCCCTCTCTTGGACACTGCTGTATTTGCGGCAGAGGAAAAAGAAGTGACGCTAGAAACACACAATGACTCTTAAAGTTTGTGCTCAGGTATGCCAGGTATCACTTCTGCTCACATCTCGTTGACGAAAGAGTCACATGAACAAGCCTGATGTCCGTGGGGCGGAGAAGGACAGTCCTCTCACAGAGAGCAGACCCTGGATAATTGGAAAACGACAGAACACTCTACCATAGGGGGCTAGCCTGGTAATCTGAAAGCTGTTTATGATACATTTTCCGATGAAAACAAACCACTTTCATAATCCAACACCATTATAAACAGGAATTAAAACCCCAGCCTAGTTAAAAGGCTTGAGGGCAGGCAATAAAAGTCTTGATTGATTAAAATCCAATTATTATAAGGTTTTAGTTTTCCTCTCATTATTCCTTCTTAAGAGGCAAGTGTCAAAACATATTAGCAGTGGCAGGTGTTGGCTGGAGCAAGTGAGGTGTTAGATTGGGGCTCAGGGCTATAAGGGCCCTGCCAAGGGGTGTCCGGGACCAGAGACCTTGGGCCCAACTGTTGGTCTTTCCTGTGGACACAGGGCAGGCTCATCTGGAAGCACAGCCTGGGCCGTGCCACAAGTCAGGCATGCTGAGAGAGGAGTTTCATTGTTCTTGAATGGACCAGATATGTGGCTCTTCTCAACATACAAGGTCTTTTCCTCTCCAAGCCAAGCACCCACCGTGCCAGCAGCCCGTCCTAGTGCTTTTGACTCAGAGGGCAAAGGCGAGCTCCCTTTATTGTATACAAGTCCCCAGATTGTGCATCAAGTCTTGATGCGAGTATATTCCTGGACATGACAATTCCTGGGTCCTTGAGCAGAGCATAGGCTCGAAGACAGCATGTGAGATATACTTAGAGATGTAGAAATTCAGCCCAGTGGCCCACACTCTGTCTCTGTGGTGTGTGAGTATGAAACAAACACCTCATTTATGAATCGGGTGCCCTGTGGCTGCCGCTTGATCTCCTGCTGACTGCTCATGGCTGACGACAAGTCTCTTGGCTTCTGAAATCAGACCTGGATTAGCTCTGTGAGTTAGGGCAAATTACGTGTCTTTTGAACCCCAGTTTCCTTATCGGTAAAATGAAGAAAACAGTAGTAATGATAATTGAAACCATTTTGAACATTCATCATGTCCCAGGCGTCGTCCTAAGCTGTCTTCTCTACTACTGATGATCTCACTTTATAGGCTGGGATCCTAAAGCACAGGGAAGTTAAGCAACCTTCCCACAGTTACCCAACTCAGGGGCAGCCGAGCCTTAACTTGAACCCAGGACTTCTGACACTAAGTCATGCTCCTATCCACCAGGCTGTCCTTTCCTCTAGGAGCGTGTATGGATTAACACAGTTGATGGGTGCAAAATGTCTAGGACACCATTCCACACGCAGCAGACACGAACTAAATGCTAGCTAAGGCTGCTGTTACCCTTTTTGTTCTTGGAAATGTGTGAGGTTCCTTTCCTCTCCCAGTAGCTAAAAGACTGGTTTCACAAGAGGAGGCAATTTTCTGGGACACCAGAATTGGCTGCCATGTTTATCCTAATGTGCTACTGTGATCTAATGAATGGAAATGAGGTCATTAGAAGAGGGTGACATTTGCCTGTCACCTGTGACCCAATGACTGTGTCCCTTTGGGGGAGAGCCCCTGGTGTTCTGGAACACATTTCCCTGATGAGAGCAAGGGGCCTGAGGAAATGTTGGGTCCTCACTCCTGGATGGAGCTCTTCAATCTTGAGCAGAACATCAGCTGAAAGGCAGAATGAGGCCAGGGCTGGGAGGCCTCCAAAGATCCTACCCCAGTGGACAGAGCAAGGAGGACCCAGGGGAAGGACTCCTCCCCAGAGCAGCTGCTGGAGAAAAGTCGAGGTGGTTTGCAGGATATGTTGGTCTAAATGCCTATGAATAAACATCATCGAAATACCCTGACTACTCTTTCACTACAGTAGTCATAAAAAAAAAAAATCAATAACGTGGGGAGAGGAGAGGGTATCCTGAGCAAACTCTGTAAGATAGACACCAAAGTGTGTCTCAGTGTGTGTCTGACTCAGTGTGTGTGTGTGTGTGTGTGTGTGTGTGCATGTGGTGTTTCTGAGTATGCAAATAACACATGCTTATTATAAAAATAAAATTAGAAAACATTAAAGTGGTACATCTGTATTGTAAAAAAAAAAACAGGGCACCATCAATAAATTCAATACAACTGGCGTTAATCTGAAGACATTCAATTCTGTTTAGCTTGTGTGTTCAATAATGTACAGCTTTATTTGTGACTTGGGAAGAGGAAGACACTTAGTATTTATCTTCCTAGCTTTCCCATTTCTAGATCCTCTCTCCTTTTTCACATGCAAATGGAATGTAAATCGTTTCCTAAAATCTGCAATTTTATGGCCTCTGTTGAATAGGATACTGCTCCAGACTCTGGGCCATTTAATCATGGCTCAGATTTACTACCCAGCAGCTCCAGAACAATTTGAGACATAAAAGAAGGGGCAGAGGCAGGCTTTGGAGGTGATGCAGATAATCAAAACCTTTTCTCTGGAATTACTTAATGAAGACATTTATCAAGCACGTATTACGTGCTTTGATTAGCCCTCTTCAGTTTAGTTGGTGAAAAGAGACATGACTCAGGCAGGAATCAAGTTCAATTGTAAAGGGAGTTTGGAACTATGCAGCCATGTTCATGTAAGCAAATGGCTTTGATTGCTTTCTGGCATTCTGTACCAGTTTTTCTAACTTAAAATTTTCAAATTTCAGTTAGCCAATAACCTGCTAAGTGTCCAATTGGGAGAATGTTTTAGGCAGTTGATGTTTGAGTTCTCTTTCACACCTTTACCTTAAAGGACTAAATTGTTTCCAGCCCTCTACCACTCTCGGCTGGGGAGGCAAAGCCACCGTATCAGTGTGCACATAAAACCCACATCCTTTCTTGTTTTTTTGATGGATAAACAAAAATGACCATTTTAATCAGTGACTCTGGATGGCTTTAGCTCGTGAAAGAAACCGAGACACTCCACGATGCTTAATATCATACTTGATCGAAATAATTGTAGGCGTACATTTGTTACGTTATAGCTCAAAATATTTTCTTGTCCCAGAATAAGCTCACCATTTTTTTCAAACCATACCACGTCAACCTACCAAGATAATCAAGTAACATTCTTGTTTTTTGCGGTACTATCACATCTGCCTAAATGGGAAAAACTAAATCACAGAACTTGTGCTGAAAATCTTATATCCTAAAGAATTAAACATACACCGAGAACGTGAATCGTCAAATTTTTGTGAAATGGAAACTTTTTACATTTGTAGACATTTAGTGTTCATTTCGAAGAATGTGTGAACAAAGTATGAATCGAATTCTTTAAAGCACTAGTCCTTTCCAAGGAGAGCACAGGGCTAATTGAGTGATTTTCATTCTGGTGCTTGCTTAGATAATTTGGAATCATTAAAAAGCAAAGTGTTCTGGTTTTGAGGTTTTTAATGTCTGGCCTTTTTTCTTTTCCATAAAGCCAGTAATTGCCTTTTAGCCATTGTGCTCTTGTGGCAGGATGGTCGTCCATCTTTGTCTCTGCAGCGGCAACACAAACACAGCCTTCCAGGGCCACACTTAGCAAACAATGCAATGGATTCTGTGCTGTGAATTTTGTCCAATTACCTCTTCTTCCAGAGTCTCAGTCTGTTGCTCAAGATAACGCTCACATTTTAAGAAATTGCAAACACATTTCCCGTGGGATAGCAATTAATTTATCACAACTTAATGGCGAACACAGCGGGATCGCTGAACTTTGGCCCTGGAGTTTTCGGAGCAGAGAAAGATCAGTGTCTTTGTGTTAATGATCACTCTGGCCTCCCTGTCCCTATTTTCCTGAGGTCTCTTCAGTAGCAAGCTCCATGGTAACTAGACCCAGTAGTCATTTTGGGCACTTCCCACCAGTGTTTTGTTTTAGTAATTTGGATTTTGCCATTACAAGTCACTGGATTATGTGTCACCATATTTTCTACATGTAGAAATACTGCATTGTCACTTACCTACTCATTGTTCATACTGGAAATTGGCTCGTGGGTCCTGGCCCAGTAGCTTTGAATAACCAAAAATGTTTCTTGTTCTTAGAACTGTTGGCTCTTTCTTCGAAAAAGCAGATAGAACTAATATCCATTTAAATGAGAGCGGTTTATCTTTTCTCCTTGTATTCATTTCCTACGGCTGCTATAATAAATTGCCGCAAACTTGGTGGCTTGAAATGGCAGAAATGTGTTATCTCATAGTTTTGGAGGCCAGAAGTCGGGACTCCATTTCACTGGGCTGAAGTCAAGGTGTCAGCATGTTGTTTCTCCCTCTGGAGGCTCTGCGGGGGAATTCCTTCCTTGCCTTTGAAAGCTGGTAGCTGCCAGTATTTCTTGGTTTGTAGCTTCATCATTCCAGTCTCTGCTTCCACCGTCGCTTTCCTTTCTCCTCTTTTGTCTGTGGCAAATACCCCTCAGCCTCCCTCTTGTACAGATGTATGTGATTGCAGTTACCTGGATAGTCCAGGGTAATTTCCAATCTCGGGATCCTTAATGACATCTGCAAAGTGTTTGTCAAAGAAGGTAATAGTCACAAGTTCAAGGCATTTGGCTCTGATATTGGCCTACTACATTCTTTAGCGTACTACATACACTTCTCTACAAAAAAGCAAGATGTCCCATACTACCTTCTATTTCTTCCGAATGAATTGATCACCTTTCCTACAATCTTGTTTGGTAGTTTAATTAAAGGTTTCCATGCTTTTAATGGCATAAAGCCCATGAAAGTCAATGTTTACTTCCATATAATGTGGATTTGGACCTTTCTGGCAGGGAGGGCTATAGATGGCTATATTGTTAGGCTCCTTGAAAACCTTGTTGATGTGGCATTTTTATGGAAATTGGCTCAGTCATGGAGGGGGCATGGGTAATTATTTGGACTTGGTTTTCAGTTGCCCATTTCTAGCTGGAGAGTTCCAGATATCACCATTTAGGAACTTAGGTTTCCTAAAAATGCCTCTTCTATCCATTCTCATTGAGGATAATCCCTTCTGGGACTTAACCCAGTTCCACTTTTTTTAGCAGGGTGCCTGGGGTGCACCCTCTAAGCTGTGACTCCCTGGGCTGCCCCAGACTTGTGACCTCTTCTGGGAACCTTGAGCCCTCCATACCCAGCTGGTCTCTACACACGTGATGGTGCCAGCCTTGGTAAAATTAATAAAGGGCACAGAAAGAAGAGTCATTTATCTGAGCTCATCCTTCAGGAGCACAGGACCTTGTTGTCGTCCAAACCTTAGCGTATAGGACTTTTTGGTTAGCCCAAATGAAATCTTAGAGGCTTTACCATTCTGAATTGTTTGGCTTTCTACAGTCTCCTTTCTCCGTGAACATCTGCCCAAGATAGAGACTTTTTGGACACTTCTGTTTCCCTTGCTTCTTCTGGACAACAATTGTCCTATCTAGAGACTTGGACCTTTAACAAAGCCATCGTGTCGTGGAGAATCAAGTGAGTGGACTGTATGTGACCCTTTCTCCTTCCCCCTTTTCCCAGCTGACTCTAAGACAGTATGGTTACTCTCTTCTCCAGTGGGAATTTCAAAGCTGTGATTGACTTTTAGGCCCCACTGTGGGAAAGATTAGTGTAAAAGGCTTATGCTGTGATTTTCTTATCAGGACCATAGGGAGCCACATTTACAAAGACCCTCGGAATGAAGAGATGCTCCAGAGTGCTCTAGCCTACCTTTGGCTGAGTTTGACAGTGTTATTCTCTTAACACTCAGTCCTGTCCGCATGTACTTTTGTGGACCTACAGAATGTGCACACTATTTTAGGGGAAGAATGATCAGATTCTGTATATCAGAGTGCTCCCACTTCACCCCTGGGTTCATCCAAGGCACTCTTAATGACCCTTAGCTCTCTGCCTTCAGGTTTCAAAAGCTTACCTTTAAGAAAATAGATGTCTGCCAGTCACTGGGGCCAGAAAGGGATTGCCTTCAACCTTGAACCAGGTGGAAACTCATTCCCAGCTTCTTCCCTCTAAGGTCCTGTGAGAAAGTTTGTCCCTGATATACAATGGCAGTGGCATAAAAGAAGTCGAATACAGTTTTTCTTTAACTTGCCTTTTGTAACAAATACAGTATATAGAATGAGCTATTTGTTTGAATTCTTACAAGCTCTAGCCCATAGTGGTTTTCTCGTCTTACACATACCTACCAACTGACTTTTGACATTACTAAACTCCTTGAAGTTGGAGCGCACATCTTACGAATTTCTTGGTTGCCTAGAATCTTCACTGAGCTTCCCATGGTGAAGGAGCAGGACAGTGGAAAAAGCATGAACTCCAGAGTCACGTGGGACTGGATTAAAAACTGGCCTCTCCCACTTATTGGCTATGGGTGAATTATTTAAATGTTCTGAACCTCGGGGTGTTTTAAAATCTGTCAAATGGGTATAATGAGGCCCCTAACACAAAACTAAATAAAATGAGTTATACAATATACCTTGCAGAGTGCCTGGCACGTACGTAGGACTCAGTAAAAGTTAGGTACTCTTTGTGTTTTTGTTGAATAAATGGTTAAGAAATGTCTTGGATTGCCTTATTTCTACTGCTTCCTGATATGAACATATACTTTATAATTAAATTTTGTAAAGCACTTGTTAAGTAGCTTGTCCATTTAACAAATGTTTATTGAAATGTCAAGCATACGATGGTGAACTGATACTTATTTACAAAGCAACTGGAAGTAAACTTCTGGAGCCTGTGCCAAAATCCAGCCTAAAACTTTCTTTGTTTGATGAGATAAAATTTATTTCATTAGGTATGTTTTAGAAATTTCTAATTATTGAATATTTTCATAACATGATTCTTTTTAAAAAAATAATAAGTCTAATCTTTCATCTTAACCAGAATCCTCTGATGTCCTAGTGAGGAGGTGATTATTGAGGACTTAGATGCTTTATTGAAAGACCCAGAAATGCCCAGGGCATGTGGCAAAAGACTAATTAAGTTAAATGTATATTTACAAGTGAGATATTAGTCCGTATTTTAATGCAGCAATGGAGGCCTGACCAACCCAGGGTTCAAATTCTATTACACTCCTCTGCTTCCATTTTTATATCAGTGTGTGTCCTTTTCCTCCTGGGGGGAAGAAGAGTCATAATTCAGGCAGTTGGAGCCAAAGAGGCCCCAGTAAAGTGATCTAGGAGAAAGGGCTCTTATCTGTAAACACGGAGATATGGCTTCTGGTCTCAGCTCTCTTGCCAGTTAGGCTGGTGATTACGGGGGGAGATGGAGAGAAGTTCCCTAAATTTCCAACCTCTCTGAGGTTCTCAGCAGCCTCTCAGCTGTAAAATTTAACCCATCATAGAAAAGTCAGGAGGGCCCCTGGCCAAATCTGTCTCTTCGGCCTCTGACAAATGTTTTTCTTTGTGGTTCTGTAGTCATCAAGGATATGAAATCCAAAAGGTTTAGATCTCGGAGATCCAATCGTTGCCATCACATTATCACTTCAAATAAAAGCACTACTCGGGTCTAGGATTTTGACCTATGTATTCACCCACTTACAGGTTAGGTAGGAGCACAGCCTTCTTAAAGTATTAGAGAAATGGACATAGTTGGAGGTGGGGGGTCAGTATATTGGGATAGGAAACCACCATTTCTTGATGTCAGAGTGCCCAAGGCATTTGAAGGTTGTCCTCACTCCCCCGTTCTGCATGCACTTAGTCATCAGAGAACAGAAACTATTGGTCTTTAACTGAAGTTGATATAGTAGAATACTATGGGATTTACTTTTTTAGATTTTTTTCATTGTTATTTTGAAATAATTTCAAACTTACAGAATAATTGGAAAAGAGTACAAAAATTCCAGTATACTCTTCACTCATATTCCCTGAATGTTAACTTTTAACTGTCTGCTTTATCATTCCCTCTACACACACACACACACACACACACTTCTGAAATTTTAAGAGCCAGTTGCAGACATGACATACCTTTACCTCTTTTTTTAAGTTTATTTTTAGAGAGACAGAGAGAGGGAGCACGTGTAGGAGAGGCCGAGAGAGAAGGAGAGAGAGAGAGAGAGAGAAAATCCCAAGCAGGTTCCACACTGTCAGTGCAGAGCCCCCATGCTGGGCTTGAACCCACGAACCATGAGATCATGACCTGAGCCCAAACCAAGAGTTGGTCCCTTCACTGACTGAGCCCCCCAGGTGCCCCTGAGGTACATTTACCTCAAAATACCTCAGTGTATATTTCCTAAAAACAAGGCCTCTCTCATGTAACCACAGTATAATTTTCAAAATCATGAAATTATCATTGATACAGTATTAATACATAATCTATAGACCTTATTCAAATTTTACAAGTTGTTTCAGCGAATGTCCTCTAGAAAAAAGAGTATCATAGACTATCCTAGAAAAAAAATCCACAGTGTAAAACATAGCATTTAGTCGTCAGGTATCCTTGGTCTGCTTTACTCAGAGACCATTCTGCAGTCATGCTGTCTTTTGTGACATTGCCAGTTTTTGAGGAAAACAGACCAGTTATTTGTAGAATGTTCCTTGGTTTGGTTTTATTGAATGTTTCCTCACAGTCAAATTCAGGTTGTATGCTTTGGCGGGAATTGGCACGAGAGATGCTGAGTTCTGTTCCTGCTTCATGTCAGGAGACACTGATGCTCATTTGGTCCTGTCACTGATGGTCTTTTATCAGTCTTTTAGCAGTTTTTCTGGTTTCTCCACTGAGAAGTTACTATTTTCATTTTCATAATTAAGTATCTCGTGAGGGAATACTTTGGAACTGTTTAAATCCCCTGTTTCTCATCGCAACTTAGCTTAATAGTTTAAGCAACCATTTAAGATTCTTACCTGTGAAACATTTATTACTGTGGTGATTGCCAAATGGTGATTTTTCTCATTCGAATTTTCCTTCTGCATTTACTAGTTGGAATTCTATAAAATGGAATTTCTTTTTTAATGCTTATTGTTTTGAGAGAGAGAAGAGAGAGTGGGGCGGGGGCAGGGAGAGAATCACAAGCAGGCCCCTCACTGTCAGTGCAGAGCCCGACACAGGGCTCAATCTCACAAACCATGAGATCATGACCTGAGCTAAAAATCAAGAGTCAGACACTTAACCAACAGAGCCACTCAGGTGCCCCTACAAAATTGAATTTCTAATGGCATTCCAGAAGGACTCCACCTGTGAAAGAGAAAGTATCTGGGCTAATCTAAATCCATGGGAAATGAAAACCTCCCTGCTCCTCTCTCCTTAATCTTAGAGCCCACGTATTCAGCTAAGTGGCTTATCTCTCTATATTTAATACAGCAGAAATTTGCAGAGCTGTTGGAAGCTGTTCCTAAGGCCACTTTGGGGTAACAAAATTCCTAATCCTGTCTGAGATCCTTCTCTCCTCAAGTTTACCTTACACCTTTTTTCCCCATAAAGTCTTGTTCTTCTCCCTTTTCCAGCTCTCTCCCATCACACACACACACACACACACACCTTAGAATCTGATTCTTAAAGCTCATTGTCTTCTAAATATTAAAGACTCTACTCTAAGTTCCTTCAAGGCATGGCTGCCAAGTTGACATTCCACACACACACTCACTCCCTTTTACTTCTAGCTCAGACTTTCAGTTATCTGCTGTCCTGTCTTGAAGCTCAGACACTCAAGCTGATCTAATTTAATTCTCTCACTCTCCAGCATAGAATAAGTCAATAAGTTATTCAGAATTTCTCACTTTTTGAATGACTTTTCAAAAACAGAATTACAGCCAACCTCTCCTCCAGTAGTCTTCCAAAGTATACAGCCTCCTCTCCAATTACTTCCCTCAAATTTCTGACCTTCATCTCAACTGTTCCCATCTATAAGAACCATTCTTTCCCTAGGACAATCATTCCTCATCCTGTAGACATCAGAAGACCCTTAGATTATTCCAATAACTTATTATATATTTTTCAGAGAAGTTAACTTTTACTTAAACCAGAGAAGTGAAAGATAAGATCAACTAGCCTCTAAGAATTTTTTTCTTCCTGGTCAATAGACTGTGTTACTTTTAATATTAAGGAGCTGGATGTCTCTTTCCTTATAATATTACACATCTCTCAAGCAGAATGGGAAACTTTAGGAACCATTCTCCAGTCCAAAATCCATGGCATAGTCACCTGTGAATGAATACATTTATGATGAATATTTTATTATAAATCTTAAGCTGATAATAGAAATAGTAGAACTGCTAAATAAAACTGACTTGTTTCCCAGAAACTTCTAAGGAAAAACTCCAATTTTTCATGAGTAACCTTGCTTCTTTATGAGAAACAATACTTTCTTCTCCTTGTTTAAAATCCCTAAATGACTGCACTTCCTTGTCTTATCCATGAATAGGAAAGGAATGAGAAACTCGCCAACAGGTTTTGGCCACTGTGGAAACAGGAAGCTTATATTCCATGGAAACTCATAGACCCAAAGCCTTTCTAGAACTCTGGTTCTAAGTACGTCCATTGTGTCAGCGTTGAGCCACAGCAATACACAGCCAGACTCCTGTTAATTAGTACAGTATTTCCAAATACTGACTGATGAAATGCTCTGTAAATTATGGGATAATGTATGCTAGGCACTGCTGACATGGACATAAATACCTTGGAAAAACCTACCTCTAAGTTCAGATATTATAGAAGGCAGGTCAGAAAAAAAAAGATGTGACCTATCGGAATGAAAGGGTTAACCATTTTATCTCTAGTCTTCCTTTCTGTGATTAGAGTTTTAGAACTTTCAGTCACTGTTGTTGGAGGAAGGACTACCCACATGCTATCTGAACAACCAAACCCTGGGTGGAGCCTATCTCCATCAGCTGGGCCACAAAGGACATTGATAGGCAACAGGCATTAGAGACTTAGATGAAAATATTGAAAAATACCCTAAGCAAGGTGGGGAAATTTGAACATCAATAAGAATAACAATTGCAATAGAATGAAATACATCATACCTTAAAATTCATGAGTTTATAATGATCTCAAAACAAAACAAACGTTTATGTTTGAATATTGGAATCAAGGAGCTCATTTTTCTAAAAATCAGTATAAAGGGAAAGAATCAAGTATTTATCCTGTCTTTCCTACATATACTGCAGCATAGCATCAGTGTAGCCGAATAGCTGATGAGGGAAAATTCTTTTTAGAAGACTTTCAGGTAAGAATGAAAAAGGAATGTTTAAAATATCATTGCCTTGCCACTGCAAAAATCAGGTGTTTAAACAATCATATCACTGACTCTGTAAAATTATCACATGACCAGGCTGGTGGAGAACTTTAAAAGAGCTGGATCAACCTGGAAGCATTTGAATTTACCGATTAATCTTAACATATCCAAAAGAGAAGCAACCCAAAATTATTTTGTCTTGCAATGAGATGCACAGAAAATATACAATACAACCTGTAAAACATTCTTAACAAAAACTTGAATCTGATTCTTATTACACTTCTAGATTTAATTACTAGTATATTGGAAATGTAGGGGACAGAGGAACATGTTAAACAACACCATTGGGATGCAAGCAACAAGATCCAGAAGGTAGGAAACTCTATAAGACAGATGACCCAATTACTTTAACAAATAAATTACAAGCAAAAAAATTAGAGAAGGGGAGCCTATAGACTAAGAGATGCCTCTGAGAAGCATCAAACAAATGTGATGTGTGGACTTCTAAGGATCCTGACTCAAAGCAACTATGTAAAAAAAAAGTCATGTAGTAGATCATCAGAGATATTTGAACACTAATTGGATAGTTGATGATATTAAGTAATTATTGATAATATTTAGATGTGATATGGGGCACCTGGGTGGCTCAGTCGGTTGAGCATCCGACTTTGGCTCACGTCACGATCTCACAGTTTGTGGGTTTGAGCCCTGCATCAGGCTGTGTGCTGACAGCTTGCTCAGAGCCTGCGGGTTGCTTCAGATTCTATGTCTTCTTCTCTCTCTCTCTCTCTGCCCCTCACCTGCTCATGCTCTGTCTCTCTCTGTCTCCAAAAATAAATAAATGTTCAAAAAAATTTTTTAAAAAGATGTGATAATGGTATTGTGATTATGTTTTTTAAAAGAGTCATTTTGTCAATATTTACTACAACATTTACAGATAAAATGGTGATTGAGATTGGCTTCAAAATAAACTATTGGGCAGAATATGAGTAATATTATATAAAACAAGATTGGTTATGAGTTGATAGTTTTTTAAACTATCATATAGGCAAGTGAAGGTTTATTATATACTTTCTATAATATAAATACCATAGCCTAAGTCATCTCGAAATCAATGTGCTTTTTTTTCTTTGATAAATAAACTATATTTGTAATAGAAGAGCTATGTTTGACAAATAGGTTACCATATTGTTAAGTGCAAACACATATGTTTGCAGATATGTGCCGTCATTTAAGCATGAGAATGAACCCTGAAAAGACATGTATGTATCTCCTTCAGTTAGGATACATGTTAGTCCTTGTATTATCCCTGAAGCCAGGGGCTGATTTTTTCTTCCTGTCTTGACAGGTCAGTGAACGACTGATATTATATCAGCATGTGGATCGTGAGAACACTGGCTGGACTGCAGAAGACTCTTTCACATTCACGACATCCTCCCCACCAGCAGCTCTAGGCCCTGAGGAGTTTCGTATTACTATATCGTATGAAATTACTGAACCTGGTCGGCATAGTCGTCTGCTTGCAAATACAGGTAAAGGCACCAAAAGATATGGTCAGTGTCTTATTTGTAATTATTAAAGTTGGGACAATTTGGAAATAAGTAATTCTCTTGTTAATTAGAAATGCCATGATATCATAGCAATGCCATGACATCAACCTTTGAAAGAAAACATATATAGTTATAAAAATTTATTTCTTTATGCGTGCTCTTTCTCTGGTCCTCTTCTCTTTCCTCTCATAAGCTTTAATAGTTGTAGTTGGGGGGAAGATGGAAAATTAGCTTTAAAGAATTTTATTTGTACCTGCAAATGGGGACTTTACCATGCCTATGACTAAAAACTGTCCATAGAAAATGAAAATAACAGATAGGGCAAGTTCCTGAAAGGAAAGGGATATTGAAAGCTGCACCTGTTTCCATGGCAAGAGAAAGTCCAGTAGTAGGTAAGTGAGGAAATTAACATTATATAAGTGAATCTCAAGATTTCAGAACTCTCTTGCTTGTAATGTTGACTTAATAGTTTGGGTGTGTGTACTTAAAATTTAATTTGTATGCCTTGGGTAACAAGGTTCCTGTGCAACCAAGGCATTTTGAATAATCCACTGGAATAAGGAAATCTGAGAGTGAAAGTGCTTTGCAGCTGTCATCTTAAAGTTCTATACTATTTTTTTTTAAGTTTTAGTTATTTATTTGAGAGAGACAGAGTGAGCGGGGAAGGGGAAGACAGAGAGGGAGAGAGAATCCCAAGCTGGCTCTGTGCTGCCAGCACAGAGCCCAGTGTGGAGCTCGGACCCACAAAACCATGAGATCATGACCTGAGCTGAAACCAAGAGTCCGATGCTTAACCGATTGAACCATCCAGGTGCCCCTGTCATCTGAAAGTTCTAATGAAATGCCACTTTGTTCTTTATATTTTCACAGGAGCTGCCGTCAAGGAGGGAGACAAAGTTCTCATTGGCCAATCTAATTTAGATGCTTCCAACCTCTTACTGAAATTACCCAAATCACAGCGATCTTCCTATGAGATCTGGTTCCAGGTTATATCTCTTCCTCACCATGGAACCCTTATGGTTGGAGAGAGGAATATTACCAAAGTAAAACCCAATTTCTCCCAGTATATAGTTAATAAATTTGGAATCATATACCTTCACGATGACTCTGAATCACTGGCTGATAATTTTACCTTTGCCGTTTGGCCAAATCAAAAGAGCAAGTCTGCCACCAAGCCAAAGGCTGACTTCCTTGAAGAGATGTTTAACATCACCATCTCTCCTGTTAATGACCAGGCACCAGCATTAAAGACAAAGGGGCTTCGGTTGAAAGTTCTACAGGGCAACAGGTTAGTTGTGGGACCTGAAAATCTGAGAGTGGAAGATCTAGACAGTCCTCCAGAGGAGATCAGATATATGATCATCCGTAATCCTAATAATGGCTTTTTGGCACTGGCTCACCATCCAGACATACCTGTTCACCATTTCACACAGGCCGACATTGACAACTCTAGGGTTTTATTCATTCAAGATGGAAGCCCATCCTCAGGCGTGTTTTACTTTAGTGTGACCGATGGTCAACACCACCCACTCTATAAGCTCTTCCACCTGGATGTCATCCCCATCTCCATCACCCTTGTGAACCTCACTGACCTACTTCTCCCACAAGGCCAGACAATAGTTCCTATCACCAATACTCATCTGTCAGCAATGACCAATGGGAGAAGCCCCCAAATCACTTACAAGATGACATGGCCGCTCCAACATGGGCATCTGCTCATTGAAAACCAGGTGGTCATCAGCTTTGGGCAGGAGGATCTACATTCAGGAAGACTCTCTTACCATATGACAAATCTCACTGCCTCTGGGGACCAGCTACATTTCTCACTGTTTACACCAGAAAGCAACCTTACAGGACAAACACTGAGCATCAGAGTGCAGCCTCTACTGCGGGTTATGTCAAACTTGACCATTGCCAACAGAGTGGTTTATCAGCTGAGAAGAAAGGACCTTGATGCTACTGAGCTTGCTAATAGGACTAAGAGTGATCCCCAATTTGAAGTGACAGAACCCCCTGTCCATGGAAGACTTGTACGAAGAGTGGGCCGAGGCGCTGAAATGGAAAACGCTACTCTATTCACTCAGAGGGACATTGACCAAGGATTGTTAATGCTGAATCCACATGCCAACTTAACAGGCATCAATATGGTGAATGACTCCTTCACTTTCCTGCTCAGGGCAGACCATGTACAGCCAGCAATAGGTTATCTCCCCTTCACCATAGTGCCACCTGACCCCTTACTCTTGCAAACATTTATCCCTGATGTTTCTTTACTAGTCACTTCCAATAACCTTGTGACTTCAGATTTCTCTCAGGAAAAGCTTGTGGTTTCCTCAGGACCCACAGTACAGGCAGAAACTTTAGGGAAGCTGACTCGGGCCAGGCAGCAGCAAGCAGATCCCTGGGGACGACACCATGGTCAAGAGCCTACAATGGACAGCAGAGCCTCTCTAACTGGGATCATTTGGCCACCAAACACCACTGACGCCAGTCCTCAGGCACCCACCCAACCCAGGGAGAGCAGTTATCCTGTGATAGTCATTGTACCCTCGGCTGTGGTGGTCTTCCTGCTGTTAGTAACTGCCGTGACCTTGTGTATCCAGATGCTGGGCCGGAGGGCAGAAAAGGCAAAACCTCTCATCAAGCCCCTGACCAATCTGGAAACTACAACCCCAAGTCCTAGGCCAGAAAGGAGCATAGCTGTTCCCACTGTCACAGTGACACCCCTTCTAAAAAGCTCCAGCAGTCCTCCAGTCAGTCTTTGCAGGGACCCGCTAAGTGGGCAAATGGCTTCTCCAGCTACTGAGCCAGTGGAGAAATGTGCTCCTTGGGAGACATGGATGAATCTGGATCCTGACATGGTCAAGCTCTGCCGACAAACCAACCCAACACTGAAGCACAACCAGTATTGGGTGTAGACTGAGGGCTCTTGTTCCTGAGTGACCGCCTGCTGTACTGGGATAGGTACTGGGATCCAAAGGCAAAGGAATGCTGGGTGAATCAACTGAGAAAAGCTTGGCCATGACAGTCACTCAGTGCTCAGTTATCGTCCCGTGGTTAGATGTTGGCAAGTGTTTATTGTAACGCGTACAACACTCTTCTGATGGGCTCTCCACAATGAGCTTTGTATGCTCTCTTCTGGACCTGACTCTGAGTATAAGGTTGTGTCAGTATTTAAGCCCTTTACCAAAGTGCTACCAAACATGCTGGCCTAACTGGGAACAGCAGTATTAACTTGGGTGCTAGAGTTAATGGAGGAAGCCTTTGCATATTTTTCACTGAGGATTCACTCTCTCTGAGTGAGTCAGCAAGGAAATGCAGGAACTGTTTCAGCAAGTAGAAAAGGTAATTTAGCAAATCAGCAAGTTTGTTTCTAGTGTATTTCTATAATGTATTTTCTTCCTTGGAGCCTGTAGGTTTGACTTCTTGTGCAGGAAATGCCTTGGTGCTCTGGATAGTAGGACAGCTTGACTCCCTTTGAAGTATTCACTGAGCATATTGTGTTTCATCGAGAAGATTTATCTATTCTGACTTGTAAAACCAAGTCTGTAGTACAAATATGATTTGAAGCCCTAAAGAATAGAAAAGGCTGTTAAACGCATTTGTGATGACTCGATTTGGCTTAACATCACGATGAATTGAAATAATGGCAAATTTGTACCTGACTTGTCTGGTTGAGCCTACCATTGGCTCAACTGATTCAAACCTGTTTTGATAACTCTAAAATGAAGATATCAGTACTTGTATTAGTTATGAATGCTTTAGGTTGCAAATCACAGGACATTAGCTATGAGTCGTTTAGATTGGAGATGGCAAACTTTATTCGTGCAGTACCACATGGTAAAGAGCTTAGACTTTGCGGGCCATGTATGGCTGTTTATTTTTAACAACCTTCATTTTCTTAACAAAGTTTTAAAAAGGTAGAAACAATTCTTAGTTCTTGCCTTTGACCCACAAATCAGTTTGCCAACTATTGATTTGGCTAAGCAATAAAAGTCTTGCAACTACCAAGTAGCCTGAGGTGGACATTCCGAGGCTGGTTCAACAGTCCAAAGATGTCATCAAGTACTGAAACTCTTTTGTTCTTTCTTCTCTACCTTCCTCAAGCTGTTGGAATTCTGTTTTTCATTTTTGTTTTTGTTTTTGTTTTTTGGCTTAGTTCCTTGTGATTGTGAGGTACCTGCTAATGCTCTAAGCAGTACAGTCACGTTCAAAGGCAGACATTCTAGTGGGAAAAAAACAGATATGGCAAAAAGACTTTTTCTTAGGATCTTATTTATTATTATTATTATTATTATTATTTTAATCCTGTAAGGGTAGGCCTTCCCAAACATCTTCCCCCTTTTATGTCTCAGTCTAGAACTGAGCAATGGGATTCCCATCTCTGGAACAACCATTTGGCCAAGAAATGGAATTCTTCTGACTGACGATCTTTCCTGGGGCTGGGAGAGGATTCTGCCATGTCAGAGATCAGTGGATGACCCCACCCTGTAATTAGGGGAGGCTGGAGGATGGCAATTAGTTAAACAGTGAATAAGATCTATTAAAGTACTCTTCAAATATGAAATACTTGGGAAATAAGCATTTTGATCTTTCAAATGGATATCTACTTTAGTATCTCCTTTTCATATTTTAATGATTTTCTTAAAGCCAGCAACTAGTGAGTTTAGAGTGGAAGGAACAACTTCTCCTGGCGGGGGCATTTGGCAGTGTCTGAAGACATTTTTGGTTTTCACAACAATGAAAACTGCTGCCAGATATCCAACACCGCATAGGACAGCCCCCCCAAAAGAATTACCTGATCCAAAATTTCAACAATGCCAACGTTGAGAAACCCTGGTTAAAACCACAATGAAGAGTTTTCTTGTCTACCTGATGAAGGATTAATAAACCCATTACCAAATGTAAGCAGCAACTATATTCTAAAAACAGAATAAAAGGGTGAAAATTCTATTGTACGATTGAAACTCCGCTTGGCAAATTTTTTTTGAAGAGGATGTATTTAAAAACAAAGCTTGAGGGCAGATTCATTCCTTCATATTCCTTGATAAAAGAAAAAGATTTTACCTTGTGTTAACAGGTGGAACACATCGGGAGGGAAAAAAATCGATATTTCCAAAGGTAAAGATGAGGTCAAAGTGTTCCCCAAAGTCTAATGGCCTCAGATGTGTTCCATGTGGACAAGAATTTTTTCTCATCCTTTCCCTTTTCTGCTTCTCTGGGTTGCTTTTCTGTCCCAACCCAATTTTAACGGCTCTCTGTGGAAACTGACTTCTAATCTACAGACCAAATGGAAGGACAGCATATTTGGACCTAGAGATAACTAATCATGTCTTAGATTTCTGGTTCCAATGCTGGTGCTAAATAAATCTTACCTACTCTTCTTCCTAAAGTGATTCCCTCCTGTCTTTCTGTATTATTGAATTATATGTAGCCCCTTTCAAGTGTTTTTGGACTTGATCCCCTTAGAAAGGAGGACTGAGAGTCTTAACCCAAGGTTGGTTTGATCACTATGCAACTCAGAATTATTCTTTTTTTTTTCTTTTTCCTTTTTTTTCAATTTAAATCCAAGTTAGCTAACATATAATATAATAATGTTTTCAGTAATAGAATTTAGTGACTCATCACTTACATATAACACCCAGTGCTCATCCCAACAAGTGTCCTCCTTAATGTCCCTTGCCCATTTATCTTGTTCTAAGGAGCCAGGTGCTCAGAAGGAACAGAATGGCAGTATGTGCTTGAGCTTGTACACAGAAAGGGAAGGCTGAGGAACATCTTTGCATCCAGTTAAGTGGGTTTTCTTTTCTCTCGGCTGGGCAAGGAGACTGCCCGTTCTTTGTGGAAGAGCCAGATGTAGTTGGCTCCATGACCATGTTGGCCTCTTCCTTGCTTCAGCCATGAGATCTGTGAAGCTTATCAGCCTGACCAAACAAAAAAATATGATTTCCCCTCCCCTTTCCTGTTAACTCTGTAACTTCATAAAAATAAAATTAGTGTCCGTATTGGAATTAAATAGACACAGATGCTTTGAAATGAGAATTCATGGTGTCTGTGAGTGTGCCTGCCAAAGCAAGACCATCAGTGTGAGGTACAGATGTCAAGACTCAGTAATTAATAGAGTAATTAATATAGAGCTTGGAAAGTTTTCCAGAGCATCTAGAATAGTCTTCTGATTTGCAGATGGATTCAATTTTTAAAAATGCCTACCATTTGGTGCTGGCTCAAATAAAAAATGAAATAAAAAGTTTTGGCAAATTCTTGTTTAGTGTTGAAAATTAGTTTTGGAAATTGAAAATCAGTTTGAAATGGTTTCTCCCATACAAAGAGCTACAACTGCACTTCATAATGAATTCGCCACCTCTTAACAAATGACTGGGGAATGAATAAGGGGACACCAAAAGTTAATGTCAGAAGAATTGCTGATTCTTGCTTAACAGGAGGTATTTTTTTGGGTGGGCTGGGAGTGGAGGGTCTAACATTGTTCCATATCTGGAGGCTTTGGCAAATTCTAATCTTTCAGGGATTCTGCTCAAACACCTGGGTGCACTTCCTTAGATTCCTGCTTTAGGTAGAGACAGGTGCTGTTCTTACCGTCTGTTTTTTCAGATTTCTGGGGCTGTTAGACACGGAGGGTGAATAATAGGTATGTATCAGATGACACTCCCTGAATTTGACAATGGGACTGTGCTACACACCTACATCTTTCAGAAGCATTGTAATTAATGAGTTTGAGGTTGGCCATGTGTAGGGAGACATATAGGGTTGAAAGTGGGCATGGAACCCACTGTCGGGCATGCCCAGTGATGGAGCCCTTGGCTAAGGTGCTCAAGAACACCACTGTCTGTTTGGCAAACACTTAGAAAGGGCTGCCTTTTCATAATGATTGGCAAACATTTATAAGGCACCTACTGTCTGTGAGACACCAAATACTAGACAGTTCCCCTAGATGCAGATGCGAGATGTTGTCCTGAAAGGATCTTTCTGGTTTGTTTCCTCTGATAGGTTCTTCCAGAATCACACAAGGAGTGACAGGAGAGAAGGTATGGAAAAAAGGACAAAGAGAAATAGAGGTTCAGAAAGGGCTTCGTCTTTTCACTTGAAAACTCTGGTGTGGTGAGAATGAGGGACCTCACTGGCCCACCCACCTTCACTTCCGCCCACCTGTCCCTCAAGTTGCCCCTCATGTTCCCATCAAGGCCTACAGAGTGAGACACTACAGAGTGCTTAGATCTAGACTCTGCCTGTTTTGGATCCTGGCTCTCTGCTTCCAAGCAGTGTGGCTTTGAGTAATGTATTCAATCTCACTGAATTTCAATTTTTTAAACAACAATTTCTTCCTCCAAACCTACTTCTTTGGGTTTTGTTAAGATTTAGTGATGTTAATATCATCATCATCATCATCATCACCACCTCCATACAGAATTTTCAGTGCATCAGGCACTATACTAACTGCTACAAAAACTTTTTCTTACCTGCATTTTTTTTTTTTTTAATTTTTTTTTCAATGTTTATTTATTTTTGGGACAGAGAGAGACAGAGCATGAATGGGGGAGGGGCAGAGAGAGAGGGAGACACAGAATCGGGAACAGGTTCCAGGCTCAGCCCAGAGCCTGACGCGGGGCTCAAACTCACGAACCGCGAGATCGTGACCTGGCTGAAGTCAGACGCTTAACCGACTGCGCCACCCAGGCGCCCCACTTACCTGCATTTTTAATGCATTTTAAAAGAACTAATACATTAGGCCACTTCAGTAAACGAGAGGCTCATATTCTACCCAAAGCAGTACATGGAATTGAAGCAGTATGTGGTAATGGAATTTCAGGTGGGCGGTTTAAGGATAGGTGATGTGTTTTTCAGAAGGGGAGCTTCCCACATGCTCATGCCCCACTGGGCAGGCACTGCTTTCCCCTTTGTCCTTGGATGGAGCCTTGGCAAGAAAATGGATGAAAGAAAGAACACATCAGGAACATTTGTAAAATCAGGGATTTTAATGGTTCTCTATCTTGTAGGGGCTGCTGAACTGTTGATGAAATATTCTGCTTTGTTCCCTTCCTTTCCAAACCGGATCAAATCCCTACATCAGCCAGGGCTTTGATTCGAAACCTTTACCCCTTCTCCCACTTCCCATCCCATTATTCCCAAGCGTTCACAGGCTTCTACTTTTCTTGTCTCTTTTCAAAGCTTAATTATCTATTTTGAGGGGGAAGGCAGAGAGAGAGGGAGAGGGAGAAGCCCAAACAGCCTCTGCACTGCCAGCACAGAGCCCAACATGGGGCTTGATCTCACACACTGTGAGATCATGAGCTAAGCCAAAATCAAGATTCCCACACTCAACCGACTGAGCCAATGAAGCACCCTAGTAATTTTCTTTTTAAGTCTAGGATTAGCAAAAGACTGCCACTTAAAAAAAATTAATACCATAACTTTACCAAAATAAAAAGTGCTGTTTACCATCACCATAATTTCCTTTCTTAAGGACAAACTCTTATAATAAAGAACTTTGGGGGGGAAAATATGCAACTTTATGCAAAATTCTCTCCTTTGTCCAGATCTGACCACGGCCTGGAAAAACCTCAGCATATGCCAGCAGGGCCAAGAACTGTATGGAGGCCATGCTTATGGCTGCATGGCCAGACCTCAGGGAGAAGCAGGGAAGAGAAAAGTCAGCTCCTCAATGATGGTGTTCCTTAGGAAGATGTGGTCAGTCATCCCGTGTGTGTGTGTGTGTGTGTGTGTGCATTAGCAAGGTTTGGGGATGAGGACTAACTCACTATTTAAGAGTCCAGACAAGACCAGCTCCACAGGCATATGCAACCAGTGCAGCCACACAGGCCTCAGAAGGACCTGGGCTGGGATTAATGCTCTGTGTAACCATCTTGAAATTCCAATAATTTTTGAACAAAGCTCCCACATTTTCATGCTTCACTGTGCCCTGCTAATTGTATAGTTGATTCTGAGACTGCATAGAATTTAGTTGATGACTGTTGCATCAGACACCTCTTAAGCATTGTTTAAAATTCTCTCAGCTTGGCTTTTTCCTCCAACTATGGCTCTGGCTACCAGTTCCAGGCATATTTATAGCCATAAATGAGGGTGCAGTGTGCCCTGGGTCCCGGTATCTCTGCAGCATGCCTGTGCAAGCCTGTACTTGCACAACCCAGAAGTGAGAGAGTTAACTCCCCACAGAACAACCCTTACCCAGCAGCAAAGAGGAGCTAAGGAATAAATACCTGTTTATACCTGGTATAAACAGTTCTAAGATGCATTCTGTGAGGCTTCTCAGACTGTCATGAAGATTGAAGACAGATATATGGGTGTGTGGAACCTCTTCCTGCCCTGCTTGTTATCCCTGTCCCTCACTCCTGCTCCCACTCACAGATGAGCCTTTGCTGTTAAGGGAGCCCAGGCAAAGACAGTGGTCCCTATTTTCCTTGTATCATCAGCTGGGAGTATGAACCCTATGGCTAGGCATCCATTGCCTTATGGTTTTCATGGGACCCTTAGGAACAGTTACTCTGGGTTACTTGCCTTGAGGGCCTGTGCCCTGCCGGACCCCTTATCACACACAGCCCAGGTCTTCTGGGACACTGCTGTCTGCCCACAGCTGGGAGCCAGGAGGCCTTGAACTAGCGGCAGACCCTAAGCCAAGGCTCTGTCTTGGAATCAGCCAAGAAGTCACGGCTTTACCAAATCACCATCTAGTTAAAAATCTCACTCTTCATTGCACTTTCTCCACTGGTTGTGTTGGGTTTAAGAAACGGTAGCTCATTAACCACAACTTTTAGCAAGACCAAGATTTACTGTATTTTGTAATAGTTTAGAAACGCTCTTCTGCATTTCATTTCAGCACTGCTCATGGTTTCTCAAAGTAAAGATTACCTCGCACTTGTTTTTTAAATTTTTTTTTCAACGTTTATTTTATTTTTGGGACAGAGAGAGACAAAGCATGAACGGGGGAGGAACAGAGAGAGAGGGAGACACAGAATCGGAAACAGGCTCCAGGCTCTGAGCCATCAGCCCAGAGCCCGACGCGGGGCTCGAACTCACGGACCGCGAGATCGTGACCTGGCTGAAGTCGGACGCTAACCGACTGCGCCACCCAGGCGCCCCACACTTGTTTTTAATAACAGCTTTATTTATTTATTTATTTATTTTGAGAGATAGAGAGAGGGAGGGCACAGGTGAGTGAGGAGCAGAAAGAGTGAGGGAGAGAAAGAGAGAATCCCACAAGGGGAAGAGGGAGGGAGAGAGAGAGAGAGAGAGAGAGAGAGAGAGAAGTGGAGCTCAACCGAAGCAGGGCTTGTGTTCAACCAATGAGGAACTGGAACTCATGAACCGTGAGATCATGACCTGAGCTGAAGTTAGATGCTTAACTGACTCAACCACCCAGACACCCAATAACAGCTTTATTGAGATGTTATTTACACACCAAACAATCCACTCAAGGTATACAATTCCATAGTTTTTAGTGTTTTCACAAAGGTATGCAATCATGTACTTGGCCATTTGCATATCTTCGTTAGAGAAATTTCTCTTTAGATCTTTTGTCCATTTTAAAAATTGGGTTATTTGTTTTTATTCTTCCACTGTGTTATTTACATATCATGGATAATAATCCTTATCAGATATGTGATACTCAAAAAGTGTCTCTCATTTTGTAGGTTGTCGTTTCAGTTTTTGGATGACGTGCTAGAAAATATAGGAGGTTTTATTTTTTTATTTTTATTTTTTTAATATATGAAATTTATTGGCAAACTGGTTTCCATACAACATCCAGTGCTCATCCCAAAAGATGCCCTCTTCAATACCCGTCACCTACCCTCCCCTCCCTCGAGGAGGTTTTAATTGTGATGTCTAATTTATCTATTTTTTCCTCTTGTTGTTTGTATTTTTGGTCTTGTATCTAAGAAACCGTCTCCTAATTTGAAGTCATAAAGATGGAGGCCTTTGCTTTCTTTTAAGACTTTTATAGTTTTAGGTCTCAAAATTATATCTTTGACTCATTTTGAGTTAATTTTAAGATACGGTGTGGGGGCGCCTGGGTGGCTCAGTCGGTTAAGCGTCCGACTTCAGCTCAGGTCACGATCTCGCGGTCCGTGAGTTCGAGCCCCGCGTCGGGCTCTGGGCTGATGGCTCAGAGCCTGGAGCCTGCTTCTGATTCTGTGTCTCCCTCTCTCTCTGCCCCTCCCCCATTCATGCTCTGTCTCTCTCTGTCTCAAAAATAAATAAAACGTTAAAAAAAATTAAAAAAAAAAAAAAGATACGGTGTCTATGCTATAAAGTAGGGGTCCAACTTCATCCTATTGCATGTGATAACGAGTTGTCCCAACACTGTTGAAAGGGCAATTCTTTCCCCCATTTAATTGTCTTAACTCCCATGTCAAAAATGAGTTGACCATGAATGTGAGAGATTTCTGTATTCTCAATTCTATTCCATTGAGTATATATATAAACATATATACACCTATATTCGTGCCACTTTGTTTTGATTACAGTAGCTTTGCAGTAAGTTTTGAAACTGGGAAGTGAGTTCTCCAACTTTGTCCTTCTTTTTCAAGATAGTTTTAGCTGTTTTGGGCTCCTTTAATTTCCATATGAACTATAGAATCAGCTTGTCAATTTCTGCACAGAAGGCAGTGAAGACTTTGATAGAAATTGCATTGAATCCATAAATTTGGAGACTACTGTATCTTTTTTATTATTTATTTATTTATTTTAATTCCAGCATAGTTAACATAGAGTTTTTTATTTGTTTCATGTGTACGATATAATGATTCAACAATTCTATATTACCCATGGCTCATCATAAGTGGGCTCTTAATGCCCTTCACCTATTTGACCTATCCCCTCACCCACCTCCCCTCTGGCAGCCACCAATTTGTTCTCTGTATTTAAGAATCTATTTTTTGTTTCTCTCTCTCTCGCTCTTTCTCTCTCTTTTGTTCATTTTTTTCATTTCCTAAATTCCAAGATGACTGAAATCATTATAGTATTTGTCTCTGACTGACTTATTTCACTTAGCATTATACCCTCTAGATCCATCCGTATTGTTGCAAATAGCGAGATTTCGTTCTTTTTTATGGCTGAGTAATAGTGAGTTCTTCTGGTCCATGAATATGGAATGTCTTTCCATTTATTTAGGTCTTTCTAGATTTCTTTTTCCCTAACAGTGTCTTGTTGTTTTCAATGTACAAGTACTTTTTGTACAAAGTACAAGTACTTTTTCCATTAAATTTATTTCTAAATGTTTTATTTTTTGTGGTGCTACTGTAAATTGAATTCTTTTCTTAATTTAATTTTGTTTTGTTATTGTTCGGGTACAGAAATACAACTGATCTTCGTTATTGATTTTGTAATCTACAAGTTTGTTAAAGTATTTTTATTTTAATTGTTCCTTAGTGGGTTCCTTAGGATTTTCTATATGCAAGATTATTTCACTTGCAAATACAAATAGTTTTAGTTCCTCCTTTCAAAATTAGGTGTTTTTTATTCAATTTTCTTTCCTAACTACCGTTCCTAGAATCTCCAGTAAAATGTTGAATAGGAGTGGTGAGAGTGGACCTCCTTGTTTTGTTGTTGATCTTAGGGAGAAAATTTCAGTCTCTTCTCATTAGGTATATTGCTAATTGTAGATTTTTTTTGGTAGATGCCTTTTATCAGGTTGAGGAAGTCCCCTTCCATTCTTAGTGTGTTGAGTATTTTTATCAGGAAGGGATGTTGAGTTTTGTCACACTTTTTCCCTGAACTATGGAGATGATCATGTGGTTTTTGTTCTTTATTCTATTGGCATGATATATTCCATTAATTGATTTTTAAGATATTTAACCAATCAATCCCACTTGATCATGGTGTATAATCTTTTATATATATTTCTGGATTTGGTTTGCTAGTGTTTTTTGAAGATATTTGCATTCTGTTAGCACTCTTGCTATAAGCTTCTCATTTCAGGAACATGAGCTCCAACAGAAGAATGTGTTTTGAATGGAAATCAAACAAGTTTTATCTGGGAAAGTTGGTTTTATTGTGGAATAGAAATAGAATGAATGTGGTCACTTGGAATGTTTGAATCTGTGAGGAAGAAGGAGAAATATTTCATCTTGGTTTAGTGTACAGATCACATTTGGAAAGGTAATTGGCATTTTAGTAGGCCTCTGGGACAGGAGAATCCACCAGAACTATACTGTTGAAGTTGACCGTATATTGTTCCACGTTGGGTGGCTGTATCTGCGGCTGTCTCTATCCCAGTTCATCCCACCAGAGGTGCCCATGATAGGAGGTCAGCCCTTCCAGAGTCTGTCAGTCAGGTCAATGGGTGACTACATGAGTGTTTCTTGTAGGCCAGATGTGCGTCCAGAGAACAAGCTGGCATGGGGTCATTTCAGGTCATATCCAGGAGGGTGATCTAGAGACCTAAGACTTAAATGGGGAGAAGATGGGGAACTCCTGGATTTCCAGGGAATGAGAAGGAAAGGAAGTGACCAGCCAGAGAATATTGGCATTTGCCTTGCCAAGGAATTACAGATAAGAGATCTCCAAAAAATTCTGAAGAACCATGTTAAATCTCATAAGAAAAGTCCTTTAAACTTGTACAAAAATAGAGATTACAAATTCTAACTATATAGCAGTACCAGGTAAGTAGAAACTTTTCTGTTCCCTTGACCTAGTACCCTTACTGTGCTTCAACCCTGGAGAAGTTGAAACATGATTAGTTAGAGGAAGAACAGATGTGAGGGAAGGGTGGCCTTTTCCTTCCCTGACTTCAGGCTCAAACCGTAGAAGGGGAAGAAGGCTCAACTGAGAAGCAAATTTGAAATTTTGACCATTACATAAGGCTGATATTTTAATGCTAATTTGAAGTCATAATGTGTAACTTGAAGCGACTCTAGAAGTGTGTGTATTATTCAAGAAGGACCAGAAAATTCTTGAGAATCTCCCCTACCCCCACCTGAAAACTTAGCAGATATGATCTCACAGAGGTGATTGAAAGGGCCAGTGGAAGACAAAAATAAAGTTTTCTCATTACACTTTACCTACTGCTTGTTCAACATAACTTTTGTGTGAGAACGGTGCATTTCTACTTATCAGAATCTCACCTCCACTACAGGGCTAAGTGCTGAATGCTGTCCGGTTTTATTCCAAATCGGGTTTCACTACAACACTGGCCTATCTACACTCTACTTCCTCCGGGGGTCCTTGTGTGACCACCCCAGTTAGACAATCTCAATCACCATGATGGGCATTTAGCCTTCTTTCTGGCTACTGAGCATACTTATGTCTGGGAAATCTCCTATTTTATGAAGGAGAGCTCCCTTCCCAGAAATAGAAGCTGAAATGTCAGATACTCAAGTCCCAACTTCCCCGCAGCCATTGTGCAAACATAGCCCAGCAATGGGAGGAAGCAGGGGCTGTCCCAACTCCATTCTGGTGACAGATGGTGGTAGCAGAAGTGACATCCAATTTCTAGAAGCAGAAATGACAGATGAGGGCCTGGCTTCATGGTGCTGATGGTGAGGCCTATAGCGTCTGTGCCTAGCATGGGCTGTGTAGTCTTTCTTGGCCCGGTTCCTTGGGCCAAACACTGGGTTTGGCAACAGTTTCTGGCTCTGTAGCCACCACAATTGGTCCTCTGGTGCTCCTGGAGACTCCGTGAACTTATCTGTAGTCTGGTTTTTTTCTCTGAAATAATTTTAGATTTACAAAAAAGTTACAGGGATAATGAATAGAGTCCTCACGTACCCTCATCCAGCTTCTCCTAATGTTAACATCTTATATAACCGTGGTACATTTATCAAAACTGGGAAACTACCATTGGTATGACACCGTTGTCTAAGCTACACACTTTATTTGGATTTCACCAGCTTTTCCATTAATGTCTCTTTTCTTTTCCAGAATTCAAATCAGGATACCACTTGCCCTTTGGCTGTC